>NC_136059.1:1488069321-1488760436 GCF_964261635.1 Lissotriton helveticus
TCAAAGTGTGATTCTAGACAAGCAAGGCTATTCCCTGGACTTTAGTAGAAGAGACTCAATAGTCAAGACGGGATAGGTGACCGCATACATTCTACACATTTGATAAAGCACTCCTTGTGTGAATGCCTGAATGATTCTGCAAATGCATAAGCAGTGACTGGGTTCTAATACTACTAATAGTTGACAAGAGTATAGGTTTTTAAGCAGTAATGTGTAAGCAAAGAGATTAAGTAACCACATGCTTCTGTCAGAATGGTTGCACAAGTGGAAACAGACTCAGTGTGAATCTAGACAAGCAAGGCTATTCCCTAGACTTTAGCAGGAGAGACCCACTAGTCTAAAAAGGGTTTGTTGACCGCATACATTCTGCACATTTGTCTACAGCACTCCTTTTGTGAATGCCTGAATCATTCTGCATACTGTGTAAGCAGTGACTGGGTTCTAATACTAATAAAGTTGACAACAGGATAGGTTTTTAAGCAGATATGTGTCAACAAAGAGATTAAGTAACCACATGCTTCTGTCAGAATAGTTGCACAAGTGGACACAGACTCACAGTGCGATTCTAGACAAGCAAGACTATTTCCATGACTTTAGCAGGAGAGACTAACTAGTCTGAAAAGGGTTAGGTGACCACATACATTCTACACATTTGACTACTGCACTACTTGCGTGAATGCCTGAATCATTCTGCATGATGCATCATCAGTGTCTGGGTTCTATTACTACTAATAGTTGACAACAGGATACATATTTTTGCAGTCATATGTCATGAAAGAGATTTAGTAAGGACATGCTTCTGTCAGAATGGTTGCACGAGTGGACACAGACTCGGAGTGTGATTCTAGACAAACAAGACTGTTTCCCTTGACTTTAACACCTTTAGTGCTGTGCAGATTTACACTGTGTGCTGAAGATTGCAAAAACCCATTGTTCATGACGAGCTCAGCTCGTCATGAGTGTACGAGAGGTGTACCTCATGACGAGCTGAGCTCGTCATGAGCATGGAAGGGGTTAATAGAAGAGACTTACTAGTCAGGACAGGGATAGGTGACCACATACATTCTACACATTTGACTACAGCACTCCTTGTGTGAATGCCTGAATCATTCTGCAAATTCATAGGCAGTGACTGGTTTCTAATACTACAAATAATAGACAAAACGATAGGTTTTAAAGCAGTTATGTGTCAGCAAAGACATTAAGTAACCACATGCTTCTGTCAGAACGGTTGCACAAGTAGGCACAGACTCACAGTGTGATTTTAGACAAGCAAGACTATTCACTGGACTTTATCAGGAGAGACACACTTGTCTGAAAAGGGTTAGGTGACTGCATACATTCTACACCTTTGACTACAGCACTCTGTGTGTGAATGCCTGAATCATTCTGCAAATGCATAAGCAGTGACTGGATTCTAATACTACTAATAATAGATACCAGGATAGGTTTTAAAGCAGTTATGTGTCAGCAAAGACATTATGTAACCACATGCTTCTGTCAGAATGGTTGCACAAGTGGACACAGACTCAAAGTGTGATTCTAGACAAGCAAGACTATTCCCTGGACTTTAGCAGAAAAGGCTCACTAGTCTGGACGGGGATAGGTAACCTCATACATTCTACACATTTGACTACAGCACTCCTTGTGTGAATGCCTGAATCATTCTGCATAACGCATGTGAGAAGTTAGCCTGGCATATGATGTCCACTAGTTCTAGTGTTCACCTTGCACCAGTCTAATCGACCCTTATTGATGGTGATTGTAAAGTCAACCGTATAGAAAGCTATCCTAGCTGTAGCGTGGACCAGCAGTCAATAGGCTAAGACTTCAGAGAACATGTGAAGCTAGTTGTTTTATCAATTATAATCTCTTGAATACCAAATGAAAGGACACCACACAAGGTATATATCAAATATATATGTATTTATTCTAAACACAACCCCTCTGCACTCTTTATGAGGTCAGAGGTCAAAGCACATTACAAGATTCTCAATCAGCATACGATAAGTTGCACAAATACAGTTATGCCCTAGGGGCAACACAAACCATATACAAAAATAGTAGTATAAGAACCACGTGAGGAATAGAAAGTAGGCCTAGGGCCTGGAGAATTGCTGGGGCTACACTAAACAACCAAGGGTTAGGAAGTATGAGGCCCACGGGAGACGCGTGCAGTGTCTAAACACAGCCACGGATTACCATTGACTTTCTATGGGAAATGAAGCAGTTACAAAGTTACTATTTAAGGACACTTCCGAGTGGACTACGATAAAACCCCTTTAGACTAGGACATTTTGAGAGTCAAGATCCACGGGAGCACCGGAGTACTCGTGTTACCTCACCCAGGGAAGCCGTGTGCATAGGTGACTTTTGGTGTTGTGTTTCATCGTCGTTTTCAATGGAGAGCTGCAAATAAGTACTGCAGGCGACCAGAGGAAAATGTCCCGGTGGATCCAAGGATGGATCAGAGATCTAAAGAACCTGAAAGCAGAGGGGACAGAGTCTGGGTCACTAGCCAGTGACCAGGAAGGTACCAGGAAGGAACCAGGCTATGTCGGGTGCTTAAAGGTAAAGATGGTGAGTTGTCTCTTCAGCCACGAGGTCCAGGAGGCATCAACGATGACCAGGCGCTGGATTCTAGCTGTGCCATGACGGCTTTAGTTGACTGCAGTGTTGGTATCCGGATGGGACCCAACAAGCCTTGGCAAACCAACCCACGCAGGATGTCGAGATTGGCTCTGTTGCAGACCTGCAAGGTCTGTGGTGCTTCTCCTATGCAGGGAAGCTGGAGCAAGTCTGGAGCAATCAGGCCAGCAAGTAAAGTTGAAAAGAATGTCTTCAGGAGGCTCACTAGCCAACGGGGAATGAACTGGGAAGACGCATCAAGCACAAATGCAAAAGTGGGGCCCATGAGACACTCATGGAGTGTGGGGGCCTGTGCTTTGTTGCAAAGGGAGCTCGGGGTGGGGGATTCTTTTACCCCAATGCACAACTGCGAGGGTACCTCGGGAGTTGAGCAGTCAGCAAAATGCAGGATGTCCAGGAGTTCTGGTCCCATGTCTCTCGTGACCGCCACGTGTCTCAGCTTTGCTGTGGATGTGGGTCAGGGTCCAATATGTTTGGAAGTTCATGTCCTGTGTTGCAGATCCTTCAGGATCCAGCGGGAGCTTTGAAAATGCAGACAAGCAAAGTTGCTGATGGTGCCTGTTTGAACAGGGTGGTCACTCCTTGACCACAAGGGAGATGTCTTCCGTCTTCCAGTTGAAATGGAATGTTGAATGTCCATGATATGTCCTACAAAGATTCATCCAGGGTAATCTAAAGTCCTAGGGACACAGCTCCTATACGTATACTAAGGTTGGGGGCTGGACTACCTGGCTAGGTCCCTTCTATGGGTGGACCTGAGAAGGGTGTGGTTACACCCCTTTCCCTTTGTCCAGTTTCATGCCAGAGCGGGGCTGGAGTGCCCCCGCAACTGGTTTGAGCTGAGCTATGCATGAAGAACCTTGTGTGCCCCAGGCAGTGTCTGGAAAAGCATTTCTCAATGCAGCCCCCCCTGCCCCAGTACACTAAAGCCTGTCTGGGGAGGTGCTGGCACCTCCCTGGACAAGAAACCTATTGTCCAGGCCTTCCCTGGTGGAGTTTCATCCAGCAGCAGGAGGTCAGACTCGTGTCTGTACAAAAAACAACAATGGGAGAGGTAGGGAGAGTCAAGAAGGCTTCTCTCAATCCCCGGTTCAATGTAGATAAACAAAAAGAGAGAGGCCAGGTCAATCTCAAATGATGCCACAAGATTGGAGCGAGATAACTGAGGATCACACACTCACTTAGGGTGAAAAGGAAAGCCCTCACACACCGACCTAGTCAGTGTCATGCTTCATCATCGGGCCCCACCAAAGAGGCCGAATGCCTCTTTGGTGTGCTACAACGCCAGAAAGAATGCGGAGCTGGTTGTGTGAAGGAGGACGTGCTGTGAGGGTGAGTTAAATTAAAAGTGTCTAAATGAGTATCAAAAAAATTTTTTATTAAATGATCCCTAAGACACGATTTAACAGGTATTATGTGTCTGAATTTAGTTGCCAAGGATTAGGAATGGTAAAATTCAGATAAATACAGTGGATAAATTCGTCAGTCAACATGTTTCTGCCATTTTGCAGGCTTAAATTTGCCAAGGCATTCTTCAGGACTAAACCCCGGCGGTATGGACTCTCTAATCGTCCACCCTAACCAAGGGACGTGAAAGTGAAAAGGAAAGGTGAAAAAAGTGCATAAAAAGGGGAGAGCAAATGCTCAATCCCAAAAAAAACTCCAAATTCGGGAGTATTTCTGCACTTTAAAATATGGCGCTACTTGCACCATGGGTCTCGGGAGGGGGGTTGGAGCGAAATTGGCACATCGCCCTCGTTGCTCGCAGCCCACTTAGACACCTAGGAACTCCCTCGCGACCGGACCCCGTCGACGGGGTCCGGTCGCGAGGGAGTTCCTAGGTGTCTAAGCGGGCTGCGAGCAACGAGGGCGATGTGCCAATTTCGCTCCAACCCCCCTCCCGAGACCCATGGTGCAAGTAGCGCCATATTTTAAAGTGCAGAAATACTCCCGAATTTGGAGTTTTTTTTGGGATTGAGCATTTGCTCTCCCCTTTTTATGCACTTTTTTCACCTTTCCTTTTCACTTTCACGTCCCTTGGTTAGGGTGGACGATTAGAGAGTCCATACCGCCGGGGTTTAGTCCTGAAGAATGCCTTGGCAAATTTAAGCCTGCAAAATGGCAGAAACATGTTGACTGACGAATTTATCCACTGTATTTATCTGAATTTTACCATTCCTAATCCTTGGCAACTAAATTCAGACACATAATACCTGTTAAATCGTGTCTTAGGGATCATTTAATAAAAAAAATTTTTGATACTCATTTAGACACTTTTAATTTAACTCACCCTCACAGCACGTCCTCCTTCACACAACCAGCTCCGCAGTCTTTCTGGCGTTGTAGCACACCAAAGAGGCATTCGGCCTCTTTGGTGGGGCCCGATGATGAAGCATGACACTGACTAGGTCGGTGTGTGAGGGCTTTCCTTTTCACCCTAAGTGAGTGTGTGATCCTCAGTTATCTCGCTCCAATCTTGTGGCATCATTTGAGATTGACCTGGCCTCTCTCTTTTTGTTTATCAGACTCGTGTCTGTGGCAGCAGCATCAATTTTGTGATGCTGGGGCTCTGTTTAACTTTTACAGATAAAAGTTTTCACAGTAACAACATGTCTTCTCCCTCTAGAAGGGTGGGATGCTATCCCCGCCACCAGAACTGTGAAGGGTAGTATTCCAAAGTGTTTGACACCTTACACGACATGTTTTGATAAAGCCAAACCAAAGTTAGCATTAACCACGAGGATTATAATGCACTTCAGAGTATATGGTATGGCTATATCATAGAACAGCTATAAGGAGATGGTTCTGAAAGCTGCAGAGGGGCTCAGCTCATGCTATTGCACCCTCTCACATAAAACCAAGCACTCTGCCTTCAGGATTGTCGAGGCCTACCATAGGAGTGGCTCATAGGTGTATATGTGTCTACATATAGGTAGATATAGGGATACTATATCTAAGTAAGGGGTGATTACACCACCTTACCCAGGCTGTGTGAACAGACCTGTGGTATCAGTTTGGATCGCCAGCCAGGAGTGGCATAATACATGCTGCAGCCCCTGGTTGGCCTTGGATGCACCTATGCCCTGGGTACCTATGGTACACCATACAGGGGCTCACAAAGGTGACCCAATACCCAATCAGGTATGTCCCTAAATTACATGGTTACAATTTAGAGAGAAAACAGCTAGGCTGTGGACCTGATTAGCAGGGCCACAGCCAGTCTGAAGTAAAAAAAAAAAGAAAATCACTGCAAAAAGTGGGGGTGACCATAGGAAGCACACCCTACTCTCCTACACAACAGAATATGTTTTTAAGTAGTTAGGGGCACTTCCCCTTCCCTGCTCGACGAACTGGGGGTGCTATATCGGGCTTTGACAGCTAGCCTTGCAGGGATCTTTAATCTTGCGGGAAGCGGGACCAGGCCAGGCAGAAAACCCTCCTGGTTTAACCAGGCGTGTAGGAGGGCGAAAACCAAACTTATTCATGCCTTGAAGCAGAACAGAAGCAGGGACCAAATTAAATTAAAAAGGTCAGCCTACCGGTATCTGATCCACCATGCAAAGAAAGAGTGGGAGGTCGATCACTGGGTGAAACTGGTTCAATCGCTGGCAGTGAAAGACCCCCGCAACTTCTGGCAAATTGTAAACACAGGATCAGTTGATTCCGTGGCAGCCGTGGCACACAACATTGCCGCTGAGGTTTGGGAGGATCACTTTGGGAAGTTATATCAGGGAAACAAGGACTGTGATATCCCTGAGTGGCAGGCATCAGTGTCAACTCTACATGATGGTTCTGAAGGGAGTGAGTTCTCTGTTGGGGAGGTGGAAATGGCGATTGTGAGCCTACCTGCTGGGAAGGCTCCGGGTCTGGACAGAGTCCCTGGGGACCTTCTTAAACATGAACCACGGGTCTGGGCACCTTATCTAGCATTTATTTTTAATGCCATATGGGGAGGCATGTCGGTGCCTGATACTTGGCTGGGGGCAGAGATTGTCCCTATCTTTAAGAAGGGATCTCCTCTGCTCCCGGCCAATTACAGGCCAATTAGCCTTATCGATGTGCCCCAAAAACTTTTTGGTACGTTAATCTTAAATCGTATTTTAGACTGGACAGAGGAACATTCTATCTTGAGCCCTTACCAAGCCGGCTTTCGAAGGAACAGACCAAATTTTCCGTCTTAATATGATTTTTTTGGAAGGTTGTGAAGGCTGGTGGGGGCGCACTTTACACAGTCTTTGTAGATCTACGCGCAGCTTTCGACCTAGTTCCACGTCGAAAGCTGTGGACTGTGTTGGGTAAACTAGGGATCCCAACCCCACTTTTAAATATCGTGATTTTTCTCCATGCAGGAAATTATGCCCAGGTCAGAAGTGGCAGTGCCGGGTCCCTACCCTAACAGCTCGATTCCCCGTTGGCCGGGGGGTTAGACAGGGTTTTGTCTTGGCACCGACCCTGTTCTGCCTCTATGTCAACGGGGTAATTGAGCATCTGGCGTCCGTTGCGGACACCGATGCCCCGAAGCTTGCGGGGGCTAGGATTCCGGCGATCATGTTCGCGGACGATACCCTGCTCTTATCAAAAACACCTATGGGTATCCAGCGAGTCCTGGAGCGTGGACTTGAAATCAACAACACCAAAACTAAATTTATGATTTTTAATCCACCTGCCAAAACACGTCCAAACCCTGCCATTGAGGGAGTATGCCGTGACAGGATGCATACCTTTGACTATCTCGGCCTAACACTCAATGAATCATTTAACTGGGCACACCATCAAGTAAGATCACAACTCAAGCTGACCCAGATAGCAGGGGGCATTGTAAAACTACTGAATACATCTGCCTTCAAGCCGCTTGGCCCCTCTCTTGAAATTTACAAACTAAGAGCACAAGGGGCAGTGACTTACGGGGCCGAGCTTTGGGGTTTCAAATCTGCGCCGGGGATTGCAGTTGCAGAGAATAGGTTTCTCAGGCAGCTGGTAGCTTTACCACCAAGCACCCCCCTGGTCCCACTTAGACTTGACCTGGGGATCCGGCCCATAGAAGAAGATCTGGCCCTAAGACCATTAACTTTTTGGAGGCGGCTATGGGTTACTCCAGAGTTGAGTGTCTATAGGGTCGAGTTATCTGAGATCTTACGACTACCTAATGCTGCTAAACTATCCTGGCTTAAGCACGTCAGAGGGGAACTTTTGAATCTAGGTCTTGAGACACTCTGGATTGACCCAGAGCAGGCATGTGCTGGGATTTCGAGACAGCAGCTGGTTAATCTGGTCCGGGAAAACAAAAGGGCACGCTTACTATCTACCATGGATATGGGACCATTAACAACTGCGTTCCTAGTAATCAAGGATAACTATCTCTTTGAGCAAGTCCTGGATGAGATCAGCCCCACCATGTCGAGAAAGCTTTTTCTTCAGTGGCGTTATGGTTCCTTGCCAATTAGAGCGCTGACCTCAAAATGGACCATCACATCATCTGGGAGTTGTCCAGGATGTACTGCTAGTCTTGAAAGTGAGGTTCATGTGATCCTTTTTTGCCCTGCCTACGCCACTCCAAGGAGGAGCTGGCTTGTCCCGTTATGCAAAAACCTGGGATTAACACACTGTGCCCAAGCCTTCAGGATTCTTAAGTCTGATCTCTCCCCGGCTGTTGTTTTCGCTGTAACAAAGTTTTTAGCAGCAATGTGGTTTAGGAGGAGGTCTCTGTTGGAACCCCCTAAAGTCTAGATTGATGACTCTGACTGGACCATCTTGGGGTTGATGTGCCCTACTTTGTGCTGGGTTGTGCTTAATTGTTTACTATGCACTTTAGTACCGTTTAAGGCATCAGTTTTAATGAAATGTGTACTGGTTAATTTTTATCCCTGTTTTAGCACTTTTAAATGCATACACCTGTAACTGCTTTTTTATGACAAATATATTGTCGAAATAAAGAAACTATGATGATGATTAAATAACCACATGCTTCTGTCAGAATGTTTGCACAAGTGGACACAGACTCACAGTGTGATTCTAGACAAACAAGACTATTCCCAGGACTTCAGCAGAAAAGACTCACGAGTCTGGAAGGGGTTGGGTGAACACATACATTCTACACATTTAACTACAGCACTCCTTATGTGAATGCCTTTATCATTATGCAAATGCATAAGCAGTGACTTGTTTCTAATTCTACTGATGACTGACAACAGGACAGAATTTTAAACAGTTATGCGTCAGCAAAGACATTAAGTAAGCACACGCTTCTGTCAGAATGATTGCACACGTGGACAGAGACTGACGGTGTGATTCTAGTCAAGCAAGACTAGAGTCTGGACTTTAGCAGGAGAAACTCAGTTGTCTGGAAGGGTTTAGGTGACTGCATATATTCTATACATTTGACTACAGCACCTCTTGTGTGAATGACTGAATAATTCTGCATAATTCATAAGCAGTGACTGGGTTATAATACTACTAATAGTTGACAACAGGATAGGTTTTTAAGCAGTTATGATTCATCAAAGGCATTAAGTAACCACAAGTTTCTTTCAGAATGGTTGCACAGGTAGACACAGACTCACAGTGTGATTCTAGGCAAGCGAGACTATTCCCTGGACTTCAGCAGAAGAGACTCACGAGTCTGGAAGGGGTTAGGTGAACACATACATTCTACACATTTAACTACAGCACTCCTTATGGTAATGCATGTATCATTATGCAAATGCATAAGCAGTGACTGGTTTCTAATTCTACTGATAATTGACAACAGGATAGGATTTAAAGCAGTTATGTGTCAGCAAAGACATTAAGTAACCACACACTTCTGTCAGAATGATTGCACAAGTGGACACAGAGTGGCAGTGTGATTCTAGACAAGCAATACTTTTCCCTGGACTTTAGCAGGAAAGACTCACTAGTCTGAAAAGGGTTAGGTGACCAGTGACACATACATTCTATACATTTGACTACAGCACTCCTTGTGTGAATGTATGAATCATTCTGCATGATGCATAAGCAGAGACTGGGTTCTAACACTGCTAATAGTTGACAACAAGATAGGGCTTTAAGCAGCTATGTGTCAACTAAGACATTAAAAAAAGCACACGCTTCTTTCAGAATGATTGCACACGTGGACACAGACTGACAGTGTGATTCTAGACAAGCAAGACTAGTCCCTGGACTTTAGCAGAAGAGACTCACTAGTCTGGAAGGGGTTAGGTTAACGTATACATTCTACACATTTGACTACATTACTCCCTGTGTGAATGCCTGAATCATTCTGCAAATGCATAAGCAGTGACGGGGTTTTAATACTACTAATAATTGACAACAGGATAGGTTTTTAAGCAGTTTTGTGTCAGCAAAGAACATAAGTAACCACATGCTTCGGTCAGAATGGTTGCACAAGTGAATACAGACTCCCAGTGTGATTCTAGTGAAGCAGGACTATTTCCTGGACTTTAGCAGGAGAAACTCAGTAGTCTGGAAGGTTTTAGGTGACTGCAAATATTCTATACATTTGACTACAGCACCTCTTGTGTGAATGGCTGAATAATTCTGCATAATGCATAAGCAGTGCCTGGGTTTTAATACTACTAATAATTGACAACAGGATAGGTTTGTAGGCAGTTTTGTGTCAGCAAAGAACATAAGTAGCCACATGCTTCGGTCAGAATGGTTGCACAAGTGAACACAGACTCATAGTGTGATTCTAGACAAGCAGGACTATTGCCTGGACTTTAGCAGGAGAAACTTAGTAGTCTGGAAGGTTTTAGGTGACTGCAAATATTCTATACATTTGACTACAGCACCTCTTGTGTGAATGGCTGAATAATTCTGCATAATGCATAAGCAGTGCCTGGGTTTTAATACTACTAATAATTGACAACAGGATAGCTTTTTAGGCAGTTTTATGTCAGCAAAGAACATAAGTAGCCACATGCTTCGGTCAGAATGGTTGCACAAGTGAACACAGACTCAAAGTGTGATTCTAAACAACAGGATAGGTTTTTAGGCATAAGCAGTGCTTGGTCCAACAATGTCAATCCCTACTCTTTCAAAGGGAACCCCCACCACAGGTAGTGGTATCAGGGGTGCCTTTGTAGTGCCACCTGATTTGCCACTGGCTTGGCAGGTGACACAGGAGCGACAAAACTCCTTGGTGTCTTCTGACATGTGGGGCCAGTGAAACTGATGGACAATCCTGTCCAAAGTCGTGGTCTGGCCAAGATGTCCTGCAAGGGGAATATCACCGGCTAGTGACAAAAGGAAGCCCCTGAATGCCAACTGTATAATCAACCTCCTGGAAGCACCAGGCTTGGGGTCTCTAGCCTTTGAATACAGGAGTCCCTCAACCCAATATGTCTTGTGAGTTCCACTAGCATTCCCTGCAGCCTCAGCAGCAGCTTGCTGTCTGAGGGGTTCAAGAGAAGGGCAGTCTAACTGCTCCTCCATCAGATCTGCCCTGGAAGGTCCCCCTTTCCCAAGAAACTCAACCTGATCAGGTTCAAGCTCCTCTGGGACAGTTCCTTCTTGGGTTTCACAATCAGCTTCCTCAGAAGGCTGATCCTCATTCCGAGGCAGGGGGGAAGGCACTGCCTTAACTCTACTGCTTCTCCTCCTGGTAGGCAGCTGGTCCATTGTTCCAGGATCCAGTGCGAGTTCAGTGTAACAATCTTTGACCTATGACCTGGTCACAGCTAGCACATGTGCTGAGATGCCTAACATTTCTGCATGTGTCCTATACTCCACTTCATCCCATGCTGAAGTCTCCAGGCCATTGCCAAGCAAACATTCTACAGGTAGGTCTGAACTAACAACAACCTTCTTTAGGCCAGTTACCCCTCCCCAGGAGAAATTAACAACTGCCATACTGTGTGTGGTAGTGACATTGCTAGCATTGGTCACTAGGTCATTCTCACCTAGTATGATCTGTCCAGGGTCCACAAAGCTGGGTGTTACCATAGTGAGACTAGCACATGTGTCCCTGTAGGACTCAGCCACTTTATCATTAATTAAAGGAGTCGGTCTGTACTTGCCCAAGTTACTGGGACTCTGTAGGAGAGTAGGGTCTGCTATCCTATGGTCACCCCAAATTTTTGTTTTTTGCTTCACTGGTTTTCGACTACTGAGGCTGTGGGCCTGCTAATCAGACCCCCAGCCTGCTGTTCTCTCTCTAAATTATTAATACATGTGCTATAGGTACATACCACAATTGGAAATGGACTCCTTGTCAGCCCCTGTACCATGCACTATAGGTGCTCAGGGCATAGGTGCCACCAAGGCCTACCAGGGGCTGCAGCATATCTTTTGCTACCCCTGGCTGGTTCTTAAATTGACACAACTGGCTGATCACTCAGCTGGGGTAAGGTGGTGTACTCACCCCTTGCTTAGATATAGTATACCTATATCTAAACCTGTATCTGGACACATATAAACCTGTGAGCCACTCCTATGGATGGCCTTATCAATCCTGGAGGCAGAGTGCGTGGTTTAATGTGAGATGGAGCTCTAGCATGAGCTGAGCCTGTCTGCAGCTGTTGGGAACAACTCCCTAAGCTGTTTCAGGATAATGCCATACCATATACTATTAAGTGCCTTATAATCCTCGCGGTTATATAGCAACTTTGGTTTGGCTTTATCAAAACATGTCGTGTAAGGTGTCATACGATTTGGAATACTATCCCCTCGCCAGTCCTGGCGACGGGGATAGCATTCCACCCCTCTAGAGGGAGAAGACGTGTTACTTTACTGAAATGCGGTTAATTTTAAAAGAGCCTCAGATCCACAAAATGGATGCTTCTGCCACAGACACAGGTCTGACCCCCTGCAGCTGACCGAAACTCAGCCAAGGGGGCCTGGACAAAGGGTTTCCTGTCGCAGGGAGGTGTCACACCCCCCCAGACAGGAGATAGTGGATTGTAGCAGGGAGGTTTGAAAGAAACCAGACAGTGCTGGGGGCGCACAAGGCTGCCCCTTGCATAATCCGGCCAAACCGGTTCTGGGGCACTCCAGCCCCCATCCCAGTGCGGCCAGGATCAAAGGAAGGGGGGTGTATCCACCCACTTCCTGGGTCCCACCCATAGGAGGGGACCTAGCAGGTAATCCAGCCCCCTATATTCGAATAAGAGTGGGAGCAGTGCCAATGCACTTCAGATTATCCTGATGAAACTTAAGAAATGAAACTCTGGACCCTTCGACATCCTACTCGACGTAGAAGACTGAAGAATCTCCCTTGTGGTCAAAAAGTGACCACCCTGTGCAAACAGGCACCATCCAGCCATCGACGTCTGCTTTGTTGCAGTTCCTGCCGGAACTCGAGCGACAGAGATTGACGAGATCAAGCTTGCCTGCCTTCCAACAGCGCGATCCACAGTCCCTGCAGAGCTGAGACCCGTGGAGGCAACGGAAGCGTTGGGCACGCCATCTTGTAAAGACCACGAGACGCTGACCGTGCAGCCCACGAGTGACCCTCGAAGCTGTACACCAGGGTTTGAGAAGCCCCAACCCTGAGCCACTCTTGCACCGAAGCTCACTCCTCTACACTCACCGAGTGCTGCGTGGGGCCCTTCTGCTTCTTTTGGCTCAACGCGTTGGCTTGGTCACTTGCCAGCTGGCTTGTGGCCCCTGTGCCGAGGAAACTTGAAATACGACTTGTGATTCTGGTTGCTCCAGATTTACACCAGCTCCCCTGAAAAGGAGCCCCCACTCTGACCCTCCTGGTCCGAGTGAGAAGCAATCTCCCGGTTTCGCGTGGATTGCTCTTGCCAAGTGTTGTTTGCTCCAATCTTGAAGCCGACAGCGCCAACGGTGAGAGCCTACGTGGGACAGATCGTGACCCGCTCCTTGACATCGCAGATGCCCCAGAGCCCACGTGGCAGCGGAGAGAAGCTCCTCAACAACCACCTGATTGCGCCCGACATTGCCTGGTTCCGTCCTGGTTTCACCCTGGTCACTGCTGAGTGACCCAGACTCTGTCCCCTCTGCTTTCAGGTACTTCTCGACTTGGGTCCACCCTTGGACCCCACCGGACTCTTCTCCTTCACCTCGCCTGCAACCCTTTCAGCTTCAAGCACCAAGAACCTGCGTGACGAAACCCGACTCAACTTCGACCCTGTGCACCCTCTTCCTGTGGGTGAGGTAACATTGCAACACCGGTGTTCCCACACTGGTACACACCTCTAGGGTCTGTGTCTAAAGTTTTTTCTTTCTAGGTTCAGCGGAAGTGTCCTTAAACTCTATTTGTGTAACTTTTACGCACCATTGACTTAACATTGGTACATGCGTGTGCTTTCAGCACTGCACCCGAATCCCGCGGGCTTTTCTGGACTTCAGCATTGCTTGTCCCGACTGCTCCCAGCAATTCCCTAGGCCCTAGGCCTAACCACTGATCGATTGGTATCTCTTATACCATTTTTTTAGTATATGGTTTGAGTGGCCCCTCGCCCTCATCCAAAATTGTGTAACTTTGTATGTTATACTGTGCTTTTGATTTAACGCTTTGGCCCCTTTGTTCATAAAGAATACTGGGGATTATTTTAAGTAATAAATACATATATTTTTATAATATATACTTGTGTGGTGCCCTTTCATTTGATATTACAGGACTGTGATTGGTAAAACAGCTCGCTTAACACAACCTCTTGAGTTAAGCCTTTAAGGCTGCTTAGTCTATGCTACCATTAAGATAGCTTGTCTATAAGGTTGACTTACAACCAGACACCATAAGGGATTGTTTGGACTGATACAGGGTGGTTCCAGAATTGAAAACATCATACATTAGGCCAACTTCTCACATTGGTGTGCAGCGGTGCGGATTTGAGCTTGCTGTTGTTTTACCATTGCAATCTTTTTATCAAATTGAAAGATCACATCAAGTACCTTAGGTACATATAAATCAAAAGCTTAGCATATTTAAGTTCTACTGAACTTAGTAGTTGTAGATTAAAGGGATTAGCACACCCTGACTACAACTCACTAGCAAGGTACAGTAGGGAAACACTTAGTGTAGGTAGGTGCATCACTTACACCACACTAGAGTCATGTCTGACACAGGAAAGGCATCAGGCTCTGCTCCTGTGGCAGTTGACCTTACCAAGGCAACTTCCAGCTATGACAAACTAACCCACAACGACTTGGTTGCCTTGTGCATCTCAAGAGGGTTAAAAAGGGGCAGAAGTCCCACCAGTCCTTCCCTGATAGCCATTCTAGAACAGGATGACTTAGAAAAGGTGAATGCAGTTCCCTTAGAGTCAGGAGATGGAGTGAACCCCCCTGTAACTGAGACCACTCCAGAGGAGGAAGAAGAAGAGGAGGTAGAAGAGGAAGAGGACTCAGATGTATAGGATCTTCAAGACCAGGCTCAGAGGGGTAGCCAGGTTGTAGTTGCCAGGCTTAACCAGGCCAACTTAGACCTACTTGGGAATGGAGAGGGCACCTCCCCAGATCCCACCATATAATTCTCCCAGGCAACAGAAGAGTGAGATCTCCATGAGGGGACTCTCATATTTCTAGTGCCTCAAGAGAATCTCAGAAAGGAATGACTGCCTCTCAGAAGATAGAGCATAAGGCAAGGATGAGGGCTGTCAAACTCCAAATAGAGAGGGAGGAGGTAGCCCTGGTTCAAGCTAGACTTGCTTTAGCAAGAGAACAGAAGTTGTGTGGCTTAGATGCCACTGGCGGCAGCAATATTCCTAGAGAAAAAGACAGGAGCTATGACAATAGAAACCTGACAAAAATTGTGGCCCCCTACAAGGAAGGGGATGACATCCACAAATGGATGACTGCTCTTGAGAGAGCCTGCATGGTACAGCAGGTTCCTCAGGAACAGTGGGCTGCAATTTTATGGTACTCCTTTCCACAGTTAGACCTGAGGATGCCAAAAACTACTCTGTCCTGAAGAGTGCTCTTATTGAAGTTTTTGGCCTAACCACTGAGCAATACAGGTTGTTGTTCAGAGACACCCAAAAAGCACAGACTCAGGACTGGACTGATTTTGTTGATTGTGCCACTAAGGCTCTGGAGGGTTGGTTGCAGGGAAGTAAAGTTTCAGACTATACAGGATTGTACAATCTTATCATGAGAGAACAGATCCTTAATAACTGTACAAACCAGCTGTTGCATCAATACCTTATTAACTCTGATCTGACCTCTCCCCAAGAATTGGGAAAGAAGGCAGACAAATGGGTCAGAACAAGGATTAAGCAGAAACCCCAGAACCAAGGTGGTGACCAGAAGAAAACAGACCAGAAGGGTGGGAATCAGAAAGATAAAGAAAAGGACCAGAAGTCTTCAGGCCCCCAAACTAGTAATAAGGAGGGTGGTTCCCAAAATGGAAACAAGAAAAAGAAGAACGATGGCCCAAAGAAACCTTGGTGTAATACCTGCAAATCAGTTTCACACTGGGGCAGTGAATACACCAAGAAAAATCCAGTCCCCACCACTGCAGATCCTAAAGCACCTGCAGCCCCTAGTTCAGTAAGCAGTGGTGGTACACAGCCAAAGGGTGTAGTAGGGTTAACCCTGGGTACTGAGGTGGGACCTGGCCTAGTCAGAGTCCCTACTCAGGCAGTTCTCCTATATGATGTGGACTTAGCTTTGTCCACTACAGTGAGTCCCAGTAACCTGGGCAAATATAGGCAGACGCCTTTGATAAATGAGAAACTGGCTCAGGCCTACAGGGACACATGTGCCAGTGTCACTATGGTGACACCTGACTTTGTGGACCCTGGACAGATTGTACTTGGTGAAAGTTACCTAGTGACCAATGCAGGCAACTCCACTACTTCCCATAGTGTGGCTGTTGTGAACTTCTCCTGGGGAGGGGTAGATGGCCTAAAGAAGGTTGTTGTGAGTGCAGACCTCCCAGTAGACTGTTAGGCAATGATCTTGAAAGCTCAGTTTGGTCAGAAGTGGAGTACAGGACTCATGCAGAAATGCTAGGTATTTCAGCACATGTCCTTGCAGTGACAAGGACTCAGGCTAAGAAGTGCCTTCCTGAACCAGTGGTGGATCTTGGAACAATAGACGAACCACAACCCAAGAGAAGGAGCAAAAGGGTTAAGGCTGTGCCTTCCCCCTTGCCCCAGGTTGAGGATCAGATTTCACAGGAAACTGATTCTGCAGTCCAAGAGGAGACTGTCTCTGAGGAACTTGAACCTGATCAGGTTGAGTTTCTGGGGGCAGGGGGACGCTCAAGGGCAGACCTGGGGCAGGCCCAATTAGATTGCCCTTCACTTGAACCCCTCAGACAGCAAGCTGCTGCTGAGGCTGCAGGGAATGCCCAAGGTGCCCATAATGTATATTGGGAAGATGGACTCATTTACTCAGAGGCTAGAGACCCCAAGCCTTGTGCAACCAGGAGGTTGGTCATACCTTTGCAGTTTAGGGGTTTCCTTCTCACCTTGGCCCATGATATTCCCCTTGCAGGACACTTAGGCCAGAACAAGACTTGGGTAAGACTTGTCCCACACTTTCACTGGCCTCATATGTCAGGAAATGTCAAGGAGTTTTGTCGCTCCTGTGTCACTTTCCAAGGCAGTGGTAAGTCAGGTGGCACAACAAAGGCCCCCCTCATACCACTACCTGTGGTGGGGGTACCCTTTGAAAGAGTTGGAATAGATATTGTGGGTCCCATGGATCCTCAAACAGCATCTGGGCACAGATTTATACTGGTGGTAGTGGATCATGCCACCAGGTACCCAGAAGCAATTCCCCTGCGGACCACCACAGCACCTGTGGTGGCAAAAGCCCTCATTGCAGTTTTCTCAAGAGTGGGCTTCCCAAAGGAGGTGTTGTCAGATAGAGCACAAACTTCATGTCTGGCTACTTAAAAGCAATGTGGAAGGAATGTAGAGTAAACTACAAGTTTACCACACCCTATCACCCACAGTGCAATGGGCTTGTGGAGAGATTCAACAAGACCCTCAAGGGAATGATAAAAGGATTACCAGAGAAGCTTAGGCGGAAATGGGATATTATTTTACCCTGCTTGCTCTTTGCTTACAGAGAGGTCCCACAGAAGGGGGTTGGCTACAGCCCTTTTGAACTTTTGTTTGGCCACCCTGTGAGGGGTCCACTATGTTTGGTGAAGGAAGGATGGGAGTTACCTCCCAAAAAGCCTAAGCTAGATATTGTGGACTATGTACTTGGTCTCCGCTCCCGGATGGCTGAGTATATGGAGAGAGCATCCAAAAACCTGGAGGCAAGCCAAGAATTACAGAAAGCTTGGCATGACCAAAAGGCTGTTCTGGTTGAGTACCAGCCAGGGCAGAAGGTGTGGGTGCTGGAGCCAGTGGCCCCAGCAGCACTCCAGAACAAATGGACTGGACCCTACCCTAAAAAGGGATAAGTCACCTACTTGGTTGACTTTGGAACCCCTAGGAGCCCCCACAGGGTGCTCCATGTAAATCGTTTGAAAGCATTTGTGGACAGGGAGGACATGAGCTTGCTCATGGCCACAGATGGGGAACAGGAGGACCAGAGTGACCCTCTCCCAGACCTACTTTCCCAGAACCCTGATGATGGTTCAGTTGATGGGTTAGCCTTGGCAGGCAGCCTCACTGACCAGCAACAGATGGACTGCAGACAGGTTCTGCAAGCCCACAGACACTTGTTTTCACTCACACCCAGTCAAACTAACTGGTACACCCATGAGGTGGACACCGGTGACAGTCTGCCTGTGAAGAATAAGATCTACAGGCAACCTGACCATGTCAGGGATTGTATAAAGGCTGAGGTGCAAAAGATGTTGGAGCTTGGAGTGATTGAGCCATCAGAGAGCCCATGGGCCAGCCCAGTGGTCCTTGTGCCAAAACTTCATACACAAGATGGAAAGAGAGAAATGAGGTTTTTTGTGGACTACAGAGCTCTCAATGCTGTCACTAGGACAGATGCACATCCCATTCCAAGAGCAGATGAGCTCATTGATAAATTGGCTTCTGCCAAGTTTCTGAGCACATTTGATTTGACAGCTGGCTACTGGCAGATCAGACTAGCTGAAGAGTCAAACGCCAAGACAGCATTCTCTACCCCTAGTGGACATTATCAGTTTGTGGTAATGCCCTTTGGTTTGAAGAATGCACTTGCCACTTTCCAAAGGTTGGTGAACCAAGTCCTTGCTGGGTTGGATGACTTTTGTGCAGCATATCTAGATGATATTGCTGTCTTTAACTCTACCAGGGAGGATCACCTGATCCACCTGAAGAAAGTTCTGGAGGCCCTGCAAAAGGCAGGCCTGACTATCAAGGCTACCAAGTGCCAGATAGGGCAGAGCAAGGTTGTGTACCTGGGCCACCTAGTAGGTGGGGGTCAGGTTCAACCACTGGAGAGCAAGATCCAGACCATACAGGACTGGGCTCCTCCAACTACCCAAACACAAGTCAGAGCCTTCTTGGGCCTGACTGGGTATTACAGAAAGTTTGTGAAAAATTATGGGTCCATTGTGACACCATTAAATGACTTGACATCCAAGAAGATGCCAAAAAAGGTTCAGTGGACAGTTAGCTGTCAAAAGGCATTTGATGACGTGAAGAAGGCCATGTGCTCTGCACCTATCCTGAAGAGTCCTGACTACTCCAAACAGTTCATTGTACAGACAGATGCTTCTGAGTTGGGGTGGGAGCTGTGCTTTCACAACTTAATCAAGATGGTCAAGACCAGCCCATTGCTTTTATTAGCAGAAGGCTGACGCCCAGGGAGAAACGTTGGTCAGCTATTGAGAGGGAGGCCTTTGCTGTGGTTTGGGCCCTGAAGAAGCTGAGGCCATACTTGTTTGATACTCACTTCCTTGTTCAGACAGACCATACGCCCCTCTTGTGGCTAAATCAGATGAAGGGTGAAAATCCCAAACTGCTCAGGTCAGTGGTCCATTTCCCTACAGGGGATGGACTTTACAGTGGAGCACCGCCCAGGGACTGACCATGGTAATGCAGATGGTCTCTCCAGGTACTTCCACTTAGAACATGAAGACTTATCTGGTCAAGGTTAGTTTAATGTCCCTGCGTTTGGGGGTGTGTGTGTGTAGGAGAGTAGGGTCTGCTATCCTATGGTCACCCCAAATTTTTGCTTTTTGCTTCACTGGTTTTCGACTACTGAGGCTTTGGGCCTGCTAATCAGACCCCCAGCCTGCTGTTCTCTCTCTAAATTATTAATACATGTGCTATAGGTACATACCACAATTGGAAATGGACTCCTTGTCAGCCCCTGTACCATGCATTATAGGTGCTCAGGGCATAGGTGCCACCAAGGCCTACCAGGGGCTACAGCATATCTTTTGCCACCCCTGGCTGGTTCTTAAATTGACACAACTGGCTGATCACTCAGCTGGGGTAAGGGGGTGTACTCACCCCTTGCTTAGATATAGTATACCTATGTCTAAACCTATATCTGGACACATATAAACCTGTGAGCCACTCCTATGGAAGGCCTTATCAATCCTGGAGGCAGAGTGCGCAGTTTAATGTGAGATGGAGCTCTAGCATGAGCTGAGCCTGTCTGCAGCTGTCGGGAACAACTCCCTAAGCTGTTTCAGGATAATGCCATACCATATACTATTAAGTGCCTTATAATCCTCCCGGTTATATAGCAACTTTGGTTTGGCTTCATCAAAACATGTCGTGTAAGGTGTCATACGATTTGGAATACTATCCCCTCGCCAGTCCTGGCAACGGGGATAGCATTCCACCCCTCTAGAGGGAGAAGACATGTTACTTTACTGAAATGCGGTTAATTTTAAAAGAGCCTCAGATCCACAAAATGGATGCTTCCGCCACAGACACAGGTCTGACCCCCTGCAGCTGACCGAAACTCAGCCAAGGGGGCCTGGACAAAGGGTTTCCTGTCGCAGGGAGGTGTCACACCCCCCCAGACAGGAGATAGTGGATTGTAGCAGGGAGGTTTGAAAGAAACCAGACAGTGCTGGGGGCGCACAAGGCTGCCCCTTGAATAATCCGGCCAAACCGGTTCTGGGGCACTCCAGCCCCCGTCCCAGCGCGGCCGGATCAAAGGAAGGGGGTGTATCCACCCACTTCCTGGGTCCCACCCATAGGAGGGGACCTAGCAGGTAATCCAGCCCCCTAGATTCGAATAAGAGTGGGAGCAGTGCCAATGCACTTCAGATTATCCTGATGAAACTTAAGAAACAAAACTCTGGACCCTTCGACATCCTACTCGACGTAGAAGACTGAAGAATCTCCCTTGTGGTAAAGGAGTGACCACCCTGTGCAAACAGGCACCATCCAGCCATCGACGTCTGCTTTGTTGCAGTTCCTGCCGGAACTCGAGCAACAGAGATCGACGAGCTCAAGCTTGCTTGCCTTCCAACAGCCCGATCCACAGTCCCTGCAGAGCTGAGACCTGTGGAGGCAACCGGAAGCGTGGGGCACGCCATCTTGAAAAGACCACGAGACGCTGACCGTGCAGCCCACGAGTGACCCTCGAAGCTGTACACTGGGGTTTGAGAAGCCCCAACCCTGAGTCACTCTTGCACCGAAGCTCACCCCTCTACACTCACCGAGTGCTGCGTGGGGCCCTTCTGCTTCTTTTGGCTCAACGCGTTGGCCCGGTCACTTGCCAGCCGGCTTGTGGCCCCTGTGCCGACGAAACTTGAAATACGACTTGTGATTCTAGTTGCTCCAGATTTACACCAGCTCCCCTGAAAAGGAGCCCCCACTCTGACCCTCCTGGTCCGAGTGAGAAGCAATCTCCTGGATTCGCGTGGATTGCTCTTGCCAAGTGTTGTTTGCTCCAATCTTGAAGCCGACAGCGCCAACGGTGAGAACCTTTGTGGGACAGATTGTGACTTGCTCCTGGACGTCGCAGATGCCCCAGAGCCCATGTGGCAGCGGAGAGAAGCTCCTCAACAACCACCTGATTGTGCCCGACATTGCCTGGTTCCGTCCTGGTTCCACCCTGGTCACTGCTGAGTGACCCAGACTCTGTCCCCTCTGCTTTCAGGTACTTCTCGACTTGGGTCCACCCTTGGACCCCACCGGACACTTCTCCTTCACCTCGCCTGCAGCCCTTTCAGCTTCAAGCACCAAGAACCTGCGTGACGAAACCCGACTCAACTTCGACCCTGTTCACCCGCTTCCTGTGGGTGAGGTAACATTGCAACGCCAGTGTTCTCACACTGGTACACACCTCTAGGGTCTGTGTCTAAAGTTTTGTCTTTCTAGGTTCAGCGGAAGTGTCCTTAAACTCTATTTGTGTAACTTTTACGCACCATTGACTTAACATTGCTACATGCTTGTGCTTTCAGCACTGCACCCGAATCCCGCGGGCTTTTCCCGACTTCAGCATTGCTTGTCCTGACTGCTCCCAGCGAGTCCCTAGGCCCTAGGCCTAACCATTGATCGATTGGTATCTCTTATACCATTTTTTTAGTATATGGTTTGAGTGGCCCCTCGCCCTCATCCAAAATTGTGCAACTTTGTATGTTATACTGTGCTTTTGATTTAACGCTTGGGCCCCTTTGTTCATAAAGAATACTGGGGATTATTTTAAGTAATAAATACATATATTTTTATAATATATACTTGTGTGGTGTCCTTTCATTTGATATTACAGGACTGTGATTGGTAAAACAGCTCGCTTAACACGACCTCTTGAGTTAAGCCTTTAAGGCTGCTTAGTCTATGCTACCATTAAGATAGCTTGTCTATAAGGTTGACTTACAACCAGACACCATAAGGGATTGTTTGGACTGATACAGGGTGGTTCCAGAATTGGAAACATCATATATCAGGCCAACTTCTCACAGACTCACAGTAGAGGACATTGCCATGTCCACATCACAGACAAGAACAGCTTGAGTTGGTATCCTGACTAGACCAGAATCCATCTCAGTTCACAGGGTTAACCCTACTACACCCTTCTGTTGAGAACCACCACTATTAGCTGTACTAGGGGGAACAGTTGCCTTAGGGGCAATGGTGGCTGGAGCTGCCTCCTTCTTGGTGCAATCACTGGTCCAATGAGTATTTACCTTACAAATCTTGCACCATGGTTTATTAGGACCTTCTTTCTTTTTGGATTGTTGGGAACCCCACCATTAGAAGCTTTTTGGGGACCTTGAGAAGACTTCTGGTCTTTTGATTTCTCCCCACCCTTTTGGTCTTGCTTCTTCTGATCACCACTTTGGTTCTGTACCTTCTGCCTCACCCTGGTTCTGACCCATTTGTCTGCCTTCTTTCCCAATTCTTGGGGAGAGGTCAGATCAGAGTCAACCAAGTGCTGATGCAATAACTGGTTTTGACAGTTGTTAAGAATTTGTTCTCTCGTAATAAGGTTATACTATCCTGTATAGTCACTTACTTTACTGCCCAGTAACCAGCCTTCCAGAGACTTAGTAGTGCAATCTACAAAGTCGGTCCAGTCCTGAGTCTGTGTCTTCTGGGTATCTCTGAACAGCAACCTGTACTGCTCAGTGGTTAAGCCATACCCATCTATCAGAGCACACTTCAGGACATAGTAGTTGTTAGCATCCTGTTCACTAACTGTCTGGAGCTTATATTTGTCTTTGTCCTCAAAGGAGATCCACAAAGTTGCTGCCCACTGACTCTGGGGTACCTGCTGCACTTTGCTGGCCCTCTCCAAAGCAGTTATCCACTTGTGGATGTCATCCCCATTTTTATAGGGAGGGACAATTTTGCTCAGGTTTCTATGGTCATGAGACCTTTCCCTATTTCTAGGTACTATGCTGCCACCAGTGGGCTCCAGCCCACACAATGTCCTCTCTCTTTCACGAGCCAGGGTCTCTTTAGCAAGGGCAACATCTTGCCTCTTGATTCTAAGCTTAGATTCCTTCCTCCTAGCTTTATGCTCTCTTCTCTGAGGGGAAGTCCTTAGAGCTGAGGCACTGGACCCTACTGATGAGTCAGAAGTTGTGGTGAGCCTCAGCAAGGCCAACCAGTGCAAGGGGTTCGCCCTTCATTGCACAGAGTCCTCAGACCAATAGAACAGAAGTTGGCACGGAAACTGTAATAGAAAATACAAAGTTTATTAAACCTCATGAGGTGGAACTACAGTCATACAGCACCCTTCGGTAATGTATGAAGTAGCACACTGAATGGAAAGAGCATGGTCCTTTTATACCCACACAGGGGCTCAAAAGAAGGCGGTACAAGTATAAAATGCTGGTTTTGGGGACATATATGGTCATACAGAAGATGCACAGTCAACAAGTGGGAGGAGTTAACAGTTGCTAAACCTGGTAAACACATCCTCACAGTTACACACTAGTAACAGCTTCAAGGACAGCTGTAAGCTCAACTGAGCATGTGCGAAGCAAAAGAGGCTAAATATATCTTATCTCCAGGCAGATTTCAAGAGCAGAGAACAGTAAGGTTCGGACAGAGCACATGGCACGCATGTGGTAGCACAAGGAAGACAAAATGGCTGCCAGAAATACAAAATGGATTCCACAAAACGGTCAAGATAATCTCTAAATACAGGATGGCTTCTGCTAATGCTAATCTAATCACTGCCAAATTACAACTAAGTGTCCGACCCACTGGAAAGGGATCTGGCCCTTCTGTTCCCATGATTAGGCCTAAATGGGGGGTTAGAGGGAGGCCTGTTCTGGCCTTCTCCACCTCCAGTTAGTCCTGTGTTGCCCAGGTCAGGTTCACCAACCTCATCCTGGCCAGCATCCACATCATCATCAGAACCCAATTGGTTCTCACCAGTGGGGTCCTCTGTTGAGGGATGGCCCCACTCTTGACTACCTTGGTTATCTGGGTTGGATGCTCTATCAGCATCATACTCCACTAAGATATCTACCAGGTGGTTAAAGGTTAGACTCTGTCCTTATCTTAGTCTTCTGACTGAACACAAACTTCTCAGTTCTTGAAAAGTAAATGTTTCATATTTAGAGCGCAGCCTTGAGCTGTCTTCTTGCAGAGGCACACTAGGCCCTGCATCCAAAGACATTTCTAGTGAGGTGAGGTGTGTGCACCTACCTCCACTATTTGTTTCTTACTAGAACCTCTCTAGGAGTTGCAGTTAGGGTGTGCTAAGCCCTTACCACCTACAACTGCTAAGTTCAGTAGAACTTAAGTATTATAAGAACTTGATTTATATGTACCTACAGGTTTCATTCATTCATAATAACTTTATTTTGACCGTTATGGCCATAAAAGTGCAGGGATATACAAATCTAAAATAATCATCATCGTCATCATCAACATCTTTATTTCGGATTCATTTGCCATAAAAGATAAAACACAACAATTATACAAATAAAACCATTAGTTACATCATGGACAGTTAGTCAAAGATCTTAAAAACAGCAACATGATTCCTTAATGCATAGCAACATACAGGGAGCTGTAATTAGCCTGTAGAAACAATAAAAATGTAAAAATGATATTTACATGTTGATAATATTTAAAATTAGACAATTAATCAGCAACCCTGGAAAGTAAGCGTCTTCTCTTCTGCCAGAAGGTTTCCAGGTATTTGGCTCCCGTGAACACTATCATGCCAGAGAGGTCCGTTTTGAGAACCCTATAAGCCTGCAGGCAATGAGTCAAGCCCAGATTTTTACAGGCTGGAACAATCCAATGCCTTCTAGCTTGCGCATAAGTTCGACAGAAGAACAATATGTGCAGCTCAGTTTCCTGCTCATCGTTACACCCGGAGCAGTGACTTAGGGAGGGCTCAGTCCATTTGCTAGTGAAGGCTCGGATTGGTAGACTTCCGTACCTCCACTGTAAGTACAAAACAATCTCTTAAGAATATAATTTAACATCTAAATATTAAAATACAGTTAAAAAAATTGTATAAAAACATCTAATAAAAACAAGGAAAGCACATCAACCCCCTCCAGTATTTGATATGGTTCAATCCTTACACTGTATATATCCAACCAGAAACAGCCCACCTTAATAGCACCTCAACCTCAACATGGTAAATACAGTGGACATATTGCGCTCATTTGATACATATTGCCCTACATGGTGAATAAGAAGGCTCAAAATCTTACTCTTAGACAGAACTAGTAGCAAGAAGGTGCCTTCTCTTTAACCACATTGCAAATAAGAATTTCGATATCACAACAACAGTAACCGGGGCAGTATCAGATTTTAGAATTCTGAAAGTTTCTCTGTAGTTTCTAATGCCCTGGTTTTTACAAAATGGAATCACCCACTTGGATCTTGGACTCTTGCAGGCCGGGCAGAGGAAGAGCACATGAATAGCGGTTTCTTCCTCCGTTAGGCACCCAAGACGAATTGGGTCTAGCCCGCCTTCCCACTTATTAGTACGAGCGTTAAGCGGGAGGGTCCCATACCTAAAATGCCGATACAATTTTTTAGTTAAAACTGGTTGTATGGTATCTATTACTTGTTCGAATTCGTATTTGCACTTATAATCCAGAAACCCATACGTTAAACTAGAGGTAGCGACTGTCTGGACAGAGCGCACCAGTTTGTAGTCTTTTAGAGCACGTGTTAAGGATTTTTTTGAGATTTCAACACGTGCTACATCAGGCGTGGACCATAAATCGCCCAAACCCAATGCTCTGGTCGAGTCCCTGATAAAGGCCAATCAGGGGATCTTGCCCACCCCCATGGTCATGAGCACAGCTTTCAGGTCATCCCTGTAGTGAGCCAATTCTTGGGTGCTCCAGAGACGTCGCCAATATAGCATTGGGCGCAACCAAATCAAATCTGCTATGGGGCTAATACCCAGATCCATTCTGAGCGGAACCATAGGTGTCTGTCAGGATCTGTCTCATAAAATTATTTTCAGTTATTGTGAGGGCATTTACAGAGGAATGCCCCCACAATTCTGCCCCATACGTGGCAGCGACCCGGGCTTGGATTTTATACATTTCTACTGAGGGACTTAAGGCCTTACGGGCTGAGGTTTTATAGAGTTTTACAATCCCTCTTGATGCCTGTGTCAGTTTCAAATTGCCCTTAGTGATTTGGCGATCCCACCCCATTTTATCATTTAAGGAGAGGCCTAAATAATCAAAGATAGAGACTCTAAAGGTCTAACATCCAAGGTGGGGTGGAGGCAGTGGGTTAGATTTGCATTAAAAACCATATATATCATCTTAGAGATGTTAACCACCAGGTTCCTCCTCTTACAAAACAGGGCAAATTCGTCTTTGACACGTTGCATCCCCATCGATGATTTGGAGAGGAGCAGAGTGTGATCCGCAAACATGAGAGCAGGCAATTTGCGGCTTGCCAATTTTGAGGGGTCTAAATTGTTCACAGCAAGAAGGTCTTTGATTAACCCATTGAGAAAGAGGGAGAAAAGGGTCAGGGCAAGTACACACCCCTGTCTCACCCCCTTCTCAACAGGAAAAGGAGATGTCAGGTTACCCTGCTTGCCAAACCTCACCCTTGCATATGTACCTTCATGGAGGAACCTAAACTGATGGCATAGGTACGCTGGCACTCTCATGTCTAACAGTATACCCCACAATTACTTGCGGTTGAACATCTCAAAGGCGGATTTTAAATCCACGGACGTGAGATAGAGGCTTCCACGTTCCAAGACTATATGTTTCCAATAGATCAGTTGTAGCCTGAACAACTGATCTATTGTTGAGGTTTTACATCTAAAACCCGCTTGGAGGGGGGTCAAAATGTCATGATCCTCTATCCACGCGTGCAACCTCGCTAGTAACACTCTGGCATAAATCTTTTGAGACACATCTATCAGGCTTATCGGGCTATAGTTAACAGGGTCTGCCGGGGACCCCTTTTTATAAACTGGAATGATCTCAGCCCCAGCCCATGAGGCAGGGGACGGCATCCCAATTAGAATCGCATTGAAAAACAGTTGGAGGTAGGGGGCCCACACTACCTGATCACTTCTGTGGAGATCCCCGGGAATTTTATCTAGACCAAGGGCCTTATTTGGTAGTATCTTCCCAATTGCAGAGGACACCTCAGCCAGGGTGCAAGAGGGTGGATCCCTAAAAATGACTAGAGGTTGAGTATTGGATATGTTACTAGTCATCGGTTGGATTTCTGTAGTGCTTGAGTACAATTGTTTAAAATGGAGGTGCCACACTTTCTCGAAGATGTTGGGCTCTATGGCAAGCTTACCCCCAACATGTCCCGAGTGGATCAGATTCCAAAAGCCTCTAAAATCTTTTTGTTCTAAGGCGTTTTTTATTGCCTCCCATCTGGCAATTTCCCATTCTGCCTTTGCGCATAAAATCCCCTTTTTTTAAAAAGACCTACTTTTCCTAATAGATACAATGTCGCCTTTTTTAAGTGACGTCAAGAGCACACTTTTAGCGTCCCGGCACACCCTGTTATACCAGGGTTTTTTACCCCTGGATCAATTACTCTTCGTTGGTTTGTTGGAATAAAAAAAGGGTGCCAAGGACGTGACCAAATCCTGGTGGAGGATTGCTAACTCTAAATTGGGGGTCTCACAATCTCCGGGGCAAGTAAGAAGGGTGGCCTTTTCCAGCACAGGTATAACACATGAATACATTTCTCTGATAGTGTCCTGAGATTGGGATATTGCACCCCAGCGAATACGTCTGCCTCCACCGGCCACTATTAAATTATACTGTTCCACCGCTTGCCCCGATTCTGTCACTTGAACATCTAATGTCAGAACCAGGGGGTTGTGGTCGCTTTCTGGCCAGGAGTGGACACAAAACTTGATTGGTTTATGCCAAATATCAGTCTGGATAAAGATGTAATCTATTATAGATTCCTGGGCTGGTTTGTTATAAGTGAAATGGCCCGGAATGTCATCGGCGAACCTCCCATTACAGGCCCTCAAGGAGTATGTCAGAGTTAATGATGTCAATTGGAGGACCAGAGGAGTCCATCTCCTTATGGGGTAGGCATTAGCAGCCGGGATCGATAGCGATGCATCCTCCTCGGATAAGATTGATAGTGGTAAGCCATTAAGGGGCTCAAAGTGGCCATTAAAGTCGCCACCTATGATGGACAATGCTACCCCTGTAAGAGTCTCTAATAGGGCTGCCAACATGTTCAACGTATTGGATGTATACCCATACTTTACTGGTCTTGAGTATACATTGATGATAGCGATTTTAGGTAAATCAGCCTTGGAGAGAATAATGCATTGGATGTCCTTCGTATGGGTATCAAGGCACTTTACTGAGTACCCTAGATGGGAGCCCACCCAAATGCATAAGCCCCCAGAGGGTCTATCTCGTTAACCTTTCCCGGCTGACTCGCTATAAGATACAAATCCGACTCTATGGAAAGTATTTAAGGCCCACGTTTCCTGGAAGAGGCATATTTCGTGGTCGCCCATGAAATTGGCCCAATCCTGCTGTTCCAATATGCCCCATAGTCCTGCTATATTCCAGGACATAACTTTAGTGCTATTAGAGGTTCCTTCCCACTCGCAGTCCAGATTGGACTCTATCTTTTGCCCAGGTAGATTGGTTGGCATGGGTTGATTTTCACACGAGGGGGGAATGGTTTGGTGATGTACACCCTCCTCCCCAGTGGGTATAGTGTTGGCGATAGGTCCTACCACCTGATGGTCAACACCCTCCGGTATGTCAGGGGAAATGATCCTCGCTCTTCCTTCGCACCCTATTTCCCTCCCTTGGAGGAACAGTTGGCCTAAAGGCTCCTCCCCAACCATAGAGATAGAGCAGACAGGGTCAATAGGGTAAATAGGGGTTTGAGCCTGGGATGGCTCCAGTCAGTCAACCATATCCAAGGTACTATATCTGTTACTTACGGGGATGTTAAATGCAAAATCAAAATCATCCCCCCCTGTGGAATTAGTCACTGTTCCACGGAGGGATCGACCCTCCCAAATCCTATCCCGGGTCCCCAAGTGATATCCTTGTGGTGTACTGGGATAAAAATATTTGAGGTCCAAGGTCTGTAAAGAGGATTTGGAGTCATGGTGTTTTCCCCTGGCGATTAAGAGTGCCGCCCACCTGTCTCCAAAATTTACTACGTTACAGTTCCCCGGAATATCTTTTTCCCTCGGGCCAACCCAGTTAACTCTACGCACAAACAAAATTTTGCTACATGTGTTAGGAGGGAGGGGTCAGCGGTTGTTTAACCAGTGGGTGTTTTTTTTTTTTTAATTCAGTGTAAGATTCTAACCTACCCTCCGCTAACCCCTGAACCCCAGCCAAAACAACCACATATGGAACGGACTCCGGTGGCACATCAATGTGCAGTGGAATGTTCGCATGGTTAACAGGAATGTCTGCACCCCTCGGACCCTCCTGTAACCTTAATGCGGAGTCCACGACCAGCGTTCGAGCTTGCCTAGTCCCACCCCTCACCAAAGCACTATTCACCTTTGTTACTCCACCATTGACATTGGTTTCACTTGGTGCATTTTTCCCACAATATGGACCTTCCATTGGTTCTTGTAAATCAATTGTGGGGGTGTTGGATCACTTGTCCTGCTAACCTGGATTTTCAGGTCGCTGGGATGTCCCTTGGTAAAAAACCCTCATACACGTGAGTGGGTAGTTTTGTGGGTAACGGTATATCTTGATTCTCCGCTATTGCACTCTCGTGTCTGCATAATCACAGGGTTAGTTGGTATGCATCCTCCACCAGGAGGTAGTAACCCAAGGTTAAAAGCAGTAGTGTCCAGTGATAAGTGATGTGAGTGATATTTAAAATAACTCGGACAGCCGGGGTAAGTATTTATTATTCCGGATTCGAGTTAAAACAAGAAAAAATGTTAGTTGATATGCGTGGGGAGAATTGTTAGGATTCTCACGCTATCTTTTTTCGTTAGATTAAAAGGTCGACTAGTTTCAGCCCTAGTTGCCTGGGGGGTCGATGGGCTTTCTTCAGGACCAGGTGAGAGATGTGTAGCAAAGTGACATATTAGTCCTCTGCTGGGTGAAGGTCAATGTTGTGCCTGTAAATACAAATAATAAGGGTGACCTCGGTGAGGGTGGTGGGACTATTAAACAGTGGGTTATTGTGATTAAAATACTTGTTTTCTCACCATATACTGATGGCAGCAACCACATACTCGTGACTCTGGCAACCAAACTATTGTTTTCAATCTCATATGTGGTCAGGCTGGTTGAGAGTTAGACTTGTAAAAGGGCTAACACACGGTTCATTTTTAAGACTTACAGGGTTAAGTGCCGATCATGATACTACGAGGTGTTGATAATAGTATACATGTGTGATTATTGTGACTTTCACAACTTTCGCATTCATACTTAACATACCTTTGCGCACTCCGTTCTGCGCTTCCTCGGGTGACAGGGAGTCTTGGGGATTGGGCTCCTTCTAAAAGTAGTAATGGTGGGGGGTAACAGGTTAGTAGGCAGGGGTGTACTTATCTGTCGTTACCATTGGACCTCCACTCTCGATGTTACCTGTAGCTCCACGCTTCCCGCACTACTTGTGCTGACTCTGCCGTCCTGTACCCGGTAGCAATAGATTGCTTCCGGGGTTATTTATACACCTTGTGTGGGTGTAGAGAGGGAAGACAGACTCTGTTGCTAAGGGCTTTTGACTGGTTGGACAGGGAAAGGTATTCTCTGACAGTTTCAATGTCAATTTTCTCAGTGAGTTCATTTTTTGGCGCTTGATTGCGTCTGTATTTATCTATTCAGGCTGGCCCACAGAATATTATCATTAAGACCTCGCACATCAGTCCCCAGTCTATGTACCCATCTTTGTTCCTTTTCGAACAATATTCTTTCCGCATTGTGATCTTTGGTTTTCAAGGTCTCTAGGATGATCCATTGTAGATCATTTACTGTGTGGCCTTTTTCTAGAAAATGCGTGGCCATCTTGGTTGTCGTCTTCCGACATTTGACATTGCTGCGGTGTTCACATATCCTCTGTTTTGCTTTCCTGCAGGTCATGCCTATGTAAATAAGGTTACAAGGACATGTGATCATGTAGATTGCATGGCTGGTATTGCAATTAGTATGGTTCCTTATTGTCCATTTTAGGTGCGGGAGGAGTTGTATTTCTTTTGTGGGTCTTGTTAGGGAACAGACCGAGCATGAACCGCATGGGAAGTGTCCCGTAACTGGTGGGAGATTCTGGAGGGTACTCTGATCCTGTATTATGGTTTGTCTGGGTCTGGTGTGGACCAGGAGGTCTTTCAGATTGCTAGTTCGTTTGTTAGCAAATCGTGGTTTGGGCCATGAAATATTGGCAGACGTCAGTATGCGCCAGTGTTTGTTTATGATCTTCTTTATTTTGTTTGAGGCTGGGCTGTATGTAGTTACGCACGTGAGCAGGTCTTCTTCAGTTGTCCTACTGGTGGTTTCTAAAAGAGCCTCACGATTCTGATTTCTGGCCCTCTTTTTGCATTTTTTAATCACCTTTTGCGGATATTGTCCTGCCTCTAATTTCTTACAGAGGTCGTTTGCTTGGGTCTTGTACTCATCCGTCTTGCTACAGTTCCTCCGTAATCAGAGAAACTGACTGTAGGGCAAATTCTCCCTTAGGGGACGTGGGTGGTAGCTGTTGAAGGACAGGAGGCTGTTTTTTGCGGTGGGTTTGAAGAAAGTTCTGGTGTGTAAATGGTCGTCTTCGACATAGATTGTTATGTCTAGGAAATCTAGACCTTTTTTGTCTGCAGTGTATGTGAACTTTAACCATTCGTCCTGTGCGTTCAGCCATGTGTGGAAGTCTAGCAGACTATCCATGTCACCCTCCCAAATGAGGAGAATGTCGTCGATATAGCGTTTCCAGAAATGGATTTGATATCGGTACGGGTTGTCTATGGTGTCGATGACCTGTTGCTCAAAATTGCTTACATAAAGCCCTGCCACGCTCGGGGCAAATGTACTGCCCATCGAGGTCCCATGGCATTGTCTGTACAGAGTCGTTTCGTATTTGAAATAGTTCTCGGTCAGTGCAAGTCTACAGCACTCCAGGACAAAGTGGCGGGGGGTTTTGAATTGCCAGTCCATGTTGAAGAGTAAGTTCTCTAGGGTATTCATTGTCTTTTCTTGTGGGAGACTCGTGTAGAGACTGTCTACATCCATCCCTACTAGGATCAGTCTCTTGTGTCTTTCAGGTAGGTCGGTGTTTTCTGTACGAGTGGTTTCAAATACTCGTCAGCAAATTGAGAAAGGGGTTCAAGGACAGACCCTATGCCGGAGACAATTGGTCTACCTGGTGGTGGGTACCTTGCTTTATGTGTCTTCGGTAAAGAATAGAAATATGGGGTCCTTGGTGTTTTGGTCATCAAGAATTCTCCTTCTTTTTTCGAAATCCATCCGTTGATTTCAGCTTCCTCTACCATCAGAGTGACCGTTCTTTGTAGCCTTGGTGTCGGATCTTCTGTTATTTCCTGATAGAATTTTCGGTCTGCTAAGAGATCCTGACACTGTTTGTGATATCCTTCTTTAGTGAGGAGAACTATCCCCTCCCCCTTTGTCTGCTGGTTTGATGACGATCTCATCGTCGTGCTTTAGTTCATGCAAGGTCTTCCGTTCTGCCTTAGTCAAATTTTGAAAGGGTTTTTCTGTGTGTTCGCCCAATGTGTCCAGCTCCTTCATCACAGCCTGCTCAAATGTTATTGGTATTTGAGAGTTCATGGGACAGAACTTTGATTTATTCCTTAATGGTGTATCACCATCCGAAATTGGTGGTGGTTGGCCTTGGAAAAAGGCTTTCAGTTTCAGTTTTCGACAGAACTCTGATACTTCACACTTTGTTTTGAAAGTGTCTAGAGTTGGTGTTGGTACATAGCCCAAGCCCTTGTTTAGGACTTGTATCTGGTCGTCGGATAATGTTTTTTCTGTTAGGTTGACGATGAGGGTGTTGTGCTCGGTCCTGCTTTGGCTTTGGTCACACTCCTGGTCTCTACCTGTCTGGTTTGGTCTGACCAAGTTATCCCTCTTCGTCGTTGTTTCTGTGGTGCACGGCCTCCCCCTAAAAAAGGAGGTCGTTGGTTGAAGTTTTGTCCTGACTGTTGCTGGGGCTGGTGTGTCATGGGGGGGTGGTGGTCCTGGGAAGAAGGGGTTCATCCACCCTTGGAAGTGGGGGTTGAAATGTTGGAACGGTATTCCCGGTGGGCCCATTTGGTAATGTGGCCACATTGGTCGTCCTCTGCGGTTTCCCCTTCTGTTTGGATTTCCCCGTCTTGAAAAGTTGGGGTATTCATCCCCGCTAGAGTCGTTACTGTCTCTAGATGAGCCACTGTTGGTACCATAATTTGAGGCATTGTCATTGCTCTTGAAATCTTTGCTACTGTACGGGTGGATTCGTTCTATGGAGAATTTTTTCAGTTCTTTGGCCAGTTTCTGTAGTTTGGATTGTGTGAGGAACTCTTTTGTGTCGCTCATTTCTTTATTTATCTCGTCCAACTTGTTTTTGAAGACTGTGATATGTACCATGTTGTTCAATTGTGTTTCGATTACTTGTATCTTAATGGTCAGTTCAGCTGTTAGTCTCGTTGCTGTTTTAATAATAAGTACCAGATAGTCTCTAGTGCATTTCCACGATATTGCAGACCAGTCTTTGCGGAAAGCTAGGTCTTTTAGAAAAATACGTGGTGCATTGGTCACCCAGAGGCCTCTTGGTGCCGCGTTGACTCTTAGGTACTCTGTCATGATGATTCCATGTACTGCTGTTCTGACCTTTTCTTTTTTTAGTTCTGTTAGTTCGTCCCATTCGTTGGTGTTAGCCAGGGTTTGAGTCAGGTTACTGTCTGCCAGCAATGGTGGTCTGGCAAGTATAGCGTCAATCTCTTCTATAGAGTAGCTGAGGCCGAAGTTTTCTGCCATATTTGTGTTTGTTACAGATCTCTATGAAGGGATGATTGAGATACCTATCAAAATAGTGTATTGGGGACCTCCCACTGCTGTTCGCAGCTTATAACTCGTAAATCATGGGGTGGGGAGAAGGAAAAAGGTTGGATCCAACCTTTGAGCAGGCTGTGATGAAGGAGCTGGACACATTGGGCGAACACACAGAAAAACCCTTTCAAAATTTGACTAAGGCAGAACGGAAGGCCTTGTGATGTATTCCTATAGGTACTGTATCGATCTCCCTATTCCTGGCCCTGGTTTGGTTAATAATTAACTAGCAGCCATCTAACGGCGCAAAAACCCGTTATCTGATTGAGCCACACCACGGCACAGAAGCGCATTATCTGATTAGGACATAACGCATGCCATCTAATTAGGCAAGCGATATTCCTCCAGCCCCTGATAAGCATACGGAGTTCTCAAAACAAATCAAACCTACAGCAACCTGGGAAAATCCCTCCGCCATTGTTTTGATTTCATCGAGAACTTCAGTAAAGAATGTGCGAACAAACCCGTTCGTATGACATCCTTATTGACGTATTTATGTCCATCCTTACGTCAATCTTGGCACCTTTCAGGTATAAATATTACCGAAATTGCCTTAAGCAAGCACACGCGGTGGTGACGAGATCGGAGCAGCGAGACATATCGAGGAGCCCAGCTGAGAGCGAAGCCCACCGACGCTGCCCCGCCTTTCTGACGCGCTGAGAACGAGACGCTGACTTTTCTCCTGCCGAGAAATCCAGCTCCGGCGCTTCCAAGCCGCCCTCGCAGGCAGCTGGAATATCAAGACCTGAGATAAGAGATACCAACCCTCCAACCTTCTAGATCCCAGGTACAGAACTGAATAAACCCTTGCAGAGAATTCTTGAATCAGACCCTTGGCAAAACAAACTTAACTTAAACTGCTACTTATCTACTCCCGCCCACGTATTAGGCTTAAATCAGGTACACTGGGGTAGGCGTGGTTAGAAGCACCAGTTGAGTACGATTAGTCAAATGTATATATGTATGTATCTATTTTATCCATTTTAAAGTATCATATGGCTCAGAAACCATATCAATGCTTTTACAGTATTATTTTATAATTCTGTCTTTACTATATGCACTTTACTTAACTATAAGTATTGCGATAATAACGATTCATTTCTCTTGTACGAGAAAAGAGACTGATCAATAAATAACATCTTTTATTGAACACGCCCGTCTCTTCCTTTTCTCTACAATCTGGTGAAACTAAGAATGCACGTATTGACTGAGTAAAATAAGTTGTCTTTTGTTTTCACACGACTCTAGAGATACACTCTTGATTAGGGGAGAGCAAAGTTGTCATGTTCTATGGTTGTCAGAAACTAAATCCCTTCTTGTCTATCCAGAGAGGTTAAACTCCTCCCTGCCTATTCGAGAAAGTTTCTAGTGAACTCTGAGCTAGCTGGCAAACACAAAACTTTAAGTCTAATATCGTCAGTAGAAGACCTAGTTAACCTCTGCCCTAGGTCTATACTATTGAAGATATTATTCCAATGCGCAGAGCCTATTGGGATAATAGGAACTACACTACATGGCGCCCAACCATTTGGATAGGCGATAAAACTAACGCAAGACATTAGAGTAACTCAGTCATGCTTTTTCACACAGACCCTTTTTTTTCCCATAATACTCCAAAGACGTCTGGAGTGGGTGAAAGGTAATATCCGCCAAACTTCATAGAGAGGAGTCTCCTATGTATGGTTCTTGGTTTATTCAACGTTGAAGGATACACTGTTCCAAAATATTGTGCATCTAATCTTTGTTTCCATAGAAACCTGATCTGCAAATAAACAAAATAACCTTCTTGACAGTAGAATGTCAGAAAGTGAAGAAGAAAGAGAGACAGCTAGATTAGCAGCTGAACTACTAGCAGCTGACACTACTCTGCAGGAAAATGACCCGGATATAACACTCATCCCGGTCAACATAAGAAAATCTATAACTTTAAAACTTATAGAAAATGGACTGACACCAAGAGGTGGTACAGTCATATTCGTAATTGAGGCACACGAATATCGGCAGACAGAGGTATTCTATTCATAGATAAACTTTCCAGCAGCAAACGCTGTAACAAAGGACTTCCACTATTATAAAATAGAGGAACCTCCTAATGAATACACTCCTTTCGAGGAGGTGGAAATACCACTCAAATTCCAAGAGCACCTGCTCTTGTTTAATGGCGCCCTAAAACATAATAATCACATCACCAGGCTTGGTCCACTAGGTAGACCAGGAGCGACGTGGCCGGTCCTAGCCGGATATACACCACATCCAGACATTGAAGAAATGCCTGCACCAGAACTTTTAGTACAACTAAAACAATTAATTAAAATACATAGACAATTAGTCCAATATGTAATGCGGACTTCAACTGTCCAACCAGTAATTAAAATTCCACAGCTGACCCCTCACCAGGGGAACACAACTAAAATTACACCACAGAACATACAGTCCTGTCTAGGGAAAGTACCAGCTAAACGGGAACAAATTCCATTCTGGTTAGCACAAAAAATAACTCAAATAGAGGCGGTATTTCCAGATACCACTCCTATTGAGAAACACAGGATTCTGACTATTTGTCTTCCAATGGGAATCGCACCACATGTGGAGGACTGTGACACTTGGGGTACAGTCTTTGCTTCCGTTTACACAAAAACACATGGAGTTCCATCCATATCAGTAATACCAGATGTGCTAAAACAGATTCAAAATGAATACGGTCCAGAACCTGCTTTAACTCTTGGTATGAAACTACTTAAAGACTTCAAGCAGGTCTCGGCAATATTATTAGCCAACATAAAAGGAGAAGCAGCAAATGTGGCGATCCGCCAGAGGTTGAAAGAGACAAATATAGCAGACCAACCAACTGAAATTGCCAGAATCATAGAAAAATCCTATGAGGAACTAGGTAGAGACAGTTTGGGAGAAATACCGGTGAAACTAAGGGTGGGCGGCCAGCTACGCTCCGTGCACGGAGTGCACGGAGTGCCGTCTCCTACGCATTTTGCGTAGCGGGCGTAGCCAGGCGGCACTACGCGCGCTCCGCAGACGGTGCGTAGCCGGCCGCCACCCGCCTCCCTCCCGCCCTCCCTAAATACATAAATAAAAGTATAGAAAGCTTTTAAAAACACTTACCTTGTCTGCCGTGTCCCCGGGGCTCCCTCTCGCCGTCCCGCGATTCGCGCCGCCATTTCGGATCCTAATGCGCATGCGCGGGCGCCCGCGCATGCGCATTAGGATCCGAAATGGCGGCGCGAATCGCGGGACGGCGACAGGGAGCCCCGGGGACGCAGCAGACAAGGTAAGTGTTTTTAAAAGCTTTCTATACTTTTATTTATGTATTTAGGGAGGGCGGGAGGGAGGCGGGCGGCGCGGAGTGGGGCTACGCGGAGTGCGCGGGTGGGCGTAGTTGTGTACCCACTTCGCGTAGCTCCGCGGAGCCCCACTCCGCACACTACGCCCAGGGTTAGGTGAAACCCCAACTAATTGAAAGTCCTGAAAAGGTATTTATTAAAAATAATCTAAACACTCAAAAGAAGAGCTGGGATGGAAATAAACAATCCAATCTTAAAGAAAAAAGATTCCAGTCCAGAGGAAGGTCTCCTTGGCGGAGAGAAAAATCTCCGGACCAAGGACGCAAGTCTCCCCAAAGGGAGCCCTCTGTGAAAAAATACAACCTTAGAAATAGGGATAATATAAAGAAACCTGATAGATATCAAGATATTGATACACGTCCCTCTCAATCTTTTCAGACTTCCTCGCAGAAATCGGAAAGAAGAGGACGATCAGAACACAGGGAAGAGCACGTCAAGTCCAAAGACAAGGAACCTGCTCATCCAAATAAAAAATTACAGTTTCCAAAAAAGAAGGTAGCCAGTATTAAAGTAATCAACAATGCCGAGAATACTGAGGACACAGCTGAAAAACGGAGAATGGGCTCAGACAATGCTAGACAGCGCAGCAGAAGTGAGCATAGCTCGCAAGATCCTTATGAATCATCTGGAGACAGTGGACACGAATGAATACATTCAGATGGAAACTGCGGATACCAGAGTTAGCAAACCGCATAAAATATATGATAATCTCTCCAAGGGCTATGACATCCTTCTAGCTGAAAGAGACTGGCCACTAGAGTTTTTCAGGGAGTGCCCTCATGGCGAAGAAATAATTATGCCTGCCTTCTCAAATCATATTCCAATTCATAAAAAATATACACTTGCAAGAAAGTGGGCAGTAGCCCAAGCTCCTGCTTTATATAAAAATCATGTGGGATGGGATGAGGACTCTCCTCCTCACAAAATCCAGTTAAAATCACAACCTACTGCACAGAGGCAGTACCCAATTAAGCAAGAAGCTAAAAAACAGGTAAAAGAGATCCTAGATCAACTTGAATACCAGGGGGTGATTGAAACTTGCACCTCACAAATGAACAACCCTTTGTTTCCTGTCTCCAAACCAGACAATTCATATCGTCTTGTTTTGGACTACAGACACCTTAACTCATGTTGCAAAACCTTTGCAGTACAAAACTCGCATAGTGCTGCGCTAATGAATAACATAGTGCGCAAAAAATACAAAACAACATTAGACATTTCTAATGGATTCTTTTGTCAAAATATAGCACCAGAGAGCAGATATTTGACCGCGTTCTCAATAAATGGCGCACAAAAAAAATTCTGTCGTTTGCCCCAGGGGTTCAAGAACAGCCCAGGATTATTCTCAGCGAGAGTAACAGAGTTACTACAAACATATGATGACGAGGCATTATCCTTTGTCGACGACATCTACCTAACAGATGATGACTTGGATACTCACTTGAAGAGAGTGAACACCATAATACTTGGGTTCGCAGCAGAGGGTTACAAATTCAACTTTAAAAAGTCTAAAATTGCCCATCTAACAGTCCTGTTTTTAGGATATGAACTATCAAGTGAAGGCAAAAGCCTGGCTGACAATTTCCTAGAGAAATGTGCTGTAATCCAAGCACCTAAAACACTAAAAAACTTACAATCAATTCTAGGCTTCCTAAATTTCTGAAGAACTTACATTATAAATTACGCAGAAAGGGTCAAACCCCTTTATGATCTAATAAAACCAGATTTTAAAAGAATCAATTGGACTCAAAAACACACAGGAATTTTGAGATCCTTACAAACTGACATGTTAATTAAAACAAAATTACAAACACGTGATAACACACGCAACCTTGTGATTCGAGTCATCCCAGGGAGATGCGGATTCACATACCTGACCTCTAATGAGGGAGAAAAGGTACCAATTGCATACAAATCACACTTGTACACAGAAGCTGAAAAGAAGTTCAGTATTAAAGAAAATATTGTTCATGCAGTTCAGACGGCTATCGCAAGAGAAAAAGACAAAGCTGACGGTAGAAGTATCACGGTCAGAACAGCAGAATCAGCTTTTGAGGGATTAACAACCCCGTGTAATTTACCAACAACAGCATTGAATCCAGAATGGATACAATGGGTGAATTCTATTGACACGGACAAAGTAAAATACTATTTTGATCCAGAATTAAAGGAATTAAAATACCTAGAATATGAAAGAGAGTACCCTCTGCCAATCGACATTCTGCCCTTACGACAGTACGCCTGTGTAATATATACATACGGACATGCTCAACCCTCAGTTTGGGGAGATCAAGCATACAACGCCATATGCGAGATTATAAAAGAGGTGTGGCGCGGAGGTGAACTGAGACCTCTATTGACAAAAACACACTCAGTGGAAAATAATTCAGAGAAACAAACTGAAATAATAGCATTAAAAATGGCGCTAGATAATGCCGATCGCGAATTCCCGACACTTATAGTGTGCGATTCGTATTACTGCGTCAAATCATACAATAACGATTTACAGAAATGGATTCAAAACGGTTACAAAGATGACACAAGTGCAACAATAAAGCAAAAAGTACTTTGGGAACAAGTAGTTCTTTTACAGAAAAAACTACCAAAGACTCACGTGATACACTCACTGAGTCATCAGCGTGATGGCGTTCACGTTGCAGGGAATTCATTGGCTGAGACAGCCACAGCGGTAGCAACTGAATCAGCTTCCGTAGCTAGAAAAAAGCGTGCAGTAAAATACATTGACGGTGAAACAGTGCTGGCGGTGAAAACGTCATCAAAAGGCGACTGCTCAGCACTACCGATCAACTATCCACTCAATTATAGATACAGAATCGATGCAAACTCCGTCCCGTTTGCTCGAATCCCTGGAGTGGGGGATAGAGTAATTCCAAACACGGACAGGAGAGGCTTGTTAATAGCAGACGCACATATGGGTGAGGGTCTCAGATACCTCAAACTAAAAGATTCTCTGGAAGAATTACAATCAGTGTACTGGTGGCCAGGCATGAGCCTGCATCATCACATTTTTGTAAAAAACTGCCCAGACTGCAACAGAGATCGCAGTGGCGAAAGAAACGGCATATTACCATGGCGTTTCACACCAGAATGGATCAACAATAAAAAATAATGCCAGTATGAATAATGCGTCAAATTAACATATAAAGACTAGTTTTCACTTATAATGTAGACCCCAACTTTCGGCTGACGCCAGAACTGTTATATAAAGATTTGCAAGTCTATAATGGCATATACGCTAGGAGCATGCTACGTTTTGACTAATATTTTCCCTTTAGTCCTCGAGCTTATGGGGAAGCTTGGCCAAATGAGCATTGCATAGCGGGACTCTTCTCACTTCCTTCCTGAGGGATACGGGATGGTGTAAAGAAAAAACCAAAGGCAGAGAGCAATCTATAACAGCAAAGGTATTAGGTTCGGGAGCTGGGTGGGTCAAACATCTAATAAGTGTCCAACGTAGTCTAAATAACCTGCCAAGAAATTCTCTGAAAGGATTCAGTCCGTACGAACTATTGTTCGGGACTAGAATGATGATCCAAGATCTTGATAGTCAGACTTCAGTGGTTAAAGATAAAAGCTTTGATATCAAAGATCGCTTGGCTATTTTGCAGGACTTAAACGAAACAAGAAAAGACCTGAGCAACATAAAGTTGAAACAACAGCCAACAACCACTGAAGAGAAACCACCTGTCCCAGCAAGGCCTGTCTGGATTCCAAAAGTCGGGGATCTAGTCAGAGAAAAGATCGCGGTAAAGAAGGAATTTGGGCCTTCTTACAGAAAAGCAGTTCCTGTCTTGTCAATCAACGGGACAAGATCAGTGGTACTACCGCCCCTTGCTGGTAAAAAGGAGAACAGAGTTGTATCAATCGACGTGGTAAAACCACAATCATGTGGCCGATAACAAACAGTAGGCCAAGTGGACTCCCGATAAGTAGTAGAACACCAAGGTTTGCTACAAATACAGAGGTTCAAACTAAGAGGCTAATCACATTCGAAATGCCTACAGAACATCAACAAGGACTATGCAACAAAGCAATGGAACTTAAACCTCTAACAACCCAAATAAAAACTTTTAGTCGAGACACACCGACCTACAATGAAGTAACATATGACTATGCTGATGAAACAAAGGAAACTTCTAGAACAAAAAGTAATCCAGAAGCAATTGGAACAATAGACAGAACAGCATCCGGCTACTTCATCAACTTCGATGATTCATCCGAAGATCTGAGTGAATCTAAGAAACAGCCATCAACAAAAACTTTCAAAAAGAAAGCAAAGGAACTTTTTCAACAACTGAAAGCAACTTATCTGATTTCTCCATGGATTGAAATTTGGGTGGCATTAGGTGCATTTGTCCTCATACTTTGGCTCATCATGGTACTATGCTTGGGACATTTCATTGAGGGAAAATATGCTAAAATGGACACAGCAAGCCAGAAAATCAACTTGGTCCTTAAACCACACACATCTTCACACGTCGAGAGAAGAGAACTTTCTTCAGTCAACTTCACAGCCAATCCTATACCCGGCGGTGTAGCATGGGACAATACTGATTACGAAATCTATGGTCCGGTTGAAATCCTGAAGTATCCACACCAATTTAAGATCTCATTAAGTGACTTTGTAAAACCAAGCACATTTGCTGATGATTGGGACTTTGAAAGTATTAATGATATGATGTCTGACCTAGTGATGTCTGCTAAATTTACAGAACATGATTATTTGCAGGGTTCGTCTAATTATGATCAGATGTACTGCTACAACCACTATGGTAACCATTATCTACATAAATCTGCACAACCTAGAAATGTTTTAAATTATAACCAATGGGAACATTGTGCTACTCCTCCAAAAGGTAGCTCAAAAACATTTTATGATAAATATTCATACTTTTTAGGGTTTAACACAAGTAATGCAGAAACATTTTATTTCAAATTGTCAAATAAGACAGGTATGAAGACCATGCTTACAAACACAAAATTGATACATTCAGATTAATTTTTTGAGCAAATGAATACATTTGGTTTTGATTTCTGGAACAAAAATATTGAAGCAAAAACTGTTTGGGGTACAAGAGATTGGCAAGTACAAGGTATAGAATCATTGTTTAGAGCCTGCATGATCCCAGAACAAATTATATTTTTGAATGACACTATTCAACAAACTACCTGTCTTGGCTTAGCCAAAATCAAAGATTTAAACAAACCGTCTATTCCTAAACCAACAACAAACAGCAACAGCTCTATAGATGTTGAGATAGACGTAAACCATATATTAAACCAAAACAGAACACATCCTGATTGGAAACAATGGTTGATCTGGCCCACAGATACAAATAACTGTCAAGACAGATTCCTGAACAAAATACAGGGGTTCACATTGACCAGGCCAGACCCTAGATATTCCCAAAGACAACATCCAGGGATAATTACCACGTACAGTGTGGGCAAGCTCTGCCTTCAATGGCTACAAACATCCACACTGGCAGAAATTAAGCAACACCTAACTTTACTTACAGAAGGTGCTGACTTGCGTGATTTCATCATGGGACCACGCAAACAGCGTCAGAAACGTTTCATAGCGGCCTCTATATATGCGGCTTATAACGAAGCCTGGAAAGTAATTCAAATTGAGACAGCAGAGAAAATACGGGAAATTGACCGTATTAATTTGGAAAAATCACTTTCTGTGGTGGACAATGGGTTAATGACTCTGTCCTCCAGAATATACTCTCTGGACAGCATTGTGTCTTCAGCAATCGATATAATATCGCAAGACTTACTGTTGTTACAACATGGTCAGTCACAATTGCGTTCTATTGTACAGCTTGGCTGGACGTTACAAAATCTGCGTTCAGGCTATGTGCCTTGGCGTTTAATCAACACAACGTCACTGTTTAATATCTTTACCCTTACTGATAAACAAATCAGTATGGCACAGAAGGGTGCTGATTATACAATTCTGAGCATTGAGAAACTCGAAAGATTACCATTGACAATGTCAGAACGACCTGTCATTGAATGGATAATACATGGGATAATTAATATTCCGATATCAACTTTCAGGTTTCAATACTGCCAAAAATATATACAGGCAGGCCAGTATGAAAGGTTGGGTAAAGGATACATTAAGTCAACATGGAACTTGCCCTATACACACGCATGTGTTAGTAATAAAGGACAAAGTGTGTTTCTGAGTTGCAATAATTGTGCGAGGTCACTAAGCGGTACACTTCTGTGTCAGGGTATTAGTTTGCATGGAGCCTGTGAAGGGTCTTCAAATAACCTTTCATGTCACCAGCTAGGCACACCTGCAACACAAATAGAACCATTCTTTAGGAGGCTCTCGAACGGGAGTTACATTCTAATTGTAGATCACAGATGTTGTAGTTTGCTGCCCGGAAAACCTTATCTCATAACTGTGACTACGAAGGTCATGTGCTGTGGACGAGTATTGTATCCTAACGAAACTCCAGACAGGGAGGCAAGGTTATGGCCCAGCTTGAAAATTGCTTCTATTCGAATTGATACTTTAAGCAGAATGAAGACGGTGCTCCTACAGACGCCGACCAGGCTAACGTCATCAAAAGAAACGTATGATCTCCAAGTTGCAAGGACAGCGGTAGAGATTCATTCACTGTTATCAACTAATTCCCCCATACATTTCGCAGAAATACTGAACGAAATCTTAAATATTTCTGATACCACTGGTGTCTCCAGTGTATTTAAAGCAGTGTTTTTAGGAGCTTTAACCCCATTCAAAGCCATCCTGGGTATTTTTCCTGATTTTGTCCATTACATTTTTGGCGGACTTCCTCTCCTTTTGGGAATAGTGGCAGGAATCCTATTTTTGATCCTGTTACTTCGCTATGGCAAACCATGTCACAGACAAAACACCTGCGACAAGGGAAGAAACGATCCTAGCCATTGGCTACCGGGACCGCATAACTAAAGTCCTTGGACTAGCACGGCTTCGGGAGCTGGTTTCTTTCATTTAGACCGATGTGGCAACGTTGTGTTATGCCTGTATTAAGGTGCTTGCTATGTGGCGAAGAATGCGTGTTAGACACCTGTCTGACACTACAATCGGATGTGCCAATGGATGCAGAAACCTTGTTGGGTACGGTAACGGCTCATGCATTGTGCTGTCCCCAGCGGCTACCAATCCTGATGACGGCATTCGTGGAGACTTCACCACTACGATTGAAGGGTAGTGAAGTACGAGATGAAAGCAGCATCGATCAGGTACGACCTTCTGTCAGCCATGCTGATAATAACATCAATGAAGGCAATCATGCTCATGCATGCATGGTAACAACTTTTTCCGAGTTAGTGGAACTTTCGCAAGAAGCTGTTGATAGTTTTTTCGACAGTCTCAATGATATGATGTTTTCACCAGAGCAGAAAGAATGACTTTCAGCAAGCTGCACACGGCGTTCCCAACACCCTGAATCTGACCTTCAAGCTTAAAAATAGAGCTAACTGGAAAATTTCTCTCACAGTTTTTTACGGACAGTGGGACATTTTTTCTCTCCAACTCGAAAACTTTTTTCTCACAATTTTTTGGGACACTTATCTTCTGCTTAAAGTAGAAACTATTCTTAGAGAACTGAATTTCTATTCTAGGTACTCTAGAGACATTAGCTACCCTCTAGCATGTCATACATATTTTACGTTGTGATGAAATGGTCTCGCACTTTTTTCTTCTGTAATAAGAGCCATTTCATGTGTAATTTTCGTATTTTATTCATGCTGATTTATAAATATGCGTAATAGATTTAGCATTATTATACTGCTTGAGTGCATATAGTGCATATATTTATCTTTCATATATTTCATGGTTTCAAAATGCATATGATTGTATTTTGGGGTGGTACGGTATACACATACACAGCTTGTTTTGTTTACTATGCCTAGATTTGTAAATATGGACATAGTCTACGTGGAGTGGGTGTGATGTATTCCTATAGCTACTGTATCGATCCCCCTATTCCTGGCCCTGGTTTGGTTAATAATTAACTAGCAGCCATCTAACGGCGCAAAAACCCGTTATCTGATTGAGCCACACCACGGCACAGAAGCGCGTTATCTGATTAGGACATAACGCATGCCATCTAATTAGGCAAGCGATATTCCTCCAGCCCCTGATAAGCATACGGAGTTCTCAAAACAAATCAAACCTACAGCAACCTGGGAAAATCCCTCCGCCATTGTTTTGATTTCATCGAGAACTTCAGTAAAGAATGTGCGAACGAACCCGTTCGTATGACATCCTTATTGACGTATTTATGTCCATCCTTACGTCTATCTCTGCACCTTTCAGGTATAAATATTTCCGACATTGCCTTAAGCAAACACACGCGGTGGTGACGAGATCGGAGCAGCGAGACATATCGAGGAGCCCAGCTGAGAGCGAAGCCCACCGACGCTGTCCCGCCTTTCTGACGCGCTGAGAACGAGACGCTGACTTTTGTCCTGCCGAGAAATCCAGCTCCGGTGCTTCCAAGCCGCCCTCGCAGGCAGCTGGAATATCAAGACCTGAGATAAGAGATACCAACCCTCCAACCTTCTAGATCCCAGGTACAGAACTGAATAAACCCTTGCAGAGAATTCTTGAGTCAGACCCTTGGCAAAACAAACTTAACTTAAACTGCTACTTATCTACTCCCGCCCACGTATTAGGCTTAGGTCAGGTACACTGGGGTAGGCGTGGTTAGAAGCACCAGTTGAGTACGATTAGTCAAATGTATATATGTATGTATCTATTTTATCCATTTTAAAGTATCATATGGCTCAGAAACCACATCAATGCTTTTACAGTATTATTTTATAATTCTGTCTTTACTATATGCACTTTACTTAACTATAAGTATTGCGATAATAACGATTCATTTCTCTTGTACGAGAAAAGAGACTGATCAATAAATTACATCTTTGATTGAACACGCCCGTCTCTTCCTTTTCTCTACAATCTGGTGAAACTAAGAATGCACGTATTGACTGAGTAAAATAAGTTGTCTTTTGTTTTCACACGACTCTAGAGATACACTCTTGATTAGGGGAGAGCAAAGTTGTCATGTTCTATGGTTGTCAGAAACTAAATCCCTTCTTGTCTATCCAGAGAGGTTAAACTCCTCCCTGCCTATTTGAGAAAGTTTCTAGTGAACTCTGAGCTAGCTGGCAAACACAAAACTTTGAGTCTAATATCGTCAGTAGAAGACCTAGTTAACCTCTGCCCTAGGTCTATACTATTGAAGATAATATTCCAATGCGCAGAGCCTATTGGGATAATAGGAACTACACTACAGCCTTGCATGAACTAAAGCACGACGATGAGATCGTCATCAAACCAGCAGACAAAGGGGGAGGGATAGTTCTCCTCACTAAAGAAGGATATCACAAACAGTGTCAGGATCTCTTAGCAGACCGAAAATCCTATCAGGAAATAACAGAAGATCCGACACCAAGGCTACAAAGAACGGTCACTCTGATGGTAGAGGAAGCTGAAATCAACGGATGGATTTCGAAAAAAGAAGGAGAATTCTTGATGACCAAAACACCAAGGACCCCATATTTCTATTCTTTACCGAAGACACATAAAGCAAGGTACCCACCACCAGGTAGACCAATTGTCTCCGGCATAGGGTCAGTCCTTGAACCCCTTTCTCAATTTGCTGACAAGTATTTGAAACCACTCGTTCAGAAAACACCAACCTACCTGAAAGACACAAGAGACCTTCTTAATCACCTCACACAAATAACCTACTCAGAAAGAACAATGATCCTAGTAGGGATGGATGTAGAGAGTCTCTACACGAGTCTCCCACAAGAAAAGACAATGAATACCCTAGAGAACTTACTCTTCAAAATGGACTGGCAATTCAAAACCCCCGGCCACTTTGTCCTGGAGTGCTGTAGACTTGCACTGACCGAGAACTATTTCAAATACGAAACGACTCTGTACAGACAATGCCATGGGACCTCGATGGCCAGTACATTTGCCCCGAGCGTGGCAGGGCTTTATGTAAGCAATTTTGAGCAAAAGGTCATCGACACCATAGACAACCCGTACCGACATCAAATCCATTTCTGGAAACGCTATATCGACGACATTCTCCTCATTTGGGAGGGTGACATGGATAGTCTGCTAGACTTCCACACATGGCTGAACGCACAGGACGAATGGTTAAAGTTCACATACACTGCCGACAAAAAAAGTCTAGATTTCCTAGACATAACAATCTATGTCGAAGACGACCATTTACACACCAGAACTTTCTTCAAACCCACCGCAAAAAATAGCCTCCTGTCCTTCAACAGCTACCACCCACATCCCCTAAGGGAGAATTTGCCCTACAGTCAGTTTCTCCGATTACGGAGGAACTGTAGCAAGACGGATGAGTACAAGACCCAAGCAAACGACCTCTGTAAGAAATTAGAGGCACGGCAATATCCGCAAAAGGTGATTAAAAAATGCAAAAAGAGGGCCAGAAATCAGAATCGTGAGGCTCTTTTAGAAACCACCAGTAGGACAACTGAAGACCTGCTCACGTGCGTAACTACATACAGCCCAGCCTCAAACAAAATAAAGAAGATCATAAACAAACACTGGCGCATACTGACGTCTGCCAATATTTCATGGCCCAAACCACGATTTGCTAACAAACGAACTAGCAATCTGAAAGACCTCCTGGTCCACACCAGACCCAGACAAACCATAACACAGGATCAGAGTACCCTCTGGAATCTCCCACCAGTTACGGGACACTTCCCATGCAGTTCATGCTCGGTCTGTTCCCTAACAAGACCCACAAAAGAAATACAACTCCTCCCACACCTAAAATACCAGCCATGCAATCTACATGATCACATGTCCTTGTAACCTTATTTACATAGGCATGACCTGCAGGAAAGCAAAACAGAGGATATGTGAACACCGCAGCAATGTCAAATGTCGGAAGATGACAACCAAGATGGCCACGCATTTTCTAGAAAAAGGCCACACAGTAAATGATCTACAATGGATCATCCTAGAGACCTTGAAAACCAAAGATCACAATGCGGAAAGAATATTGTTCGAAAAGGAACAAAGATGGGTACATAGACTGGGGACTGATGTGCGAGGTCTTAATGATAATATTCCGTGGGCCAGACTGAATAGATAAATACAGACGCAATCAAGCGCCAAAAAATGAACTCACTGAGAAAATTGACTTTGAAACTGTCAGAGAATAACTTTCCCTGTCCAACCAGTCAAAAGCCCTTAGCAACAGAGTCTGTCTTCCCTCTCTACACCCACACAAGGTGTATAAATAACCCCGGAAGCAATCTATTGCTACCGGGTACAGGACGGCAGAGTCAGCACAAGTAGTGCGGGAAGCGTGGAGCTACAGGTAACATCGAGTGTGGAGGTCCAATGGTACCGACAGATAAGTACACCCCTGCCTACTAACCTGTTACCCCCCACCATTACTACTTTTAGAAGGAGCCCAATCCCCAATACTCTCTGTCACCCGAGGAAGCGCAGAACGGAGTGTGCAAAGGTATGTTAAGTATGAATGCGAAAGTTGTGAAAGTCACAATAATCACACATGTATACTATTATCAACACCTCGTAATATCATGATCGGCACTTAACCCTGTAAGTCTTAAAAATGAACCGTGTGTTAGCCCTTTTACAAGTCTAACTCTCAACCAGCCTGACCACATATGAGATTGACAACAATAGTTTGGTTGCCAGAGTCACGAGTATGTGGTTGCTGCCATCAGTATATGGTGAGAAAACAAGTATTTTAATCACAATAACCCACTGTTTAATAGTCCCACCACCCTCACCGAGGTAACCCTTATTATTTGTATTTACAGGCACAACATTGACCTTCACCCAGCAGAGGACTAATATGTCACTTTGCTACACATCTCTCACCTGGTCCTGAAGAAAGCCCATCGACCCCCCAGGCAACTAGGGCTGAAACTAGTCGACCTTTTAATCTAACGAAAAAAGATAGCGTGTGAATCCTAACAATTCTCCCCACGCATATCAACTAACATTTTTTCTTGTTTTAACTCGAATCCGGAATAATAAATACTTACCCCGGCTGTCCGAGTTATTTTAAATATCACTCACATCACTTATCACTGGACACTACTGCTTTTAACCTCGGGTTACTACCTCCTGGTGGAGGATGCATACCAACTAACCCTGTGATTATGCAGACACGAGAGTGCAATAGCGGAGAATCAAGATATACCGTTACCCACAAAACTACCCACTCACGTGTATGAGGGTTTTTTACCAAGGGAGGGACATCCCAGCGACCTGAAAACCCAGGTTAGCAGGACAAGTGATCCAACTCCCCCACAATTGATTTACAAGATTACGTTTCCAAGGAAAGTGGTTGGATCCAACATTTTTTCCTTCTCCCCACCCCATGATTTACGACCTTCCATTGGTTCTCCAACGCGGGGGTTAGAGTTCAAGTTGACACTTGGCATGGCCCTGCATCCTTCATTTGTTACGTTGCTGGCCGATTGTACCCCTGGAAGGTTCCTCTGTATGCCATTAAGATTAGACATTGCTGAGGATTCAAAATTCACCAACCTCTGCTCAATCAATGCAAGTCTATCCAGCAAAGGTTGCATAAAAGAAGAGATAAGACTGCCTATCTTTTGTAAGAGTTTATCGTCTAATGCGATCTGGGGCCCAGCAAATGGGGCAACAGATGGTGTGATCTCCTCTATCATGCCTGAGTTTGAACAGCTAAGATCATATGAACGTCCTTTTTGGATTGCCCCCATCATTTTTGCAGGTTTGGCCCCGTTGGGCTTCCGTTGAGCCTCCCGCTGTTGTGCTGGTGAGTATTTGGACTTCCGTGGAAGGGGCTTGAGTGTTCTTGCACTTGGTGCTACTCAGAGGATAACATCCCCCCTCCTCCATGAGGGCGCGGGCCCCCTCTCCCAGGGGTTGAGAACTACCATCCGGTTGCAAAGCTCCGCGTGCCTTCGCCCTACCATTGGATCTATCTGGAGTTCGTGCCTTAGTCAGATCGCCCAGCGAGGAGCGTTTAGCAAATTCCAGTTCCTGGGACACCCTACGCTCAGTCAGGGAAATCTCCTGGGCCAAGACCGAAGTAGCCCTGGTGATAAACTGGTCCAAGATTCCAGCTACGTGACCCCCCATCGCGACATTTCTGCTTTTCCCCTCACGGCCAGACATTGTAATCAAGATAGTGAATGAAATTAAAAACACGTGAAGGATATGGAGTTGCTAGTGAAATTTGCAAATAACTGACCTTGGATTGCAGGCGGAAGGGGGGTGGCCCTGCCCAGCCTCCACCAGGCACCAACAGGCACAAATGAGCCCACCCTTGGCCCGGGTTTTCCCCGGCGCGCGCGCACCCCGTGAAGCGGGGGCCGCGAGGGTGAAATAGTGCTGTGGGCGGATTCACAATAGAGCTCAGGTGAGTGGTGTTATGGGGCTCCTGGTCGCTGTAGTCCCCCAAGCTTCCTGGCAGCAAAAAACAAACTCGCACCAAAGTCCCGGCTGCGAGCGGCTCCCGCGAAGCAGGGGCCGCAAGCTGTCAAATAGCGCTGTGGGCGGGATCACAATAGGGCCCAGGTGAGTGGCGTTATGGGGCTCCTGGTCGCTGTAGCCCCCGAAGCTTCCTGGCAGCAACAAACAAACTCGCACCAAAGTCCCGGTACCTGAATGTGATCTTTTCAAATGATATTTCAAGATTATATGGAAAAACAAATGCAAGCACTTATCCCATCCCCTGCACACCAATGTGAGAGGTTAGTCTGGCATATGCTGTCCACTAGTTCTAGTAGGCACCTTGCACCAGTCTAATCGACCCTTATTGAAGGTGGTTGTACAGTAAACCTTATAGAAAGCTATCCCAGTGGTGGCATGGACCAACAGTCAATAGGCTAAGTATTCAGAGAGCATGTGAAGCTAGTTGTTTTACCAATTATAATCTCATGAATATTAAATGAAAGGACACCACAGAAGGTATATAGCAAATATATATGTATTTAATCTAAACACAACACCGCTGCACTCTTTATGAGGTCAAAGGTAAAAGTACAATACAAGAATCTCAATCAGCATACATTAAGTTGCACAATATACAGTAATGCCCAAGGGGTAAAATAAACCATATACTAAAATAGTGGTATAAGAACCACTACTGAAATGGAAAGTAGGCCTAGGGCCTAGGGAATTGCTGGGGCTACACTAATCAACCAAGGAAGTAGGCGGCTCACGGGCGACGCATGCAGTAACTAAACACAGACGCGGGTTACCATTGACTCTCTATGGGAAACGAAGAAGTTACAAAGTTACTGTTTAAGGACACTTCCGGATGGACTACTACAAAACCCCTTTAGACTAGGACAACTTCGAGAGTCAAGACCCACGGGAGCACCGGAGTACTCGTGTTACCTCACCCAGGGAAGCCGGATGCATAGGTGCCTTTCGATGTCGGGTTTCGTCGTCGTTTTCTATGGAGAGCTGCAAAGAAGTGCAGCAGGCAACCAGAGGAAAAGTGTCCGGGTGGATCGAGGATGTGAAGAACCTGAAAGCTGAGGTGACAGAGTCTGCGTCACTAGCCAGTGACCAGGAAGGTACCAGGAAGGAACCAGGCGATGTATGGTACTTGCAGGTGAAGAAAGTGAGTTTGTCTCTTCAGCCACGAGGTTCAGGAGGCATGAATGATGACCAGGCACAGGATTCAAACTGTCCCCCAAAGGATCTAGCTGACTGCAGTGTCGGTATCTGGATTGGACCCAACAAACCTTGGCAACCGCAACCGATTCAGGATGACGAGATTTACTCTGTTGCAGACCAGCAAGGCTTGTAGCACTTCTCCTTTTCATGGAAGCTGGGTAGAGACGAGAGCAACCAGGCTTGCAAGTTAAATTCAGAGGAAGGTCTTCATGGGGCTCACAAGCCAACGGACAAAGAACAGGGAAGACACGTCGAGCACAAATGCAAAGGAGGGACCCACGGAACACTCATGGAGTGGAGGGGCCTGAGCTTCAATGCAAAGGGTGCTCGGGGCTGGGGCTTCTTTTACCCCAATGCACAACTGCGAGGATGCCTCAGGAGTTGAGCAGGTAGCAAATTGCAGGATGTACAAGATGTCCGGTCCCACGTCTCTCGTGACCACCACATGTCTCAGCTTTGCTGTGGATGTGGGTCGGGGTCAGAGAAATCTGGAAGTCCAGTTCTTGAGTCTCAGAGTCTTCAGGATCTGATGGGAGCCTTGAAACTGCAGACCAGCAAAGTTGCTGATGATGCCTGTTTGAACAGGGTGGTCACTCCTAGACCACAAGGGAGATGTCTTCCATCTTCCAGTCAGAATGGAACGTCAAAGGTCCACGATATGTTTTGCAAAGATTCATCCAGGATAATCTAAAGTCCTAGGGTCACAGCTCCCATACTTATACTAAGATTGGGGGCTGGACTACCTGGCTCGGTACCTCCTATGGGTGGACCAGAGAAGGGGGTGGTTACACCCCTTTCCCTTTGTCCAGTCTCGTGCCAGAGCGGGGCTGGGGTTCCCCAGCAACTGGTTTGAACCGGGCTGTGCATGGAGCCCTTTGTGTGCCCCAGGCAGTTTCTAGAATTGCAGCCCTCCCTGCCCCAATGCACTAAAAGCCTGTCTCGGGAGGTGCTAGCACCTCCCAAGGCAGGAAACCTATTGTCTAGGCCTCCCCTGCCAGAGTTCCTATCCAGCAGCAGGAGGTCAGACTCGTGACTCGTGTCTGTGGCAGCAGCATCCATTTTGTGATGCTGGGGCTCTGTTTAACTTTAACTGCATTTAACAGTAGTAACATGTCTTCTCATTCTAGAAGGGCGAAAGGGGGTATTATTCCAAAGTGTTTGACACCTTACACGACATATTTTGATTAAGCCAAACCAAAGTTAGAATTAACCAAGAGGATTATAATGCACTTAAGAGTATATGGTATGGCTATATCATAGAACAGTTATAAGGAGATGGTTCTGAAAGCTGCAGAGGGGCTCAGCTCATGCTAGGGCACCCTCTCACATAAAACCAAGTACTCTGCCTCCAGGATTGTCGAGGCCTACCATAGGAGTGGCTCATAGGTGTCTATGTGTCTATATATATATGTAGATATAGGGATACTATATATAAGTAAGGGGTGATTACATCACCTTACCCAGGCTGTGTGAACAGGCCTGTGGTGTCAGTTTGGAGGGCCAGCCAGGGGTGGCATAATACATTCTGCAGCCCCTGGTAGGCATTGGATGCACCTATGCCCTGGGTAGCTATGGTACACTATACAGGGGCTCACAAAAGTGACCCAATACCCAATCTGCTATTAACCTAAAGTACATGGTTACAATTTAGAGAGAGAACAGCTAGGCTGTGGTCCTGATTAGCACGGCCACAGCCAGTCTAGAGTGAAAAAAACAGAAAATCACAGCAAAAAGTGGGGGTGACCATAGGAAGCAGACCCTACTCTCCTACACAGCACTCTTTGTGTGAATGCCTGAATCATTCTGCAAATGCATAAGCAGTGACTGGGTTCTAATACTATTAATAGTTGAAAACATACGTTTTTTAGCAGTTATGTGTCAGCAAAGACATTAAATAACCACATGCTTCTGTCAGAATGGTGGCACAAGTGGACACAAACTCACAGTGTGATTCTAGAGAAGCAAGAGTATTCCCTGGATTTTAGCAGAAGAACCCCACTAGTCTGTAACGGGTTAAGTGACCACATATGTTCTACACATTTGACTAAAGCACTCCTTGTGTGAATGCCTGAATCATTCTGCATAATGCATAAGCAGTGACTCGGTTCTAATACTACTAATATTTTACAACAGGATAGGTTTTTAATCAGTTATGTGTCAGCAAAGACATTAAGTAAGCACACGCTTCTGTCAGAATGATTGCACAAGTTGACAAAGACCGACAGTGTGATTCTAGACAAGCAAAACGAGTCGCTGGAATTTAGCGGAAGAGACTCAGTAGCCTGAAAAGAGTTAGGTGACCGCATGCATTCTACACATTTAACTACAACTCTCCTTGTGTGAATGATTGAATCATTCTGCATAATGCATAAGCAGTGACTGTGTTCTAATACTACTAATAGTTGACAACAGGATAGGTTTTTAAGCAGTTATGTGTCAGCAAAGGCATTAAGTAAGCACACGCTTCTGTCAGAATGATTGCACAAGTGGACACAGACTGACAGTGTGATTCTAGACAAGCAAGACCAGTCCCTGGACTTTAGCAGAAGAGACTCACTAATCTGGAAGGGGTTAGGTGACCGCATATATTCTACACATTTGAGTACAGCACTCCTTGTGTGAATGACTGAATCATTCTGCAAATGCATAAGCAGTGTCTGGGTTCTAATACTACTAATAATAGACACCAGGATAGATTTTTAAGCAGTTATGCGTTAGCAAAGAGATTAAGTAACCACATGCTTCTGTCAGAATGGTTGCATAGGTGGACACAGACTCACAGTGTGATTCTAGACTAGCAAGACTATTCCCTGGACTTTAGCAGAAAAGACTCACTAGTCTGGAAGGGGTTAGGGGACTGCATACATTCTACACATTTGACCACAGCACTCCTTTTGTGAATGCCTGAATCATTCTGCAAATGCATAAGCAGTGACTGGGGTCTAATACTACTAATAGTTGACAACAGGATAGGTTTTTAAGCAGTTATGAGTCAGCAAAGAGATTAAGTAACCACATGCTTCTGTCCGAATGGTTGCACAAGTGGACACAGACTCACAGTGTGATTCTAGACAAGCAAGAGTATTCCCTGGATTTTAGCAGAAGAGCCCCACTAGTATGGAAGGGGTTATGTGACCACATACGTTCCACACATTTGTCTACAGCACTCCTTGTGTGAATGCCTGAATCATTCTGCATAATGCATAAGCAGTGACTGGGTTCCAATACTACTAAAAGTTGACAACAGGATAGGATTTTAAGCAGTTATGTGTCAGCAAATATATTAAGTAAGCAAACACTTCTGTCAGAATGATTGCAGAAGTTGACACAGACCGACAGTGTGATTCTAGACAAGCAAGACTATTCCCTGGACATTAGCAGGAGATAATCAGTAGTCTGAAAAGGGTTAGGTGACTTTAAACATTCTACACATTTGACTAGAGCACTCCTTGTGTGATTGCCTGAATCATTCTGCATAATGCATAAGCAGTGACTGGGTTCTAATACTACTAATAGTTGACAACAGGATAGGTTTTTAAGCAGTTATGTGTCAGAAAAGAGATTAAGTAACCACATGCTTCTGTCAGAATGTTTGCACAAGTGGACACAGACTCGCAGTGTGATTCTAGACAAGCAAGACTATTCCCTGGACTTTAGCAGGAGGGACTCACTGGTCTGAAAAGGGTTAGTTGACTGCATACATCCTACACATTTGATTACAGCACTTCTTGTGTGAATGCCTGAATCATTCTGCATAGTGCATAAGCAGTGACTGGGTTCTAATACTCCTAATAGTTGACAACGTGATAGGTTTTTAAACAGTTAAGTGTCAGCAAAGAGATTAAGTAACCACATGCTTCTGTCAGAATGGTTGCACAAGTGGACACAGACTCACAGTATGATTCCAGACAAGCAAGACTATTCCCTGGGCTTGAGCACAAGAGACACACTAATCTGGAAGGGGTTAGGTGACCGCATACATTTTACACATTTGACTACAGCACTCCTTGAGTGAATGCCTGAATCATTCTGCATATGCATAAGCAGTGATTGGGTTCTAATACTACTAATAATAGACACCAGGATAGGTTTTGAAGCAGTTATGCTTTAGCAAAGAGATTAAGTAACCACATGCTTCTGTCAGAATGGTTGCATAGGTGGACACAGACTCACAGTGTGATTCTAGACAAGCAAGACTATTCCCTGGACTTTAGCAGAAGAGACACACTAATCTGGAAGGGGTTAGGTGACCGTATACATTCTACCCATTTGACTACATTACTCCTTGTGTGAATGCCTGAATCATTCTGCAAATGTATTAGCAGTGACTGGGTTCTAATATTACTAATAGTTGACAACAGGATACCTTTTAAAGCAGTTATGTATCATCAAAGACATTAAATAACCACTTGCTTCTCTCAGAAATGTTGCACATGTGGACACAGACTCACAGTGTGATTCTAGACAAGCAAGAATATTCCCTGGACTTTAGCAGAAGAGACTCACTAGTCTGGAAAGGGTTAGGTGACGCATACATTCAACACATTTGACTACAGCACTCCTTGTGTGAATGCCTTAATCATTCTGCAAATGTACAAGCAGTGACTGGGTTCTAATATTACTACTAGTTGACAACAGGATACGTTTTAAAGCAGTTATGTGTCAGCAAAGACATTAAATAACCACATGCTTCTGTCAGAATGGTTGCACAAGTGGACACAGACTCACAGTGTGATTCTAGACAAGCAAGACTATTCCTTGGACTTTAGCAGAAGAGACTCACTAGTCTAAAAGGGGTTAGGTGACTGCATACATTCTACACATTTGACTACATCACTCCTTGTATGAATGGCCGAATCATTCGGCAAATGTATGAGCATTGACTGGGTTCCAATATTACTAATAATTGACAACAGGATAAGATTTTAAGCAGTTATGTGTCAGCAAAAACATTAAATAACCACACACTTCTGTCAGAATGATTGCAAAAGTTGACACAGACCGACGGTGTGATTCTAGACAAGCAAGAATATTCCCTGAACATTAGCAGGAGAGAATCACTAGTCTGAAAAGGGTTAGGTGACTGTACACATTCTACACATTTGACTAGAGCACTCCTTGTGTGAATGCCTGAATCATTCTGCATAATGCAGTGGTGTGGCTCACTGGTTAGAGGCGGCAGACCCGGAAGCAGAGAACAGCCCGGGACCAGATTTCAATTCCCGACGCGGCAGGGTCGTGGACCAGGGTCAAATCGGACTTGATAATTCTCGCCTCGGTTCCTACTCTAACCAGGGATCACACTCGGCAACTCTGGGCATTAAGCTTGCCTCATGTCTACAACGGCCCCCCACAGACGCTGGGGATGCCTGGTTTCACCTTGGAGATACCCAGAAGGGACCATCTCACAGGGAAAACCAGGACGGGTTCCCCAGCGGTCTTCAGCACCAGGATACTCCCTGGAGTCGCAGTGCGCTTTACAAGTACACCCACATTTACATTTACATTTACATAAGCAGTCACTGGGTTCTAATACTACTAATAGTTGACAACAGGATAGGTTTTTAAGCAGTTAAGTGTCAGCAAAGAGATTAAGGAACCACATGCTTCCGTCAGAATGGTTGCACAAGTGGACACAGACTCACATGATTCTAGACAAGCAAGACTATTCCCTGGACTTTAGCAGGAGGGACTCACTAGTCTGAAAAGGGTTAGTTGACTGCATACATCCTACACATTTGATTACAGCACTTCTTGTGTGAATGCCTGAATCATTCTGCAAATGCATAGGCAGTGACTGGGTTCTAATATTACTAATAATAGACAGCAGCATAGGTTTTTAAGCAGTTATGTGTCAGCAAGGAGATTAAGTAAGCACATGCTTCTGTCAAAATGGTTGCACAAGTGGACACAGACACACAGTGTGATTCTAGACAAGCAAGACTATTCCTTGGACTTTAGCAGAAGATACTCACTAGTCTGGAAGGGGTTAGGTGACCGCTTACATTCTACATATTTGACTACAGCACTGTTTGTATAAATGCCTGAAACATTTTGCAAATGCATAAGCAGTGACTGGGTTCTAATACTATTAATAATAGACAGCAGCATAGGGTTTTAAGCAGTTATATGTCAGCAAAGAGATTAAGTAACCACATGCTTCTGTCAGAATGGTTGCACAAGTGGACACAGACTCACAGTGTGATTCTAGACAAGCAAGACTATTCCCTGGACTTTAGCAGAAGAGACTCACTAGTCTGGAAGGGGTTAGGTGACCGCATATATTCTACACATTTGACTACAGCACTCCTTGTGTGAATGCCTGAATCATTCTGCAAATGCATAAGCTGTGACTGGGTTCTAATACTATAATAATTGACAACAGGATATGTTTTTAAGCAGTTATGTGTCAGCAAAGACATTAAATAACCACATGCTTCTGTCAGAATTATAATAAAAAAAATAAAAAAATAAAAAAATAAAAGTAGAGACAGACTCACAGTGTGATTCTAGACAAGCAAGTCTATTCCCTGGATTTTAGCAGAAAATAGACTCACTAGTCTGGAAGGGGTTAGGTGACCACATACATTCTACACATTTGAGTACAGCACTACTTGTGTGGATGACTGAATCATTCTGCAAAGTCATAAGCAGTGACTGGGTTCTAATACAACTAATAGTTTATAACAGGATAGCTTTTAAAGCATTTATGTGTCAGCAAAGAAGTTAAGTAAGCACATGCTTCTGTTAGAATGGTTGCACAAGTGGACACAGACTCACAGTGTGATTCTAAACAAGCAAGCCTATTCCCTGGACTTTAGCAGGAGAGACTCACTAGTTTGAAAAGTGTTAGGTGACCGCATACATTCTACGCATTAGACCATAAGACTGTAAAAATACACTGTGTAGGCATGATTGAACAAACGTGGAGAACATTCGTATGCTGAGAGCTTGTGCAGAACTCAATGTGATTCACTCCTGTTAATCTATGAGGTATGGGATCGCCTATGCAAGCCTAAGAGACTTTCTTTAGTTATAAAATGACCTACTAGCAAGGGAGGGTGAAATATAGGTATATATTTGACCTGTTTCATTTAGCATTATAACTTGCTTTGTCCCTTTGTATTTTATGGAATCGTAACTATGCTGACAATCTTATTTCTTATCATATTTCTGCTTGTATTAGCTAAGATGCTGCATCTGAGATCACAGCGTTAAAATAAATATTTTAAACTTGCACGTGTCTCCCTTTACTCCCTGTTGTGGACTGGTATGAGAGTATGACGAAAGAGTGTTATTGTTTCCCACCTTACCTGAGGTAACGTAAGTCTCATGTTCTGAGTTGTCTAATCATTGGTTACTTTGCTATACGCCGAAGAACTAATGAGACACTGATGCTAGTCTGGTGGGGGATTTTGGGTACTAAGGTGAGTTTTTGGCACACCCTAATTCACTGAGGCCCTGAGCCTCTGTGCATAGTTCTATGTCTGAGCTGAATCTCTGCAATACCACTTAGTGTGCTTTTACAGTTTGTACCACTAAGAAATACTTATTTTCCCCCACTCCAACATCTATGTGAGTATGGTAATTCCCAGGTAGACTAGATGTATTCTTTACCCAACCTTTCATATACGCTTGCTGGTATATGTTTCAAACAATACTGAAAATGGAAAATTGTGACAGGCAGAGTGATTGTTTCATGTATTAGCCATTCTGTCGCCGGTTTTTCAGAAACAGTTAATGGTAATCTTTCCAGTTTTTCAATGCCCAGCACCATATAGTCTGCTCCTCTTTGTGCCAGAGTGATTTGTTTATCTGTAAGGTTAAATACAGAATACAAAGACGTGGTGTTGATTAGACGCCATGGCACATATCCAGAATAAAGATGTTGTAACGTCCAGCCTAAAATCCTTATAGAACGCTATTGTGACTGTCCATGTTGTAACATGAACAAGTCCTGTTCCATTATGTCTATGGCAGAGGATGCAATGCTGCCCAAAGAATACATTCTGGATGACATAGTCGTTAACCCATTGTCACCTACAAAGAGAGATTTCTCTAAATGAATACGATCAATTTCTTGTATTCATTCTGCAGTCTCTGCTTGTGTCACTTTCCATCCTCATTACAAATGGCATATATACCAGCGTATATAAAACGTTTATGACGCAGTTTGGCAGGTCCTTGTAAGAAGTCCCTTAAATCAACGCCATCTTTAAGTAACGATAAGTGTTGTTTTACCTCTGTTAGTGTGGACTTTTGTAGCCACTCAAGGCACAGTTTTCCTACACTGTATGATGTTATTATTCCTGGATGTTGTCTCTGGACATATCTTGGATCGGGTCTAGTAAATGTGAACCCTAGTGTCTTGTTCAGGAATCTATCTTGACAGTTGTTTGTGTCTGTGGACCATATTAACCCTTTTTTCCAATCAGGATCAGTTCTGTTTTTAAGTAAAATTATTTTTACGTTGACCACCCCCTCTAAAGTGTTCTTACTATCAGGTGTAGGTGTAGGTATGGATGGTTTGTGTAAATCTTTTATCTTAGCTAAGCCAAGGCAAGATGTCTGTTGAACAGTGTCATTCAAAAACATTATTTGTTCAGGGATGATGCAGGTTCTAAATAAAGCTTCTAATCTCTGCACCTGCTAGTCTTTTGTGCCCCAGACAAATTTTGTCTCAATGTTGTCTTTCCAAAAGTGAAAGCCTAAAGTAGACAATTGAGCATAAAAGGCAGCAGAGTAAATTTGCTTAGTATAAGTCAACATACTTTTAATTCCTCTCTTATTAACATTCTTAAAGTAAAGTGTTTCTGGATTTCAGACATTTAAAACCTGAGAAGTATGTAAATTTTTCATAGAATCTTTTTGAGCTACCATTTGGTGGCGTTGGACAATGTTCCCATTGATTATAAGTATAAATTGGAAAGACCCGAAGGGTGCTGAGATATATGGCACTCCCGAGGGAGCGAGGGGGGTGGGCTCTACCTGACTTAAAACTGTATTACTGGGCAGCGTCCCTCCAATATATGGCAGGTTTATTTGGAAAGTGAAGGACACGATGAGTTAGGAACTTTAGCAATTTACTCATTAGTGCCAGGAGATCATGCTGAGAACCTCTTTCTAAAGTTTACGGAGTACAGCTACTTTAAGAGGACTAAATTTAAAATGGTTATGGCCGCCCATAAGATCTGGACCTCCTTTGTGAAAAAATTTGGCCTAGGCAGGTACAATGCTTACACTAGGCTGAGTAATAATCCTAATCTCCCTGGTGATATACTTTCAGGGGCAGTCTTCTCTGAATGGGGTAACCATGGGATTAGCAAAATGGGTGATCTGATAGGATCGCAGGGGGTGAAGCAGTTTAACAGTTTACAGGCAATATCCGGACTAGACTCAGCCCATTTCTTTAAGTTTCTGCAAATTAGGAACTTTATCCTGAAAAAAACTGGAGGGCCGGCGGGATTCACAACGAATTCCATCTTGGATATTATACAGGCCGGTACAGACTGTACAATTAAAAGATTATATTCTGAATTAATAGAGCACCAAGCAGATGATTTGGAAAATTATGAAGGTAAATGGATGCAGAAGTTGAGCGCAGAGAAGGAAAGTTTCCGTAGATCACTGAAATTAGGACAGAAACTATTGTGTTCAGCATCACTTCAGGCACAACATTTTAAGACATTGTACTTTCTGTATTATACCCCATCCAGGATAGCACAATGGGGAGGGGTAGCTGGTATCACGTGTCCAAGATGTGATAGCACTGAGGCTGACTTAGCCCATATGTTTGCTACTTGTACGCATTTAAAAACGACCCAGGAGGATGTTGAAGTATTTCTTAAAAGATCAATAAGGATAGAGATCACCTTAACGCCACCAGTTGTACTCCTTGGATTAGAGGACAATTTTAGTCAGACTAAGCATGAATATTTCATCTTTGTGGCTATGGCTGTCTTAAGGCTGTGCATTGCCACGGCTTGGCTGGATCGTCTACCACCTACGTTCCACCAATGGCTAATGAAATTACTAGCTGCCTGCAATCTTGAGAACGCAATCTATGCAAGGAGTGGTAGAAATGGCAAGAAATTAGGAAAGGAAATATGGGAACCTATACAAAGGTGGAAGGAGAGAGACCCGGGGTAGGATAGAAAATTAAGGGGTCTAGGAATTAATTTATTTTCTTACTTTGCTTTTACTTGTATTTTCGTTCTATTTGCATATTTTGTATGTCTTGTCACAATCCTTGCATGCTAAGCTGTAATGAATTTTCTTATGTGCTCTGTACAACAAAAAATGGGGGGGGGGGGGGGGAAATCCGAATAAAAATATAAAAAAAATTAAAAAAAACATGATTATAAGTATAAACATTTCTAGGGTTTGCAGATTTGTGCAAATAATGATGGCCATAGTGATTATAACAATACAGTTGTTCATAATCTGATGAACCTTCTAAGTATTCATGTTTTGTAAATGTTGCTGACATTTCTAAGTCTGACATCATATTATTAACAGTCTCAAAGTCCCAATCATCAGAAAATGTGCTGGGTGAAACAAAGTCACTCAAGGAAACCTTGAATTGATGTAGAATCTTCAACAGCTCTGCAGGACCAAAGATATCATAATCAGTTCTGTCCCAAGCTATACCACCAGGTATGTGAATGGCTGAGATGCTCACTGATGTCAAGTCTCTTTGTTCACAAAGAGATTATTTGTGTGGCTTTCGGAGTAAGTTGATGTTCTTACTTGCTGTGTCCATTTTACCATATCTCCCATTTATCAGTATTCCCAGAGTTAGTACAAGAATTAGCCAAAGTAGGAGAAAAAGTACGCCTAGCACAATCCAAAGTTCAACCCATGGTGAAACCAGATAAGTTTTTTCAAGTTTATGAAAAAGTTCTGTTACTGGTTCTGTAAAAGTTCTTTTACCTGGCGTTGTTTCAGGCTCACTGGGATCCTCGGAAAAGTATCAAAGTTAATGAAATAGCCAGAGGCAGTTCGGTCAATTGTAGGGATTGCATCCGGATTAGTTGAAATCGCTCGAGCTACCTGATCATTGGCATATTAGTATTGTCAGATACTCTATCATTGTAGACAGGCGTTTCTTGACGAACTGGTATTTGGGTTTCAAGAGGCACAAGTTCCAAGGCTTTGTTACATAGTCCTTCTTTTCGCACTGCCGATTCTTCAAAGGTGATGAGTCTCACAGTTTGAACCTCTTGGATAGTAGCCAGATTTGGTCATCTGCTACATCTTTGGAGTCCACTCGGCCTACTACTTATGATCGGCCACATGATGTGGTTTTACCAGGTCTATAGATACGAACCTGTTCTCCTTTCTTCTAGCAAGGGGCGGCAGTAACACTGTTCTTGATCCGTGGATTGCTAGCACAGGTACTGGTTGTCTGTCAGAAGGCCCAAATTCCTTCTTGTCCGTGATCTTTTCTCTGACTAGATCCCCAATCTTTGGAATCCAGGCAGGCTTTGCTGGGACAGGTGGTTTTTCTTCAGTGGTCGTTGGCTTCTGCAATGTGTTGCTTAGACTTCTCCTTGTTTCATTTAAGTCCTGCAAAACAGCCAAACAGTCTTTGATATCAAAGGCTTTTTGTTCTACCACTGAAGTGTGATGATCGAGGTCTTCGACAATCATTCTAGTACCAAAAAGGATATCATATGAAGTGATTCCACCCAGAGAACTTCTTGGCAGATTGTTTAGACTACGTTGGACACTTATTAGATGTTTGACCCACCCGTCACCTGAGCCTAATACCCTAGATGTTATAGATTGCTTTATGTCCCGGTTTTTTCTTTCCACTACAGAATTTCCCTCAGGATGGAAGGGACTTGAATACCGCAATGCAACGCCCATGCTGGCCATGGCCTCCTTGTATGCTTTGGAGCTAAACGCAGGACCCTGGTCAGAATGAATGCGTGCCGACTGCGTATGTGCAGATAAAGACTCGCAAATCTTTTATAACAGTTTGGGCGTCAGCCGAGAGCTGAGGCCACATCCAAATGAATCTTGAGCAGGAATCCACTCCAACCATGATATATTTATCGTTGCCATCCCTCTGTAAGGGATCACAGTGGTCCAGGTAAACGCACGCTAATGGTTTATCTGAAATTAAAAGGGGCGTTTGCGCAGGACGTTTCACTGTAGAGACTTTCATCTTTTGGCAGATTTCACATACCAAAACAAAGTTTCTGGTTTGTTTCCTCATGCCCGGCCACCAGTATCTCTGTTTTAATAACGATACTGTGGCAGAAACACCTGCATGTGTAGAGGCGAGCCCTTCACGTCCTGCTAAGATTAGTCCTTATCTTTGTTCCATGTTTGGAATTACTCTATCCCCCACTCCAGGGATTCGAGCAAACGGAACATTATTTGCATCAGTTTTATATGGGTACTTGAGTGGAAAGCCTTTCAATAATGTTTTACCGCTGTCTTTGTTGGAAGCGGTGACAGCCTGCATTATTTTGCTGTCTATTTTTGTTTTTGAACGAGTGATTGCAGCTACGGAAGCTGTTTGCACAGCTGCCTTTGCGGCTTCATCAGCCAATAAATTCCCTGCAACGTGAACACCATCACGCTGATGACTCAGTGTCTTTTGTAGTACTTTCTGTAATTGAATGTCAGGACTCCAAAACTCCAAATAGGAGTGATAGCAGGAAAAGGAGAGAATTGTAACACTGAATGAGCGCAGAAGAAGCCATGGACAGGCTTGGTTCCGAAATGGCGCTGTGAAAGGGCCGCTGACTCCCAGCTGTGTTAGCACTCTAGTCTTCTGTGGCAGTTGTTGTGGAATCTAGGTGAAGCGCGTGAGTAAGAGGAACTGCACACTTTACCTGAACTCGCACCGGAGTTGAAGCGTTCTGAGAGGAGTTCGAGGAAAACACAATTTAGTGTTTCTTTAGAATAATTTTATAGCCCTAGTTCTTCGGAAATAATCCCCTGACATTGTACATGTCGTTTTTGGACTAGATTTATAGAAATAAAGGCCGTCAGTATATTCCGAGTTTCTTCGTTCAAGAACTCGGAAAAGACTTCGCGGCTCGAGTGAAACCTTGAAGCAGTCTTCAGAGCAGGAGCCCAAGATCCCGGGGTTAAGGCTTTAACCCCCTGATGTCTGCCTGACATAAAGGCTTCCGAGGAAAAACTCAGGCAGCCCTTGGAAAGACAAGAAGACGACGATAAGCTAAGTGCTAATTAAACCTTGAGAAAGTATTTAGACGGCATGCATGTACATTAAGGAAATTGTTTAAAAGTTACTGAGGAAACATACTTACCCAAAATGAGTGTTGGTGCACTTGACTGAAGAACTTCACAATTCAGTAAGCCCATAGCACCTATAATAGGAGAAGAAAGATATTATTGAAAAGAAAGAAAATACAATAGAAGAAAACATCGAGTTACCTTTAAAGCAGAAGGCCAAGTAAGAGAATAGAGGAAGTTAATAATTTAGCATAGGAATAATAAGAGTACGGAGTGAGACTAATTAAGATAAACTGTGTGCTAGGAAACAAGGCTAAGAATAGACAGTGAGCGGAACTGCGAGAGAAGAAACAAATTCAGAGAAGCTTATACAGACTAATAACAAAGTGAGTAGAATACTTTAGAGGGAAAAGCGTAGAGAGGTTGACCAGTTATTAAAGGCTGTCTTGTATATTGTAGAACAGAAAGAACTAGCTGGAGCCAGATACACACATCCACCTAGTAAGAAGACTAGAAGAGAAAGCAGAGTTCTGGAAGCTAATGGTAAGGAAGCAGGCATAGAGAAAATTAATTAATAAAATCAGAGTAGAACAATAGGGGTCTAACGTTGTGCCTTTTCTTCAGGATTCCACAAGCTAGAGGTCTGCGGGATGGACTAAGAGGAACCGACCAGAACTGTCTCTTCTCTTTTGTATTTTATCCAATTTCCCCCTTCCCCCCAAGGTAGCATATCAAGGGTCTTGTCTCATCAAGCCCTGGGTTGCTGCCTAGGTGGATTTGGGATCTAGCATCTCTGTTCCTGTGTAAGTTTAGAGAGAGATTTTCTTAAGTCTGACATTGAACTACTTGTTCCCAAAGCAATTTATGCTTGATTGTGCCACCTTTTTCATCTTTGAAACTGTTTTGAATCCAATTATGCAATTATTCATTGTAAGATTGAATGCAAAAATAAGAATCGCACACTATGAGTGTGGGGAATTCGCGATCGGTATTTTCAAGCGCCATCTTGAATGCTTGTAGTTCAGCTCGCTGAGCTGTACAATCTCCTAGAGATTGAGTTTTAGTGACCTTAGGTCGGATTTGACCATAGATGTTTTGACAGAAGAAACCGTATATATCTGAAGTGGTTTTACATTTTTTACGCACAGTGTTATTCATTATTGCTGCACTGTGTGCATTTTGTACTGCAAAGGTTTTGCAACAAGAGTTTAAATGTCTGTAATCCAAGACTAGACGATATGTGTTATCTGCTTTGGAGACAGGAAACAACGGATTGTTCATGAACGAGGTGCATATATCTATCACCCCTTGATATTTAAGTCGATCTAATATCTCCTTGACCTGTTTTTTAGCTTCTTGCTTAACTGGATACTGCCTCTGAGCAGTTGGTTGAGATTTTAACTGGATTTTATGGTGAGGAGAATCCCCATCCCATGCTGCATGATTTTTATACAATGCTAGAGCCTGGGCCACAGCCCATTTTCTGGCATAGGTGTACTTTTTATGAATTGGAATATGATTTGAGAAGGATGGCATAATGATTTCTTCGCCGAGTGGGCACTCCCGGACAAATTCAGGTGGCCAGTCTTGTTCAGCTAGAAGAATGTCATAACCCTTAGAAAGCTTCTCCCAAAAGGGTGCTCTTATTTTTCTAGTTATGTCCCCCTCAATCCAGAGTGTTACTGCATATAGCTAATGGGGTACACTAACCCTTGTATCGGCAGTCTCAACTTGGATGTACTCATTCAAGTCCACTGTCTCCAGATGATCCTTCAAGATCTTGCGAGCTACGGTTACTTCTGCTGTGCTGTCTAGCATTGTCTGGGCCCACTCCCCGTTCTTGAGTTGTGTCCTCAAGATCCTCGGCATGTCTGATCTTTAGACCTGCTACTTTCTTCTTGGTGAATTGAGTTTTCTTGTTTTTTGGAACGTGTTGATTGTCTTTGGACTTAACGCGTTCTTCCTTGTGTTCTGACCATCCTCTTCTTTCCGATTTATGTGAGGAAGTCTGAAAGGTACGAGTGGAACGTGTATCAGTATCTTGATATCTATCAGGTTTTCTCAAACTATCCCTATTCCTGAGGTTATACCTCCTTTCAGAGGGCTCCTTTTGAGGAGACCTACCTCTGGATTGAGAACACTTCTCTTTAGGAAGTGTCTCTTTAGTGTTCTCTAACTTCTTTTTAGGAGTAGTGAGAGTGTTTTTAATAAAAACCTTTTCAGGACTTTTAGACAGTTGGGGTTTCACTGGTTTACCACCCAAACTGTCTCTACCTAGTTCTCCATAGGATATTCTTGCCAGTTCATTTGGTTGCTTAGTTATATCAAATTCTTTCAGTTTCTGGCGGATCGCTACGGATGCTGCTCCACCTTTAATAATAGCTAATATTATAGCTGAGACTTGTTTGAAATACTTCAGTTAATTCATACCTAGATTTAAAGCAGGCTCTGCCCCGTATTTATTTTGAATCTGTTTCAGGACGTTTGTTATTATCGCCATTGACAAAATACCATGTGTTTTTGTGTAGATTGCAGCAAAGACTGTACCCCAAGTGTCACAGTCTTCCAGGTGTGGTGTGATCCCCATCTGTAAACAGATTGTTAGAATTCTGTGTTTCTCATGAGGTGTACTATCAGGAAATACTGCCTCGATTTGAGTAATCTTTTGAGCCATCCAGAATGGAATGTGTTCCCTTTTTGCAGGCAATTTACCAATGACTGATTGCATAGTCTGTGGTGTAATTTAATTGGTGTTGGACTGTTAAAGTCCGCATGACATATTGAACCAATTTTCTATATTTTTTAGTTATTTATTTATTTTTTTAAACAATTTTTATTAAAACATATTGCAGAGCATTTCAATGACAGCATGACATTCAACGTTGGTAAACTCATAATCATTGAGATCACATTACCTGCTATGTCTATGTATTTTGATCAGTTGTTTTAGTTGAACTAAGAGTTCAGGACCTGGCATTTCTTCAATGGCAGGATGTGGTGTACAGCTGGCTAATACCGGCCATGTTGCTCCTGGTCTACCTAGTGAACGAAGCCTGGTAATGTGATTTTGATGTTGTAGGGCACCTTTAAACCAGAGCGCACATGCTCTTGGTATGTTAATGGAATTTCAACATCCTCTAAAGGAGTGTATTCTATTGAAAGTTCCTCTACTTTGTAGAAGTGGAACACATGTAGTACTGAATTAGCTTCAGGGAAGATAATCCAAGAATAGACTACCTCTGTCTGCCAATATTCATGTGCCCCTATGACAAAAATTACCCTACCACCTCTTGATGATAGGCCATTTGTTATAAGCTTTATTGTGATGTTTTTTCTTACATTTTCTGGGATGATTATAGCATCCGCGTTGTCTTGTTGAAAACCTGTAATGTTAAGACCTAGTAGGGCATTATTGCCTGCAGGTCCACCGTTCTCTTCGTCACTCAGTTTGTTGACTAAAAGTTTGCAGAGCAAGTTTCAAGGAAACAAAGATAAGGTGCACAATATTTTGCAACACTGTATCCTTCAACGTTGAACAAAACCAAAAGCTAATACATAGGAGTTTTTCGTTCTACTCAGCTATGGCGGATATTTTCTCTTTTTACCCACTCCAGAGGTCTATTGGAGTATTTTATGGGAAAAAGGGGTCTCTGTGAAAAGCACGACTGAGTAACTCTAGTAGCAAGTTAAATTAGTGCCTTAACCAAACGTTGGGCGCCATGTAGTGTAGTTCCTTTATTCCAAATAGGCTCTGCGCATTGGAGTAATATATACTATAGATTTGAAGTAGGACTGAAGTCGACTAGGTCTCTATCGAATATACTAAACTTAATAGTGAGTGCCAGCTAGCTCAGAGGTCACTAGAAACGTTCTCGAATAAACAAGAAGGGATTATTTTCTGACAAACGCATAAACATGATAACTTTGTTTCCCAAGAATAAGAAATGTATCTCTAGAGTCATGGAAACAATAGATAAGTATTTCACTCAGTCAATCGGGCATGCTTCGTTTCACAAGAGGTGTAGAGAAATCGAAAGACGGGCGTTTTCAATAAAAGGGTTATTGAACAGTCTTCTTTCTCATACAGAAGAAATGAACTGCTACATTTGTAATGCAGGTTGTAAATGTAAATGTGTAAATGTATTTCGATTTATATAGCGCACGATTCACCCAGGGGTCTCAAGGCGCTTGCTTAGGGAACCCGTCCTGGTATTCCCCTGTGAGAGATACCCCGGCAGGGTATTCACAAGGTGAAAGCCAGGCATCCCGCCGTGAGGGGCCATAGTGGAGATTAAGCAAGCTATTGCCCAGAGTCGCAGAGTGTGACCCCGTGAGTCGAGTAGGCACCGGAGCGAGAATTGTCGAGTCCGTGGAATTTTTGAGCCCGAGACCTGCCGAGGCAGGGAATCGAACCCTGGTCCACGGCTGATCTCAGCTTCCGGGTCTGCCGCCTCTAACCACTGAGCCACACTTCTCCACAAAGTATAATGCGTGAAAGGTAATATAAAATAATACTGTAAGAGCATTGTATGGTTTCTAAGCCATATAAAATAACATACATAAATAACAAAGGCTAAAAGTACTCAACTGGTGCTTCTAAAATACGCCTATCCCAATGTACCTAACCTAAGTCTAGTACGAGGGAAGAAGTAAGTGCGGTGTAGCATAGGTTTAGTTTTCTTTGCCAATAATCTATCCAAGATTTCTCTTAGGGTCTAATCAGCTCCGTACCTTGATTTTAGAATGAAGGAGGTCTGGTATCTCTTGTCTCGGACTTGATTTCCCAACACCCCGCAAGGGGAGCTTGCAAACACTGGAGCTGGATTCTCAGCGAGAGAAAATACAGTCTCTGATCAGTGTGTCAGCTGGAGGGTCGGCTTCTTTCGGCACTTGCTGTTGCGAGCTGCGTCGGGCAAGTAGATAGTCGAACTGCTCCAAACCACTGTGTCTTTGCTAGAGCAAGTGAAGGCATATTTATACCTTGAAGGTGCCTAGTTTGACGAAAAGTCGGGCATGATAACGTCATCAAAGAACCTCAAGGGAATGTCAGTTCTTTGAAAACTCCATGATTTCTTGGACAAATCAATATTCAAGCAATGGGAGGTCCCTGACTGCTTTAAGCTGATTTTCAAAGAAATCATTGTGGCTTTTCAGAACTTGTTGAAGTAGCCATGCCGGTATTTGGACTGCATGGGCTATGTCTAAATATGGGTATGAATGCTATGCCTATATTAGGGCAACGTGAATTGTACCAATATAGGGCATGAATCTGGAAATTTACACTTGGGTCCTAAAACGCTATACAACAATGTAGTACCATTGACACACCAATACAAGTTTCTAAAAACCAACTCAGTGATTCCTACATCTACACACACATCTAAACACATACCTATATTTTCACTCATACATGCTAACAAAGATCAATAAAACAATATTAAATATACTTATACACCTGTATCGACATTACACACCAGCACACATCCTATTCACTTATGCAGTCATCCTACTCACTTATGCAAACAATTGATCATACTTATATTTACTAAGCTACATATTTATACAAACACCACTTTATGTATTCATATAGATAGTAACTCATACTTAGTGTGTTATAAAATCACTTTTAAAAGTATACAGTTTTTGATAGATTCACTCATACAATCACTGAGTCTTATGTATACGTATTTATATACAGCAACTGTCAAATACACTGCCTTTTATATTTCTACTTTGTTGGACATCTATCATTGAGAAATATATTTACTCATCACCACACCCATAAAGAGATTCACTCACCCAAACAACTGTTTTAACATACAGTCTTAACCTCATATACCTACTAAATCAACTATTTACACATCTTTGGACAGTCACACAACTCCCACTCAATCATCACACACACATGCACTATCCCATACAAATACTCACTTAAGTACTTAATAACTAAGGGGATCCTCAAGCCTGTTGTTTGCTGGCCATTCCTGCTGCTGATTTGTGTTGACCTGCTGCCCCTCTGACTTCCGTCGTGTGTGGGAGAGACCTCGCCGGACCCGCTGCGCGGGTCCCGCAGCGCCGCACTTGGAGCCTGTGCCATTCCTGGGAGAGGAGCTGTCATCTTGGGCGTGAGGAGCTGCCGGCAGGGCTGCGAGCTTGGAAGCAGGGACTCGCTTTACCAGGAGTCCCTGCGAGCCCTATTCGTAACACCTGGGCTGCTCTCCCTGCTGGCCCCGCCCACCCGCCCACGGAGTGAAAAGTGGGAGAGGAACTTGCCTTCACGGGATCCTCAAGCCTGTTGTTTGCTGGCCATTCCTGCTGCTGATTTGTGTTGACCTGCTGCCCCTCTGACTTCCGTCGTGTGTGGGAGAGACCTCGCCGGACCCGCTGCGCGGGTCCCGCAGCGCCGCACTTGGAGCCTGTGCCATTCCTGGGAGAGGAGCTGTCATCTTGGGCGTGAGGAGCTGCCGGCAGGGCTGCGAGCTTGGAAGCAGGGACTCGCTTTACCAGGAGTCCCTGCGAGCCCTATTCGTAACACCTAGGCTGCTCTCCCTGCTGGCCCCGCCCACCCGCCCACGGAGTGAAAAGTGGGAGAGGAACTTGCCTTCACGGGATCCTCAAGCCTGTTGTTTGCTGGCCATTCCTGCTGCTGATTTGTGTTGACCTGCTGCCCCTCTGACTTCCGTCGTGTGTGGGAGAGACCTCGCCGGACCCGCTGCGCGGGTCCCGCAGCGCCGCACTTGGAGCCTGTGCCATTCCTGGGAGAGGAGCTGTCATCTTGGGCGTGAGGAGCTGCCGGCAGGGCTGCGAGCTTGGAAGCAGGGACTCGCTTTACCAGGAGTCCCTGCGAGCCCTATTCGTAACACCTGGGCTGCTCTCCCTGCTGGCCCCGCCCACCCGCCCACGGAGTGAAAAGTGGGAGAGGAACTTGCCTTCACGGGATCCTCAAGCCTGTTGTTTGCTGGCCATTCCTGCTGCTGATTTGTGTTGACCTGCTGCCCCTCTGACTTCCGTCGTGTGTGGGAGAGACCTCGCCGGACCCGCTGCGCGGGTCCCGCAGCGCCGCACTTGGAGCCTGTGCCATTCCTGGGAGAGGAGCTGTCATCTTGGGCGTGAGGAGCTGCCGGCAGGGCTGCGAGCTTGGAAGCAGGGACTCGCTTTACCAGGAGTCCCTGCGAGCCCTATTCGTAACACCTGGGCTGCTCTCCCTGCTGGCCCCGCCCACCCGCCCACGGAGTGAAAAGTGGGAGAGGAACTTGCCTTCACGGGATCCTCAAGCCTGTTGTTTGCTGGCCATTCCTGCTGCTGATTTGTGTTGACCTGCTGCCCCTCTGACTTCCGTCGTGTGTGGGAGAGACCTCGCCGGACCCGCTGCGCGGGTCCCGCAGCGCCGCACTTGGAGCCTGTGCCATTCCTGGGAGAGGAGCTGTCATCTTGGGCGTGAGGAGCTGCCGGCAGGGCTGCGAGCTTGGAAGCAGGGACTCGCTTTACCAGGAGTCCCTGCGAGCCCTATTCGTAACACCTGGGCTGCTCTCCCTGCTGGCCCCGCCCACCCCGCCCATAAACTCTCCCCATCATCATAAAAGGAGCTATACGTGCTGCTGCGCGGGAGCGCGCGGGAGGGCGCCGGGAGAAGCCCGGGACAAGGGCGGGACCGTCTGTGGCCGTCCGGGGCCGCAGGAGGCCGGGCCGGGCTACCCCCTTAACTCCTGCTGGACCGTATTTGTTACAGTAAGTGTCATTGTGGTTGAGCTTGATATTGACTATGGCAACGTCCACATTGTTAAGTCCTGTTTCTAGCCAGATGATATCTAACCTGGTCGAGGATGCTCCATTAGCAATTGGCCCTCTAGACAAATTTTTCTTTAGTCGTTCAGTAGCAATTGACAAGGAGTTGTCTCTGGCTGAGAAGCGCGCGGAGCGCAGATTGTCTATAGAGTTACTCAAGAATTCTGCAGACAAACTTCCTAATCTGACGTACCCCACCCTGGTGACCCCCTTGTCATCATTGAATCTTCCCATTGCAGTTGAGCATTTTGAGGGCCAAGTCCAAACAAGAAATAAGGATGTTGCAACAGATTTAAATATCTCTTGTGGGAGTGACATTCAAACTATTACGCTCCCTGACTCCGGTGCTCAGGCAACATTGGCCCAATCTAAGCTGGGGTCTAAAAGGAAAAGATCAGCCCCAGCAAGGAGATGCAAAACGGCGGCGAAACCACCGCAGAAACACAGGAAGCTACATAAAATTATGAACACTGGAGAGGTTGTTATGAAAGAAACAGAGAGTTTAGAAAATGTTGTGCATACCGATCCTGCCCTCTTAGATAGCCAGGATATCGAAGTCACCCCTGGTACTGCCTCCACTGTACATAACAATGAAAATGTGTTCTCATTTGTAGATGTGCTCCCTGAGTTAGAAAAACTATTAAGATCCTTGCTTAACCCTATAGAGGATAGAATTACTAAGCTTTCTGAAAGGCTTAATCATTTTGAACAGTCTACACTAGACAATTTCTATTCTACAAAATCGCTGATTAAAGCAAATGTTGGGGTGGATGCAAGGATAAATCCCCAGGTTTCTAATAACCCTGTTAATCAGGATAAGGGAAGAAGGCCCCAAAATAACTCTCCTTTACCCCCAAAGCAAGGTAAATCTTTGGCTGCAGTAGTAACAAATCCCTTAGAAAAATCGGTCAAATCTAAAGTCGGCTCTGTTCCGACTCAGCCGACTATAATGCACCATATACAATCCTCAACACAGCAGGTACTAAATTCCCCAATTACTATGAGGGTGGACAAAGCACTGCCAACTGCAGAAGCAACCGCTAGCATGCAAGTTGCCCCAAACACTCAGGTGGGAGGGAGTAGGGCTAATGCCCGCTCTGTGGCAGATAAGAATTTAGTACCAATTCAACAAAATAATAATCAAGAGGCGTTGAGACCCTCCTCCCAATTAGTCCCCCAATTTTCTATATCTATCCCGCCTCCCTTAGTAAAGCCTACTTACAGGAAACCCCCGATTAATCTCACTCCTGATTCCTTCCCCTATGTTGCAGTCCTTATAAATGTACCATCATTAGCGCCAGGACAGAGAGAAACTTTCCAGACACTTAAGAATAAGACCATGCACTGGTTAAAGGATAATCGCCCTCTCCCTGGTGATATAGACGGGCTAATTATAGGGGTAAGGAGAATAGATTGGATGGGATACACAGCAAAAACTTTGGGTGGAGACTGTATAGTGGTCAATTTTCAAGACCCCAGGGTGGCGGGATGGATAACTAGGCAGGGATGGGGAATAAATAAGGGAGGTATTGGAATTGTAGACCTTACCTTTTTTTACCCCCGATCCAGTAGCGTAACAACTAGCCTGCTTAGTGAACCCCTAATACCCCCAACTGTGCCTTGGCCAGCCAATTGCCCATTACCTCCATTACCTCCTTTAGTTGGTTACAATTATAACAAATACACAAACCACAACTCTTGTGTAGGATGGCAGGACCCCGGACGGGGATATTGACAAACCAGTACAGTTGGGGAGCGGGAGAGTCATAATGTGCCAATAATGGCTGGGGATGGTAAAGTTGATATTACAAGTGTAAATGAAATGTCTGATAACATGGCGATAGGGAATTTGGTGGAAGAAAGTGTCTATGGTTTAGAAGTTTCAAACCCAAATGTAAACGTACTACCGACAAAGAATGATAACATGATTGTAGATCGTATGGATGTAGGGGAAGGGCCGATCAATCCTATTGAAAGTTTAATGCCACTCCAGGTATCCATTAATACCAACAACTTTGATGGTTCTGTGGCTAGTATTGGTACCCTTTTATCCTGGAATATTGCAGGGCTGGGCAGTAAGATGGACTCCCAATCTTGGGTGAATTTTATAAATGGATATGATATCTGCTGTTTCCAAGAAACCTGGGCTTGCGATTCTCTTTTTTGTTTTGGTTATTTAAACTACTGTATACCAGCCCAAAAAGGTGGAAGAGGGCGGCCAAAGGGAGGCCTTACTGTATGGGTCAAACAAGATTTGCATATTAATGTTAAAATGTTGGATCTGGGTAGTTGTGATTTACAATTACTAAGAATCTCTACAGGAAAGGGCCCCCCAATAGATTTGTATAATGTCTATGTGAGAGGTAATAATGAAATTAATACACCCACCATAGAGCTGTTATCTGCTGCCATAGAGGCTACGTCACAAGAAAGTATGTTGATTATAGCAGGCGATCTCAACAGGACTTTCGAGCCGCTGGATTGTACAAACGATCCACTAGGGAGCGAAGAGGATAACCTTTGGGGAGTACCCTCTCTATGCTTAAAACCTGTTAAGAGATGGACAAAAGAGATTTTAATATTAAATGGTATTTGTTTGGAACATGGCTTAAGAGCACTCAATGGGAGGACACAAGGGGACAAGGGTGGCGGGTATACTTATGATAATGGTATTCACAGGAGCAGAATCGACTATATATTGTGTAGTCTCCAGCTGTGGGAAGGAGTTGTTGATATGATTATTAGGCCCATGGTCGAAAGTGATCACAACCCCCTCTGTGTGACTCACAGGTGGTGGAATGCAGGGGCAGGAAATTCTTTCGTAACCAATGATGATATTCCGGTCATGAGTAATGATGAACGGAGGCTAAAATGGCCAAAAGTAGTTGCAAATGAGGTTACTATGATCTTCATTAATAATGTGGTCGATAGTGCAATTTCTGCAATTGAAGCAACGGCCCCAGTGGTACCGGGAGATAGTGGTATCACGGAAATCCATAACGAGTTGTTCTCCCTCTTAAGACCGTGCTTCTTCACCAAAAACAAGAAAGCGAAGAAAGCCAAAGAGGTGGGAAGGTGGTTTGATAGTCAGTGTAGACTGGCACGACTTGAACTGGGACAAGCCATAAGGAGTAGGGACCGTGAAGCAGTAACAGAGCAAAGGAAACTGTACAAGAGGGCCATCCATTTAGCGAAAAAGAAATGGGATGAAGATCATTGGGCAGAATTGAAAGAGGCCTCAGGCAATAAAGACTCTAAAAGGTTCTGGGAAATTATTAAGTGGGGTAGAGGAGCTGGTCCCGGAAAGCCTGATAACAACGTGGCAGAAGATGCTTGGGTCGATTACTTTAGACCACAGTATGCTAATGTTAATCACCCAACGGGGGCGAGCAGTATAATACCGGCTTACGCAACTGATAATCTGTTCTCTCTTAGAGAGGCGGAAATTGCCATCGAGACTGTGAAGTGTGGGAGGGCCCCAGGCCCAGATGGGATTCCTTCTGACATTTTCAAATATGATGTGACAAGATGGGCAAGGTACACTTTCCTCGTAGCAAATGCCTTGGCAAAGGGGGAAGTGGTCCCAGACCTTTGGAAATGTGCAACTATTATCCCTATTCACAAGAAGGGCGACCGTTCGCTGCCTGCAAACTATAGGCCTATAAGCTTAATATCTACAATGCAGAAAGTTGTAGGGAGGATGATAACAAACCAGCTTATGGACTGGGTTGATAACAACAACGGCCTTTCCCCATACCAAGCTGGATTTAGGCGAGCAACCAGTACCATCGACCAGGTCTTTCGGTTTACCATACTGCGGTGGAAGACTGTGGTACTGGGAAGGGGCTGCCTGTATGTCGCGTTTGTCGACCTACGGGCGGCATTCGATCTAGTCCCCCGATCCAAGCTATGGTCGGTTCTGCAAAAGATGGGGATTCCTGCAGATCTGCTTACATTAATCATGCGACTGCACGAGTCCAACTTTGCAAGAGTCCAGTGGGGTGGAAGTGGGGAAACAACTATGGACTTCCCAGTGGAAAGGGGCGTCCGGCAGGGCTGCTCCATGGCCCCCCTATTGTTCTCGTTATTTATCAACGGGATTGTTGAGAGAATGTTGGAGGCGAGCGTTGATGCCCCATCGTTAGCGGACACCAGGGTTCCTATCCTGATGTTCGCTGACGATACTCTCATTTTATCTAAGACCCCTATGGGGCTACAGCGTGCACTGAACATTTTCGATGCTTTTTGCGTTGAGCATGGCCTAGAGGTGAACGTGGGAAAAACAAAATTAATGGCCTTTCCATCTGGCCGTAGGAACCACCCCAAAGTAACCTTGAATAATAGCAGGTTGGATATTGTTGCAGAATTCACGTATCTGGGGGTCCAGATTGCCGAGGCCACTGGTTGGGCACATCATGTGGACAAAGTGGTCCTAAGACATCAGCAGCTCTCAGGTGCCCTGAGGGGCGAGCACCGTAAATCCAAGACAAAACCCATAAAACCAGCACTTACGGTGTATGACGCAAAGGTCTTGGGTGCTACTTTATACGGCGCAGAGCTATGGGCCTGGGAAAGTATTGCGGCATTACAGATTTCGGAGAATAAGTTTTTGCGAGGGATCACAGGACTTCCACAGAGCACCCCGTTAACTCCATTGTTTTTGGAACTAGGTAGGCGCTCTATCATTGATAGAGCCCGATTGCGTCCACTCCTCTACTGGAGGCGCCTCTGGACGACTCCAGAAATTAGACAATATGCGGAGGGCTTTCTGTGGATAATCCAGGAAGATACATTCCATAAGATAAAATGGCTGAAACATCTGAAGTCTATGCTAGGCAATATAGGGTTTTCAAATCTTTGGAATAATCCCGAAGGAGAGATTTTCCCCAGTAAGGAAAACCTAAAAAAACAGTACTGGGATTGGGTGGGTGTTAAATTGTTGAAAGATACAAGGACTGACTCCATGTCTGGCCGGTTTCTGGAGTCAAAAATTTTACCCGCCTTAGAAAATTATTGGGACAACATCACGGTACCAATGGATAGGAAATTGGTTTTTCAGCTAAGGTCAGGATCTATCCCCCTGAAGAAAATGACAGCTGGCTGGAATAAATCGACCAATAATTTATGCCCTGCATGTGAATATGCCGAAGAGAGCATAGGCCACTTCCTATTCGTATGTCAAGCCTATAAGAAACCTAGGGCTAAATGGCTTACGCCGGTATGTAAGAACCTAGGGACACGCGATAGCACTGTGGCCTTAAGAATTTTATGTACAACTACTCAGGACTCGATAGTCATAGGGGTGGCTAAATATCTAGGTTGGGCCTGGGCAATTAGACGACGGGCTCTTGGGAGAATTGTGTAACTAGGGATCCCTTTTAAAAACTGATAATGTAATATATTTTATCAAGGTTTTAGATGCAATATTGTATGGGCTGCACTGTAAGTTTAATGTCTTTTTATTGTTATTATGTATTATTGTGTAATTGTTTTACATGTCATGTGCTTTTATGAAAATTGTTTCGAATAAAGCTTATACAACAACAACTTAATAACTAATATAGACTTTCACATAGCTAGTAACCAAGTTAGGCAGTAGTTTACACAACAAGAGATAGAGTGATACAGATATGCATACAGTTTAATCACTATCCCATATATTTAGTGAGACACTTTAAATTAGTTACTTAGACAGTCAATCACACTGCTACTAAATCCTCCATCCAGACACCTATAGATCCACTCCGACTTCAATGCAGATTGCTTTATATATAATACTTATTTAAATTTCGAACCAAACCACATTCACAGGATGATGTCATCAGTAATGTCAGCAGTGATGTCATTTGAGATGGCATCAGTGATGTCACTGACCATGTCATGAATGATGTAATATGTGTAGGCTTTCCTGTTTTCAGTTTCTATTTTTGGTATATTCTGGTGGTGTTTTTTCAGTTTTTTCCAGTGATTTCAATGCCTCAAAAAAAACAGTGCTTTTCAGTGGTTACTAATTTTCGCGCCATACAAAACAACTGAAACGGTGTTTTACTGGTGTTTATGGAAGGCTTTGCTTTTATTATTGCTTGCTTTCTCCATTGATGCTTGGCTTATAGACAGTGTATGTACAGTGCATATGAGGTACAAATACATTTAAACAAATCGAATTTATAGTAGTACACCATACAATATTTCTTCAATGATTCTTTTGTCATTCACATTCTCTCTTTCCTTACCATGTACACTTATTTGTGAAAAGGCTCTCTCGACATTGGCACTTGAGACTGGCAACGCCAAAACAGCCAGTACACAATTTGCCAACTGTGGCCACTGATGTAGCTTTCCATACCAATACTGGTGCACATGAAGGTTGACATTCTCTGGACTAGGTTCTGCAACATATGAGTTGAACTGGGTGCATATGCCCTCAGAGGTATTAAAGCGGTCAAAAATGAAGCTGTACTTTTCAAAGTCTGGAGAAAATTCCCATTAATGGAAGGAATCTAACACTTGTGCAGAGCACCAAAGTGAGGCTTCATTGACTTGAAATGCCATGATTGGTGAAGGGACATTTGTATGCATCATAGCTAGGCATTTCTCATGCATTGTAAAGTAAAACAGGGAACTCGAGATACCAAATTGGGCAGGGGCTCTACGAAGGGGTGCAAGAACACCAATGTCTCGTTAAGTAAATGGTCTTTTTAAAGACCTGTAACTGACACAGCAGCTCCTTCCACTGTGAAAAACTATGAAAAAGTTTGCAGTCCCCTTTCGCTCGCATGTAAATCACATTTGCACTATAATAGTACTCATGCGCGCAATTCCTATTGGGTTCAACGGGTTTCAGCCCCAGTGCTTAATTTGTGCCGGTGGTTTTCGGTGCTCAGCACCGGCACTTAATTCACAGGGCCGTGTCTATACATGTTTTCTTCTCACTACAGCAAGCTCAGCATCACTCTGGTACCAGAAGCTAGCTGGCTGTGCCCCAGTATTGGCACTACAGCGAGTTCATCATCACCCGACGCCAGCGTCTGCGTGTGTCTAGTTACCTGCTCCCTCTCTGCCGGAGGTTACCAGGAGCAGGTGGGGGATTCCCGCCAGAGCTGAACCTGTGCCTGCTGGCACCATGAGGCCTGGCTGTATGTAATTGCCAGTGCCTGGCCCCTTCATGCATCCCATGTGTGCCCCTTTCCCTTCCAGCCCCTCCAGCGTGGTACCAGACCCTGTGGTGACCGGCTGCCTGTCACGCTGGGGGTACTGCAGTGAATGCGGTTTCTCTGTCCTGTGTGTGACAGTACTTCTTCCTGCCCTGGGCAGTCTGTACAGGGCCCAGTTTTACCTGTCCGATGTGAAGCGCCTCTTATTTCCCCCATCCATCTGCCCTCCAGTCCATGTTGTAAAGGAGTCATTCCTCCCAGTGCCTGCTGGGAGAAGATTCCCTATATTTAAGCTGTGTGAAACATGTTCCTGCTGTCTTGTCGCTGCAGTCAGTGGCCATATTTGGCATGATAACTATAACATTGGCATGATGTCATAGTGAAGGTATAGTGCCACAGCATCCACCCCGGTTTTCACAAGTGTGAATTCGTATCTCCCAGGATTCTCTTGCCGAAGTTAACTAATGTACATTCCGGTCTCCTGCTTCTGGTGATAGAATACAAATAGGGGCAAAACAGTCTTGGTAGCACTTGCGAGCTGAGTGCAAATTGTGTGTGCTACTGTGCTTACATATTGCACCTTGTAGCTCTTAGGTGGTAGTAAAAGCAGCCAGTAAACATGAAATGCAAAATAAAAGCATGCCACAAATACAGTTTCCACATTGTTGTCCGTTTTATGCACCTATCTATGTAAAGAGAGTTGGATGTGGGTAGCGGACACAATTGTTATGTGCACTGGGTTGTCTTGCACTGACTTTATTACCCCAGTATCGAAGTGAGCCAGCGTGTCTCACACCACCCACTGTTCATCTTCTGCTGACTCCTGTGTGGATGGGAGTTGTGCACACATGTTTACAAAGCCTTTCCCGATTTCATCACACACCTTTGTCTACTTCAAAATATAATAGATCCAGCTGGGTGACAGCATGGCATGCCTGTACAGTCTGCCCCTCTCGTTTAGGCATGATGAATGTGTATTGATGTGGTACCTGGAATATAGCTGGGCGGACAACTGGGAGAAGTGGCTGCAGCCGCCGAAAAAAATGTTGAGCACCGGGACTTTATTTTTTTACAAATTAAGCAATGTTCAGCCCCCCCACTCAACCCACCCCCCACCCCATTGTCTGTGTCAGCCCGGCTGAGGCAGCTTCACGGGCTGGTGAACGTCTTAAGGCAGCCACACCCGAGTACTTCACAGGTCTTTAAAAGACCATTAACTTGCTAACGAGGCTTTGTTGTTTCTCACCCCTTCTTAGAGCCCCTGTAGATACACTCTGCATATTGCTGGGAGAGTCAGCCCTCCCCCCCCACGAAATGTGTAGTAGCCTGCCCCAAATTTTGGCTCTAGTTGTGCCTCTGACAGTACTCACTGCCTTTTAGCTGGGTTAGCGCTCTACAAACACCACATTACACAATAATATGTGCAGATTGTACTGGGATAACTCAAAGAATAAACATCACACAGAAAGCTGCACTGCCGTCAACTGTTATCTTAACGCCTCTATTCAGCACTACTGCGAATACTTCGACGATGAGTACCGCACCCTGAAGTGACAAAGTCCACGTGTATTTACTGGCATTGAGTACTCATAATAAACCGCCGCAAATACCTTCATGAGTGAAGTACTACCAACTCAGTCGTTTTTGTACACACTTTCTTTGTTTATCCTAGTTTAAAGTCCATAAAACGTCACCCTTTGTAAAGTTCATCTAAGTTCATTACTTAGAACCATAACCCTGCCCCATAAATCACGTAGGGTTAGAGGCTTCGGGCTTATACCGAAAAATATACTAATGTGGCACATTTCCAAGTCCCTCTCCGCGTTTATGTGAATTTCCCCCAAAGACAATCTTACACTTATGGTTCGGTAACTAGGCTTCCTCCATGTTTGTATTGCATAAGGTCATCAGGCTTTGCATAGTGAATATCAGAAATCAAGTGACAAGACAATAAAAAATCGTGTTAGGAACTACAAAATTCCTTCCACTAGGCCTGCACTAGCTTGTCCATGTGCAGTCAGAGCAAACAATACGTTTTAAGCGAAGGAAGATATGCGAAGGTTGAAATCACATGATTAGCACTGGCGGAGCCACAAATGTTCCTACAGATGAGACAGTCACATAGACACTGCACAACAGAGATAGTCACACCGCTTTGACTGTTATATAGCTCCTATATATCCTTATATCGTGTTAAGTTAGCATAGGTACATTTGAGATTTAAACGCCATTTTTCCTTTCTTGCAACTTCTGCACACGACCCTTAATTGTTGACTTAGCTTTCAACCTAGTTGTTTGCCGTGGTGTATGTGAGAATAATATGTTATTGCTCTGATATCAGTTTTGTTTAATAAACCATGTCTGCACGGAGAGTGCTGAAGTTTCAGGAGCAACACGATATGGAATTGTTATGAGGTCTGATCTCCACGCCTTCATAGTCATAACACAAGTGCAGCCTTTGCCAACTTGGGCTTGAGGCGGGATTGATATTGCTTTGCACAAGAATTGTTAACACACTTGATGCGGTGCACATGCAGAGAGAGCTGGTGTATGCTGATGTGATTCCTTCATGCTAGGACACTAAGGTATGGGCCCGCCCTAAAACAACCCAAAGAGACCTTCTTAGCTAATAATATAATATATGTGTTAGGGAGGGTGAGATATAAGTGTTGTTAACTCTTATTCATTACAGCATGTTAACATGCTGTCACCATTCGCTTTTTATGTCTTAGTAACTATGCTGATAATTTTGATACTGATAATAAGTATACTTGTATTATCTAAGATACTGCGCCTGAGAGGACGGCATTAGTAAATAAACATTTCAAATGCACATGTGTCTTCTTTACTCCATGTTCTGGTTTGTAATGATAAATATAACGAAAGAGTGTTCATGAGTCCCACGTACCCTGAGGTACTGTAAGTTCATGTTCTGGTTTGTCTAAACATTGGGAGTTTGATATGTCCAATGAGACACTGTAGCTAGCTTGGTAAGGGGTGAGTTGGTTGCTAAGGTAAGTTTTGGGACACCCTAATTTGCCGAGGTTCCACTCCTCTGTGCACAGTTCTGTGTGAGTACAGAAACCCTGCAACATGACAAAGGCTCTAATTGTTTCTTCAATTGCGTACATCAAATAAAACATGGTCACCTGGTTTTGTATTTAAAACAACTTCGTCTGAGGTTTACCACTGTTGTAGTGAAACAGACGCCGTATCGTTTTGGAGATGACAAAATTAACTCATCACGTCTGTGAAGAAACAACGTACTTATACAACAGCCAGATGATGAGTGGACTCAGCCTGCATTGCGCATGAGCAGATGTCAGCAAGTAAAAGTACAGGCCTGTACTAGTACACAAGAAATGTTGGGCACCTGTAACCAAATTAAGGGTTGTGGAAATAGTTATTAAATGACTCGCGTTCCGAGCTGCTTGCTTCTCGGGCCTAAATTGCAGTTTGGTCTGCAATGCTTTGTCGCCATCAAGTGGCCAAAAGGTGTAATAGCAATGAAAATCAGTGACACTCGGTTTAAACGGTGTCAGCTGATTTTCATCTGGTAGGGTTCTATCGAGCAGAGTCGGTTTAAACCGAATTCCGGACAGCCTAAATATGTGACATCATCACCAGTGGATTGCGGGCGTGAGAGTTACAGTTAGTACAACTAACTATAACGGAGGAATCTCAATGGTTTTGTATGAGTGAAATGTCCAGAGACCTATAACACCCCTAAAACCTATGGTTTTTTCAGTGAAAATATTATTTTAATATTTTTGTTTTCATAAACTTATATTACTTTTAAATGCAATTTACAGAAGTCGTGCTTGATGTGTGCTGCGTGTACGCACCCAACATGCATCCCATGTGACCAAAAAAAAGAGATTTCATTGGTTTATAACACTTACTGTTCTAACTATTGAAGAACATCACCCTTTATAATCACTCCTCTTAGACCTTCCTTAAGAGAAGACCTGTTCTGAGAAAAACCTCACTTTTTCGTCATTGGAAACCTGATCTTTTTTGGATTAAAAAATGGCTACACCACTGCAAGAATCATCTGATTCTGATGATTTTGTTGCTGAACAATTTCTACCAGAACCTCACCCTCCCAAAAGATACACATCCATCGTATGGAAAATTTTTACTTTTTTGGAGGGACAAAATAAATGTAATGCCACCAAAGTAACATGCAAGATTTGCCAGGCAGTGCTGTCCAGAGGAGATCCAAACAAGAAATACTCCTGTGGCACTGCTAGTACGCGTAAGCACCTCCAATCCCTGCATTCTGAAATATGCTCACGAAGAATGTAGAAGACTGCGCCAAAATGTACCTCCACCATCGGCAATACCAAGTACATCTGGGGCATCACCTTCAACATCACCACCAGACATACGTCCCCAATTTGTGAAAGTTAGAATGCACTGTGTTAAGTGCTTTCATTTAATTTGTTATGGGGAGCAATCAGTAGACCTAGTTTGCAGAGCAATTGATAACCATCAATGCTATTTTTTTTTAATTGCCTCAAAGTTCATGCTTAAACTTCACACATGTGGTGGGTGATACAGGCACCCTTGCACCATGGTGCAAGAATATCTGTCTCATGTGGAGTTTCTTTTTGTGCAGGAAGACACACCTTCCTGCACAAAAACAATCAGTGAAGGCATTTTTCTCCTACAATGTATGCTGCGCATTGTAGCGTATATTTGAATGAACAAAATGAGGAGAAATTAAAACAATTCTGCGGCAGATTTACAAGCTCTCTGCAGCACCAGTACATCACTATTTGTGATGTACTGGTTGCGCAGGTGGCTCCTCCATATTTACAAGGAGAAAAAAAGTTACCCTGCATGACTTTTCCTTTTCTTCTAAATACAGCCCCGTCATACGCAGCTCTTTACATATATATATTACATCATTCATGACATGGTTAGTGACATCACTGATCACATCACTGATGACATCTCATATGACATCACTTATCACTGATGACAGCATCCAGTGAATGTGGTTTGGTTTCTTATTTAAATATGTATTATATATAGAACAATCTGCATTATAGAATGAGTGGATATAACAAAATCTGGATAAAGGGTTTAGTAGCAGTGTGATTGATTGTTTACTTGACTAATTTATACTGTCTCATTGAATATATTGAATAGTGACTAAACTGTATGAAAATTTGTATTACTTTGTCAGTTGTTCTGTAAACTGCTGCATCAGTTGGTTACTAGCTACGTGAAAGTCTATATTACTTATTGATTACTGAACTGAGTATATGTATGGGAGAAGGAATGTGTGTGTGGTTCGGTGGGGGATGTGTGACTGCCCAAAGATGTGTGAATAGTTGATTCAGTAGGTATATGATGTTAAGACTACATGTTATAACAATTGTTTGGGTGAGTTAACATCTTTATGGGTGTGGTGATGAGCAAATATATCTCTCAATGGTACATGTGCTATAAAGTACACAAATAAAAGGGAACGTTTGTCACATTTCTTGTACATAAAGAAGTATACATATGACTCAGTGATTGCATCAGTAACTGTATGGATAACTGTATACTTGTGTTAGTGATTTTATAACACTAACTGTGAGTTACTATCTATATAAATAAATGAAGTGCTCTTTGTATAAGTTTTAGGGGTACTGTTTTAGGGGAGAGTAGTGGTGTTTGTGTAGTGAACAGGTTCTGATGTGGATAGATTTAAGCTTTAAGGTAGTGCATAGGTCTTTATCTAGAGTAGGGGGTCATGTTGATGGTACATTTAGCGTTTAGGGTAGTACACTGGTGTTTGTGTAGTGTAGGGGGTCGTGCTTAAGGTAGTGTTTTAGGGTTTAGGATACTCCAGTGGTGTTCGTCTACTGTAGGAGATAGTGTTTTAGGGTTTAGAGTAGTACAGTAGTGTTTATGTACTTTAGAGGTTCATGCTGGGGATAGCGTTTAGGCTTTACCGTAGTGTAGTGGTATTTGTGAAGTGTAGGGGTTGTGCTGGGGTTATGTATTAACATTACACTATCACCACCCTGAGAACTATTGTCTGTAGTAACCACCCAAAAATTCCAGATGAAGTTATGAGCAGAATGCTAGGAAAATGTTTATCAATATTAAATGCTTCTAATCAAGTAGAATTGAAATCATCACATGTAGTGTGCCACAAATGGTATTACCACAACAGTAAGTCTCCCCAACTTATATTTAAAGTGCATAAACATGTTTCATGTAACAGACCCATAGGCCAACGCTGCACCTTCCACATGCTTTAACACCCTCCACATACTCAGCAAGACCTTCAAATAGACCCACCCCACGAATTAAGGAAGACCATCACCCAAGCACTCATCACCAGCAGGCTGGACTACGGGAACGCCCTCTATGCCGGAATCAACAAATCTCTACTCCACAAACTTCAGACTGCCCAGAACACCGCAGCCAGACTCATACTCAGCATCCCACGACAAGACCACATTACCCAGCATAAACAAGCACTCCACTTACTCCCCATCGAAAAAACAGTGACCTCCAAGCTGCTCACTCACACCTATAAACCCTCCACAACACCAGACCCCAATACCTCAATCTCCTACTGCACCCACAAAACGAACCTCCACTCCGCTGACCAGGCCTTGGCCAAAATCCTCTGTATTCACATAACCAGACAGGAGGCACACCCTTCTCGTACATCATGGCCAAGACCTGGAATGAACTCCCCCTCAGCATCAGATGAATCCCCACACTGAAAGGATTCAGGAAGACCATAACACCTGCCTTTTCAAATGACCAAAGCTGAAAAATCCCCTCCACATACTCCCCCAGTGCCTGAAAACCCTCACAGGTGAGTAGTGACCTCCATACATCCCTAATTTATTTATTTGTGTGTTTTATAAAGCGCACAGCTTTTTGATTAATCAATACACCACCACAGTTTGTGTTTGAGTGTTATGAATATGCTCTGCTATTGTATTGGCTGTCTGTAACTCTTTAGGGTAGTGAAATGAGCCGTGCTACCTTCTTTAATATACACAGAATCTCTGAAATTGGTTTGGTTTAGTTTCACCTTTGAGAGCTACTTTCAGGGTGCTGGTGAGCTACCAGTAGCTCCCATGCTACTAGTTGGAGACCCCTGGTATGTATAGTGAGTGGGGAATTGTAGTCCTCAAGCATAAATGTAAAGGTTATTACACCACTACATGCAAAATACATAGCACTTTGAATCACTCCATTCTCTAAAGTCTGCCTCACTGCATGAGTAAATGCTTACTGACTGAATGATTACATTAACATAAGGAAAAACACTGGGTGAATTCTTAATTGGTTCACTTTTATTTTACTGAATGAATTACTACCTGGTACAGAAAAAGTCATTTTGAAATTGCAACAGCACTAACACTGTGTTTGCTGGATTATATAGATACTGACTGGGGAATTGTAGGCCTGAAGCACAAATGTGAAGGTCGTTACACCACTACATGCATAATACATGAGTTTAAAGCACTGCATACCCTAAAGCCTGGCTTACTGCAAGAGTATATATACTTATGTAACTGCAAACACATCAACCAACCAAATCAATCTCTCTCAATTTTGTCAAATGGACACTGATTCATAGTGTTATTCCACACAAATAACAGTATCACTTGCAGTGTATAAAGAAAGATTAAAAATATTAGATAAATAAATGTAGTAAAACTCTGAGTAATGGTACTAAATAAACTAATACTCGGATATAAATTAGAATACTCAAAGTTTAATACAGAGTATCTCTGGCATGGGATGTAGGGAAAATAGGGGTTTAGGGTAATGAAGAATATTAAAAATAGTTTTACAAAATAAGGGAAGTTACTAGAATAATAAGTCGGGAAAAAAAGGGGGAATGAATGTTAATACTGGTATTAAAAAGAAGTAACCTATAAAATTGCTTTAATAAGAAAAACGAGTTAGAAATGATACGAAATTTAAAAAGTATGGAAAGGGGCCCGTTTACATAAACAGGTGATGCACTAAAATAGTGGAAATGAGAACACCTCTCAACCGAAAAATGTGACTTAAAAGTGGGAGGAGCAATACATTGATCCCATACAGGGTTAAGTAACCAAAAAGTATATAAACCACAGCCCTGAGATGATTAGTTTAGTTTCTGAGCATCAATACGGGCGAAGAAACTATGAGCAAGTTAATGATTCGGGGCTATGGAAGCATCTTCAGAATATCTTTCATTTCCTCAGAGGGAACATATTGTAATGTATATTTAAAAATACATTAAACATTATCTTCCTTCTAGAGGAGTTGGATGAATTTTGACGAACGAAGGAAAGAATATCGAAGAGAGGTAAATTATCTGAATTGGTATATGTTTGATACTTAAAAAAAAAAAAGCAAAAATATTTAAATGATTATAGAATGTGGTATGATTAAATGTAAATGGAATATAATAACAAGTTGACGAAAGAATCATTACAAGAAATATAGGTTAATTAAGGAATTACTACGTGCAAAGAGATGATTAGCAGCGATGCCATCAACTTCAATTTATCTTTCATTTCCACATATGGATCATATTTTTTATGTATATTTCTATTTATATATAACTTTAAGATCATTCAACTCGAGTTGGATGACTTTTAAACCGAGAATTATATACATTAATAAATAATATTTTTGTAGTATGCAAGTATTTCTTAATGATTGAAAAATGTAGCATAAATAAACTATCAACGATAAAACTATATACTTTGGAATAAAGGAGAATATTCTTTATCTTCTTGAGTGAAAATGGGCTAAAAGTATTTATATTTAGTAGTGCTTTTCCCAATTTTCACTTATGAAGAACAGGAGGATGATCTTCGCAAGCACTTTTTTGGAACACAATAATATAATGCTGGCTTCAAATGTTAATAATTCTTTCCATTTTTAAAAATGATTGTTAAATGTAATAACGACATAAAGTGTACATTAAAAAAGAAAGATGAAGTAGTGAAGGAGTGTTTGTCGAAGCAATTCTATTCTACTTTATCTGAAAGTAAAAAAAGCCAAAACATTTAAATAAAAATGATGGGGCAAAAATTATATAATGTATAGATAAGGAATGAGTGGTTATGATAAAATAAAATAAAAGTGGTCAAACGCGTGATACCAATGAATGAAAAAAAGATTTTGCATTTCAACCATGTGATGAATATAAAAGATTCAATAAAAATATTTTAAAAATTGTGCCTTTTTCTTTTAAGGATGTTTTGAAGAATTATACATTTAATGAAAGGACAACGTACTCCATGCTAAAGGAGAAAAGTCAGCACAATTATGATACAATAAAAAATAGAATAATATTTTTAAATACCATTACAGTCAACAAACTAAAAAGCAGAGTACACGGTTTAAGTTTAAAACACCCTACTACAACTACTTCTTGAAACGCATTGTAAAATAAAGTGCGTCACAAAATAGGCTAGGTATATGGTGAGGGTATCGTAACCTCACATTGAAGAAACAAGCCAATCAACATTAGGATCAGCAAGGTACAGTTAACCACACAACAGCCAATCAAATGTTTTTCAAAATCTGCACAAGGGATTGGTCGGTAATACCTCTTCTTACAATGCTTCACAACCAATAAAAAAGAGGTGTAGAAATTTTCTGTTTTTAGCATACGAGCAAATCAGATAGCCTTGCAAATACACGCAGCGAGAGGCAATTATTAGAGGACTTGCTTTCGCAAGACCGCAAGAGGCTTCTTCCAGAATAAGTATGCACTTCACTGCCAGACCCCATTTAATGATTAACCAGGCTCTCAAGCCTAAACACATCAAGAATCATCTCTCATCACTTTCTCTTCTTCCACGTTCACCATGAATGTGCGTGTCTCCTTCTCCTTTAACTCCTTTATTTTTCATAGTAATTGTTACTCATACACTATCCAGCACATACCCCACAGATGCAACCGCCTGGATTTGCAATACTAATTGTTACTCATACACTATCCAGCACATACCCTACAGATGCACCACCTTGGGGTTGGAATATTTTTTTACTGATACACTATCCAGCACATTCCATACAGATGTACCCCCCTGGAGTTAGAATGCTAATTGTTACCCCTACTCTAACATAAACTTACCCTACAGATGCACCCCACTTGACATAGAATAGCAATTGTTACCCCTACACTAACCTGCACCTACCCTGCAGATGGACTCTACTTTCTCTTTCAAAATCCAAACCAGATTTACAATACCCTTGCACCACATTCGAATAACTTTTCCCATCTTAAAAGTGATGCAATATTAACGCAATGAACTTGTAAATCTACCCCTATGCACATTACCAGCAAATCAAGTACAGAACTCATTCACTTCTTTATCGATCACAATTAGACAGTGTTGTTTCACAATTCACAATGAAGTTCAATAAATACTTTGTGCCTATTTAAATGGAAGACGAAATTGTCGACATTACAAAACTTAGTGACATATTTACAAAGACCGAGTTAAAATTGTTGTTGCTTTAAAGCCTGCAAAGTACAAAAAAACACTGACAATGGACTTCAAAACATTGCTGTTTCCTATACAAGACTGAGAGCCACCTCCCAGGGCTATAAAATAAATGGTTGTGGGAGGCTCCAACACCCCCCCATCCAAATTAAAAGCGTGGTAACCTCAACGACCCCCCTCAATCCCCGGGTACCACCACCCCCGGGATTTAGTGTATTGCGGGAGGCAGACTGCGTGACCCTCTGCCTGGAGCCCTCGAAATCCCTGAGGATCGCCATGCCCCAGTATCCCGGGGTGCCTACCCCGGAACACTGCTGTTTGCTATGAGAGGGCGTGAGTCTTAGCCTTCTGCCCTCCCATAGCAAACTTAGTTTGGGTTTTGACAGAGCAGTGAAATCTATTCTCACTTTCAAAATACTAACCAGATTGCTTTTCCATATACAACTTAGCATCTCCCCATGTAGAAAAGCAATGCCGGCTCCCGAAGGACGCGGAGAGCTTGCTGGACCGTGGGGGCATTGTGGCTCCCCCCACGGTCAACATTTTTTATAAGCCCCGGGGATATTAGAAATTACTGATAGCGACCATTTTTTAACGGTAAAATTAAAAGTCGCGCACCCAGAGGAGTGCTCAGTGCGGCCCCAGGTGTGCACGTCTTGCATGCACAACTCATAATCTGTAGGGTGCACGAATCCAGCGCCTTTGCTGCACAACTTGTACATGTTTGGGAGCCACCATTGCTTTTCCACATGGGCAGATACTACCATGCAGCTCTCCATGTAGAAAATTAATCTCATTTAGATTTTGAAAGAGAGAACAGATTTCCTTACTATGGGAGGGTGGGTTGGACACCCTGGGCCTAGCTGGAACTGGCCCTCCCACAATACATAAAGCCCCAGAGAATAGCGGTTCTCGGGGCTTTGGAGACCTTGCAGCCCCCACACCATTTTTTTTGTAGCCCTGGCAATGCGGCCCCCTGGTGTGCAAGCGCTGCATGCACGGCTCATAATCTGTAAGGTGCACAAATCCAGCGCCTTTGCTGAACAACTTGTACATGTTTGGGAGCCACCATTGCTTTTCCACATGGACAGCTACTAACATGCAGCTCTGCATGTAGAAAATCAATCTCATTTAGATATTGAAAGAGAGAACAGATTTCCTTACTATGGAAGGCTGGGATGGACACCCCGGGACACTGCAGGAGCTGGCCCTCCCACAATACATAATGCCCAGGGGAGTAGTGGTCCCGGGGGCTTTGGACACCTTACAGCCTCCACAACCATTTTTTGTGTTGCCCTGGAGGTAACGGGGCCCTCGAGTGCTCCAGGAACAGAGCCACGCAGGCCCCCTCCCACAATACATAAAGCCCCGGGGGAGGTGGTCCCTGCAGCTTTGGGGACCTTGGACCCCTCCCCCTACCATTTTTTATCTTTTTAGCCCCAGGGGTGACGATCCCCGGGGCTGGGGGGGCCCGTCTGGGCCCTCTATAACATTTTTTATAATTTTGCTCCCGGTATTTAGCCTAGCCCCCCGAGGTCTAATTATAAGCCCCCCCCCCATAAAATATAATAATTTTGCGGGGGCTAATTATAAAAAAGCTCAGTTTTATTTTATTTATTTTACGGCCGAGTCCGCGCATCCTACACCAAAATGCTAGCTATTTAAAAAATAATAATTGTGGGCCATGGGGGTCCTTCTGGGACCGCCTAAACAGCTCTAGAAGGTAAAATGATTGCTACCCTGCCCCCTTTCTATGTTTTCCACACATATTCCACTGACTTCCTCAGCCTCGCTTCTACTGAGGCACAAAATGGCTGCCAACAGTGCCTGCTTTCGAATGTTTACAACCGCTTGGCAGCCAATTAGATTTCAGTGCATGATCGGGATGGTGCGCTTATAGTATGATGACAATATTCGCACCCTCCGCGGATCCTCCGCGCCCATAGATATATGAATGACTTTAACCGTAATTTTCTCAGGAACTTCTGAACAGATTAACACCATTCAAGCAAAAGGCACAAGTCTGAACTGAGGACTACCTCTTTGCCAAATTTGGTGTAATTCCGTTCTGTCGTTTGGGCTGTAGCCGTGCCTAAAGGTCATATGGGAAATTGCATAGGTATAACAGGTTTTGGGACCCCCCCTTTTTTCTTGGACCCCCCTTTACGAATCACCCTGTGCTTTCACGGAAGGAGCGGAACTGAGCTGGACAAAATTTTGGAAAATTTTGCGAAGATTCCTCAATCAGCACCAAAGTTATTGGCAATAGAATGTTGTAGATTTCCTTTGCATAATAGGTCCTAACTATAACTACCTACTAGCGACTGCCAGTAGGTAATATATATATATATATATTCACTGAGATGTCATCAGTGATGTCATCAGCGATGTCACTGACCATGTCATGAATGATGTAATATGTGACATCATCAGCAGTGGATTGCGGGCGCGCAAGTTATAGTGAGTACAACTAACTATAATGTGGGAATTTCAATGGTTTTGTATGAGTAAATTGTCCAGCTAACTATAACTAATATAAAACCTATGGTTTTTTCAATGAATTTGCTAGGTTTTTTAAAGGCTAATTCCTAACTATAACGTATGTAAAACCTATGGTTTTTTCAGTGAATTTGCAAGGTTTTTTAAATGCTAATTCCTAACTATAACGTGTGTAAAACCTATGTTTTTTTTGTGAATTTCAAAGGTTTTTTAAATGCTAATTCCTAACTATAACGTATGTAAAAGCTATGTTTTTTTTTGTTAATTTTGCAAAGTTTTTTAAATGCTTACCCCTAAATAAAATATGTGTAAAATTCTTTGTTTTTTATTATGAATTTAAATACAACATCAAAACACTGAAAGTAGTTTTTTTCTCCTTTCTTTATTGCCTTCCGTTAGTTCTTTAGATCCTTTAACTCACTCCCTTACTCTTAGTCCCCTTTTTCAGTTATTCTTCAACTCCTTTTTTGACACTCACCATACCTCCCTTTTCTCACTCTTTCACTCAGTCCCTTCCTTTCCTCAGTCATTTCAATCACTCATTTATGCACTACACTTTCATTCAAAAAAATGAACGACACAGTGTTTAAGAATATAACACTTTTTAGAAAATTGAATGAGTTCTGAAAAGAACAGTTTTTTTTTCTTTTGTTCTTTTATATTTTTCTTTTCTTTTTTTTAAATTTTGAGATTTTTTTTGAAGAAAATTCAAGAACTGTAACAAGGAAACTGTTCAACTGGAACAAAATAAATGAAAAATAGAAAAAAAATGATCTCCTTTCAGAAGATTTATGACTCTGAATCATGCGTTCAATTATATTCAGGCTCTGTTCTCCATGAACAATAATATCAAAACCTTTGATGCACTGCATTTGCACATGTCCCAAATATGGCCTAACGTCCATTTCTTCTGTTGCTGGCAATGGAGGTGGAGCTGTAGATGTGGTGGCCACAGCTGGTGGAATCTGCTGGGCCACAGCTCTTGTGACTGCTTGGGCACATTGCACAGGGTGCTAATTTTTCACATGTCTTAACATCGTATGTATAGAAAAAGAGTATTTTTTTAGAGGGTTTCCCCTTGAAAGAACAGTACCACAAAGGGTACTCGTTACTTTAGGAGCATTTACCTTTTTTTTGATGCTCAGGAAAAGTAAAAAACTTCCAAATAAATGAAGATTTCCCTTTCTTAGTTGGCTGATGATATTCCATGTGGGAGTCAGAAGAAGAAGATGATGTTTCTTGTCTTTCTGCCATCCTGTTCTTTTTTCTGTCTGCAGCTCCACAAGGGGTGCTTCTTCCAAGAGAATAAAGGAAATAGTGAGGGAAATGGGTGGGGTTTTGAAGATTCTAGATCTGTAACTAATATTAACCAATGAAAAATGTTGTTTTTGAGTCACATGACTTGACTTTTTTTTTTTATTCTATTGTGAGCTGCGCGACCGGGTGCGCGCACCCCGCCCGACGTACGCGACCGGGTGCGCGCACCTCGCAACTTTTTTTGAAAAAAAAATAAAGGATTTTTTGGGCCTTGGGGGTCGTTAATGAAACCCCTGAGAATACCTAGGGGGTCAGGGAGTGTTTACCATGCCTCCTTCTTATGTTTTGAAACTTTTATGTAAATTGAGTTGAACGCCATTTTGACCCGGGGTGCGCGACCGGGTGCACGCACCCCGCTATTTTTCAACAAAAAAAAAGGTTTTTTGGCCCGTCGAGATTCTTCTGGGACTCCTTGAGAAGGTCCAGGACGTCAGAGTGTCTGTACCTTGCCTCCTTTTTACGTTTTGAAACTTTTATGAAAATTGAGCAAAACGCCATTTTAAAGCAACGTGCGCGACCGGGTGCGCGCACGTCAAGTCATGTGACTCAAAAAGAACACTTTTCATTGGTTCATAGTAGTTTTAGTTCTAGAATCTTCAAAAACCCCACCCATTTCCCTCTTTATCTGTTTGATTCTCGTGGAAGAAGGACCTTCTCCAGCTTCTCAGAGAAATTATTGAAATGGCAGCCAGACAGGAATCATCGTCATCTGATTCTGAAGGACAGTATCAACCTCCTCAACGGCGAGTAAAAGAATCTTTTATCTGGCAATTTTTTACATATCCTCAAGGACTAAAGAAGGTGAATGCACCTAAAGTCACGTGCACAATTTGTGACACGGTCCTTTCTAGGGGAAACGGGGAAACCCTTCAAAAAAATATTCATTTTCAAATCACACAATGATAAGACATGTGAGGCAAGTGCACCCTGCGCAGTTTGCGAAGGCATCCAGTAGAGCCCTGGCCACACAACTGCCACCAGCTGTGGCCAGCACTTCATCGGCACCACCTCCATCTCCTTCAACTGCTGAACTGGACCTGAGGCCTTTTTTGAAGAAGGTGCACATAAGGTGCAACAAGTGCAACGAAATTCTTGTATATTCTGAACAAAGTCTTGTGCTTATGGAAAAGCGCATCAATGAGCATGTGTGCACAAGAAAGAGATAATTTTTTTAAAATTCAGTTTTTTAGTTGTTTCTGTTGAACATTTTTGAAGTTCAGGATTTCAGTTTGCGTTTCAAAAAACCCCCCAAAAATATAAAACTTTGTTAAAAGAAAAAAAAAATACAAAATAAGAAAACCAGTTCTATTTCTTATGCACTGTGTCATCTTTCTTTTGAAGGAATGTGTAGTGTATAAATGGCTAGCTGAAATGAATGACAAAAATGGAGTAAGGGACTGAACAAATGAGTGAGGAAAAGGAAGTATAGTGACTGAAGAAAGTGAAGTAACAGAATGACTGAATCAATGAAGCAGATGTACGTTACATGGTGCATCTTTGCAAATCAGCAGCGATGCGCCAAGTAATCTACGACAAGCAAAACCACCCAAGCGCCACTTCTGATGTTCCACATTTATAATGTGGCACACCATGGGACAAAAACGGCACAGATGTATGACGCATCTGTATCGTAAAGATGTTGCATTGCTAGAGTTGCGCCGCATGCGCGATGCAGCTTCAGCAATGCTTCTGGAGGGCCCATTCAACTAATGCTGTGTCAAGCCTTACGCCTGCTTTAATCAGATGCAGGGTTTTGACATAGCATTGGTCTAGAAGTGATTGAGTGAAATCTTGTAGATTTCACTTAGCCACTTTTAGCAGGCATTCCTGCGCAGGGACGCTTCCCTCCTGCACCATAATGCCTCATTAAGGCACAGGGCTTTACAACGTGACACATCTCCCAGATGTGTCACGTTGTAGATAACATGCACCATGGTGCATCTTTTGCACGCTGCTGTGTCACAAAAGTGACGCAACAGCGGCGCAAAAGATGCGTAAAGGGCTTGTAAATGAGCCCCAAGATGTTTAAAGGTAGGTTAGTGAGTTAAAGGAAATTAAAAATTATGAAGGTGAAGGAAATGGAAAGATGATGAAGGAAGGGGATTTCAGGATGATAAAAGGGAGTTAAGTTAAAATGAGAATTGGTAAATTAGTGATTAAAAAATTTGAATAAGAGAATGAAGGGACTTAGGAAAGCATAGAAAGGGAATGGAACAGAGGGATAGATTTATGTTACCCAATACATCTCTGCAAAATAGTAAAGATGCACCAGGAAAGATGCGATACACAAATTAATCCTTGCACCACTCATGATGTACTTCACATCTAGGGCTGAAAGTTGCACAGTATTGAAATTCTGTTGCATGCAGGACGCAACTCCAGCACTTTTCCAACTTCCTCTATCTGTAACGTGCTATGATGCAATGTTTTGACACATTAGTGTTGATGAAGTGACTCAGTGAAATCTTGTAGATTTTACTGAATCACTTTTCAAAGGAGTTCTTGTGACAGAATGCTTACCCCTGCGTGGAAATGCCCATATGAAACCTGAGACTAGTTTCATGTGGTGCAGGGTTTTACAATCTGATGCATCTCTCTGCACTATGGCACTTGTTTTGCACTGCCACAGTGTAAGAAAACATATGCACAGGCAGTATAAAACAGGTGCAATGGGTTTTTTAAATTTGCCCCTGAGGAACTAAATGAGTGAAAGAGTGTGAGGGAGAGTAAAGGAAAGAGAGAGGAAAAAAAAGGGGTGAGATACAGACAGGAAGAGAAGTTAGACTGAATTACACACAATAAAAGAAAGAGAAAAAAATTCACAATATGAGTGAGAGAGTTAATGAAAAGGAGGTAGCACAAGGGAATGAGAAAAATAAATTAGGGATCAAGATTGACACATGAAGTGAGGAAAAGAAAAAGACGGGTACTGAAGAAATTGGAGAAGAAGAAAAAGAATGGGAGTGATGCACAGAGAAGAGAACATGTAGTGGGATTAGACGAGTGAGATTCATTAAAGGGCAGTGATAGTAATGGGAGGGATATAAGAGTGAGGGGAACAGAGTAATAGAAAAAAAACCAGGACGAACGTAGTGATAGTAGAAAATCGGAAAGACAAGTAAAGGACAGAGACAGAAAAAGGTAGTTAGACAAGGTGAGTGAGGCTCAAAAAACAGTATTAATAATGAAAGAAAGACTGTAAAGAAGAAAGAAGGGAAATAATGGGAATAAGTAAAGGAAACTAAAGGAAAGTAAAATAAGAGATAGATTTAACAATGACCAAGACACAAAGAGAAGTAAGAGATTGATTAAAAAGTATTTCTGTTTTTCATACTTACTTTAGAAATAGTAACACACATATAGTAAATTTCCTTTAAAAAGATACTATCTGTGGAAGAAAAGAAAAAAGTTAAGTTATAATATACATTTCATTAAAAAAAGTAGGACTGCAGAAAACAATAAGTAAAAGAAAAGAAGAGAAAGGGAGTCAGAGAAAGGGACAGAATGTGTAGTGTATAAATGAATGACTAAGATGACTGAGTGAAAGAGAGGAAAGGACTGAGGGAAGGACTGTGGAAAGCAAAGTATGGTGAAAGAGGAAAGGAGAGTGTGTTGAGAAAATGGAAGATGAGAGAAACAATGTGTAAAACAAAAGGAGTAAGGGTAGAGGAGTGAGTTAAGAAGAGTGTTAAGGCACTAAGAGAAATAGAGTTAAGAAGAGTGAGTAAGAGAAGGTGAATGGGGTAGAGATAGGGAAGGAATGTAAGGAATGGACAAACAGAAATAGAGTAGGCTAAGGGAACTGAAGTATGGATTGAAGTATAGAGAATGAGGAGAAGTGAAGGAAGCAGAGTAAGAGAACAGGGGTGAGGTTGTATAAGAGAAGGGGATTGAGATTGAGGAAACAGGGGTGATAGAGGGTGGATAAAGGCGAGCGAGCATGAGACAAGGGGAGTGAGAAAAGAAAGAGACAGTGGGAGTGAATGAAACAGTGACAGAAGGGGACTCAGGGAAGGAGCAAAGAAAGGTAAATGACGAAATGTAGGTGAGTTAAAGGGAGTGACCGTGAGAGAAGAGGACTGACAAAGTGAGGAGATGAAGGGAGTTAGGGTAACAGAGAGGGAGTGAGGAAAGTATAGGAAGAAACAGAAATAAAAAACTAATGAAAAAGCATTTTTTAGTAGTCGTACTTGCCTTATAAATGTAATATCTGTGGAAGAGAATAAACAAGACAGTTATAATAAATATTTGTGAATACAAAATAAATTGTACAATATGTTATATGATTTATTTTTGCTGTTCTCAAAATATATTGATTTTCACTATAAACAGTGAGCTCAATACTACTCATCATATAACAGCGGGGAAAAAAAACACAATCAAAATGATTGTGCTTAAAAAACCCACACAACATTTGATTAGATAGTGTAAATATGAGAAAAAACATGTCTTAAATGTTTTTCTCTAAATCGCAATTTCTTGTGGAAGTTTGCTACATCTTCAACAATCAGAAAGTAATAAAATAATATGACTTATTTTTAAATACCTCTCAATAAACTTCCGTATAAGCATGTTTTACCAACATTTATCTGAAGTAGTCATTATGTTCTCAGATACTATTCCTCACAGCCAAATAGTATGAGTAAAGTCCTTATTTTGCAAATTACTTAATTATACTCTTAACCATTCTTTTCCCGACCTTTAGAATAAAACGTTTCAACGTGTTCTGTCCCATTAAACATTACTTAAACCTGTACCTGATACTCTTAATATGCCAAATACAAGTTTCTGTTTTTAAAGTCCATCACCCTCAGTCGCATGATATTTCTGACCAACAGAGTATCTTTTCTTAACAGTAGTAATCTTCCTACAGCAACTAATTTTATTGAAATTTGGGTGCAAAAACACCAGATAAGAATTTGGTAAGTCAAAAGGCAAACGTTTTTTAAAAGTCAATTGACTATCATTACAGTGAGTCCAGCCTGTTGGAGATTTCAAATAAGCTGTTTAATGTCCTGATGTTGTTGAAGGTCCATCATGGAAGATAATTGCTACAGTTACAAAAGTTCTTCCAGAAATTGATAGTTGAGAAGCCACAACATTTTTAATTGAAGTTGTCAATTTTGTTCCATCAGGTCTGCACCGTTGGAACATTAAAATTACATACTGTCCATATCTTCTGATAAATAATGTTGATAACATTTCTGAGTTACATTGAGAACAGGCCATGTTTTGATGTGCATCTCTAACTAGATTATTGAAAGACACTGCTTTACAGTCTGGTACTGTTAAATATATAAATCTTTCAGTGTGTATATCAGTAAAACTTGAAAATGAACAATTGTCGCAGTTATGTTGCCATTTATAAGAAAGGCCAAAAAGACTATCAATATCTACACCTTCATCTTGTAAAACTGTAAGCATATACATAATACATTCTTGAATATCTTGCTGAATATTCTGAGAAAATTTATTTAGTCCAGTACATATGTCTAAAACATTTCCAAGTTCAGAAACATTTCCTATTTGACTATTATCACTGTTACATTTCTGAAACACAGAATTTAGTGAACAACAAAATGTTTGGTCCCGATTTTCAACAATCTGTTGCTGTAAACTTTTAAGAAAAAAAACAACATAAAACAATACATTTGCATAGCAGTTGACACCAGAACTGTTTTCAAATTTAAATCCAACAATCTCTTCAGTACTAACTTTTTGCTTTTTGCTACCAATCACAGGTTCATTTATTTTTGTTCGTTTCTCAGCTACTTCAGTACATTTTTCCTCATATCTCCTTTTTTGACCTACCACACACTTTTCAATTAAAGGATATTGAGGTAAACTAGGAGCATATTCTCTTCTTAACCTGTTATACTCTTTCACACAATTTAAATCTGCACTAATCTTTGTCTCATCAAAATCAATCAGATACAATCCAGATAAAGTTCTAACACGAGATAAAACAACATAGGCCATACCCTCTTTGAACACAGTACTTCCAATATTTTTCAAAGCACTATCTACACTTAAACCTTGAGATTTATGAATAGTCACCGCATATGCCAAGCAAACAGGAAACTGTTTTCGTCGGACATATAAATCTTTTACAAGCAAAAATCGATTTGACCAACGACTGACTTGTTGTACCTCTTCAATTCCATCAAATTTGAATTTTAAAAATTCAATCTCATCTCTATTTGGGTAATTCACAAAACCAACAACATTACCCATTGCTCCATTCACCAAACCTCTTTCCACATGTAAATTTCTTCGTAAAATAATACGACATTTTAAACATACATACAGATTCTTTTCTAAACCAGCAGTTTTAGATATTGATTTCTCTAAAGAATCCAATTTTAACTTCAACCTTTCTGACAAAATAATAGTACTTCTTTCATGCTCTATTCTATCTTTAGCTTCCAGTTTCTTAATTTCTTTATTTTCTAACTTCAACATTTTTTCATTGAACATAGAACATTCGTGTAGAGTTGGCATTAGGCATATAACTGTTTTATCTTCTGCCTCTTTACTATATATTTTCTCTGCACATTATTTTCATTTGGAAACAAATTGGAAAGTAATCGTGTTTGTTAAGTTTCTTTGGCATGTTCACTTAGTTTCCCGATTCTTATATCTTGGATAATATTTCCATATTTAGTATCCTTTGCCTGTCGCATATTTTGAATAAGTTCAGTATATTTGAAATGCGACCATATATTAACATTTCCAATACTTCCCAGGCACTTTCTGGTGTCTTCATGTGTCACAGTTTTAAATACAGGTTATCCTTTTACAGGAGTTAGCTGCAGTAGAGCTCCAAAAACTATGACGTGTTTGCCTCCAAATAACACATCATATTCTGTTTTAAGAATCTGTTGCATTCTTAAATGAACAAAGGCAAGCATTAGATTTGATACCATGCTTACCTCATCAATAATGAGAAGTTTTATTTTTTTAAGGATTCTAGAAACTTCACAACAAGCTTCTCCAGATAGCTTGTGGTATTGTAATTTATTTTCATGTTCAAACGGCAGCATCAATAAACGATGTAGAGTAATCCCTTTAATATTGTGTGCTGCCAACCCAGTTGGAGCAGTAACAACACAAGAGAGTGATGAGTCCGTTCTTTGCTGTAGATATGTAGCAATTCCTTTAATTAGAAAACTTTTTCCAGTTCCATGTTCTCCACTCACATATAGTCGGACAGGTTGAAATGACATACATGAGCAATCTTTTTTCTCATGACGAAAACCATGCTCAATCTGCCCTGTTACTTCATCATATATCTGTTTTTGCTCCAGATTAAGTTGCTTCTCCAATTCTTCTAAGTTTATTACATCTTCTTGAACTTGTTCCATTGCTCTTTCCACCTCATCCATGGCAGTGGCTGCTTCATTTTGGATAATTGGTTGTCCAAGTGGATCTTTACTTAACGATGCAGAACTTTGACTATCTTGAGAACTGTCTCTAGCAATCTCTGCTGCTATTGTTGCTTCTTGCTCTATTTCGTCCTTCAACATTTGCAGATAATTACTAAAAACAGGACATTCTATACTATTTTGAGATGCGTTGAATGAATCTTCATAACTGTCAAAGTCACCAAGTAGTTCCTCTTCTTTACGCCATGGTTTAAAGAGTTGCAAAAGAGCTAAATAGTAAAATTCTCTTTTGTCAGGAGTTTCAGCACTCAGTTTTCGGTGATTAATCAGATATCCTTTTCTTTGTTTTACCAGCCATCCTTCACATCCAATCACAGCATAAACACCTTTATCAATATCCTCTGTAATATTCCTTATAAAAGTGTAGTTTTGTAGTATTTCATACAGGCAGATGTTTTCAAGCAGATTACTTCTATTTGGATAGTATCTATCCAACATGTTTGTCTTCAGAATGTCTGTACTGTTTGGTTCTTTCTCTGCTAAATATTCAATTTCTTGAACAGTTTTCAAAACTCGGTTTCGTGATCTTGCCAGTCCTAAACTCACCCAAATGATTGTTCGAGATTTTGCATAAAGACTTGCTGATGATAATCGATCACAACATTCATATGCTCCAATTTCTCGATGAGATAACATCTTTAAACTGTAGGTATACAATTTCTTACTTAGGCTCTTTTCATGATAAATGTCTTCCCACATATCGTTAAGTTCCGTCTTTTCAGATTTGGTGATGTAAGACGTTACATATCGAGCCAATGCAATAGAGTTGTCTGAAACATATTGAATATCCATGTTAGCATTCCACATGGACAAAATGACTGGGTTATAGTCATTTATGTATTTTGACTCTTCGTTTCTTCTTAAATTGTACGTATTTTTTGGTGATTTTCTTGTAATAGTATGTCGCAAAGACGACATAAAATTGTTCACTCTTCCTTTTGGAATTACTGCTCGTGGAAATCCAAAACGACATTTGGTATAGAATTTATCCTTTGATCTGAATTTTCGTCGACAATATTTGCCACAACGATGGCTTTGAAATCGTAACACTTTCCCTCTTAACCCCTTCCATGCTCATGACGGAACGGTTCCGTCATGAGCGTCGGTTGAGCTGTGCTCATGACGGAACCGTTCCGTCATGGTTCCATAAGCCCAATGGAACGTTCAGCACAGCGCGAAAATTCGCGCCGCGTTGAAGCGGTTAAGTACTTATCAATTGTACTTTTGGGTATATCACATTTTGCATATTCTTCAATGAAAGACAGCACAGTGTCATCTGAGTCTTTTCCAAATTTGGGAGCATCTTTGATCCACAATAGCATATGAATACGAGGAGCACCTCTCGCTTGGTACTCTTTTCTCCAAAAGAAATCCAGAACTTCGCCAAGAGGAGGATTTTTTTTGTTTGTAATAAAAGACATCATAGCTTCAAATCTATGATTAAAATATCTGCAAACATTAACTGGATCCAAAGAGCACAGTTCTCCAGGTGTCTTGTACTCTATATTTTCGATGTTTGCATTTGCCTCTCGAAGAAATTCAAGTCACTCTTCCCAAGCATACTCAGCACAGCTTAGAGTTAGAAACCATGTAGCTGCTCCTAAGTTTCTTAGCATACATTTCAAATCTCCATGACGACGGTACCAATACTCATTAGTATCAGTATCTTTTTGTTGGACTTTATCCATAAACTCCCTTGCTGAAACATTTTGCAGATGTACTCCACTTTTTAGTATATGGTTTACTGCATAAGAAAGTCCAGATAAGTCCCTTTCAAATAGAAGATGAAACAAATATGGAATACATTGACGAAATCTCGCATCTTCTGCATATAATCTTGTTGTCCGGTATTCAGATGCAGGAATTTGCATAGGTCGGTCATCATATCGTGCACCTTGACCTGTTGGAAATAACTGAGGAAAACAACGAGCTTCCAAGCTCTCTTCCCATACACTAATGGGAGTTCCTTCTGCTTTTTTCATCTGAAATAATTCAATAGCATTCCCCATTGCTTCTTTGGAATGCAGAGGATGAACACTGAAATGTTCATAAATTTCTTCACTTCTGGACACATCTACTTTTTCAATTTGTCCAGCAGGCAAATTATTTTCCTCTTCTTCATTTATTCCTTCTTCTCCTACATATACATTTTTATAGTATTTATTGATTTTGACCAAATACAACGTTGCCCTTTTGACTTTTCTAACATCCACTAAATCTTGCAGGATTTTCTTACTCTTTGTAGGCACACCATTAACTAGAATAACTAAAGGTTCCTCTTGTACATTTTCAACACAATTGTCTCAATATTTTTCTTTAAATCAAGAGGCAAATATACAACTCTTCCCTTTAATCCTCTCTGTAAATCTGAAGGAGGCAATTTTTCTGTCTTAGGCTCCATACGAACAATAGCCTAAAATGGATGCACACACTGAATCAAAATAGTCTCATAGGTATTTAAATCCTTCAGTTCAGATGGAATACTCACTAACTCAAGATTATTATGTACAGCTCTAGCAGGCATTCTATTATCACTTAATTTATTATAACAATATTTACAAATACGTTGATCACAACTCAAATAAAAAACAATTTTCTACCAACAAATAGGTTGCAAAATTTTTCCACTCACTATTATTTTCCTCTTCGCTTTTTAAATATAAATCAACTAACCTGGTTTGATTTTTGTAATGAGTGCGTAGACAACACACACAAGAAAAATGTGTTTTTTCACCTGCAATAACCTTAAATTTTGTTACTTCCTGTTCAAAATTTTCAATATTAAAATTCCGGACATTTTCTACCACATTTCCATCTATTACTGTATCAGTTTCTACACTGTCTTCTTCTGGAACAAAGTAACTAACCTCAATTTCTTCACATATCTTCTTTACATCTAATTCAGATCCATGCAAAAGAGCACTATTTAACTGTTTGAGCTTAAGTGATGGATTTTTTGCATAATACAACCTTCTCACTAATTACCTTACTTCGGTATGATGCACTGCTTACATCCTGAAATGGTGAAAAACACTGTGGCATACTTTTTTAGAAAGACAAGCCAGAGAATGCCCCTGCAGACCTGTTTTTTCTCTCACTCTGCAAGGGTCTAATTCTTGCAACATTTTAACTTTTTGTTTAAGACTTTTCTTAGCATACTTACATAAGAAATTGCGAAAGAAATCAATTGAATCCTGTTGTACACTGCAAATACTACTACAATTCCAAGTGTACACAGGAGCCTTAGGACATCTGCCTAAAACTTCATCAGCTATCACCTCTTCTGTATTTCTAGGCACAATTTTCTCTTTTTCAATAGGACAACCATCCTTTACCTCATATGCTCGACCATTGGTGTCAACTGCATGCAACAAATCATTAGTTTGAAAGTAACTCTCTTCATTAAAAAATGGCTCACAACTTGAACTATGCATCCATTTTCCAGAAAAAACATCACGGAAATTAGTCCGATTAATTACTCTTTTCCATTTAGACTTAGCTTTGAAAACTTTGATTCCCTTATTCAGTGTATTTATTCTATTAATTACTAAAACAAATAACTTTTTTTTGTCTGAAATGCGCATTCAACAACATTCTCGATATACTTTTTTTTCTTATAAAAAGCAGATTTCCTTTTAGGGATTTTTTCATTTTTCAACAAATTCGAAACTACTCTATTATAAAACATACGTTTCCTGATTTCTGCAAACTGATTAGTACGTCTATTAATTTGTTCACCGCAGAGTTGGGAAACATTTTTCTTTTTTCTCTGATTTGTCCTTGTAGATATTGCTAAATGTTTTTCCTTTCCCACATTATCTTTTTTTTCTTCTATTTTTACATATTTTGTTAGAAAATCCTTGGTTGTGTTACCAGGAGCACTCTTCTTTTTGTCCGTCTTTTGTTGATTACGTAATTCTTCTAATTGTTTACTCTTAGAATAGTATGTTTGTTTTGTTTTTTTCCTTTTTTCATTTTTGTTCGGCATGTTGAATTTTCTTTCTGTTCAAAATTATAATCTGTTATGAATAAAGAAAAAAAATAATATAGAGCTCTATTAACATATAACATAGAAATTATAACCACTAAATAATATAAACACTGTTTCAGTTTATAAGTAAAAATAAGGCATTGCAACAGTCTCTGACCAAAGTAGGAAATCATGTAGCGACTGCTGTTTCTGACTTTATAGCAGAGCATTAATATGTCAAATTATAGATGTATTTACTAAGAATAATATTTTAGGGTTAAAAATAGAACAGTAGTTTTCAGGCGGTGTAGGGGGTCATAGTAGAATTAATGTTTGTGACCCTAATCTCTTACACATTTCATTAAAACATTTATTTTCATATTAATTAAAAACATGAATGATCAATACTACAAGAAAACTGACTCAAATTTTTTTTTATTATAAATTAAAAATGTATTCGTCAAACATTTCATAGTCCAATAAAACTTGCAACATGACATCATCTGGAATTTCGTTTTGATCATATGAAAAATTTTGATTTTTGAATTCAAATGCTTCTAGCACTTCAATAAAAGAACTGTCCAAACTCTCATCCATAAAATCATCAAATATAGTCACATTTTCCTCCGGAAAAATTTCATCTTTTAGTTCGTCTAATACATCAGTTGAGATTTCGAAAGTTAAAGCAACATTTTCTTGATTGTCTTCCATTGTATATTTCAATATTATGTTGCTGATCCTCCCCAAAAAATATAAAGATTTAATTATATCTTTTTCACAAATAGATAATTAAAAACTACCTTAACCAATTTTATAAGTACATATATTACCATACTTTTAAATACATTAAGTACACAAATTAATCTGCCACACTGTGATCGTAGTCACATAACACTGGGCTAGATGTAGGAAAGGAAATACCAGTCGGTAACGGCCGGTTTCAACCTTTACCGACCGATATTTAGGATTCGGCATGTAGGGGACAGCATTTTACAGAATCAATAAATTTACTGATTCGGTAAATTTTCCGATTCTGTAAAATGCTGAATCAATAACTTTTTCCGATTTGCTAATTCTACATGTAGGTGACACTCCAGAGAGTGCCACTGGCTCTTAAAAGTCTGTATCCTATTGGGTGGTAAAATACCGAATTCAATTGTGCATACACATCTATGCATGCACACCTGTGCCATATGACACACAGACATGCCCTTAGGGCATGTTTGTGTGCCACATGGCACATATGCCTGTATTTGGGGTGTTAGAGGGTGTCAAAGTGACACCCCCTGCACCCTTGCAGGATTCGGTATTTACCGATTCGGTAAATACCGAATCAGTATTGCCCATTGATTCCTATGGGCTTCAAGGCTTATAGGAATCAATGGGAAATACCGATTCGGTATTTACCGAATCGGTAAATACCGAATGTTACTGATTCGGTAATTCAAATTTAAGAATTATCTACATCTTCCACCTTCCTATTTACCAATTCATAAATACCGATTCAGTAAAATTCGGTATTTATGAATCGGTAAATAGGAATTACCTACATCTGGCCCACTATCCTTTGCAATTACTGCAGTCAAAAGAGGTCTTACTGTGAGTTTTGTTTAAGGGTTTTCTGGACTATAGAACTGATGAAAGACTTTATAATTTATTTCTAGGAATGCATTTTCTAAGTTTAGCACAATAAACTGGTGTTTAAATTGCGTACAGACTGAAGGTGCATCTCACAGTGCAGAAATGTACATTCACTAAAAAGATTACTATTTGCCACAGAGACAGTTGCTTTTGCCTTTGAACAGCACACTCAGAATCTAAATTGCACAGTATGTACAAAATTTCATGCTAAACATAAGCAATCATATCATAATAGACCTCTGCAAATACATATAAAAAGGTCTAGAGAGATGGTATAGGCACACATATAGAGAGATGGTGCTGACAAAAAATAAAATAACACAGGCAGACAGTAAACTGTTACAGTTTGAGAATTGATGGCACAGTGCTCTAATTAAAAAATAGATGCAGCAGTTACAAAAACGAAGGTGTAGAGACACAGTGAGATGGTATGAGCAGAGAGATACATAGTACAGGCAGAGACAGACATAGTAGATTGCATGTAACATGCTGGTCATGTGTCTAAAATCACACTGTGAGTCAACATAGAACAAATAGTGGAAACATTTAGAGAATTTTTTCTTATTATTATAAACTACAAAAATAGATCCCCTTTTCAAATTAGAAACTCACCTTTAAAAATGGTTGTGAAGATTCAGAACACTCTCAATTACACCCTAGGTTCTTGGATTTGAGCAGCAAACGCAAAAAAAAAACAAAAAAAAAAATTATTACAATGTTACACACATATTTATTACACAAAATAGAGTCTTTTTGGCAAGTAACAGGCCTAACAGACATGCTACCTAAGATTCTCTAGCAGTACATACCAGACTTTTTAGCAGAAAGCATTTTCCATACTAAATCGTTTTTAAGACATCTTAAACACATAAACACCATGTTGCATGTAATTTACTATCTCTGTCTCTAGAAGCAGTGTGTGTAATTTTTTGGGCCAGTAGAGATGGTTAAATATTAGCAGCAGACACACATAGTGCTGGCAGAGACAGAGATGGTAAATTACACGGTAAACAACCTTTACAACGCAACTTTTACCACGCAGTGCCTTTACAACGCAACTTTTACAACGCAAACCTTTACAACGCATTGCGCTAGGGTGCGCTCTAGGATAGGGAATGGGTTTAATGTACTATCCAACATCTTCCCTACTATCCACGGAGACTGGAGTTGGAATAGTAAATTAAACAATTCACTATCCAGCGCCTAAAAGCTCTATGCGGTGTAATGGTATGCGTTGTAAAAAACGTGTTGTAAAAGCATGCGATGTAAAAGCATGCATTGTAATGTCATACATCCGTCTGCTGCTAATATTTAACCGTCTCTACTGGCCAGCTATATATCAGCATATATATATATATATATATATATATATATATATATATATATATTACCTACTGGCGGTCGCCAGTAGGTATATATAGTTAGGATTTTTTCTCTATGGGATTTTTGAAAATTCTATGTCTAATAACGTTGCCGTTTGTGGACGGAATTGGCTGAAATTTTCAGGAAAATGGCACATTTTGTTTCTGAGCAGCCTTTGAAAATTTGGGGGGGGTTCGTCAAGGGGGGGCCGAGAAAAAAGGGGGGTCCCAAAACGCGTTTTTCCCATGTTAATTTCCATAGGGCGGTTGGCCTCACTTTTAGCCCGAACGGCTGAATGGATTTGCACGAAACTTGGCAAAATTGTAGGGACTGGTAGCCCGATGTGCCTTTTGTAGGTCTCAATATATGTGCTCCAGTGGATTTTGAGAAATTAACGTTTAAAAAAAGATATATATCTGTAAGCGCGGACCGGGCAGCGGCCTAGGACGCGTACTTTTCGCGCAACGGAGCTTTGTGAAGCGAAGCTGATTGGTTCTCCGGCGTCTGTCAACATTCCAAACAGTCCGTAGTGGCCGCAAACAGTCCGTAGTGGCCGCCATCTTGTCTCTCGGTAGGATCGAGAGACAAGAGGAGGCCAAAGCGAAGGGGCAAATGACCATAAGGGGGAATAGTAGATCCTCGCTGACCCCCTAGGTTTGATGTGGAGGTTTTAAAAGGGCCCCGCGGGGCAAAAAAAAAAAATTATAATAATAATCTTACGGCTGAATGGATTTGCACGAAACTTGGCAAAATTGTAGGGACTGGTAGCCCGATGTGCCTTTGCTAGGTCTCAATATATGTGCTTCAGTGGATTTTGAGAAATTAACGTTCAAAAAAAGATATATATCTGTAACAGCGCACCGCTTCGCGTACTTTTCGCGTTACGGAGCTTTGCGAAGCGAAGCTGATTGGCTCTCCGGTGTCTGTAAACATTCCAAACAGTCCGTAGCGGTCGCCATCTTGTCTCTCGGTAGGATCGAGAGACAAGAGGAGGCCAAAGCGAAGGGGCAAATGACCATAAGGGGGCATAGTAGATCCTCGCTGATCCCCTAGGTTTGATGTGGAGGTTTTAAAAGGGCCCCGCGGGGCAAAAAAAATAAATAATAATAATAATCGAACGGCTGAATGGATTTGCACGAAACTTGGTAAAATATTAGGGACTGGTAGCCCGATGTGCCTTTGCTAGGTCTCAATATATGTGCTTCAGTGCATTTTGAGAAATTAACGTTCAAAAACAAGATATATATCTGTAACAGCGCTCCGCTTCGCGGAGATAAAATTATATCTGTATTACCTAGCTGTTGCTAACACCAGTTAGCGACGGCTAGTAGGAGATAGCGACCATCTTGGGCCCCACTTTGCATGTGAGTGATATTTATCACTAATGACATGCAAAGTGGGCATGCCAAGATGTTAGCGACTGGAAACAGTCGCTAACATCGCTATCTCCTATTATCAACTTTTGGAAATATTCGAGATAAGCGCGAATATCTCCAAAAAGTAACAGCTGCCCTGAGCAGTTCTTAGCCATGTTATCCTATGGGAGGTGGATAACATGGCTAAGAGGATTAGCTCGGTAATGCATGAATATCGCTGAGTTTTCAGCGATATTAATGCATTGCGGTCGGTTTTTATCGTATTTGCGATAAACTTTGATAATAGCAAGGTTTATCTGCGATAATTTCTGACGGTAAAAAAATCTTTGCAATGCATCGTTAGGGATAAATATCGCTTAACTTTGGTAATATGCCCCAACGTCTGTTAACGTTCGATTCGAAGGAAATCAGGAAGTGTTGAAAAACATTGTCTGCGCCATCTTGTCTTTTTTCAAATGCCACACTTTTGTCGTGCACGGCAGCCATTTTAGATGCCTTGACCAGACCCACTCTGTGCACGCTGTCGATCCTTAGCATGGCTCCCCACCCTCGCAAGCATCTCCCCCAGGCAGTGGTCACCCCCGCTCTCTGTCTTATGCATGGGTAATAAACCTCCCCCCATCTGCGCTGCTCTTTCCTGAGAATCACACCCTGTGCCCGCCCGACACCTCCCTTTCGCCCTATTCACTACTGCACCCTCTGACACTCCTTTTCCTCTGTGTCCGATTGTCCAGGCTGGTCCTAGGGTATCAGCTAGCCCTGCAGATGTAGTTTATGGCCACAGCTGTAAAGATTCACCCCTCTTCAAAGGAGTTATAGTAGATCAAGGCCCACACTCGATGAGATCCGTCACAGCAGAAGCGTTGCTATTATCTGAAAACCATCCTGTATTGTGATTGGGGAGGGGACCGAGCGTGAAGCGGAAGATTCCAGGGATGACTCTTTGTACATCAAAGTTTTTACAATTATGTGTCACATTAAAAATATATAGCACTCCGACAAAGTAGTAAGATTATAAAACTTTAATAATTTATAAATATATACAAGAAAACAAAAATAGTAATAACATATAAACATTTTTAGGGAAAAACAACGAAGTAGCGGTCGGCTGTGCGAATAGTCCCAACGCAGCACAACGTCCAGATTTCCGGCGTGGGGCGGGTCATCAGTAGCAAACTGTTGTGCGAATAGTTCCAAGGCAGCAGAACGCGCTGAAATCTAGATGACACGAAAGTGATGTCTAGTAAGTTGCCACCCAGCAAATAACGGCGTGGGGCGTCGCGGGGGGTGGGTCTTCAGTAGCAAACTGTTGTGCGAATAGTTCCAAGGCAGCAGAACGATGGCACCAAGGTGATGTCCAGTAAGTTGCCGCACTGGTTTTGGTATCCTACAATGCTGCTCCGAATAACGGCGTGGGGCGCCCCGGGGGAGGCGGCGTGAACGGGCCTCTCCAGGTGGAGTGTCATCTGTTGTAGTGGGGCGCCCCTTTACCGTTTCAGTTGCCATTCCGTCCGTTTTTGGTCCACTGTGTCAAAAGCCGCAATTCAGCTGAGTTGCGCCCACTCTTGCGGTGCAGCGATAGGCGGCTGTCACAGGACTCTCAAAATGGCGGCAGGCTCTTTCCTTTTTGGGCCTGGTCCACTGAAATGGCCCTGGGACACCTTGGAAATCGGACGCTTGTCTGCTAGGTCTTGGACCCCATTCTCGAAAGCGTCCCCTCCGCCTTGAGAATTCATCAAAAGTTTTGGGGGCCCCGACTCCTGCAGGCTTCTGGTGGGGAGCGGCTGCCATGATTGCTCGCGGAATGACTACGACGGAGCTACGAGATGGTGGTGCTCTCATGCTGACGCCAGCTTCAGTCTGAAACATCCAGAAACAAGGTGGGGCTTTCATCGTTTGGAAAAAAAAAAAGTTTTCATCCAATGAAAAGTGTTGTTTTTAGGTCATATGATCAAGCCTTCCATCATTAGGAAACCAAAAGTAAAATGAACCAATGAAAAGTTTTATAAACAAGTCACATGACCTGTTATGCGGCATAGGGTATAAAATGCGGAGAAAATACGTTGGCACGTGAGGCGGCGTCAGTAGCGGACCGATGTGCGAATAGGCCGAAGGCAACACAGCGCGCCAAGATCCGGATGGCACCGAGGTGGTGTCCAGCAAGTTGCAGCACTGGTGTGGCCATCCTACAATGTTGAAAGTCGGCGTGGGGCGCCCCGTTGGCCTGTGAGTTTGCGTCAGTAGCGGACCGATGTGCGAATAGGCCGAAGGCAGCACAACGCGCCAAGATCCGGATGGCACCGAGGTGGTGTCTAGTAAGTTGCCGCACTGGTGTGGCCATCCTACAATGCTGAAAGTCGGCGTGGGGCGCCCTGTTGGCCTGTGAGATGGTGTCAGTAGCGGACTGATGTGCGAATGGGGCCAAAGGCAGCGCAACAATATTTTCTGACTGACACCACAAGGCGCTGAGATGCCAAGATCCGGATGGCACCGAGGTGATGTCTAAGTTGCAGACTGATGTGCGAATGGGGCCAAAGGTAGCGTAACAATATTTTCTGTATGGAAGATACCACTAGGCGTTGAGATGCCAAGATTCGGATGGCACCGAGGTGATGTCTAGCAAGTTGCTGCACTGGTGTGGTCATCCTACAATGCTGAAACTCGGCGTGGGTCGCCCCATTAGCCTGTGAGATGGCGTCAGTAGCGGACCGATGTGCGAATAGGCCGAAGGCAGCACAACGCGCCAAGATCCGGATGTCACAGTGGTGGTTTCATAGTTGAGAGGCACTTCATCTGCAGTGGGGCGCCGAGATCCGGATGGCACCGAGGTGATGTCTAGCAAGTTGCTGTACTGGTGTGGTCATCCTACAATGCTGAAAGTCGGCGTGGGGCGCCCCATTAGCCTGTGAGATGGCGTCAGTAGCGGACTGATGTGCGAATGGGGCCAAAGGCAGCACAACGCGCCAAGATCCGGATGGCACCGAGGTGGTGTCCAGCAACTTGCCGCACTGGTGTGGCCATCCTACAATGCTGCGCCGAAAGTCGGCGTGGGGCGCCCCGTTGGCCTGTGAGTTCGCGTCAGTCAGTGGGGGCTGTTTGAGGATCTGACTGCATTGGAAAGCAATGTGATGCTGTGCGTCGCCCCCAAGATGGAGGTTCCTCGGCTGCAGTGGGGCGCCCCTTGGTGTTTCACTCGCTATGCAGCTGAGTTGCGTGCGCACTTGTGGCGAATAGGCCGAAGGCAGCACAACGCGCCGAGATCTGGATGGCACCGAGGTGGTGTCCAGCAATTTGCCGCACTGGTGTGGCCATCCTACAATGCTGCGCCGAAAGTCGGCGTGGGGTGCCCCGTTGGCCTGTGAGGTGGCGTCAGTAGCGGACCGATGTGTGAATAGGCCGGAACCAGCACAAGGCGCCAAGATCCGGATGGCACCGAGGTGGTGTCATAGTTGAGAGTTCTGAGCAGCGCTTGTAACACTGTCTGAAGCTTATTTGCACCTGCTGCAGCTTCACTATTGCCCTGGTGTGGCCTAAGATCGCCCATGACATAGGCGGCCACCTCCCGGGGTCCGGCGGAACTTTTTTCCTTTTCCTTTGTGCATCTTGTCCCACAATCCGTTTGACCTGAAGACACGACCAGGTCCCTGAATGTGTGCAGGGGGACGCTATTGATTGAATCAAAATGGCGGCTTCACACAAAGCTGACTCAAGCGTTGCTGCTGATGCTATACAGAGAAAAACTGGTTTTCAGTTTGGACATTCTTCAGGATTTTTCCATCCAAGGCTGGTTGAGAGTTTGTATAACAATGGCTTCAGATTTTCAACATACTACTCTTCAACATTCTTCCTAAATGTAACAATGTGAGACTCACTAGGAGAACGGTGTAGTGAGGGCCACAAACGGCTGTTTGTCTTTCCTTTCAAAATGCTGCCAACAATATTTTCGGAATGGAAGACAACACAAGGCGCTGAGATTCGGTTGGCACCGAGGTGGTGTCCAGCAAGTTGCCGCACTGGTGTGGCCATCCTACAATGCTGCGCCGAAAGACGGCGTGGGGTGCCCGAAGGAAGTGTCCTTATCCAGGGCATTATCGCTGTATCATGTCCTCCACTAAAATGGCCCTGGGACACATTAGAACTCGGACGCTCGATTTTTTTTTCCTTTCCTGTACATGCAAAAAAAGGTAAATGCCCGGTACGTTACACGCTTCATCTGCCACGATGAACTCTCCAGAGGAACCGAAAAAAAATATAGTTGTGGTAACTATACCATGCATCGTCATATGGAGAGGTGGCACCAATTAATTATAGTGCTGCATAAAAGAGAGATTTGGAGGAGAACCCCTGACCTGCTAGTACATTCATCAAAGAAGTGGCACTGAGAGCTTCAGAGGCAAGGGAAACGGTCCCAAATTTTTAGAAGAACTTTGGAAAGATTAAAATGACATGTTTAGATTGTGGCAAATTAATTTCATGTGGACAGATGAGTGTTACTCTAATAAATACAGCATATGAACATCATCATAGTCGATGGTTGGTAGAGACATTTTGACTATATCCTGGACCTGCCCGTCCTCGCCCAAAATGGCGCCGGAATAAATGGGACTCGTAACTCCTTGTTGTGTACTGGTTGCAGAACCTTGAAATCACGAGATACGTATGCAGTTTTGAAGCACATGGCGGGCGGGGACGAGAATTGATTGAATATTTCGACATCCCTATTGATATTAAGTTCTGATGTGTTATTGATTACTGTACTGTTGAAAGTTCGAATTAACGTCACCCATGGTACTTGCCCGCAAATGTATATCTAGATAATTTTATTGTAACTGGCCCTGTCGTATTTTAATTATAAAATGTACGTCCACCGATTCCGTAACTGTTAGACACCTTAGTTCTTGCAACCTAATGGCCCGCCCGTTACGTTCCTCTACAGTGTAAATGTCTACTCATCACATACGATTACAGTTTGCTCCGTGGCCGGCCCACGTGGTTATAGGCTCGTATTTGTATAATGAAATTTTCACAATAAAGGTTTTTAAAAGAAAACATGGTAGTAGTATATACATTGGTAAAGTTTGTAATAATAGTCACTGTTTTAGAATCATTAAAAGGCAAGTGAAATAAAGCAGACCAATTACATGAAGGGTAAAAGGTATAATACGAAGGAACGCAGTAAAGATAAATGGTCAAGGGCTGTTGTGTTTTCTATTCCTGCAACATAAAGTGATCGATAAGAATCTCATATTCAGGCGTATCGGCGACTAAGACAGCAGGTCGACCCTCTTTTGCTCAACGGCTCCATCATGGGACGAAGAAACGCTCTTTTTCTCGAAAAAAGAATATATTTTACTTGCAGGACAGTTGTAAAATTTCCGGGAAAGTACATTAGTCTGGAACATTATAACATATATTTAAGAAAAAATAATGTTCGGAAGTAATGAAAAGCGTAATTTTTAGGTCATATGACCAAGCCTTTCATCATTACAATAAGAAAAGTAAAATGAACCAATGAAAAGTTTTATTAACAAGTCACATGACTTGTTATGCTTACGTTACGCGCTGCGCGCCCCGGATGACTTCCGGATGCGCTAACGCGGCGCGTCATATGACGCATTACGCGACAACGCAGGTCCAGAATATAGTCAAAATGTCTCCACCAACCAGCGGTCGGAACACAACCCCTTTCAGCAGGCTAAATAGTTCTGTTAAATGACAACAGAAGGGACAGGCAACAAGAACCATCAGTCAAAGAGGGGAGGGCTAGTTCTTCTCTACCGGGTTACATTGGGGCGCTACCGGAACTGATCGAATTGGTAGTCTACAGTGTTTCTGGATGTTTCAGACTGAAGCTGGGGTTAGCATGAGAGCAGCATCATTTCGTAGCTCCGTCGTGGCCATTCCGCAACCAATCATGGCAGCCGCTCTTTATCGTTATTTTGGGCGGGGTGGGTGGCGGAGCCGAGCTGTTTTGCAGCCATCATTGTGTGGAGTTCAGTTCATCTCACTAGTTTTGTATTTGTCATGAGGGGTTGTTCCTAATGTTTCTATTTTAGCGAGGTCAAAAAGAGATCCCATTAGTGGCCTACTGATTTTGCTCGATTCCTTTTCTTTTTTTTACACGATTTTTCGTTATCTGCAAAGACTAAACAGAGTATTGCGACTCTATGTTTGTTTGTAAATAGAGAATGAACCAAAGAGAACTAATTCTAAAACAGTAAATACTTGGATAACAATCAATCAAATGGAGAGAGAAGCAGGCACGACGGATTACAACGGGGGCAAAGGCCTGCGTTAACTACCTTTCACTATCTGCAAAGAGAGAGTACTCATAATAGAAATGAGGGGGGGGGGGGCACCATTCAAAGCAGATCAGTGTGCATAAACACGAAAATGTTTTCACTTACCACGTACTTGACATTCGACAGCTTATGATATTTGCTATTAAAAAACCATTGAAATTCACTGAAAAAACCATAGGTTATAGACCATATATAGTTAGGAATTAGCATTTACAAAACCTTGAAAATTCACTGAAAAAACCATAGGTTATAGACCATATATAGTTAGGAATTAGCATTTAAAAAACCTTATTTTACTCACACAAAACCATTGAAATTCCATATATAGTTAGTTGCACTAACTATATATTGCGCACCCGCAATCCACTGCTGATCATGTCACATATTACATCATTCATGACATGGTCAGTGACATCACTGATGACATCACTGATGACATCTCAAATGACATCACTGATGACATCACTGATGACATCTCATTTGACATCAATGACCACATCACTGATGATATTATTCATGTGACAATACAATGCATCTCTTCACATTTTAATATAACCTCTGTTTCACCCAGTGTTAAAAACAGAGTATAATTTTTGAAACCATTGACACACCAATACTAGTTACTACATACGTACTCACTGATTCCTACGTCTACACACACATTCACTCATTCACCCATACAATCATTCATACATACAATCACTCATGTTTACAACACAATCATATGCACTCATACACCTATACAGACACTCACACTCTGCCACTCATCCATGGAGTTACTCACACACCTAGTCAGTCCTGTAAAGAATCAATCACACTTCCATTTTCTACTCTATACAGTTAAACATAGAGCACCTTACGTTTTCAACCATATACTAACACATACTTACTCTCTTATACAATCATTGATACAAGTACACATTGATCTGTACAGAGTCACACACCTCCCATCCAGCCACACACACACTCAGTCTCCCATGCAAATACTTGGGCAATCAATCAATAACCCATATAGTTACTCATATAGCTACTGATCAACACATGCAGCAGTTTACAGAACAACAGACATAATGATGCACAAATTAAGACAGTTTAGTCACTAACCCATGCACTCAGTGAGACACATTTAATCACTCACCCATACATTCAGTCATGCACCTACTAAATCCTTCGTCCAGACACTTATACATCCACTCATTCTTCAATATGTAAGACATATTTTAACTTTACAGAAACATAGTCACTGGATGTTGTCATCAGTGATGTCATCAGTGATGTCATTTGAGATGTCATCAGTGATGTCATCAGTGATGTCACTGACCATGTCATGAATGATGTAATATGTGACATGATCAGCAGTGGATTGCGGGTGCGCAATATATAGTTAGTGCAACTAACTATATATGGAATTTCAATGGTTTTGTGTGAGTAAAATAAGGTTTTTTAAATGCTAATTCCTAACTATATATGGTCTATAACCTATGGTTTTTTCAGTGAATATATATATATATATATATATTCACTGAAAAAACCATAGGTTATAGACCATATATAGTTAGGAATTAGCATTTAAAAAACCTTATTTTACTCACACAAAACCATTGAAATTCCATATATAGTTAGTTGCACTAACTATATATCGCGCACCCGCAATCCACTGCTGATGATGTCACATATTACATCATTCATGACATGGTCAGTGACATCACTGATGACATCACTGATGACATCTCAAATGACATCACTGATGACATCATCCAGTGACTGTGTGTTTCTGAAAAGTTTAAATATGTTTTACATATTGAAGAATGAGTAGATGTAGAAGTGTCTGGATGAAGGATTTAGTAGGTGCGTGACTGACTGTATGAGTGAGTGATTAAATGTGTCTCACCGAGTGCATGGGTTAGTGACTAAACTGTCTTAATTTGTGCATCATTATGTCTGTTGTTCTGTAAACTGCTGCATGTGTTGGTCAGTAGCTATATGAGTAACTATATGGGTTATTGATTGATTGCCCAAGTATTTGTATGGGAGACTGAGTGTGTGTGTGGCTGGCTGGGAGGTGTGTGACTCTGTGCAGATCAATGTGTACTTGTATCAATGATTGTATAAGAGAGTAAGTATGTGTTAGTATATGGTTCAAAATGTAAGGTGCTCTATGTTTAACTGTATAGATTAGAAAATGGAAGTGTGATTGATTATTTACAGGACTGACTAGGTGTGTGAGTAACTCCATGGATGAGTGACAGAGTGTGAGAGTCTGTATAGGTGTATGAGTGCATATGATAGTGTTGTAAAGATGAGTGATTGTATGTATGAATGATTGTATGGGTAAATGAGTGAATGTGTGTGTAAACATAGGAATCACTGAGTGCGTATGTAGTAACTAGTATTGGTGTGTCAATGGTTTCAAAAATTATACTCTGTATTTAACACTGGGTGTAACAGAGGTTATATTAAAGTGTGAGGAGATGCATTGTATTGTCACATGAATGATATCATCAGTGATGTGGTCATTGATGTCAAATGAGATGTCATCAGTGATGTCATCAGTGATGTCATTTGAGATGTCATCAGTGATGTCATTTGAGATGTTATCAGTGATGTCATTTGAGATGTCATCAGTGATGTCATCAGTGATGTCATTTGAGATGTCATCAGTGATGTTATCAGTGATGTCACTGACCATGTCATGAATGATGTAATATGTGACATCATCAGCAGTGGATTGCGGGTGCGCGATATATAGTTAGTGCAACTAACTATATATGGAATTTCAATGGTTTTGTGTGAGTAAAATAAGGTTTTTTAAATGCTAATTCCTAACTATATATGGTCTATAACCTATGGTTTTTTCAGTGAATTTTCAAGGTTTTGTAAATGCTAATTCCTAACTATATATGGTCTATAACCTATGGTTTTTTCAGTGAATTTCAATGGTTTTTTAATAGCAAATATCATAAGCTGTCGAATGTCAAGTACGTGGTAAGTGAAAACATTTTCGTGTTTATGCACACTGATCTGCTTTGAATGGTGCCCCCCCCCCTCATTTCTATTAGGAGTACTCTCTCTTTGCACATAGTGAAGGGTAGTTAACGCAGGCCTTTGCCCCCGTTGTAATACGTCGTGCCTGCTTCTCTCTCCATTTGATTGATTGTTATCCAAGTATTTACTGTTTTAGAATTGGTTCTCTTTGGTTCATTCTCTATTTACAAACAAACACAGAGTCGCAATACTCTGTTTAGTCTTTGCAGATAACGAAAAATCGTGTAAAAAAAAAAAGAAAAGGAATCGAGCAAAATCAGTAGGCCACTAATGGGATCTCTTTTTGACCTCGCTAAAATAGAAACATTAGGAACAACCCCTCATGACAAATACAAAACTAGTGAGATGAACTGAACTCCACACAATGATGGCTGCAAAACAGCTCGGCTCCGCCACCCACCCCGCCCAAAATAACGATAAAGAGCGGCTGCCATGATTGGTTGCGGAATGGCCACGACGGAGCTACGAAATGGTGCTGCTCTCATGCTAACCCCAGCTTCAGTCTGAAACATCCAGAAACACTGTAGACTACCAATTCGATCAGTTCCGGTAGCGCCCCAATGTAACCCGGTAGAGAAGAACTAGCCCTCCCCTCTTTGACTGATGGTTCTTGTTGCCTGTCCCTTCTGTTGTCATTTAACAGAACTATTTAGCCTGCTGAAAGGGGTTGTGTTCCGACCGCTGGTTGGTAGAGACATTTTGACTATATTCTGGACCTGCGTTGTCGCGTAATGCGTCATATGACGCGCCGCGTTAGCGCATCCGGAAGTCATCCGGGGCGCGCAGCGCGTAACGTAAGCATAACAAGTCATGTGACTTGTTAATAAAACTTTTCATTGGTTCATTTTACTTTTCTTATTCTAATGATGAAAGGCTTGGTCATATGACCTAAAAATTACGCTTTTTATTACTTCCGAACATTATTTTTTCTTAAATATATGTTATAATGTTCCAGGCTAATGTACTTTCCCGGAAAATTTACAACTGTCCTGCAAGTAAAATATATTCTTTTTTCGAGAAAAAGAGCGTTTCTTCGTCCCATGACGGAGCCGTTGAGCAAAAGAGGGTCGACCTGCTGTCTTAGTCGCCGATACGCCTGAATATGAGATTCTTATCGATCACTTTATGTTGCAGGAGTAGAAAACACAACAGCCCTTGACCATTTATCTTTACTGCGTTCCTTCGTATTATACCTTTTACCCTTCATGTAATTGGTCTGCTTTATTTCACTTGCCTTTTAATGATTCTAAAACAGTGACTATTATTAAAAACTTTACCAATGTATATACTACTACCATGTTTTCTTTTAAAAACCTTTATTGTGAAAATTTCATTATACAAATACGAGCCTATAACCACGTGGGCCGGCCACGGAGCAAACTGTAATCGTATATGATGAGTAGACATTTACACTGTAGAGGAACGTAACGGGCGGGCCATTAGGTTGCAAGAACTAAGGTGTCTAACAGTTACGGAATCGGTGGACGTACATTTTATAATTAAAATACGACAGGGCCAGTTACAATAAAATTATCTAGATATACATTTGCGGGCAAGTACCATGGGTGACGTTAATTCGAACTTTCAATAGTACAGTAATCAATAACACATCAGAACTTAATATCAATAGGGATGTCGAAATATTCAATCAATTCTCGTCCCCGCCCGCCATGTGCTTCAAAACTGCATACGTATCTCGTGATTTCAAGGTTCTGCAACCAGTACACAACAAGGAGTTACGAGTCCCATTTATTCCGGCGCCATTTTGGGCGAGGACGGGCAGGTCCAGGATATAGTCAAAATGTCTCTACCAACCATCGACTATGATGATGTTCATATGCTGTATTTATTAGAGTAACACTCATCTGTCCACATGAAATTAATTTGCCACAATCTAAACATGTCATTTTAATCTTTCCAAAGTTCTTCTAAATATTTGGGACCATTTCCCTTGCCTCTGATGCTGTCAGTGCCACTTCTTTGATGAATGTACTAGCAGGTCAGGGGTTCTCCTCCAAATCTCTCTTTTATGCAGCACTATAATTAATTGGTGTCACCTCTCCATATGACGATGCATGGTATAGTTACCATAACTATATTTTTTTTCGGTTCCTCTGGAGAGTTCATCGTGGCAGATGAAGCGTGTAACGTACCGGGCATTTACCTTTTTTTGCATGTACAGGAAAGGAAAAAAAAATCGAGCGTCCGAGTTCTAAGGTGTCCCAGGGCCATTTTAGTGGACCAGGCCCAAATCCAAAGAACAGGCCGCCATTTTGAGAGTCCTGTTGCAGCCGCCTGTCGCTGTACCATCAAGAGCAGCCGAAACTCAGCTGAATGGCAACTGAAACGGTAAAGGGGCGCCCCACTACAGCAGACGAGCCTCCACCTAGGAAGGCCCGTTCACGCCGCCTTCCCCCCCCCCCCCTTCGGGCACCCCACGCCGTTATTCGGAGCAGTATTGTAGGATGGCCACACCAGTGCGGCAACTTGCTAGACATCACCTCGGTGGTAACCGAATCTCAGCGCCTTGTGGTGTCTTCTATTCAGAAAACATTGTTGTGCTGCCTTCGACCTATTCGCCGCAAGTGCGCACGCAACTCAGCTGCATAGCTTGCTAGACACCACCTCGGTGCTAACCGAATCTCAGCGCCTTGTGGTCTCTTCTATTCCAAAAATATTGTTGCGCTGCCTTTGGCCCCATTCGCACATCGGTCCGCTACTGCCGCCATCTCACAGGCCAACGGGGCGCCCCACGCCAACTTTCAGCATTGTAGGATGGCCACACCAGTGCACCTTACTAGACACCACCTCGGTGCCATCCGGATCTTGGCATCTCAGCGCCTTGTGGTGTCTTCTATTCAGAAAATATTGTTGCGCTGCCTTTGGCCCCATTCGCACATCGGTCCGCTACTGACGCCATCTCACAGGCTAATGGAGCGCCCCACGCCGAGTTTCAGCATTGTAGGATGGCCACACCAGTACAGCAACTTGCTAGACATCACCTCGGTGCCATCCGGATCTTGGCATCTCAGCGCCTTGTGGTGTCTTCTAGTCAGAAAATATTGTTGCGCTGCCTTTGGCCCCATTCGCACATCGGTCCGCTACTGACGCCATCTCACAGGCCAACAGGGCGCCCCACGCCGACTTTTACCATTGTAGGATGGCCACACCAGTGCCACAACTTGCTAGACACCACCTCGGTGCCATCCGGATCTTGGCATCTCAGCGCCTTGTGGTGTCTTCTATTCAGAAAATATTCTTGCGCTACCTTTGCCCCATTCACACATCGGTCCGCTACTGACGCCATCTCACAGGCTAATGGGGCGCCCCACGCCGAGTTTCAGCATTGTAGGATGACCACACCAGTACAGCAACTTGCTAGACATCACCTCGGTGCCATCCGGATCTCGGCGCCCCACTGCAGATGAAGTGCCTCTCAACTATGAAACCACCACGGTGACATCCGGATCTTGGCGCCTTGTGCTGGTTCCGGCCTATTCACACATCGGTCCGCTACTGACGCCATCTCACAGGCTAATGGGGCGCCCCACGCCGAGTTTCAGCATTGTAGGATGACCACACCAGTACAGCAACTTGCTAGACATCACCTCGGTGCCATCCGGATCTTGGCATCTCAACGCCTAGTGGTATCTTCCATACAGAAAATATTGTTGCGCTGCCTTTGGCCCCATTCGCACATCGGTCCGCTACTCACGCCATCTCACAGGCCAACGGGGCGCCCCACGCCGACTTTTACCATTGTAGGATGGCCACACCAGTACCACAACTTGCTAGACACCACCTCGGTGCCATCCGAATCTTGGCATCTCAGCGCCTTGTGTTGTCTTCTAGTCAGAAAATATTGTTGCGCTGCCTTTGGCCCCATTCACACATCGGTCCGCTACTGACGCCATCTCACAGGCCAACGGGGCGCCCCACGCCGACTTTCAACATTGTAGGATGGCCACACCAGTGCGGCAACTTACTAGACACCACCTCGGTGCCATCCGGATCTTGGCGCGTTGTGCTGCCTTCGGCCTATTCGCACATCGGTCTGCTACTGACGCAAACTCACAGGCCAACGGGGCGCCCCACGCCGACTTTCAGCATTGTAGGATGGCCACACCAGTGCTGCAACTTGCTGGACACCACCTCGGTGCCATCCGGATCTTGGCGCGTTGTGTTGCCTTCGGCCTATTCGCACATCGGTCCGCTAATGACGCCGCCTCACGTGCCAACGTATTTTCTCCGCATTTTATACCCTATGTCGCCTAACAGGTCATGTGACTTGTTTATAAAACTTTTCATTGGTTCATTTTACTTTTGGTTTCCTAATGATGGAAGGCTTGATCATATGACCTAAAAACAACACTTTTCATTGGATGAAAACTTTTTTTTTTTCCCAAACGATGAAAGCCCCACCTTGTTTCTGGATGTTTCAGACTGAAGCTGGCGTCAGCATGAGAGCACCACCATCTCGTAGCTCCGTCGTGGTCATTCCGCGAGCAATCATGGCAGCCGCTCCCCACCAGAAGCCTACAGGAGTCGGGGGCCCCCAAAACTTTTGATGAATCCTCAAGGCGGAGGGGACGCTTTCGAGAATGGGGTCCAAGACCTAGCAGACAAGCGCACGATTTCCAAGGTGTCCCAGGGCCATTTCAGTGGACCAGGCCCAAAAAGGAAACAGCCTGCCACCATTTTGAGAGTCCTGTGACAGACGCCTATCGCTGCACCGCAAGAGTGGGCGCAACTCAGCTGAATTGCGGCTTTTGACACAGTGGACCAAAAGCGGACGGAATGGCAACTGAAACGGTAAAGGGGCGCCCCACTACAACAGACGAGACTCCACCTGGAGAGGCCCGTTCACGCCGCCTCCCCCGGGGCGCCCCACGCCGTTATTCGGAGCAGCATTGTAGGATACCAAAACCAGTGCGGCAACTTACTGGACATCACCTTGGTGCCATCGTTCTGCTGCCTTGGAACTATTCGCACAACAGTTTGCTACTGATGACCCACCCCCAGCGACGCCCCACGCCAGAAATCTGGACGTTGTGCTGCATTGGGACTATTCGCACAGCCGACCGCTACTTCGTTGTTTTTCCCTAAAAATGTTTATATGTTATTACTGTTTTTGTTTTCTTGTATATATTTATAAGTTATTAAAGTTTTATAATCTTACTACTTTGTTGGAGTGCTATATATTTTTAATGTGACACATAATTGTAAAAACTTTGATGTACAAAGAGTCATCCCTGGAATCTTCCGCTTCAGGCTCGGTCCCCTCCCCAATCACAATACAGGATGGTTTTCAGATAATAGGAACGCGTCTGCTGTGACGGATCTCATCGAGTGTGGGCCTTGATCTACTATAACTCCTTTGAAGAGGGGTGATTCTTTACAGCTGGGGCCATAAACTACATCTGCAGGGCTAGCTGATACCCTAGGACCGGCCTGGACAATCGGACACAGAGGAAAAGGAGTGTCAGAGGGTGCGGTAGTGAATAGGGCGAAAGGGAGGTGTCGGGCGGGCACAGGGTGTGATTCTCAGGGAAGAGCAGCGCAGATGGGGGGTGGTTTATTACCCATGCATAAGACAGAGAGCGGGGGTGACCACTGCCTGGGGGAGATGCTTGCGAGGGTGGGGAGCCATGCTAAGGATCGACAGCGTGCACAGAGTGGGTCTGGTCAAGGCATCTAAAATGACTGCCGTGCACGACAAAAGTGTGGCATTTGAAAAAAGGCAAGATGGCGCAGACAATGTTTTTCAACACTTCCTGATTTCCTTCGAATCGAACGTTAACAGACATTGGGGCATATTACCAAAGTTAAGCGATATGTATCCCTAACGATGCTTAGCAACGATTTTTTTACCGCTAAGCATCGTCAGAAATTATCGCAGATAAACCTTGCTATTATCAAGGTTTATCGCAAATACGATAAAAAACGACCGCAATGCATTAATATCGCTGAAAACTCAGCGATATTCATGCATTACCGAGCTAATGCTCTTAGCCATGTTATCCACCTCCCATTGGATAACATGGCTAAGAACTGCTCAGGGCAGGTGCTAGCTTTTGGAGATATTCGCGCTTATCGCGAATATTTCCAAAAGTTGATAATAGGAGATAGCGATGTTAGCGACTGTTTCCAGTCGCTAACATCTTGGCATGCCCACTTTGCATGTCATTAGTGATAAATATCACTCACATGCAAAGTGGGGCCCAAGATGGTCGCTATCTCCTACTAGCCGTCGCTAACTGGTGTTAGCAACAGCTAGGTAATACAGATATAATTTTATCTCCGCAAAGCGGAGCGCTGTTACAGATATATATCTTGTTTTTGAACGTTAATTTCTCAAAATCCACTGAAGCACATATATTGAGACCTAGCAAAGGCACATCGAGCTACCAGTCCCTACAATTTTGCCAAGTTTCGTACAAATCCATTCAGCCGTTCGATTATTATTATTATTATTTTTTTTGCCCCGCGGGGCCCTTTTAAAACCTCCACATCAAACCTAAGAGGTCAAGGAGGATCTACTATGCCCCCTTATGGTCATTTGCCCCTTCGCTTTGGCCTCCTCTTGTCTCTCGATCCTACCGAGAGACAAGATGGCGGCCGCTACGGACTGTTTGCAATGTTTACAGACGCCGGAGAACCAATCAGCTTCGCAAACCTCCGTTACGCGAAGCGGAGCGCTGTTACAGATATATATCTTTTTTTGAACGTTAATTTCTCAAAATCCACTGGAGCACATATATTGAGACCTAGCAAAGGCACATCGGGCTACCAGTCCCTAATATTTTACCAAGTTTCGTGCAAATCCATTCAGCCGTTCGATTATTATTATTATTTTTTTTTTGCCCCACGGGGCCCTTTTAAAACCTCCACATCAAACCTAGGGGGTCAGCGAGGATCTACTATGCCCCCTTATGGTCATTTGCCCCTTCGCTTTGGCCTCCTCTTGTCTCTCGATCCTACCGAGAGACAAGATGGCGGCCGCTACGAACTGTTTGGAATGTTCACAGACGCCGGAGAACCAATCAGCTTCGCTTCACAAAGCTCCGCCCCGCGAAAAGTCCGCGAACCGGAGCGCTGCCCGGTCCGCTGTTACAGATATATATCTTTTTTTGAACGTTAATTTCTCAAAATCCACTGGAGCACATATATTGAGACCTAGCAAAGGCACATCGGGCTACCAGCCCCTACAATTTTGCCAAGTTTCGTGCAAATCCATTCAGCCGTTCGGGCTAAAAGTGAGGCCAACCGCCCTATGGAAAACTCAATGTTAAAAACACGTTTTGGGACCCCCCTTTTTTCTCGGCCCCCCCTTGACGAACCCCCCCCCAAATTTTTAAGGGCTGCTCAGAAACAAAATGTGCCATTTTCCTGAAAATTTCAGCCAATTCCGTCCACAAACGCCAAAGTTATTAGACATAGAATTTTCAAAAATCCCATAGAGAAAAAATCCTAACTATATTATCGCAAATACGATAAAAAACTACCGCAATGCATTAATATCGCTGAAAAATCAGCGATATTCATACATTACCGAGCTAATGCTCTTAGCCATGTTATCCACCTCCCATTGGATAACATGGCTAAGAACTGCTCAGGGCAGGTGCTAGCTTTTGGAGATATTCGCGCTTATCGCGAATATTTCCAAAAGTTGATAATAGGAGATAGCGATGTTAGCGACTGTTTCCAGTCGCTAACATCTTGGCATGCCCACTTTGCATGTCATTAGTGATAAATATCACTCACATGCAAAGTGGGGCCCAAGATGGTCGCTATCTCCTACTAGCCGTCGCTAACTGGTGTTAGCAACAGCTAGGTAATACAGATATAATTTTATCTCCGCGAAGCGGAGCGCTGTTACAGATATATATCTTGTTTTTGAACGTTAATTTCTCAAAATCCACTGAAGCACATATATTGAGACCTAGCAAAGGCACATCGAGCTACCAGTCCCTACAATTTTGCCAAGTTTCGTGCAAATCCATTCAGCCGTTCGATTATTATTATTATTTTTTTTTTGCCCCGCGGGGCCCTTTTAAAACCTCCACATCAAACCTAAGAGGTCAAGGAGGATCTACTATGCCCCTTATGGTCATTTGCCCCTTCGCTTTGGCCTCCTCTTGTCTCTCGATCCTACCGAGAGACAAGATGGCGGCCGCTTTGGACTGTTTGCAATGTTTACAGACGCCGGAGAACCAATCAGCTTCGCAAACCTCCGTTACGCGAAGCGGAGCGCTGTTACAGATATATATCTTTTTTTGAACGTTAATTTCTCAAAATCCACTGGAGCACATATATTGAGACCTAGCAAAGGCACATCGGGCTACCAGTCCCTAATATTTTACCAAGTTTCGTGCAAATCCATTCAGCCGTTCGATTATTATTATTATTTTTTTTTTTTTGCCCCGCGGGGCCCTTTTAAAACCTCCACATCAAACCTAGGGGGTCAGCGAGGATCTACTATGCCCCCTTATGGTCATTTGCCCCTTCGCTTTGGCCTCCTCTTGTCTCTCGATCCTACCGAGAGACAAGATGGCGGCCGCTACGGACTGTTTGGAATGTTCACAGACGCCGGAGAACCAATCAGCTTCGCTTCACAAAGCTCCGTACCGCGAAAAGTCCGCGAACCGGAGCGCTGCCCGGTCCGCTGTTACAGATATATATCTTTTTTTGAACGTTAATTTCTCAAAATCCACTGGAGCACATATATTGAGACCTAGCAAAGGCACATCGGGCTACCAGTCCCTACAATTTTGCCAAGTTTCGTGCAAATCCATTCAGCCGTTCGGGCTAAAAGTGAGGCCAACCGCCCTATGGAAAACTCAATGTTAAAAACACGTTTTGGGACCCCCCTTTTTTCTCGGCCCCCCCTTGACAAACCCCCCCAAAGGGCTGCTCAGAAACAAAATGTGCCATTTTCCTGAAAATTTCAGCCAATTCCGTCCACAAACGCCAAAGTTATTAGACATAGAATTTTCAAAAATCCCATAGAGAAAAAATCCTAACTATATATACCTACTGGCGACCGCCAGTAGGTAATATATATATATATATATATATATATATATATATATATATATATATACCAGACTTTTTAGCAGAAAACATTTGCTATACTAAATCATTTTTAACTCATCTTAAACAACCTTTACAACGCAACGTTTACCACGCAGTGCCTTTACAACGCAACTTTTACAACGCTGGCGTGCGCTCTAGGATAGGGAATGGGTTTAATGTACTATCCAACATCTTCCCTACTATCCACGGGGACTGAAGTTGGAATAGTAAATTAAACAATTCACTATCCAGCGCCTAAAAGCACTATGCTTTGTAATGGTATGCGTTGTAAAAACCGCGTTGTAAAAGCATGCGATGTAAAAGCACTCGTTGTAATGTCATACATCCAGCACAACCCATTTAAATGACCACTACAAACCAAAACAGAAACCTAACTAATTTCAAAAATTATTTTCCAATATACACCATACAAAAACACAATATGCTTCTTAATCTTCCCCACACTGCATACAGCATCTTCATTAAATAAATCATATTTCAGATACCACACAGCCACAGAGTAAGATGAGACACAGGCACAGAAAACCCTTTAAGCTAAAAGTGGCAAATTGTTACAAAGCACATGTGACATTATTGAAAATTATAAAAATATAATTTCTGACTTTAAACAGACACTCAGAGTAATCCTTGACCAAAATGTAAACACCACACTTATTACCAGAAAACATTTTCCACAGTAAATCGTTTTTGACACAGAGCACAGCTCATTTAAATTACCACTACAGAAACAAAGCAGAAACCTAACTCATTTTGAAAATACATTTCCAATATGCACCATTCTATTTTAAAAAGCATTACAAATTAGCATGACACAAAATACAAGAATAAATAAGCACAATAAGCTTCTAATCTTTCCCCTAGTGCATACAGCACTCTATCTTTATTAAAAGAATAATTACTCACCTTTTAAAATGCTTTGGAAGATCTAGATAGTGTCAATCACAGTCAACAGATTTTCTGCAGCAGAATCTCTGAATAATGCTTCTGACACTAGAGCCTGATAATAATGGCACAGATTCTTCTTAATTTCTGACCCATATGCGTGTACATAGCCAATAAAAATTCTTCCCACACAAATTCAAAAACAAACTGCACATTTTAATTGGTTGTAAATTAGAACACTTTGAAAGTCACATAACATTCACCCATCCCCCCAGTGCTCATTCCCCTGTAACCATGGTAACTCCCTCCTAACCCAGCTCACAGTGCAAAAGTTCATCATACAATATTGGCAAAATATTCCATCAAGGGTGTTTGACCTCTCACTGTACTACCTAATCATGTGCCATGTTTCTTTAAATGACTTTTTCTCAACCTTTGAAATGACTTCTTTCAACAAAAAAAAGCATGCACCCTCATTTTCAGTGCTGAATTTTAAGAAAGCACCAATCATTTCTTGTTTTTCAAGTGCACTGAATGTTAACCTGTTTTTTTTCATAACTCCCACTTTCAAACTGGCATTTAATTTCCACAACTCATCTGAATACAAGCACACCTACCTCGAAGATGCAAACAATCTGGTTTGTGGGTCATAGCTATGTCCACTGGGCTCAAAAATACACAGCTAACAGAGGTAATTACAACCTTGATTTACCAAATGTGGACATTGTATGGATTGGACACAGAGGATTGAAATGTCACCAATTGATACCATTGGTAAAATCCTTTATGCATTTACCACACCCTGACCTTTTAATAGTGCACTGTGGTGGCAATGACTTGGGCACTTTGACTGAGGTAGGTCTGGAAATGCTTTTAAAGGATATCTTTGGGCAATTGATGCCACTTTTTCCAAAAACTGCCTTGGTATTTTCTACACTCTTTCCTAAACATCACTGCTCTTTTCTTACCCTTCTTACCCTTCCACACCCCCGTTCTTTTACTACATTTTCTTCACTCATCCACATTCCGCATGTTCACTCTCCTTCTCCTCACTCTCCTTCCCCACACTCACCTTCTTTCAGTCCCCCTACTTCACTTCCCGTCCCCTCTTGTCCCTTTCTTTGCTTTCTCACTCATTTTCCTCTCCTCTCTCACTGCACTCCACTTCAGTTACTCTTTTTCATTTTTTTAAGAATACAGCTCTTTGATGAGAATTGGAGGTAGTTCTGAAAATATTTTTTTTTCTTCTTTTTCCTTTTTTTTGAACAAAAACAAAAACAGGGAATGGGAAACTGCTCAACAGGAGCAAAAAAAATAGTCAAAATTAGGGCTGGGGACGGCAGCGGTGGTTCTCTAATGCTCGAACCATGAGCCTTTACAAAAGCAGGCTGAATATTAGGGATCAGCTCTTCTGGTCGCCCCCTCACCGATGCAGTTGCTCCTCCAGTTGAAGTAGAGGCACCATCTCTTGGAGCCTCTCGTGCCAGAGCCCCGACACTCTCCCGGGCATAGTTCTGGGGATGCCTTCTCTCGACGTGGCGAATCATGGTAGAATTACCAAAACTGTACTTCCTTGTGGGGTCTCCTCTGGAAAGTACAGTATGGCAGATCTTACACTCCACCTTTGGAGCATTTACTTTCTTACATCCCTCAGGTATATCAAAAAATGTCCAGATAAAATGCTCCTTAACTCTAGGCTGAGGAGGCTCTTCATCTATGAATCCATCAGAGTCATCATTGCTGCTGGATGCTCTGGCAGCCATGATAATCCAACAAAGATTAAGCAGCAAAAAGACAGGTCTTGCAGTCACAAAAGTGAAAGAAGAAGTGAAGTAAATGGGTGGGGATTTCATTCTTTGTAAAAAAAACTGTTAGCAACCAATGAAAAGTGTTATTTTAAGGTCACATGACTTGACACGCTTACTCTGCGCGCACAGGAGAGCTTCCGGGGGCGCTTACGCGGCGCGAACGTAGGCGCTTCCGGGGGCGCTTACGCGGCGCGCCTGAGTGACATTTTGGTAGCTTCACGGAACTGCAAAATCATTTTCATTTCGTAAATCAAAAGTACTGCTTTTATAAGTATGGTACTGAATGTCTTGCATTATTATTTACTTTTCATACATATTTTTTTTTACGAACGCAGAAATAGCGCTCTCGCTGCACTCTCGGGAGTGCTTACCGGTGCGCGCACCCTGAGCGCCCCAAGTCAAAATGATACGGATAAGCTTACCGGTGCGCGCACCCTGAGCACACCAGGAAAAAATAATTAAAAATATATATATATTGAACAAATATATATATTTAAAAAATATATATAATTAATACTTATAAAAAACAGCTAATAAAAAAGTCGATATACAAAGAAATTTGCTTTTTAAAAAACAATGAAATTTACTGAAAAAAACATAGGTTTCACAATCGTTATAGTTAGGAATTAGCTTTTAAAAAACCTTTGAAAATTCTGTAAAAAAAACATAGGTTTCACAATCGTTATAGTTAGGAATTAGCATTTAAAAAACCTTTAAAAATCACTGAAAAAAGCATAGGTTTCACACTCATTATAGTTAGGAATTAGCATTTAAAAAACCTTTCAAATTGACTGCAAAAACCATAGGTTTCACACCAGTTATAGTTAGCTGAACATTTTACTCATACAAAACCATTGAAATTCCCACGTTATAGTTAGTAGGACTCACTATAACTCGCGCGCGCGCAATACACTGCTGATGATGTCACATATTACATCATTCACGACATGGTCAGTGACATCACTGATGACATCTCAAATGACATCACTGATGACATCTCAAATGACATCACATGGTCACATGTGATGTCACATGGTCAGTGACATCACTGATGACATCTCAAATTACATCACTGAAGACATCATCCAGTGAATGTGTGTCTTTCTGAAAAATAAATATTTTTATATATGTATATCTAAAGGTCGATGGAAGAATAAATGGGTAAATAAGTATCTAAATGGATGTTTTTTTTCTGAATTTCATTGTATAACTGACTTATTAAGTGTATCTTAGTGAATACATGTATTAGCTAGTAATGTTTCAATATGTAGATATCTGTATCTGTGTCTCACTTTCTGTATAAGTAGCTACATGGGTTGATGAGTAGCTACACGAGTGTCTATATGGGTTACTAGTTGGTTTTGTGAGTATCAGAGTCAGTGTCGGTATGGTTTGGTGGCAGGTATTACTTAGGGCACAGATGCATGAATGACTGACTCAGTGTTTGTATATGATTTGAAGACAGCATGTGTGCAGGACTGTAAAGGTGGATGAATGTCTGTATGGGTGTGCTACTAACTGAATGGATGCCTCAAAAGTGTCTTTATGAGAAAGTACATATGTTTTAAACTAGTATATGTGAGTATTGATGTATATAAGTAAGGATATATGACAGTGACAGATTGAAAAAGTTCCAGTAATAAATAACTATGTGTTTCTATAACTGATTGTTTAAGAGAGTAAGTATGTGTACGTTTCTGTAAAACTAAGTGTAGTGGTGTGTGTATAGCAGTATATGCAACCAAATGGATGTTTGATAGTTTATTTGCATGTGTGAGTGTGTGTGTGAGTAACTGTATGGATGAGTATCGGTGTGTAACAGGATGTATAGATGTATGAATACATATGACGAGTGAGTACATGTTTAAGCGACTATATAGAACTGTTGGTGGATGAGTGGATGTGTATGTAAATGTTGGAATTACTGAATAGGTTGTTGTAACTGGTATTGGTATCTCCATTTTTTTGAAAATATTAGTATCTATTTTTGAATGTGTGTATTATAGGTTATATTAGGGTGAGAGGAGGTCTGCCAGTCTTTCACATGGATAATGTCATCAGTGATATCATCAATGATGTCATTTGAGATATCTTCAGTGATGTCATCAGTGATGTAATTTGAGATGTCATCAGTGATGTCATCAGTGATGTCACTGACCATGTGATGAGTGATGTAATATGTGACGTTATCAGCAGTGCATTGCGGGGGCTCGAGTTATAGTTAGCTGAACTAACTATAACAGTGGAATTTCAATGGTTTTGCATGAGAGAAATGTCCAGTTAACTATAATATGGGTGAAACCTATGTTTTTTTCAGTGAATTTCTAAGGTTTTTTAAATGCTAATTACTAACTATAACGTGTGTGAAACCTATGGTTTTGTCAGTGAATTTCAAAGGTTTTGTAAATGATAATTTTGAAATATACTAATTATTATATTTCTTTCTTTTTATAGTAATTTCCTACATTTTTATTATAAAAACTTATATTTATTTTATTTTTAAAGTTACATTTCATATTTTTAATCTAAAATAGTAACAAAAGTAAATTAAAAAAGAATGCAGTGCTAGTGAAACTTTTTCGGTGAATTTGTAAGTGTTTCTTAATCAATCAATCAATTAATCAATACATTTGTAGAGCGCGCTACTCACCCGTGCAGGTATCAAGGCGCTGAAGGGAGGGGGGGTGCCACTACTGCTCGAATAACCAGGTCTTGAGGTGTCTCCTGAAGGTGAGATGGTCCTGGGTCAGTCATAGGTGTACGGGGAGGGAGTTCCACGTATTGTCTGCCACGTAGGAGAATGATCTTCCTGCGGTAGTGGCTCTGCGAATCCGTGGGACGTGGCGAGGGCGAGGCTGGTGGAGCGGAGCTGGTGGGTAGGAGTGTAGAACGAGAGGCGCTTGTTGAGGTATTCGGGGCCCATGTTGTGGAGTGCTTTGTGTGCGTGGGTGAGCAGCCTGAACATGATCCTCTTGCTGACGGGGAGCCAGTGCACGTTTCTCAGGTGGGCTGTGGAAAAGTAAATTTTGCCATGTTCTGTGTCCCTACGCCTCATCCATCATATGTTATGTGTGCATGACCAATATGCATATGTTATTCCCCATGTCCGATTAATGACGCAATTCCAGTTGTGTCCACCTCTAGTATGCTAGTTTCCAGTCCTCGTGAATACTACGAATATCAGGCCTATGTAAAGCTATGTTGCCACGTTTCTCAGTATGCACGTTATTCCATTATAAAGCCCCCGTTTCCAGGCCTCAAAAGGGCCCGGACATCAGATTCAGCTCCTGTCTCCTGAAAGCCTCGCTGAGGAGCGATACAGCCCCCACCTGTATCCTCGACCCTTCACTTACTTCCTGCCTCGCAGTGCCCGGTGCAGCTTGGTTCTGCCTCTGAGTCTGCCAAAAGTATGTTATAGTTCCAGTTATCAGTTCAGTCCTCCTTCTCTGCATTCCTAAGCTACTGAACTGCATCAATAGTTTCCGTCATTGTCTAGCCTTCACGGCTCCACGTTAGAGAAATACTGTATTAATGGTCATTTAATATTCTTCATCACGCACTACATGTAGAATAATGCATGGTCCAGTCTTAGAATCAAGTTAGCTTTTCCCCTCATGACTTCTAGTTTATATCAACATGTTCCCTAAACATCAGATACCAGATAGGGTTTAGGTACATGTCGCTCCGACCCTCCAGACTCTAGTCTCTGCTCCTAGCACAGAGTTCGTAGCCCCCAGCTTCTCCTAGTGATACGTCATTGCCAGTTTACGCGCACCATTAGGTTAGAGGTCCCGGCTCCTTAGGTAGCCCCCTCCAAAGTTTCCGCCCATTCATGACATATTCTGTTACGTTTGCATCACATGTCTATGTATACTCCCAGTTACACCTCTTTTTACTGTTATCTTTCGCGACTGCTACGCGTCACGCCTTCTGCTCCACCCACTGTTACGCCTACTACAATGTAATGCTATGTGTTTGCGCTATGTATATAAGTCCATGTATTGTTATTAAAAGTTAGCGCGCTCATTCCTGACCCAGCCCCGGCAGCTGCCGGGCCCTGTTACCCCTGTTCTATGCAGGTTGTCCTGATCCTGTCCTTATGCTGTAATAAACCTGCAGAAACTCCTACTACCTCGAATCTTGACTCTTATTTATTGAGCTATCTGTTATGCTATATGCCTAGTCAAAAATAGGGTATTATTTATTTATTTACCACATAATGGTGCCCGAACAGGGACTTGCCCTTTCCCCACGCGTCGGTGAAGCCACGCCGACCCCCTGACCCTCTGCAGTCGTGACGGAACTCTTCTGCGCAGTGGCAGATATTTCTGCTCAAGTATCCCTCAGGCCCACGGAGGAGACGGAGGAGGCGGTCCAGCATCCAAACGAGACGGTGGAGGAACGCGGCGAGTCCCGACCAGAGCCCAAGCCGAGAGTCCAAGGTCCGAGGTATCCGGAGGCCCACCCGTAACTGAAGTCCGAAGTCCGAAGTTCGTCGTCGTAGCAGTCCAGTCCCGTCCGAGGCCTTCCGTTCCGTGCTGCCCGGTGAGTACCATTGCTGGGGTAGTATCTAGACAGGACCAATCTAAATTGACTCCTGGTCCGTGGGTTGGTGGTGCCCAGACTCACAAACGAAGTGTTCACCTAGGTGGATACGGGTCTTGATGCGTCCCTTTATGGGACCGGTATGTTCCGTACTGTTACAGCAGTGCATCCAGTAACTCTAGTCTGTTCCGTTCTCAAGAAAATCTGTTCTGTTTCTGTTTTCAGTATTTTCAGGTAGTATTCTGTCCGAACTGTTATGTTATGATGTTGTTCAATGTATTTCCAATATCGTGGTATGCCTGAATTGTTTTCCCAATTATTATTGTTCTTTGTGTATTGTATTGTGTTCCGATTCAAGTTTACAATGCCGCTCTTTTCCAAGTTACGACAGTTAAAAACTAGAAAGGGTTTATTAGAAGAAGCAGTTCCTGTTCCGCCTAGGGACAGTCCAGGTCACTTTATGTATCAGAAACATGGCATAAGCGCCATATTGTATCTAGATTTATGGGTAGAGTATACCAAACAGTTAGAAGAAAAGTATAGATGGCCCGTATCGGGTACATGGGATGCCGAATGTATCATGCGAGTAGAAGAAGCATTATGGAAAAAGAAAGCCAGACAGTCACAGAAAGATGCCATCGAGTTATGGCGTAAAGAAGCGCATAGAAGAACCGAAAAGGAAGTCAGAAAGTCGGAGTTAAGTAGAGAATCCCAGGAACGAGCCCAAGAAAGAGAATTAATCGAGATAGGTGAACAAGTCAAAGCCGAACAGTCAGACAGACAGAGGCATGCCCTTATTAGGGGTATGTATCCTCTTCTTGCCGAAGGTTTGCCAAAAGCGACCCCAGAGGCATCCAGTAATTTCCCGCCACCATTAGTTCCGACTAAGCCACGTCACAAACAGACCGCAGCTGATATTTTTATTTCGTCCTATTTGGACGACACAGTCCCAGAATATGCGAATCCTGTTCGCGCTCCGCCAGTCCCTGCAAATCAGGCACTTCCCGCTCCTCCAGACACCGGAGTACCTGTTACGGTACCCCCGGTCCAGCCTACAGTTCCATTTCCCACTCTGCCAGGACGTAGAGCCTCAGTAGACGACTCCAGTCTAGGGGCCGCAGGAGGAGCTACTCCTCAAACCCCGCCGCCACACAAGCGTTTAACGTTAGCCGAATTACATACACAAGCATCACAGCGTACGCCTAGATATCAGTCTGTTGCAGAAATAAGAAAATCCCTTGCCGAATGTTGCTATGATCCAGTCCCAGGCGAGGATAATATGGTTTTATATTCATTCCGCGTAAGAAAGGTGGCCGAGTATCTGGTCACCTTACCGAATATGAAAGAAGATCTAGACAGAATATATCGTTTCATCCGTACAGGGGATGATCCAGAAAGTATTAGCGAGACTATGTCTCAAAGGAAAGCCGAGATCCAGCTCATGATATTAAAGTTCCTGATCAATTGTCTAATAAGAGAACAAGATTACCCGTCTAAAGATTCCGCCGAAATGAGAATCCTGACAAGGTGGAGTGATAATATAGCCGAGGGTAAGCACAAGACCGTCGGTGCTATGAACAAGAAAATTGTACAAGAAAATTCGTAAAGAAATAATAAGGTTACACGACCAGCGTAAAGCAGCACAAGTAAGCGAGAAAGAAAGTATCTCTGATCCCGAAGAAGAGGAAGACGAGAATCCCGCCAGAATAGCGTATGTAGGAAAATCTAGATTTCCAGATCGCCATTTACGCCTAGAACACAAGTCTATTTTTCATCATCCAGCACCAGAACAAGGTTCTCTAGAACAAGTATTTCAAGCTACCGATCACATTCTGAAATCACGAATCGGTTATAGTGAATTAAGTACCATGCATGAACAAGAACTAGCCCGATCAGCAGTCCGATGGATTACTGATTCTACCACTTTTCCAGACGAAATAGTGGCACAAATGTTCCTGAAATTGCCCCCAGCCGAACAACGACTGGTGGGTATGTATATGATCCAGCACCTCATTACTCTGTATGAGGGTCAGCACTCTGATCCAGGCCCGTTACATGATGTCCTGAACGAGTTACTCCAGTACAGATGGAGAGGTCTAGGTACCGATTTAATTAGTGTAATTCTAGAACAGCGCCACAAATATAGAACGTTTTTGAACCCGCATTTTGTTCATGTCTCACCCCCAGAAAGTAAATCATTTTACATAGACAGACAGAATCCGTTACGAGAAGTCCACCCAGTCAGAGGGACGGGTGGCGAAATGCAACGAGTGTTTGTATACACTCCGATTTCAAAGATGGAACTTCTTGAAATGAAGAAATTAATTCCCTGTCATGACAAAGATCCAGCAGGGTTCCATAGAGAATTAAAAGACATGCTCCGTATGGGAGAATATACTTACCCAGATATCATTAAAATGTTAAAAGTCCTGCTGCCCGCAGGGGTATATGAAAAGTTAAAAGAAAAAGAATGGGAGGTGGGAGAGAAAAAGATCGATTGGACAGCTCTAGAAGCAGAAGACAAGGCACGAGTACCAGGTACCGGTCTTGGAGATAAATGTAAAGAATTACCAGAATTATTGATTCAAGTTTTACCCAGATTATTGACAACGAGAAAAGAAGACTGGGATGCAATCTCAGCCTGTAAACAGAAACAAGACGAAGATATTAGTGATTTTTATTCTAGATTTGAGAAATGTTTCAGTATCAACAGTGGTCTCAAGACAAGTAGTGAGTCATACCCTCACCTTTTCGTTACCAAATTAGTCGAGAATTCAAGTCCACAAATTAAAAATCGAGTTTTGAAAGTCGAAAGCACCTGGCAAGCGAATACTCCGTCCCAGATGCTCCAGATGCTCCAGTACCACCAGAATAGAATCAGAGAAGAGCAAGAACACGAAAGAAAACGTATGAAAGACACGAAAATGAAAGTGCTAGTTGCACAATCTGTTCCTCAAGACAGTCAGAAGAGGGGTCCGAATCAAGCCAGTCATCCTGCAGCTCCCGTTAAAGGGAACTGCAATTATTGTAAACAGCCAGGTCATTTTATAAACGAGTGTGCAGTTCTGAAACACAACATAGCTACTGGTAAGACTAAAGAAAGACCACGTCCGCCTAGACAAGAACAAGTTTCACAGACTCCTCAGTCACAGAATGCACCACAGACAGTTACAGCACCGCAGCCTATTGCTGCAACACAGCATGTCACATCACAGATGTACCAGTATGCACAGTCCGAGTATCCAGAGTACCAGCCATATTCATGAAACAGCCTAGAGAGGGAGGTAGGCGTGCCTCTCATCGAGATACCTGTAGATCAAGAAGGTCCCTATGTTCACAGTCAAGTATTAGGGAAAGACAGAAAGTTTTTGATCGACACAGGGGCAAGTAGGACCACAATTAGTCACGCCGAAGTTCCAGGGGCTCCGCTCTCAGGCTCAAGAAATGTTTCCCTTGGATTTTCAGGAAAGCCAATAGTTAATGAGATATCAAAGCCAGTCACTCTAGAAGTAGGTCCATTGTCCCGCACTACTGATCTGTTACTTACTAAGTCATGTCCAGAAAATCTGTTAGGCATTAAGACACTGAAAGAGTTAGGTGCAGTTATTTGCTGTTCCCCAGAGGGAATACGTCTGTTCCTACGTGACTTTAAGGGTCACTATGTATTACGAGATTTTGATTCCAGATTGTCTAATGTTCCGCAGCATTTATGGGCGCAAGGTCCAACTGATGTAGGTTACATGCAAATCACTCTCAAACCAGGTGTAGTGTTACCACGAATCAGACAGTACAGATTGCCACCTGAGGCTGTAGCAGCCTTATCCAAAATTATAGACGAGCTCATGGCTCAAGGAGTGGTTGTAGAAACTGACTCCAATATATGTAATTCTCCGATCATTCCAGTCATGAAACGTACTGATCCAAATGCACCCCCAGTATATCGATTAGTGATTGATTTACGAGAGCTTAACAAATGTATTATTCCTCAGTACCCAGTTGTCCCAGATATTTCTTCCCTGTTAACTGCTATTGATTCCGAAGCCATGTTTTTCACTGTCATAGACCTCAAGAATGCATTTTTTAGTGTTCCAATTCATCCAGACAGCCAGTTTCTTTTCGGATTCTGTTTAAATGGAAGGAGCTATATGTTTACACGCGCTCCTCAAGGTTTCACAGAAAGTCCTAGTATTTACAGTCAAGCACTTAAGAGACAACTAGACAACATTCACATGCCAACTGACACTGCCCTGCTCCAGTATGTCGATGATCTACTGATCACAGCCCGTTCTGAACGTGACTGCGAGCGAGCGTCACTTACAGTTTTGTATTTCCTTGCCGAGATGGGGCACAAAGTGTCCCCTTCGAAGCTTCAATTCTGTGTCCAGCAAGTGGTATACTTAGGACACTTGCTGTCCAAGAGGGGTAGACAGTTGACACCCGACCGTATCCAGTTAATAGCGAGTCTTCCCCAGCCCAGAACCCAGAAGGAGGTACGTGCCTTTATCGGCCTTACTTCTTATTGTAGACAATGGATTCCCCAGTATGCATTTCTAGCCAAGCCACTGATACAGTTAACGACACAGGAGGCAGCCGTATCGACTGTCCTCCCTTGGACATCTTACCATACACTTAGTTTCAATGAGTTAAAGAAAGCCCTATGTCAAGCTCCAGTTCTAGCCACACCGAACTACAGTAAGCCTTTTACACTTTTCGTTACTGAACGCGAAGGTACAGCATTATCTGTTCTCACACAAGATCAAGCAGGACAATACAAGCCCTGTGCTTATTTTTCGAGCACATTAGATCCAGTCGCCCAGGCGTTGCCTGCGTGCCTCAAGTCAGTTGCAGCCACAGCACTAGCTATCAGACAAAGTGATTCCATAGTTTTAGGACATTCCCTGACAGTACAAGTCCCACATTCAGTAGAAGTTCTTTTAAACCGAACACAAACACAGCACTTGACAATTGCACGTTTAACAGGTTATGAATTGACACTGTTCCAGCCACACATAGAAATTAGACGCTGCAACGTCCTGAATCCTGCTACACTGTTACCATCAGTTAATTCAAATCCAGACACACATGACTGTGTGGAAGTAGTCAACGTTACGACAAAGCCAAGACAAGACCTGACAGACATTCCGTTACCAGATCCCGACCTGACACTTTATGTGGATGGTTCATGTATGAGAACTAGTACAGGAGAACTAGTCGCCGCGTATGCAGTGACTACTGACACTGAAGTTATTGAAACACACCGTATTGACACCCTGTCTGCTCAAGCAGCAGAGCTAGTTGCTCTGACACAAGCCTGCATACACGCCAAAAACTTGAAAGTTAACACAGATTCACGCTACGCATTTGGAGTCGTCCACGACTTCGGAGTGCTCTGGCAGGAGAGAGGTTTCATGACTTCTCATGGAACCAAGATTCAGCATGGTCTCCTTATTCAAGCTCTGTTAGATGCCATACATTTACCGACATCTATTGCTATCATGAAATGCAAAGCACATACGAAAGTTACTGACATTATTTCTCAAGGTAACGATCTAGCAGATCGCACAGCCAAGCTTACAGCACAGACTCCAGACATTCCAGTTAACATGACACATACTCCAGATCCGATTACATGCATGACAGTTAAGGATCCTACTCAAGATGTCATAGATATCCAGTTACATGCTACTCCCGATGAAATCAAGAAATGGTCTGAACAAGGAGGGGTACAGACAGATCAAGGATGGTTAACGAAGGGTAGAGCCACATGGTTTCTCCCCGATTCTATGGTTCAAGTCATTATCAATACCGCACATAGTCCAGCACATTTAGGAGAAAAAGCTATGTTAGACAGTATCCAGAACATTTGGTTCAACAAGCATTTACGAGCTGCAGCCAAGCAGAAAGTCCGTACCTGTATGATATGTTGTCAGTTTAATCCAGGTAAAAGTGTCCCGGTGGAACAAGGTGGTTTCCAGCCCCCTGACCACCCTTTTGAGGTCCTCCAGATGGATTATATTCAGATGGAGCGATGTCGAGGTCTCAAGTATGTCCTTGTAGTTGTATGCGCTTTGTCCAGATGGACAGAAGCATATCCAGTCCCAGATTACACAGCCGCGACCACTGCCAAGCAGTTGGTTCGTGAATTCTTCCCTAGATATGGACTCCCTAGAGTCGTATATTCTGATAACGGTCAGCCATTCTCCTCAGAGTTAATGAAGCACGTTTCCCTTTTGTTAGGGTACCAATGGAAGTTTCATTGTGTACGCCATCCTGAAGCAGCCGGTCTAGTCGAGAGACATAATCAGACTCTGAAAATCCGCATAGCCAAAGTATGTAAAGACAAGGGTGTGGACTGGTTAGTAGCTCTGCCAGTCGCTTTGTTTTATATGCGCATGGTCGCACATTCCAGATCAGGTCTGTCCCCGTATGAGGTCGTATTCGGCCGCCCCCCTAACATGTGGGGTACTCCTAGACCCCGAAGTATTACCGATGTTTCATGTAATATGCTGACAGATTACCTAGCTTCCTTGATGTCTGCCCTCAACTCATGTCGTTCACAGGTTGCCGCCGCATTTCCAGACAATACCGAGGTGGCACCGCACGAGATCGTTCCAGGCTCCTTGGTGATGATCAGAAATTTTGACAGATCAAGTCCGCTGGAACCACGTTGGAAGGAGCCACGTCAGGTCCTCTTGACCACCCGTACTGCCGTCAAGTTGGAAGGCAGGAAGGGGTGGGTCCATCTTTCTCATGTAAAACTTTTCAATGGATTGAAACCAGTCTCCAAGAACATTTCCCAGGATTCCCAGGATTTTAAAAACTGTCAAGACATTGTTTTAAAGGACCGTCCCGCAAAAGACATTACTACAACCCCTCCCTGGTTAGAGAAAACTCCGCAGCAGGAGTATAAGTTAAAGCTCAGGTCTAGTAAAATAAGTCAGTCAGTTTGATTGTATAAGTCCTCCCCTAGGTGAAACGGTTAGACTGTTTCTGACATGTATAAAATAGACCCCCATAGTGAGAGAGTCAGTAATAACTCAATTCAATGTATCGTTTTTCTGAGTTTCATATTATTCATCAGCATTTTGATTTCCTGCACCAGCTATGCGTTCTATCTGTATTTTCCAGTTCCTCATGTAAATATGTCTGCTAATGCTACAGTAGAGCACACGTTTAGTGATCTGCCTCCTCATGAATATTCTTACCGCCTCGCTATGCGCAACAACTCATCTATCCGTATGTTACATTACTCACACCAGACCAGCAATGCCACTAATTGTTGGGTGTGTGGTCGACTCCCCCCTTTCCAGACATCAAAAGGAGTTCTGCCACTCTTTCCTTATCCATTCTCACATAATGGTTCGTGTGGAGCATGGTCTACGTTAACGTCATCCTCAACAGATATGTCTTTTCTTAACAGCACATGTTTCCCAGACAAGCAAGGTTTCCCCCCCAGAACAGGTTTAGATCTAGAAAATGAAGTATATAATTTAGGTAATTATTCGTCGAATTTCATGGTCCTGAATGTTCAGTCTGATACTACTCCAGACTTACCTGCTATTTCAGTACTACCAGTCAAAGGCGAATTATGTGTCCGTAGTTATGGTTCCATACATGTAGGTCATAGTGAATGTACTACTGTTATCCAGTATAGTGACAGTGGGAAATCTGTTTTCAAAGCTTCACGTCATTCTTATTTTGTTTGTGGTCAAACTGCATATGTTCGTCTGCCCCTCGATTGGGAGGGAACCTGTTACATTGCTTTCCTACTGCCACCTGTTTTCCTAGCCCCATCTGATTATCACAGAAACACACATCTAGTACACATTAGACATAGAAGGGAGTCCCCAATTGTCGATTATGCTGAAACTACTCTAGAACAGTATACAGATTTCAATAAAGGTTTCTTCTTCTTTGTAGGACCTGTCCAGAATAGTAAACTGATCCGTAGGTTAACAAGAACCCTTGAAGCAGTAGTTAATGAGACTGCCTCTGCTCTAGGTAACTTAACCGAAGAACAATCTGCTATGAGATTTGTCGTTTTGCAAAATCGTCTCGTCCTTGACGTCATACTGGCCGATAGGGGCGGGGCCTGTAGAGTCATCGGATCTAGTTGCTGCATTTTCATTCCAAATAACGCACCGTCTGTTTATTCAGCTATAACCAGACTCCATAAAATTGCCCATCTGTTACACCAAGATCCAGGCACCTGGACATGGTCCGGTTGGTTCTGGAATATAATTTCCGCCTGGGGATGGAAAGTCCTGTCCTTTCTAGGTATTGCAGTAGCGATCATATTTAGTTGCTGCCTCTGTATACAATGTGGCCCTGCGATTTGCAGCATGTGTGCTACCTCTTGTATTCCTAGTCCCAAGCCCCGTTCTAAATCCCGTTCCAAGACAATTCGAGACGAGCAAATGGTACTGTATGAAATGATAGATGGTATCATGAAAATTGATGTTTCCTGATGGAAACGTAGTGACAAGGAGGGAATGTGGAAAAGTACATTTTGCCATGTTCTGTGTCCCTACGCCTCATCCATCATATGTTATGTGTGCATGACCAATATGCATATGTTATTCCCCATGTCCGATTAATGACGCAATTCCAGTTGTGTCCACCTCTAGTATGCTAGTTTCCAGTCCTCGTGAATACTACGAATATCAGGCCTATGTAAAGCTATGTTGCCACGTTTCTCAGTATGCACGTTATTCCATTATAAAGCCCCCGTTTCCAGGCCTCAAAAGGGCCCGGACATCAGATTCAGCTCCTGTCTCCTGAAAGCCTCGCTGAGGAGCGATACAGCCCCCACCTGTATCCTCGACCCTTCACTTACTTCCTGCCTCGCAGTGCCCGGTGCAGCTTGGTTCTGCCTCTGAGTCTGCCAAAAGTATGTTATAGTTCCAGTTATCAGTTCAGTCCTCCTTCTCTGCATTCCTAAGCTACTGAACTGCATCAATAGTTTCCGTCATTGTCTAGCCTTCACGGCTCCACGTTAGAGAAATACTGTATTAATGGTCATTTAATATTCTTCATCACGCACTACATGTAGAATAATGCATGGTCCAGTCTTAGAATCAAGTTAGCTTTTCCCCTCATGACTTCTAGTTTATATCAACATGTTCCCTAAACATCAGATACCAGATAGGGTTTAGGTACATGTCGCTCCGACCCTCCAGACTCTAGTCTCTGCTCCTAGCACAGAGTTCGTAGCCCCCAGCTTCTCCTAGTGATACGTCATTGCCAGTTTACGCGCACCATTAGGTTAGAGGTCCCGGCTCCTTAGGTAGCCCCCTCCAAAGTTTCCGCCCATTCATGACATATTCTGTTACGTTTGCATCACATGTCTATGTATACTCCCAGTTACACCTCTTTTTACTGTTATCTTTCGCGACTGCTACGCGTCACGCCTTCTGCTCCACCCACTGTTACGCCTACTACAATGTAATGCTATGTGTTTGCGCTATGTATATAAGTCCATGTATTGTTATTAAAAGTTAGCGCGCTCATTCCTGACCCAGCCCCGGCAGCTGCCGGGCCCTGTTACCCCTGTTCTATGCAGGTTGTCCTGATCCTGTCCTTATGCTGTAATAAACCTGCAGAAACTCCTACTACCTCGAATCTTGACTCTTATTTATTGAGCTATCTGTTATGCTATATGCCTAGTCAAAAATAGGGTATTATTTATTTATTTACCACAGGGCGGATATGTGGTTGTGGCGAGGGATGTCGAGGATGAGTCGTGCGGAGGCATTCTGTATGCGCTGAAGCCGTATCTGATGTGTGGCTGTCGTTCCTGCGTATAGGGCGTTCCCGTAGTCCAGTCGGCTGGTGACGAGGGCCTGGGTGACCGTCTTTCTGGTTTCGGTGGGGATCCATTGGAAGATATTTCGGAGCATGCGCAGGGTGTTGAAGCATGAGGACGAGACTGCGTTGACTTGCTTGGTCATCGTGAGTGGGGAGTCCAGGATGAATCCCAGGTTGCGAGCGTGGTCTGTGGGTGTCGGTGTGGTGCCCAGCGACATGGGCCACGAGGAGTCGTCCCAGGCAGATGGGGATTGTCCGAGGATGAGCACCCCCATCTTGTCCGAGTTCAGTTTTAGACAGCTGTGCTTCATCCATTCTGCGACATCTTTCATTCCGTCCCGGAAGTTGGCTTTGGCAGTGAGAGGGTCTTTGGTGAGGGAGAGTATCAGTTCGGTGTCGTCGACGTAGGAGATGATGTTGATGTTGTGTTTGCGTGCGATGGTGGCGAGGGGGCTCATGTAGATATTGAAGAGGGTTGGGCTGAGTGAGGAGCCCTGGGGTACGCCGCAGATGATCTTGGTGGCCTCGGAGCGGAAGTGAGGGAGGCGGACTCTCTGGGTTCTCTCGGAGAGGAATGATGTGATCCAGTCCAGAGCCTTTCCTTGGATCTCAGAGTTGAAAAGGCGGGTTGTTAGGGTGCGGTGCCAGATGGTGTCAAAGGCTGCCGAGAGGTCTAGGAGGATGAGAGCAGCTGTCTCTCCGTTGTCCATCAGGGTCCTGATGTCGTAGGTAGCTGCGATGATGGTGGTCTCGGTGTTGTGGTTGGCTCGGAATCCGGACTGGGATGGGTCGAGCGAGTTGTTTGCTGCGAGGAATGCAGTCAGCTGTTTGTTGACGGTCTTCTCGATGACTTTGGCCGGGAAGGGGAGGAGAGAGATGGGGTGAAAGTTCTTGAGGTCTGCTGTTGGTTTCTTCAGAAGGGCGTTGATTTCTGCGTGTTTCCAGCTTCAAGGGAAGGTGCCTGACGTGAAGGAGCTGTTAATGATGTTCCGGAGGTCGGGTGCGATGATGGTGTCGGCTTTGTTGAAGATATGATGAGGGCATGGGTTGGCGGGGGAGCCGAAGTGGATGGTGTTCATGACGCGGGTGCTGTCTTCAGTGCTGATGGGTGTCCATGCGCTGAGGCGGGTGGTGGGGATCATTGGTTTGGTGGGTGGGGTGGAGTCTGGGGTCCGAAGCTGTCATGTATATCTGTGATCTTGCGGCGGAAGAATGCGGCTAGGGAGTTGCAGAAGTCTTGCGACGGTGTGATGTCGTTGTTGCTGGCGCTGGGGTTGGAGAGCTCTTTGACTATGCTGAAGAGTTCCTTGCTGTTGTGGGAGTTGTTGTCCAGCCGCTCTTTGAATGATGTCCTTTTGGTGGTGCGGATCATCTGGTGGTATTCGCGGGTGGCGCTCTTGGGGGCTGTCATGTTTTTTGATGTCCGCTTGTGGCGCAGGCTTTTTCGAGGGTGTATTATTTACAACAAGGGGTGGTGATGGAGAGAGTCTCTGAGTTAAGCAGAGTACTCTCACCCAGTCAAGAGATCAGGGCTCGATCCAACACCGTTTTTTAGCTCATTGCACCATCCCAGTTTCAGAACCTGGCTGTATGCAAATTAGTCTGTCCCTGGCCCAGTGCATCATGGGAACAGGGCAGACCAGACTACAAAAGCCAATTATTACACTGGGAATGAAACAAGCTTCATGGGACCGGTTTCTGCCATTTCAGGCGTCTTCTGCCCGGCTTGCTTGAATCCTGATGGTGCAATGAGCAAGGGACTCACATCTGAGTATACCCTTCCACGCTTAGGGTGGACAAAATTATTTACAACAAGGGGTGGTGATGGACAGAGTCTCTGAGTTAAGCAGAGTACTCTCACCCAGTCAAGAGATCAGGGCTAGATCCAACACCGTTTTTTAGCTCATTGCACCATCCCAGTTTCAGAACCTGGCTGTATGCAAATTAGTCTGTCCCTGGCCCAGTGCATCATGGGAACAGGGCAGACCAGACTACAAAAGCCAATTCTTACACTGGGAAGGAAACAAGCTTCCGGGGACCGGTTTCTGCCATTTCAGGCGTCTTCGGCCCGGCTTGCTTGAATCCTGATGGTGCAATGAGCAAGGGACTCACATCTGAGTATACCCTTCCACGCTTAGGGTGGACAAAATTATTTACAACAAGGGGTGGTGATGGACAGAGTCTCTGAGTTAAGCAGAGTACTCTCACCCAGTCAAGAGATCAGGGCTAGATCCAACACCGTTTTTTAGCTCATTGCACCATCCCAGTTTCAGAACCTGGCTGTATGCAAATTAGTCTGTCCCTGGCCCAGTGCATCATGGGAACAGGGCAGACCAGACTACAAAAGCCAATTCTTACACTGGGAAGGAAACAAGCTTCCGGGGACCGGTTTCTGCCATTTCAGGCGTCTTCGGCCCGGCTTGCTTGAATCCTGATGGTGCAATGAGCAAGGGACTCACATCTGAGTATACCCTTCCACGCTTAGGGTGGACAAAATTATTTGCAACAAGGGGTGGTGATGGACAGAGTCTCTGAGTTAAGCAGAGTACTCTCACCCAGTCAAGAGATCAGGGCTAGATCCAACACCGTTTTTTAGCTCATTGCACCATCCCAGTTTCAGAACCTGGCTGTATGCAAATTAGTCTGTCCCTGGCCCAGTGCATCATGGGAACAGGGCAGACCAGACTACAAAAGCCAATTCTTACACTGGGAAGGAAACAAGCTTCCGGGGACCGGTTTCTGCCATTTCAGGCGTCTTCGGCCCGGCTTGCTTGAATCCTGATGGTGCTGGCAGATTCCTGGGGATATGCCAGTTATTGTATATGTGCCCATTAGTGTTTTAATGTAGTGATAGGATTACTACATACCAATGCATGAGTCACTACAAAACTAAAACAACAGTGACAGAGTGTTTGCTGGAAGTGTAACGATACTAACTAGTAAATTGAACATATAAAACACAAATTTGCAAGTACATAGAAGACTGCATACATCGTCTATAAGGATTTTGAAACAGTCTATGCCCAAAGCCTATTTTAATGCATGAGTACTTAGATAGTGAGTGGATGATTACAAGGCTACAAGGAAAGAACATGATTGAATTTATAACAGACTCACTTGTACCACAGTACACAGATAAACACATACTGCTGAATGGCTCACTTCAATATTGAAACAGTAGTGTGAGAATGTTTTCTGGAAGTAGTAGGATACACATTTAGGAATTGAACGTATAAAACATAAGTTTGCTGGTGCATAGAACAGTGCATCCACAGTCCATAGAGGTTTGAAACAGCCTATGCACTAAGCCCTCTTTTAATCCATGACTATCTAGATACTGACTGGATCATTACACTTCTGCAAAGAAAGTTTGTCACTAAATTTATTACAGCTTCAGTTTTACCACCATACAATTAAAAAGAACATACTGCTGAGTGGCTCACTACAATACTAAAAATAGCAGTGGCAGGGTGTTTGGTGGAAGTCTAAGGATATAGACTGGGGAATTGAAGGCATAAAAGACAAGTTTGCACCTGCATACAAGACAGCATGTATACTCCATACGGATTTTAAAGAAATCGATACCCTCAAACCCACTTTGCATACTTTAAATCAATACAAACATTTAAAGAATATATACCTGAATGCATAACTGCTCCACTTTTAGTGCAATAAATACATTAGTAGATAGTGCTCAAACCTTTATTAATTTTCAACAATAAATTTATTCTTGTAACATCTCATAATTTAACAGACATTCCAATGCAACTTCATCAGATATGTCATTCAGATCAATTTCCTCGTCAGCAGGTTCTGATTTAACCCCTTCCATGCTCATGACGAGCTGAGCTCATCATGAACAATGGAAATAATGGATCTGCAGCACAGAGGAGAAATATTTGCAGCATCCTTGTGGTTAATGTGTTCTAAAATTTCAACATAATTTAAAACTTCAACAAAATCTGCATCAAAGCTTTTGTCTTCAAAATTACAATTCATGTATGCAGCATTAATTTCCCCTTCTTCACTCCCATTGCCTGTGACAGATACGATTAGTTCTTCAATTACACTCAAGGTAATATCCAAAATCTCCTGAGTATGAGGCTGTTCTCTTTCCATCATTTTTCCTTTATGTTCTTACTCCTTGTATAAAAATATAAACAGATAATTTGATCACTTTTCGTAATATATCATACAAAACTAGGATTTTCACCTATTTTGGCCTACAAAAAATACTATATAAATACCATTATCTAATAACATTCCATTAGTAGAGTATTAGTCCTTTGCAAAATTATACAACTATAGGATATCCTGTTCTTAGCTTTTCTTAAATGTTGAAAGCAGTCACTCCGTATGACTATAGGAAAAGACTCAGGCTGTTATAGTAAAATACACTACTAAAAAATGTAAAATATGTCTATTCACCTTACCCTTTCCAAAACAGTAAATGTGTTTTACTATAATGGAAAAGATACTATTCATTGTCCTTAACAACACTTTGTATCTGTGTATATTTAGACATCATTATCACACTACTTTTTAAACACTTTATGTGTTTACTCTATCTCTATACCTCATCTATAACTTAGTCTAGCCCTACGATTTACCTACCCCTTCCAATTTCGAACTAGCCTCTCCTCTAGTATTTGGCTTTGTGGTGACGATCACGCGTGGTTAGGGGTTCGTAGATGCATGTTTAGGCTCTATTTTTTTTTTAAACAATTTAAAGAAAAATCACAGCGTACGCGTACAGAAAGATGTACAATTACAACCAGGAGCTGCATGCTGATTGGCTGTCAATACTCCAAACCAGGAAGTGTTGCAAGCCATCTTATTTGTCACGGAAGCTGAGTCACAAGGAAACAGTAAAACAAAGTTGACAAATAAGGAAAGGGGGCACGATAGAAACATACTGAACCTATAGTGCTGCTCAGGGGGTGGTAGATTTATTGTACGCGTACCAACCATGTATGGACGACATACAGCTGTAATGTTAAAAGTCGTCACGTAAGCGTACAAAGGCAAGAAAACTAAAAATAATTTTAGATATTTATGAAGTGTATTTGTTTATGTGTTGTGTGGCTCTAAAAAGAGCTGTTGTGTTTATTGCGAGATTTTAGTACCTACAAGTAAGTACCGATGCAGAGTCTTAAGTTTATGAGGAACACTCTGTTCCCCTCATCTGTAAAATGTACACCATCTCTCCTATAGATGCCATGCATATTGCAACGCAGATTATTGTTGTAAATGGACCCCATTCGGTAGTCTCGGAGAAAGGCAGAAACAGATTTATTCACATGTTTCCTAGCTTTTTTAAACTGTGGACAATAGTGGTTGGACCGCTTCCATCTCTGCCTTTGGTACATAATAGAATATACAAAGACAGTTTTCGGGAACAGTGTCATCAATTGGGAAAAGGTGTCCTTCATGAACATTTCCAGAGCTACCCCAGTCAAAGTGCCTAGGTCATTGCCACCACAGTGCACAATTATGAGGTCAGGGTGTTGGAGATTAAGCATGGGCGCAAAATCCGTTCCGCTCGCGGATTTTGCGAATTTTCAGCAAATTCGCGATCCACGAACTCCCGCGAATTTACCGCGAATTCGCAAATCCGCAAGCGGCGGATTCCGGGGGCAAAAGTTCAAGCCTTGCTGGCCTGTTGTAACTATTTACTTTATCTATTAGAGCTTCCTGTTGAAGCTAAATTAGTAAATATTTTAGGATGGCGCTGGCAGCTTGCCGGCGCCATCGTAAAATAGTTACAACAGGCCAGGCAGGTGTGCCTTCTTCCCAAATCTACCTTCGAAAATCAGCTGTGATGCTGGATAGAGAGGCCTTTGCATCCTTGACTTTCACGAGCGCAATCCTCGTGCTGTTCCTGTGGCCAGGAGCTTCTGTATCTTCATCTGCTGCTCTGATCGGTCTCTGACCTTTTATACACACAAGAGGCATGTGCACTCGCATGGAAGCCCCGCCCCAAATCTGCGGATCCGCAAATCCGCAAAATCCGCCGATTTTGCAGATCTACGATCCGTAAATCCGCAAATCCGCGAATCGTGGATCCGCAAAATCCGCCCATGCTTATTGGAGATGCATAAAGGATTTCACGAATGGCATCAATTAGTACAACTTTAATCCTCTCTGTCCAATCCATTTAATGTGTACATTTGGTAAACCTAGGTCCTTGTGAATTCTTTTCTGTTGTGCATACCTTTGACTCTTGAAAATATAGCTGTGTCCCACAATCCACACTGTAAGCATTTTGAAGAGAGGTCTGGATGCACTCTGATGGCGTCTGTAAATGAAATGCTAGTTTCAAAAGTAAGATTTTTCTAAAATGGTGGACAACATGCAGTTTTCAAAAAAAGAAAATAAATCATTGGTCGTTTGACAACATTTTACCAAAAACTAGGTTCCATGTTTCTGTTTTTTAAAAGCCTTATTTTTATTGGTTAAGAAAAAGTGATAAAAAAGTACGTTACATAGGATAAGCTGGTATATTTTCCAGCCAAGCACACTTGCTGTTTTAATTTGCAACAATGTATGATGAACTTTTCACCTGTGTGCTGAGTTAGGTGTTCCCTGAAGTGTTTCTATGGTAACAGGCAGATTCTGGAATGGGGGAAGGGTTGAAAGTTCTATTAGTTCGAAAGCTTTGGAATGTTAAACCAATAGAAATGTGTGTTTTCTTTTGAATTATTGTGAACTGGATTTGAATTGGTTATTTATATGTATGTATGCGTAAAATGAGAGGGAAAATGTTCAATTTGACGGTTGTGCTGCAAACACTGTACACTAGAGATTTTGTAGAAGAATATCCACTGTGTGAGTGGTATTCTTGTTAATCTAGAATTCAATTTGAAAGGTGAGCTGAAAAGTTGTATGGGAGTGCGTCTGTGCGGTGAATCTTTGTACATTAACGAATTATGGGGTATATTATCAAGACTCGACGATACAATTATCGCCAGTTTATCGGCAGGAAACTGCCGATAAAGTGTTGATAGTATTATCGCCTGTATTGATAATATGCTCCTATATTCATCCGTTGTTAAACGTTTTATAGTAGTAAATGTGTTTTGCTATAATGCATGCTGTTATGTTTTTTTCTTTAATATCATGTTGTGCCTCTGTACATTAAGGGATTATGGGCCATATTATCAATAAAGGACGATACATTATCGCCGCTTTTATCGACAGGAAACTGCCGGTAAACCAGTGATAATGCTCTCGATAATATATTATTGTGAATTTCCATAGAAACCCAGGTTATGGTGTTAACATGGGCATCTATGGAAATTCACAAGGATATATTATCGAGACCATTATCGCCGCTTTAGTGGAAGTTCCCTGCCGGTAAAAGCGGCGATAATGTATCGCCCCTTTACTGATAATATGGCACTGACGGGCATATTATTAAGGACCAGTGTTAAAATTATCGATATTTTATGGACAGGAAACTGCCGATAAAACTGAAAAAATGGGCTTAATAATAGCTTCTTGTAAATTGCTATAGAAGCCCAAATTCTAGTGTTAACCGGGGCTTTTCATGCCGATAAAAACGACAATCTATCAACTTTTGTTGATAATATGTCCTGAAATTAATTTTATTGATTTAATTGTTTACTTACCTGCAATGATCCAGGGAGCATATAACCAAGGGGGGGCGATTGCCAATTATCACCAATTTAGCGTCCGTTTTCGGCCGCTAAGCGGCGATAACTCAATCACCCTATAAGCAACCCGTCGCTAACTGATGTTAGCGACAGCTTTTAGACAATAGCGAGCAGTTTGGGACCCGCTTTGCATGTCAGCGATGTTTATCGCTAATGATGTGCAAAGTGGGCATACCCAACCAGTTAGCGACTGAAAGCAGTCACTAATGTCACTATCGCCTATTAGCAAGGCAGGAGTAGCGTTGGAAATATTCGCGCTAAGCACGAAAATCTCCAAATATTAACACCTGCCCAGACCAGTTCTTAGCCATGTTAGCCATGTTATCCAATGGGAGGTGGATAACATGTCTAAGACCATTTCATCTCTAATGCGTGAATATCGCTGTATTCTCAACGAGATTCACGCATTTCGCCACTATCGCTGGATTTTTTAGCACAATGGAGAAAAACGTTGATAATAGCATGTTTTCTCCGCTAACATATCCAGCGATAGGCAATAAAAAAATCGTCGCTAACCCTATTTAGCGATAAATATTGCTACTTGTTGGTGATATGCCCCCAGATTCCGTTGTTTATCACTCCTCACCCTGCCCCTCCTCTGCCCCACCTGCCTGCCCCATCGCAACTCCTTCCACGGGTCGCGGCTGTTTATATATTCCTTTATATTGTACTGTCTATTTATACTCTCATTTTTTATTACATTTTCCTTGCTTCATACTCCTTGTTCTTTTGCTGTAAGTCCTCCTATTTTTATACTTCGAGGTTTGTCAGCATACTCCTCCCTCTGTTCTTGTAAGTAATATAATAGAATATTTGATATTGTAATGTTAATTATATTTTTTTATTATAGGTTGTGTTTATCGATACTAAAAATACTGCATCATGCCAACAAAGGATCAAAAGAGAAAGCAACCAAAGAAAAGTGTGTATTTGAACAGAACTCACCAAGAACATTTACATGAAGAGAGATGTCTTAACAAACAGAAAGTTCTGGTAAGAGCAGGAGCACTTTTTGGAGGAAAATACTAAAGACTAAGAGAGTGTTCAGAAACAGAAAAATGTCTTTAGTGTATCAGCAACGATAAAAAAACTACTAATAAAGAAACGAATAATGGAAAATCAAGTGCAGACAAAACTGTGTATAGTACAAGGAGAAAAAAGCAATTCATGGAAATTAGGAAAAAATTTGTTTTATAATAGATTGGTATTAAAGTTAATGAAAGAAATTAAGGTATAAGAAACCTATAAAAAATGTAGTTGAGAAAGCTTTGGAATTAAAAAGAAAACTCTTTATTTTAGTAATCAATAGAGTTAGATCGCTAGATAAGTGAATCCATTTAATGAAGTCCAAAAGTAAGTGGAGAAGACTAATTAACAGAAGTAATTTTTGTGAGGTTTTTTAGGGTGAATAGAAACATAGTTTAAGTTCTGAGCCATTTTTTAATGAAGATATCTTCAGAGTAATGATTTGTTGCATGCAGTTGACACCAGTGGTCGTGCTTATGAGGTTAGAAATGGTTGTCCTATTGAGAAAGAGAAAATTGTTCCTAGAAATGTAGAAGGGATATTAGCTGATGAAGTTTTAGGGAGACGTACTAAAGCTCCAGTGTACACTTGGAATTGTAGTAGTATTTGCAGTGTGCGGCAGGAATCTATTGATTTTTTACGCAATTTCTTACGTAATTGTACCAAGAAAAGTGTTAAACAAAAGATTAAGATGTTACAAAGACTAGACCTTTGCAGAGTAAGAGAAAATACTGGTTTGTAAGGTCATTCTCTGCCTTGTGTTTCTAAAAAAGGATGTCAAAGTGTTTCCACCATTTCAGGATGTTAGCAGTTCATCATACTCAGATGAGGAAATTAGTCAGAACATTGTATTACGCGAAAAGTCCAGCCCTAATGTTAAAAAAGTTAAACAGTGCTCTTTTGCGTGGATCTGTAACAGATGTAACAAATGTTTGTGATGAAATTGAGATTAGTTACTTTGGTCCTCAGGAAGACAGTGCAGAAAGTGAGAGATTAGTAGAAGAAAATGTGGAAGAGAATGTAGGACAGTGCAGTGTAGAACATTTTGAGCAAGAAATTGTACAGTTTAAGGTGATTTCAGTTGAAAGGCCAATTTATTCTTGTATCTGTTGTCGATGAATTCATTATAAAAATCAGACCAGGACTGTTGATCTGTATTTAAAAAGTGAAAAGGAAAATAATATTGAGTGGAAGGATTTTGCAACTTATTTGTTGGTAGAAAATTGTTTTGATTTGGGTTCTGATCAGCGTATTTGTAAATATTGTTATAACAAATTAGAAGAGAACAAAATGCCTGCTAGAGCTCTGCATAATAATCTTGAGTTGGTAAATATTCCACCTGAACTGATGAATTTACATACCTATGAGTCTATTCTTATTCAATGTTTGCATCCATTTCAGACTATTGTTCGTATGGAGCCTAAGACAGGAAAATTGCCTCCTGATTTACAAAGAGGATTAAAGGGAAGAGTTGTATATTTGCCTCTAGATTTAAAGAAAAATATTGAAACTATTGGTGTAGAAACTGTAGAGGATGAACCTTTAGTTATTCTTGTTAATGGCATTCCTACTAAGAGTAAGAAAATCTGGCAAGAATTAGTGGATGTTAGGAAAGTGAAAAAGGCAACATTGTATCGGGTAAAAAATAATCAATATTACAAACATGTGTATGTGGGAGAAGAAGAAATAACTGTACAAGAAGATACTGACTAGCATCTGGACAAATTTAAAAAGTGGATGTGTCCAGAACTGAAGAAATCTACGAACATTACAGTGTTCATCCATTGCATTCCAAAGAAAAGATGGGGAATGCTATAGTGGTATTTCAAATGAAAGAAGCAAAAGGAAGTCCCATTAGTGTATGAGAAAAAAGTTTGGAAGCTCGTTGTTTCCCTCAGTTGTTTCCTACAGGAAAAGGAGGACGATATGATGAACGACCTGTGCAGATTCCTGCATCTGAATACCGGACATCAAGATTATATGCAGAAGATGCAAGATTTTGACAATGTATTCCATGTTTGTTTCATCTTTTGTTTGAGAGTGATTTATCTGGACTTTCTTATGCAGTAAACCACATATTGAAAACAGGTGTACATCTGCAAAAATTTTCAGCAAAAGAATTTATGGATAAAATACAGCAGAAAGATAATGTTTTGGAAACACAGCTGATTAATCTGATGGCATGTCAGCGTGGTACTAATGAGTACTGGTACCGTCGTCATGGAGAACTTAAATGTATGCTAAGGAACTTAGGAACTCCTACATGGTTCCTTACTCTAAGCTGTGCTTAATATGCTTGGGAGGATTTACTTCAATTTCTTCGAGAGGCAAATCCAAATATACCAAATATCGAATACAAGACACTTGGAGAATTGTGCTCTTTGGATCCTGTTAATGTATGCAGGTGTTTCAATCAAAGAATCGAAGCTATGATGTCTTTTATCAACAATAAAAATAATCCTCCTCTTGGAGAGGTTCTGGATTTCTTTTGGAGAAAGGAGTATCAAGCGAGAGTTGCTCCTCACATACATATGCTATTATGGATCAAAGATGCTCTCAAATTTGGAACAGACTCAGATGATACTGTGTTGTCTTTTATTGAAGAATATGCTACATGTGAAGTACCTAAAAGTACACAAGATAAGGACTTAAGACAACAAGTCTTACGATTCCAAAGCCATCGTTGTGGCAAATACTGTCGTCAAAAGTACCATTCTAAGGACAAATTCTACAGCAAATGCCGTTTTGCATTTCCTCGACCTGTAATATCGAAAGGAAGAGTGAACAGTTTTATGTCATCTTTGCGACATAATATCACAAGAAAGTCTCCAAAAAATACCTACAACTTAAGAAAAAATGAAGAGTCAAAATACATAAATGACTACAACCCAGTCATTTTGTCCATGTGGAATGCTAATATGGATATTCAATATGTTGCAGACAATTCCATTGCTGTTGCTCGATATGTGACATCGTACATAACAAAGTCAGAAAAGACGGAATTGAAGGAAATGTGGGAAGAGAGTTCCCATGAGAAGAGTCTAAGTAAGAAATTATACAGTTACAATTTTAAGATGTTATCTCATCGAGAAATTGGAGCGTATGAATGCTCGGATCGCTTATCATCTGCAAGTCTATACTCCAAATCATTTGGGTGAGTCTAGGTCTTGCTGCAACACGAAACTGAGTTCTTAAGTTTGTACAAGAAATTGAATTTTTAGCTGAAAAAGAGCCAGAAAGTACTGATATTGTGAAAACAAATATGTTGGATACATATTATCCAAATAGAAGTCATCATCTTGAGAGCATTTGTCTCTATGAAGTGCTGCAAAACTATATTTTTAAACAGAATATTACCGAAAACATTAATAATGGTATATATGCTGTTATTGATTCTGAAGGATGTCTGGTGAAACTAAGAAAAGGACATTTGATTAATCACCATAAACTGAGTTGCGAAACACCTGACAAAAGGGAATTTTACTATTTAGCTCTTTTGCAACTTTTCAAGCCATGGCGTTCAGAATTGGAATTACTTGGAGATTTTGACAGCTATGAAGATTCCTTCAATGCAAATAAAGATACTATAGAATGTCCTGTTTTTGCTAATTATGTCAAAATGTTGAATGACGAAATGGAGCAAGAAGCTACAATTGCACCTGAGATTGCTAGAGACAGTTCTCAAGACAGTCAAACCAATTGTTCTAAATGAAGCAGAAACTGCTATGAAAGAGGTAGAAACAGTAATGTATCAAGGTCAAGAATATCTAACAAACTTAGGAAACTTGGAACAACAACTAAATCTTGAGCAGAAAGAAATATATGAGCAAGTGAGAGAACAGATTGACCATGGATTTCTTCATGAGAAGAAAGAGTGCTCTTGCTCATCATTTGAACCTATCTGTATCTGTATGTATGTGAGTGGACAAGTTGGAACAGGAAAAACGTGTTTTAATTAAAGTAATCACAAGTTTTCTACAGAAAAGAACTGACTCACATTTGTCTTGTGTTGTCACTGCTCCAACTGGGTTGGCGGCACACAATATTAAAGGAATTACTTTACATCGTTTATTAATGCTACCAGTAGAGCATGACAACAAATTACAATACCACAAGCTATCTGGAGAAGCTTCTTATGAAGTTTCAAGAGTGTTGAAGAAAATGAAGCTTCTCATTATTGATGAGGTAAGTATGGTCTCAAACTTCATGCTTACCTTTGTGCATTTAGAAATGCAGCAAATCCTTAAAACAGAGTATGACGTATTATTCGGAGGAAAACACGTCATAGTTTTTGGAGATCTTCCACAACTTACTCCTGTAAAATGACAGCCAGTCTTTAAAACACTGGTGCATGAAGAGACTAGAAAGTATCTGGGTAGTATTGGCAATGTAAACATTTGGTCATATTTTCAGTATAAGGAACTTAGTACAAATATGCGACAAGCAAATGATGTTGATTATGGAACTATTCTTCAAGATATAAGAATTGGAAAATTGACCGAACATGGCAAACAAGTTTTACAGACACGATTACTTTCCAATTTGTTTCCAAAGGCAAATATTGTCCCAGAGAAAATATAAATGAGAATTGCAGACAACAAATCTGTAATCTGCTTAATGCCAACACTGCGTGAATGTTCTATATTCAATGAAGAAATGTTAAAGTTGGAAAATGAAGAAATTATAAAATTGGAAGCAATTGATAAAATAGAATTTGAAGGAATCAGTATTATTTTGAGTGAAAACTTGAAAAGGAAATTGGATTCTTTAGAGAAATCAATAAGTAAAACTGCTGGTTTAGAAAAGAATTTGTATGCATGTGTAAATTATAGGGTACTTTTGCGACATAATTTGAATGCGTAAAAAGGTTTAGTAAATGGACCAATGGGTAAAATTGTTGATTTTGTTAATTATGTAAACAGAGCTGGCAGAGCTGGCATTGAATTTTTGAAAATCAAATTTGATGAAATTGCTGAAGTACAACAAGTTTGTCATTGTGCAGCTCGTTTTTTGCTTGTAAAAGATTTGTATGTCTGCAGAAAACAGTTTCCTGTTTGTTTAGCATACGCCGTGACCATTCATAAATCTCAAGGTTTAAGTGTAGATTGGGCTTTAGTAAATATTGGAAGTACCATGTCTAAAGAAGGTATGGCACATGTTGCTTTGTCTTGAGTCAGAACTTTATCTGGATTGTACTTGATTGATTTTGATGAGACAAAAGTTTCTGCAGATACAAACTGTGTGAAAGAGTATGATAGGTTAAGAAGAGAATATGCACCCACTTTAGGTCAATATCCAGTGATTGAAAAGCGTGTGGTAGGTAGAAAAAGAAGACTTGAGAATATCTGTTCTGAAACTGTAGAGAAAGAAAAAAAACAAGATGAAGTTGCGCCTCCAAGCAAAAAGACAAAGGACAGTGTTGAAGAGAATGTTGGTTATCGGTTTGAAAATAGTTCTAGTGTCAACTGCTATGCTAATGTAGTTGTTAATATTGTTTTTTTTTCTTCAAAGTTTCCAATAGCAAATTGTAGAAAATCGGGACAAAAGATTCTGTTCATTGTTGAATTCTGTTTATGAGAAATGTACTAGTGATAAAAGTAAAATACAAAGTGTTTCCGATATTCGAAATGTTTTGGACATATGTTCTGGTTCTAGTTAATTTACGCAGAATATTCAGCAAGATTGTCAGAAATGTTTAATGTTTATGCTTGGTGTACTGGAAGATGAAGGTATAGATGTTGAAAACCTTTTTGGCCTTTCTTATAAATGGCATCATAACTGTTGAAATTGTTTGTTTACATGTAGCACTGACATAGACACTGAGAGATTCATATATTTTACTTTACCTGACTGTGAATCAGTGTCTTTTAACAATATAATTAGAGGAGCGAGTCAAAACATGGAGTGTAGCCAATGTAAATCAGAAATGTCATCAACATTATTTATACAAAGATATGGACAGTATGTTATTTTAATGCTGCAACGTTGTAGAACTGATGGAACACAATTGAAAACTTTAATTAAACATTTTGTAGCTGGTCAATGTTCAATATCAGGAAGAACTTTTAAAGCTGTTGCTATTATTTTTCATGATGGACCTTCTACCACATCTGGACATTACATTGTTTATTTAAAATGTCTGAAAGGTTGGATACAGTGTAATGATACTCAATTAGTTTTTAAGCAACGGTTGCCCAAAGAGTTATCAAATTCTTACCTAATATTTTTAAAAACACAATTTTAATATCAAAACTTGCCCTTTAGGATTACTGCTGTTAAGGTACATTAGTCTGGTGTTGTAGAGTATTTTGTAAGTGAGGGTGAGGAGCTTGAAGGTGATCGTTTTGTTGATATTGAGGCAGTGTAGGTGTATCAGGTGGTGGGTGATGTGGGTGCAGCCAGGGACATTGATGATCAGTCACATAGTGGTCTTTTGGATTTGTTGTAGTTGTTGTAGGTGTTTGGCTAGAATTCATGTGTAGACTGTTTTACCACAATGTAGTCTGCTGCTGATTAGGGCCTGTGTCACTGTTCTTCTGCTTTTGGTAACGATCCACTTGTAAATGTGGCTGAGCATGTGGAGGGTGTTATAGCAGTACGAGGACACAGTGTAGACTTGCTTACACATGGAGAGGGAGCAGTTAAGGTTGAATCCTATGTTGTGCACATGGTTGGTCAGTGTTGGTACTTTTCACACTGTAGTCTGGTAGCAGGAGTTGTCTGAGGCTGATGGAGTGGGTCTGAGGATGAGTACCTTCATCTTCTGCCAGTTTGTGTTTACAGTGCTGCTCTTTATGTAGTTAGTGACGTCCTTCATTGTGTCGTGGAGGTTGCTTTTGGTGGTATGTGGCTTCTTGGTGAGGAAGAGGATGAGCTGGGTGTTCTTTGTGTAGGAGATGATGTTGAAGTTATGATGGTGGCTACTTGTGTTAGGGTGGCCGTGTAGATGTTGAACAGCGTCGGACTGATGGATGAGTCCTGGGGGACCCGTAGATGATGTCGGAGGTTTTGGATCAGAAGGCTGGGAGGCGGACGTTCAGGATTACTATGGAACAACTTCCAAACAAAGGACTTGATGCATACTATTTGGCCACAAGGAAAAGTGTGCAAAACCATTAAGGACTTCTTGCTGTGTATTTTGTCAGCATCTATTTGTAAGTAACATTATTTACAGTATAAGAAAATTAATCAGAATGTATTGTTATTTTATGATTGTTTGAGATATGTTACATTTACGTAAGAAATTGCTCTTAGAAAAAAACATTTAAAATATGTTTTATTTCTATTTTTTCTATTGTTATTGAGAATGTTGACAGTTTTTTTTAAGATATCCTTATGGATTGTCTTTTTTTTTTGCCCGTTGTTATGTGATGAGTACTATTGAACTCACTGTTTGTAGTGAAATTCAATATATTCTGAGAACAGCAAAAAGGCAAATCAAATGTTTTACAAATTATTTTGTGTTGTAAAATATATCTAGTAACTGTGTTTTTTTGTATCTTCCACAGGAGGCAATTTTATAATATATACTTTTTTTAAATGTATTATCCTTAAGGTAAGTACAAGTAACTGACTCAGCCATGGCCCATGGAGGGAGTTGTGGTGAGGTAGGCAAGTGAGTTGGGGGAGGGTCAGGATGGGGGATTATAAACAGCGGAATGTGGATGACTGCAGGTAAGTAAACAATTACATTTATAAAATGAATTTCGTATCCTGCGCCCTGCATCGCAAAATGCGATGCAGGGCACAAAACGAAGTGGCATATTATCAACAAAAGGCTATACATTATTGCCACTTTTATCGGCAGGAAAAATTCTGCTAAAAAGGCGATAATGGACTTGATAATAGGGCCTTGGAAATTCCCATAGCAGCCCAGGTTCTGGTGTTAACTTGAGCTGTTATGGGAATTCACAAGGGCATATTATCAAGCCCTTTATCGCTACTTTATCGGCAGTTCTCCTCCCGATAAAAGCGGCGATAATCTTAATAATGTCTTTGTGTTGACGAACACGCGTTGTAATGGCTGTGACTTACGTCCTTCAAATTAGTTTTTAGGTATATGTGTGACCAAGTCTGATAACATCAGAGTTTAAGGACAAACACCATGGTGTCTCTGCCTCGAAATCTCGTCGATCCCAAATAAAATAGGAGGACGATAAAATGAAAGTAAAAGATATAATAAAAACAATGGTGAAAAACGACTAAAATGGCGGTGGACAGAGTACCTCATAAACTTTTGGCGCCTCGACACTACGTTCCAAATAAATGTAGATAAAATACGATTATTAATATATTACAAAAGTACAACAGCGGATGACACACACGACCCGAGAAAACAAAACGCCAAATTTAATACCTGAAATAAAGAAAGCTTTGTTTGTTGAACTTGAAGAAAAAGAAAAATAGGTCAGCTTTGAAACGAGGCTGCGCATGCGTAGACAGTACAACTGCTACACAAAAAAAAGGAAAGTTTTACATACTATCATAGAAATGAAGGGACATATTATCAACAAAAGGCGATACATTACCGCCACTTTCATCGCCAGTAACTGCCGATAAAGCGGCGATAATGGGCTTCATAAAAGGCCCTTGTAAATTCCCATAGCAGCCCAGGTTCTACTATTAACATGGGCTGCTATGGCAATTCACAACGGCATATTATAAAGACCATTATCGGCGCTTTATCGGCAGTCTCCTGCCGATAAAAGCGGCAATAATGTATCGCCTTATGTTGTTGATAATATAGCCAGAAATTTGTTTTATTAATTTCATTGTTTACTTGCCTACAATCATCCAGAACCTGTTCTTTTCCACCCCCCACCCTGCCCCTCACCCGCCCCACCTGTCCCACCGCAACTCCCTCCAGGGGCCGCGTCTGGGCTTGATAATACGCCCTTGTTAATTCCTTTACAAGCCCATGTTAACACCAGAACATGGATTTCCATGGGAATTAACAAGGGCGTATTATCAAAACCATTTTCGCTGTTTTATATCCACTTTCCTGCCCATAAAACAACGATAATTTTAACACTGGTCCTTGATAATATGCCCATCAGTGCCATATCATCAGTAAAGGGCGATACATTATCGCTGCTTTTATCGACAGAAAAAACTGCAGCTAAAGCGCCGATAATGGGCTTGATAATAGGCCCTTGTAAATTCCCATAGCAGCCCAAGTTCTAGTGTCAACATGAGCTTCTATGGCATTTCACAAGGATATATTATCAAGCCCATTATCGCCACTTTATCGACAGTTTCCTGATAAAAACAGCGATAATGTATCGCCTTTTCTTGATAATATGACCCTTTTTTTTTTTGACCAGTAAACTTGATAGAGCGCGCGAGGCCACCCGACCAATAGTTTTCGCCGTTTCCGGCTTCAGGGCCCATATACTTTCAAATCACCATATACATCGATCAGGTGACTTCACGAGCTCTACCAATTTGTGAGTGAGTTCCCTATTATTATTTCTCAGTGCACCCGACTTACCATCCACCGATGCGGATACCTAATGACCACAATGAATCAGGGAGCTAGCTGTAAAAGGAAAGGCAGCAAAATACAAACCCAACCAATAACATTCAAAATACTGTTTGAAATGACCACGGACAACGGGAAGTTTTAAAATGTTTATCTAAAGTTCATTTGCTTCATTCATAAGGTACATCAATATAAGGCAATCAATAACCAAGATAACGTAAATGATATAACTGTAAAGAAATAATGACAGAGTAATCATTGAAATACTGATATAAAATGTAACGAGAAGATACTATGCCATTTAATAATATTTAAGCATGGGCGGACTATGTAGGTATAACTACAGGAGGGCCTATAGAGAGTAACACGCTTCACTTAAGGTGAACGGGCCTTTAAACAATCTAGGCAATGAAGTTCTAGACCATATCAGAAAATGACAAACTGCAATGCAAAATATAATTTCTAACAAGTGAGAAGACATAGGAACAAACTTATGGAAAAATGCAAATGACTTTCAATAGTTGCGGAAAGACATGGAAAAATAACATATGCAATGGTAAACTTTATTGAAGCAAAAGTTAGAAATTCAGAAGGTGCAAGATTTTAAGAGGTTCAGAGCAATATTTACCTAGAAAGGTGTGGAAACCAAACCCTGGCCACGGGTCAGTTAAGGACAGGAAACCCTCAAGGAAGGATACCCCTCAAAGGACAGCAGGTGCAGAATGGACACCCCAGATAGGACAGGATACCCTCGGATTAGGAATCAGGACAGGACCTCAGGACAGGACAGCAAACCCTCAGGACAGGACAGCAAACCCTCAGGACAGGACCGCTCAGGACAGGACCGGAACCCACAGTTCGGAAGCAACGCCTGCGCTCCACCCGCTCTGCAGTTATCGATCAAGACCCCGATTGGGTCAGCGAACTCCCAGCAAAGTGCTTCGCCAGCACTTTAAGGTTCAGTAGAACCTTAGTCTATGGTCAAATTCGGACAGAGTGCTCCGCAGCGCTCTGTATCTTCAGTCACCTATTGAGTACGATGGGTCAGTGACAGGTCAGCTAAACCAGACAAGTCGGACGGTTCCCTAGGTGAACCCAGGGTAGATATACAGTTTGGGGACAGTGTACCACCCCCCAATGTTGCAAAGTGTCAGAATCCCTCAATTTCGATTGGTCCTAAGGTAGGATTTGGGTAACACACCAATCAGAACACGCTAATTCGAGCCTATATTAGCATACTTGGGTACCGCCTAGAGAGATTGGGGTTCTCATGAGAACTGTGCAGAAAGACAATGGCAATTTTACAATGTATCATATGAGGAGCAACATTCGCCGTTCTCGCAGGGCAGAGGTGACTTTCTCAGGAGCATCTCGCCCATCACTGCCAACTGGCTATGTTCCATCAGTCAAGGTCTACTGTGCTGCCGAAGTTGCGCAGGCGCAGAAGGGACCTCCAATATGGCTCTCTTTTCACTCAGACCCCCATTCCCCGCGGTACATGGAAAGTAAGCGAAAACAAATTAATACATAATAATGTCATCATGAAAACACATCACAGGGTTTGTACTTTCTACTTATCATTATAAAATATACTTATGCAGTTTAAATGTTAGCTACATTGATACATACACAAGAGCAGTGGCACGAGCAGTACCACATGATGGGCACAGCTATGGATTACGCATGCGCATAAATTTCCCTCCACTTCTGCAGACGCGTCAGGACACGTGAGTGTGGCTGACGCATGCGCAGTAACTAAAATACAAGCGGCGGCCATTTTAAAGTACACGGGTTAAATGTATTAGAAATACACGTAGGCAAGCTTCGCAAACTTTGCCTAAACAAAAATAAACGTTAGTAAAACATACGTTTTGTTACCTTATTACACATAAACGAGGTTCTTGACTTCGGCAAGCCGCAAAATATGCGAAGCTTTGCTTCATCAATCCCCTCTTTGATGATATTTACTATCATCACAAAAAATGGAACCAGATGCCAACTTTCTTTCACACTTTATATAGCTCTATCTCTTCCAGCAATCGTTCTAACTTTTCTCTCTCAGTTCTAGTAGGGTGAGAAGTCTTCACCTTTTTGTATATCTGATCATTCACTTCCTCCAATTCAATCTCATCCACACTCCGTTTCAACCCTCTTGCATTTACCTCGTGCTTCTTGGTGCGCTTACGGCATTTACAACAGATAAAAATGAGAAATATAATAAGACCTATAATACCAATTGGCATCAGTATCTTGAACAATAAGCTTTTACCTACGCTAGCAAGCCAATGACCTACATTTGAGAGACCATCTACCAGTCTCTTCCAGGCACTATCAACCTCGAGTGGTTTGAGTTCCTTTGTCAAATTAGTAATGTTTTTCACATATCTTTTGATCTGTACACTTTTATCCGGAATATAAGTGCAACAATGTTGCGCCTACAACATCCGGCAGACTCCGCCCTCTTTCGCTAATAAGGTGTCAAGAGCAAGTCGATTCTGCAAAACCATTGATCTGATCGCAACCATTTCGGTATTGACCAGCAGAAATCCATGAGCTGTTTCAGTAGACAGCACATCCACTATAGTAGACAATTTGCAAATTCTGTGAGTGTTCAGAACCACTCCCACTCCAGGTATCAGTGCACTGAAAATACTACCCATAATTTCACCTATACTTTCTCTTTTACTACGCACTAAGCCATTAGTATCTTCATTGCTTCCAGCTTTTCCATTCACATGGTATATTTTCGGGAAGACAATGCCAAAATAGCAGCTTCCATACCAGTGATCCGGCAATTTGAAATAAGCCTTGTCCCCACAAATATAATAAGTTCCAGGAAACAAAGGCTCTGACCCATTTTTGAAACCCCAACCTCCAATTACCTTGTAATTATGTTCGCATTCACTGGAACCAATGAAAACATTATTATAATAACTAGTCTTCTCGCGGTGAAGACATAGATTGCCTTTCTTTTCAAAATCCAGCAACAGAGCAGGTCCCGCCCCACCATTTGAGGTGCCTTCCATGTTCTCTGCCCACTTTGGCTTTTTCTGACTTTCGTCATTAGCCTTCTTTTGTATTTTAATTCTTCTTTTCTCAGCCATGTTCAGGAACATCTTTTCCTGTTCCCGCAAAGAACAAGTCAAGTTATCTCTGTGTGCATCAGCTATGTCAATGTTACCTATAGTCAAGAAGTAGTCTCCCATATATCTTATGGTGTCGCTTTTGGTATGTACAGGATTCAAGTTCCCACGTATAGGAAGTTCAGAAAAGATTACGTCATTATTAGAGTAATAGTACTGTAACGGTCCTCTTTTGTAAAATAAACTAGCTAAAATGCTACAGGATATTCCATATGTCAATGGCAAGTGATGGTATGTCACGCCTTCAGCCACAGAAGTAGGTAGCTTCATGCAGACATAGCAATCTTCAATTTCCATAGTCTCTACATAGTGTATTAACAAGTTTGCAAAAACATTTAAGTGTGTCTTGTTCTTAATTCCATGATAATGTAGTCCTCCCTCATCTGATGCTTCTAAGTCTCGTTTTGTTTGTCTCAGTGCTCTCTCATGTCTTGCTATACTCTGTGTTGTCAACTCCTCACTGTCTGTATTTACAATTTCAGTAGGGACAATGTTAGTATCTTTACTTACAGTGAAGGGTATAAAGATTGTTAGTCCTATCCAAATTACTATCAGTACTACTATACTACATATACACACCTTGCAGCACGTCTTGAAACGACTGCAACTAGGTCTACCATTCACAGTTGAATCAGACATTTCGGCTCAGAAGAAGTTTCTCGACCCCTCTTTGTGTCTTTACACAACTAGCTTACTTTGTGCAAATTCACGGTGGTTCGTCTTCTTCTTCAGCAGAGTACTCAGGGACGGGCTCTCCGTCGCTTACGTCAGTTATTTCAAGATCTTCAAGTTCTTCCAAAACGAGTGTCCATTCAGGAGACTTGTACTTCTTGTTTTGTCTTTTTATTCGTTCACTCCTTCTTTTGGAAGAGTTTTCTTCTTGCTCTGCTATCCGCGCACTTCTCCTTGCTTCTGCACGTTTTTCTTCCACCGTCTTTATCCTTAGCCTTAGTCTCTTTACGAACCTAGGCTCAAGGTTGTTTCTTTTCTTTAGTCTCTTAGTGGGTACTTGGACTTCACCTTCTTCTCTTATCCTCTTGTTCTCTTTAGCTTGTGGCAATTCTGCTTCACTTTCTTCTTCTTCTTCTCTTATCTCGCTAGTTCCAGGGCTAGCATCAAATTCTTCTTCCTGGTTATTAATCTGGCCCTGTTCAGGAATATTTTGTTTTTGGCTTTCGATTGTCTCTGTTTCTGTTTCTGTTTCTGTTTCCTGAACCCGTTCTTCTAACCCTATCTGATCCTGTTCAAGCACTTCGATCTCTTGATTTTCTTCTGCTCGAACTATTACTCTATTTCTAAGCTGTCCCTTATCCACATCAGGTGTTAGCGGTGGTTTATCGAACACCTGTTCTGTCCCTGTCTGACCTTCTCCTTCCTCAGTTTTAATGTGAATCTCAAGCGGCTGAGGTTCTTCGCCTGTGCCTTGCTTTTCCTGACTAGTCCACTCCCTACCTTCACAAAGTCGCTCTCTTGTTCTGATGGGATCTTCGGTCAGATCAATCATCGGTATCCATTCTTCTGGCCATATGCTTGGCAGCTCGTCATCAGCTACTCCTGGCTCAGCTTCCTGGACCTCTTCAGCAGGCTGGATTCTTGGCAGTTCGTAGTCAACTACTCCTGGGCCAACGTCTGCTGTTCCTGCAGCCTGACTGGTGCTGGGCTGCTCGTTGTCAGCTGCTTCTGGTCTGGCTCCTGCAGAGTCCTCTGCTGGATGCCCTTCTTCTGCAAATTCTTTGTCTGGTAATACCTTCTGGGTGTGGCCAGCGTGGATCCACTGGGGAATACCTGCGACCTTCACTGCAGTGGTTGTTACCAGGATTACTTGGCGTTTCTTTCCCCACCTTGGTGCCAGACAGCTTGATCGAGTGTGCTTCTTTATTTTGACCCAGTCTCCTGGAACCAAGCTGTGGAGAGGAGTCGTTGGATTGAGGATGCCGTCGTCTCCAATCTGGCGAGAGATAGAACGCACTTGGTCACCCAATCTTCTGCAGTATTCAAGCACCAAATCATCAGTAATACTCAACAGTTTGCTTCCTGGCACCCATGCTTGTCTCATCACTCTTCCCATAATGATTTCATGGGGACTTAGGCCTGTCTTGCGGTCAGGAACACTTCTCAGTCCCATCAGGACCAGGGGCAGGGCCTTCACCCAGGTCATGCCAGTTGCATCAGTCAGCTTTGCTAGTCTGTTTTTGATAGTTCCATTTACTTGTTCCACTATTCCAGAAGCCTCTGGGTGGTATGCACAATGAAGTTTCTGCCTTATTCCAAAGGCCTTACAGAGTTCAGCCAGTATTTCATTCTGAAAATGTCCACCCTTATCTGATTCAATAATGAATGGCACCCCGAATCTAGGTATCAGTTCTTTTAGTAAACACGTCGCTACTGTCAGTGCGTCACTTTGGGGAGTAGGGTAAGCTTCTACCCACTTTGAAAATACGTAAACAATGACAAGGACATATCGTTTCCCTTCACAACGGGGCATGGTGATGAAATCAATCTGTATCTTTACAAAGGGACCCCCTGATCTCCCAATTTTGCTCAGTTCAACCATTGTCCTCTTGCCTGGGTTCATCTGTTGACATGACAGGCACCTCTGGCAGAGGGACTCTGCTACCTTCCTGAACTTTTTACTGTACCAAGTCTGTTGAAATACCAGAATCATGGCATCCCTACCAATGTGTGACCCTTCGTGTATTAATCTTGCCATTGTGCCAAGCAAGTGTCGGGGTAATACAGGCATACCAGTTGGGCCCAAGATGACACCATCCACACGTCTCGCTCTACACCCATCCTCCTTCCATTTCTCTCTTTCTTGCCAAGGAGCCGACTCCTGCCACTCTCTCACTTCATCCCAAGTAGGCACTTCTTCAAACACCTGAAGTTGGCAGCTGGTTCCTGGCCCCCCTCGTTTCGGATTTACGATATACCGATCTCTGGCGCACCATTGGGCCACTCGATCAACATAATCGTTTCCCAGTGATACTTTGTCCATGCTCTTCTTATGAGCACCGCATTTTACCACTGCCAGTTCCTTGGGTAACTGGATGGCCTCTAAAAGGTCATGAACAACTTTTGCATTCCGAATGGGAGTACCTGAGGAAGTCAGGAATTCCCTCTGTAGCCACAATTGGCCAAAGTCATGCACAACTCCATAACAGTACTGACTGTCAGTATACACTGTTATGCGTATGTTCTTCCCAATTTTGCAAGCTTTTATCATAGCAATCTATTCGGCTACTTGTGCAGACTTGATGTTATATAGGTAACCTGCTTCTTCAATTTTTGTTAAAGAGACTACTGCATAAGCAGCACTCAGGCCTCCTAGTTCATGTCTTAGACAGGAACCATCTACAAACAGCTCTGCATCATGCTCAGGCAATGGCGTTTCTTTTATGTCTGGGCGTGGTTTGGTGCTGAACTCTGTCAGATCAATGCAATCATGTTCATCATCATCCCCACCTTCCATTTCCAGGGAGTCGGGGAGTAAAGTGGCAGGGTTCAGAATACCGCACCTAACAATGCTTACATTTGCTGCACCCACAAGAATCCTCTCGTATTTAGTCAGCCGACTAGGGGTGAGATACTGCGTTTTAGTTCTGGTCAATAGAATTACCACTCCATGTGAAACATACACAGTCACAGGATGTCCCATGACTATGGACTCACTCTGTTCCAAACTTGCACAGGTAGCAGCTACTGCTTTCAGACAGCCTGGTAACCCAGCAGCTACTGGGTCCAAGGTGGCAGAGAAATAGGCCACAGGCCTTCTGGTCGTGCCATGTTCTTGAGTCAGGACTGACAATGCGCAATTATCGCGAGTGTCACAGAATAGGGCAAACTCTTTGGAATAATCTGGCATTCCCAGCGCAGGGGCTGTACACAGACAGTTTTTCAGTCTTGTGAAAGCCATTAGGCTTTCATCGTCCCATTCTACAATGTCTGGCATTCCTCTCGTGGTCATTTTTATCAAAGGCCTGGCTAAGACTGCAAATCCCAGAATCCACTGCCTGCAGTATCCTAGTACACCCAGGAACATTCTGACGTCTTTTTGAGTACGGGGCAATTGCATCTTTTGAATTATTCTCACTCTTTCTGATGTGACTTTTCTGACACCCTTTTCTATCTGGTGTCCTAGATATTTCACTGATTTTGCACAGAACTGTAGTTTGTCAGGGGCCACTTTATGCCCTTTCTCACACAGATGATTTAGGAGGGCAATGGTGTCAACTACACAGTCCCTATGACTTTTAGACGCCAATAGAAGGTCGTCTATGTACTGCACTAAGACAGAGTTCCCAGGTAAGATCAAAGTCTCTAGACATTTTTTCAAGATCTGATTAAAGATAGAAGGGCTCTCTGTATACCCCTGAGGGACCCGGTTCCAGCAATACACGTGACCTTCGAAGGCAAACGAGAAAAGAAATTTGCTGTCGGGGTGCAAGGGTATCGAAAAGAATGCATGACACAGGTCTATCACAGTGAACCACTCAGCATCCCAAGGAATCTGGTACAATATCACTGCTGGGTTCGGGACAATAGGGCAGCAAGGAACTACAATTTTGTTTACCTTTCTCAGGTCTTGCACTACCCTATACTTGCCACTAGGCTTCTTGATGCCCATAATCGGTGAGTTGCATGGGCTGCTCATCACTTCCTGTATGATGTTTCCTTCTAATAATTTTTGTATTTCCAGAGTGACACCTGCTTTCACTTCAGCATTCATTCGGTAAGGCTTAGTGTTAGGATATACTGCATTGTCCTTGATGGCTATCTGTATGGGGTCCACATCTTTCATTAATCCCACATCTTTTCCAGTAAAATCCCACACCTCTGGCTTTACCGCTTCCTGGAGTTCTTGGGGCAAATCCTGCAGGGTCAATCTTTTAATTTCTGAGTCAGGTCTAAGTAACAATAGTTTATAAATGCCATCTTCATCCGGGGTCTGTATTTCAACACCTTTTGGTGTGCAAAAGATGGTACAGTTCATTTTGCACAGCAAATCACGACCCAGTAGATTCACTGGACTGGTGTCACAGACGACAAACCTATGCATTTGTTTAAAATTTCCAATTGAAATCTCCATTGGTTCGGTAACAGGAGTACTAATCAATTGATTAGATACACCCACTACTTGGATATTTTCTCCCGAGAGGGGTAGGTTTGGAACGTCCACTGTTCTTACAGTAGAACGGGTAGCGCCAGTGTCCAACAGAAAGGTGACATCATTTCCGTCAACCTTTCCTTCAATGTATGGTCCAGACTGGTCTACCGGCAAGGAAGCGCCAAGTACGCACTCCTCGTCCTCCCCTCTCAGGCCCCGTCAGTACAGATCATTACAAAGGAAGGTATCATTTAGCAGATACTGCGAAGTTGCTGTATTTCTGTTCTCACCGCTTTCCCAAACTTCTATCTCCTCACCCTCTCCCTGTTTTCCCCTGTATACCTGCTTGGGTGCTCGAGGCACCTGAACTGTTTTTACCTGGGGTTGAGTCTTTCTTGGTCTTTCTTTCTGCGTCTGTGGAGTTAAATCAGGTGTTTTTGCATTATCATCTGTCAATTGGGGACACTCGTTTCGCCAGTGTCCAATTTCGCCGCACTGATGGCAGGGAAATTTCTTCATAGCCTCTTCCCTGCTAAATTTGGGCCGGGGCTTTCCTCCACCCCCTCCCCCAGGACTTTTGTTCTCAGCATTTTTAACCATGTTACTCAATTGTTTTTCCTGCTGTTCTGCGAGCTTTACTTGAGCCCACATCACTTTTTCCTTAAGGGCCTTTTTCTTTTCTGCCATCTCGTCCTCGCAGTACTTAGCGTACCGTAGGACCTCATCCATTTTCTTTGTATGCCAACAGATTTTATTATCTTTTATCCACTGACAAATTTCAGGCCTTAAACCATTTACAAACCTGTAAATAAAGTGCGTCATGTCCTTCAAATCGATGTTATCAATACCACTGTATGTTTTAAATACCTGCAATAACCTCTCATAGAAGGAGTGCACTGTCTCGTCCCTTTCCTGTGTTGTTCTATCTATTTTTGTCCAATCAGTTTCCTTTGCGGGCACTTTTTCTTTCAAATGCTGAATTACCTGCTCATACTTTCGCATGACATCCTTTGATGGCTCCCCTGTTTCCTTATTTCTTGGGTACTCTTCAGTAGGCCAGTCTATGGCTATTTTACACTGGGTCCATAAATCTACCGGAACCACAATGTCGAAAAACCCATCCAGGTCTTTCCACAGACATTTCTGTACCTTCACGAACCTTTCCACCTGCCTGTACCAGTCTACTGGTTTCTCTCGTAATTTTGGAAAATCGTTCGTAAAGGACACAATATCCTGTCTAGACCAGGGGACATGCACATATTTCCCTCCAGGTACTTCGCGCATGGGGCATAACTGCTCAGGTTTTTCTACCTCCCTTAAAGCAAAATCAGGAGTCACTTGTCGGGAGCGAGCCTCTTCCCTCTTTTTCGCCCACCTGCTTCTCCATCTTTCCACATCTCCCCATTTCTGTAGTACCCCCAATAATTCTTTAATCTGCAACTTTTTTCCCGCCACATTCAGGTGCTCTATATCTTTGTCTGAGAAGTCTGCTCTGTACGGTTTCTGTAAGGGCTTGGATTTCGAGATATCTACCCCCATACTAGCTGCGGTTTCGGTCAGTTTTTCGTGGAGCACTCTGGTGTTCCTTGTAAAGCTTTTACATATAAACGACAATTCTTCTTCAGAGTAGGTATTCAATCGATCCAACCCCACATTTCCTGCCATTAATTCTTCTATTTCTACCCTCAGCTTGTAGAGGTCTAAAGGTTTCGTTTGCGGAGTCTGTTTCTCTAATTCACGACTCCAACTCTCAATTTCATCCGGAGTTACCAGAGAGACATTCCTAGTGCCTGTTGCTGACTCTAATTTAATTTCTTTCGCATTAAAAGGGTAATGCCTCTGCTGCATTCCCTTTCCGGTCGGTTTGTTTGGCAAGTCCAAGAACGCAACTTCAGACTCGCACTCACTGGACTGATCATCTATGATTATCGGTTCCTGTCTCGGGGGTGCCATGACTGGGGTCATAACTGGAGTAATCGGATTTCCCTGACCATTTCCGTATAACGGGACCACTGGTCCAATAGTTACTGGAATAGTCAATGCCTCAGGACTGGTATTTAACTGGGAGATTTTCTGAATTATTTCTGTCCTTTGTCTAGCTAGAGCCTCTTGCTCCTTTTCCACTAGTATCCTTCTTAAAGTCGTATCATGTAATATCTGTGGGGTCAATGGAGGAGTAAAACTCGGGGCAGTAGGATGCGTTTCACTTGGTCCCCCACCATAATTTGGTTTCGGGAATAAAGTTCCAGTGTTAAAGGACCTGCGTTCTTCCTCATATGGAGGTTGAACAAAAGGCAGTCCTGAATTCGATGGTTTCTCTTCGTTTTCATACAAGGGTCTGGGAAAGAAAACTTTCGTACGTGAATATTTTTCTTCCTGGCTTGCGGGCACTTTGGGATATATATCCCTTGTTTCCGCCGGTTCGGGTTTCTCAAAATAGGGCAATACTTGACCACCCCCTCCCAGTCCTAGGGATCTGTCTTCTTCCTTGAGGAAGTGGCGTCGGGGAGCATCTCCTACACTGGAAGATCGGGTTCCCTCGTTATAAGGTGGCGGACCTCTGGTACAGATGTCATCTATCAATTCATCATCTGACTCCCCAGGGGCCCCCCAATGCTTACATTTTTCGGTACTTTTCTCACCCGCTGCAGGGTTATGACATGCCGGCATCATGGGAAACAGACCCTCAACAATCATGCTCTGCCTCCACTGTTTCATCCTTTTATCCCTGGACTCCTGTTTCAGCCTGGGGTACCACTTGGTCAAACCCTTGTCCATTCGGGGTCTTTCTCTTTCAAAAGCCTCAATCTCCCATTCCTCTAATGCCTCATACTGCGTTAGTCTCGGTCTGGGATGCAGTTCATTCATCCGAGTTCTTAAATTAAATAAGATCCTACCATTGAAAGTACCATCTAACGGAAAAGCCAATACTCCGTCATCTTTTGTGTACTTCACCCAATTCTCCAACCACACACAGGTATTGTACCCTCGGTCAAACATCATGAATGAGGCAGGAGTATTGGGTGGTGGGACAAGAACACCTTCTCTAGATTTAATCGGTTTGTCCGTTTTAAAATAATTTTTCACCTTACTTACAAGGGACATTTTTCTCTTGGTTCCGTACATAATATCGTATCTATTAGTCTTCCACTGATCCCTTTCAAACCCTAGGTGCCTTGGATCAGGTCGAGTTCCTGTAGTCTGCGAGTGCCACATACGACTTCTACGCTAAACTTTGTTTACAAACTACCTCCAATCAGAACGCGCTTCAGAAATCCGTGCGACCAATGGGTGCGCGACTCTGAATAATCTCCGCCAATGGGTGCGCGGCCCCTTCGTGAGACAGTTCCCACGCTCTGGCGCTCACCCCTCCTTTACAATCTCAGCTCCGCTACCCGCCCGCTGCTTCTACCAATCCCAGCGCGGCACAGAGTGACGTCAGAGGCTCTTCGCGACTGACTCCCTCCCTTCACAAGGTAACGGAAACTTTCTTTCTTTTAAAGTGCTCAGTGCTTGGTTATTTTACAACAAATACACATTCGCCACAGTGCTCAAGTGTCTAGACAGAGAAAGAATTATTTTACTGCAAGTAAACTACTTCCATTTACTTTTCACTCGCTGCGGGTAGATCTCTTCCGCCTACCCTTCACTCTAGCATCGGTGAACCTGTTATTCCCCTAAACTCATCCACTTCTTTCCGGGATATATTCCGAGTTTAAGGTTTCCCAGCGGACCCCTCTGCTTTCACGCTAGCTCCGAGGAACCTGCTACTCTTCCGATGTGACCCTTATTAGGTTATGCCACTATGGGAATTTTGCCAATGAACCCCGTTACTGACATTTATTCACACATGTATTCAGAAAAAACCCTAGTTAGTGCTTCCCGGTTATCCTAACCTGCACCTAACTTTCCTCGAGCCTGTGACCTCAGGACAATGGATTCTATTCACCACTTGCCCTTTCAATTCCCCGGGGAGTTCGGACAACACAGAACTAAACGGTTGACAAATGCATGGATTAATACATATAACAATATAAGAACAAGAATAATAACAATACAGCAATTCATGAATTCCAAAACAGCGTATTCACAAGAGAATGATCAGGTCTCTTAGAACAGCCGCTCTTCTAGCAGCATCAATATACTAGCAGCTTCCGACTCAACTAGTCCAACTAATCCCTGCCTTACTCTCAACTAGTCCCTAACCATCCTCTGGCTACCAGTAAAACTGATAGAGCGCGCGAGGCCACCCGACCAATAGTTTTCGCCGTTTCCGGCTTCAGGGCCCATATACTTTCAAATCACAATATACATCGATCAGGTGACTTCACGAGCTCTACCAATTAGTGAGTGAGTTCCCTATTATTATTTCTCAGTGCACCCGACTTACCATCCACCGATGCGGATACCTAATGACCACAATGAATCAGGGAGCTAGCTGTAAAAGGAAAGGCAGCAAAATACAAACCCAACCAATAACATTCAAAATACTGTTTGAAATGACCACGGACAACGGGAAGTTTTAAAATGTTTTTCTAAAGTTCATTTGCTTCATTCATAAGGTACATCAATATAAGGCAATCAATAACCAAGATAACGTAAATGATATAACTGTAAAGAAATAATGACAGAGTAATCATTGAAATACTGATATAAAATGTAACGAGAAGATACTATGCCATATAATAATATTTAAGCATGGGCGGACTATGTAGGTATAACTACAGGAGGGCCTATAGAGAGTAACACGCTTCACTTAAGGTGAACGGGCCTTTAAACAATCTAGGCAATGAAGTTCTAGACCATATCAGAAAATGACAAACTGCAATGCAAAATATAATTTCTAACAAGTGAGAAGACATAGGAACAAACTTATGGAAAAATGCAAATGACTTTCAATAGTTGCGGAAAGACATGGAAAAATAACATATGCAATGGTAAACTTTATTGAAGCAAAAGTTAGAAATTCAGAAGGTGCAAGATTTTAAGAGGTTCAGAGCAATATTTACCTAGAAAGGTGTGGAAACCAAACCCTGGCCACGGGTCAGTTAAGGACAGGAAACCCTCAAGGAAGGATACCCCTCAAAGGACAGCAGGTGCAGAATGGACACCCCAGATAGGACAGGATACCATCGGATTAGGAATCAGGACAGGACCTCAGGACAGGACAGCAAACCCTCAGGACAGGACAGCAAACCCTCAGGACAGGACCGCTCAGGACAGGACCGGAACCCACAGTTCGGAAGCAACGCCTGCGCTCCACCCGCTCTGCAGTTATCGATCAAGACCCCGATTGGGTCAGCGAACTCCCAGCAAAGTGCTTCGCCAGCACTTTAAGGTTCAGTGGAACCTTAGTCTATGGTCAAATTCGGACAGAGTGCTCCGCAGCGCTCTGTATCTTCAGTCACCTATTGAGTACGATGGGTCAGTGACAGGTCAGCTAAACCAGACAAGTCGGACGGTTCCCTAGGTGAACCCAGGGTAGATATACAGTTTGGGGACAGTGTACCACCCCCCAATGTTGCAAAGTGTCAGAATCCCTCAATTTCGATTGGTCCTAAGGTAGGATTTGGGTAACACACCAATCAGAACACGCTAATTCGAGCCTATATTAGCATACTTGGGTACCGCCTAGAGAGATTGGGGTTCTCATGAGAACTGTGCAGAAAGACAATGGCAATTTTACAATGTATCATATGAGGAGCAACATTTGCCGTTCTCGCAGGGCAGAGGTGACTTTCTCAGGAGCATCTCGCCCATCACTGCCAACTGGCTATGTTCCATCAGTCAAGGTCTACTGTGCTGCCGAAGTTGCGCAGGCGCAGAAGGGACCTCCAATATGGCTCTCTTTTCACTCAGACCCCCATTCCCCGCGGTACATGAAAAGTAAGCGAAAACAAATTAATACATAATAATGTCATCATGAAAACACATCACAGGGTTTGTACTTTCTACTTATCATTATAAAATATACTTATGCAGTTTAAATGTTAGCTACATTGATACAGACACAAGAGCAGTGGCACGAGCAGTACCACATGATGGGCACAGCTATGGATTACGCATGCGCATAAATTTCCCTCCACTTCTGCAGACGCGTCAGGACACGTGAGTGTGGCTGACGCATGCGCAGTAACTAAAATACAAGCGGCGGCCATTTTAAAGTACACGGGTTAAATGTATTAGAAATACACGTAGGCAAGCTTCGCAAACTTTGCCTAAACAAAAATAAACGTTAGTAAAACATACGTTTTGTTACCTTATTACACATAAACGAGGTTCTTGACTTCGGCAAGCCGCAAAATATGCGAAGCTTTGCTTCATCAAACTTACCTGCATATCATCAACCACCGGTGTTAAAATTATCACCATTTTATTGGCAGGAAACTAGTGATACAACGACGATAATGAGCTTGATAATACGGCTTTCTTATTTCCCATAGAAGCCCATATTAACACCAGAACATAGCCTTCTATGGGAATTTATAAGGACGTATTATCAAGCCCACCCTCCCAACATTAAGAAAAAAAACATAGGCCCTTGTAAATTCCCATAGCAGCCCAGGTACTGATGTTAACTTGGGCTTCTATGGTTATTCACAAGGGCATATTATCAAGCCCATTATCGCCGCTTTATTGGCAGTTTCCTGCCGATAAAAGCGACGATAATGTATCACCTTTTGTTGATAATATGGCCTATTGCTCTTTTTTTTACCAGTAAACTTAGGTGCATATTATCAAGGACCAGTGTTAAAATTATCACTGTTTTATTAACAGGAAACTGCCGATAAAACGGCGATAATGAGCTTGATAATACGGCCTTGTTATTTCCCATAGAAGCCCATGTTAACACCAAAACATAGGCTTCTATGGCAATTTACAAGGGCCTATTATCAAGCCCACCCTCCCAACAGTAATAAAAAACTCCAGACAATGCAGGTACCCGGAGTTTGAAGGTCATTTTACATATCACTGCTCAGAAATGTAGATTTCCCTTCGACGTGTACGGGGAAAGAGAGAGAGAGAGAGCTCAAAACATATTATTTTTTTTAAAAGACCCAAGGGGTTGTTGAGAATGCACCCTTATCTTCTGGCTCCCTGTGGGCCCTTGTTACATTCATAATAAATACATCTTTCATCCATTCTGGTGTCATCGATTACTTCCCAAAACAGGGGTGCCGCTCACCGAGACTGCGGGGAATAGGACCGTAACCCCCCGCATACTTCAAAATAAAACCAGAGGAGTACCGTTCCCCAGTGCTCGGGGCACCTTACAAGCCCCCATTATGCAGAAAAACTGCCCCCGTAATTTGCCCCCCCGGGACCTAATGAATAAAACGAACTTCTACTTTTTTTTCACCTTTTCCACCACGTACAAGTAATGCACGAGTACCCTGCACGAGGGGGCGGGACTATGACAATTTAAAAACGTGAGTGCACAACGCAAAAGGTTGTTCTCCACCATGCCAAAGCCAGTGAACAAGGGTATGAGTCCTGAAACGCGTATGGCGTTAAACGACAAAAATGATATGCTGTGAAGAAAATCATTATTCAGCTGCTGCCTGTCAAAGAATAAAAGGGCATATTTTATACGTCGTGTGTGGGTGCTCACGCTTTGAGCAACTTTGTTTGGATTTCTAGTGGCCTGCTCCGGTCACGAGGACTCTCCACTGCAGTTGATGCGGGTCGGTACACCCGTACTACGGAGGTACAATAGGAACGGCGTAGCCTCTCTGCCAGGCACAAGAAAAGCAGCAGATAACCTTTGCCTGTAACAGCTACCTGATGGATTAATATTTTCAAAAGGAGAAACATAACCTTTTCCACTACTGATTTTTTTTTAACTAAACTCGCAAGACCACTATGCACTAATGCACGTGCCCGAGGGGGCGGGTCTATGACAATTTAAAAACGTGAGTGCACAACTTAAAAGGTTCTTCTCCACCATGCCGACGCCAGTGAACAAGGGTATGAGTCCTGAAACGCGTATGGCGTTATTCGGCAAAAATGATATGCTGTGAAGAAAATCGTTATTCAGCTGCTGCCTGTCAAAGAATTAAAGGGCATATTTTATACGTCGTGTGTGGGGTCCTCGCGCTTTGAGCAACTTTGTTTGGATTTCTAGTGGCCTGCTCCGGTCACGAGGACTCTCCACCGCAGTTGATGCAGGTCCGTACACCCGTACTACGGAGGTACAATAGGAACGGCGTAGCCTCTCTGCCAGGCTCAAGAAAAGCAGCAGAAAACCTTTGCCTGTAACAGCTACCTGATGGATTAATATTTTCAAAAGGAGAAACATAACCTTTTCCACTACGGATTTTATTTGAACTAAACATGCAAGACCACAATGCACTAATGCACGCGCCAGAGGGGGCGGGACTATGACAATTTAAAAACGTGTGTGCACAACGCAAAAGGTTCTTCTCCACCATGCCGAAGCCAGTGAACAAGGGTATGAGTCCTGAAAGGTTTATGGCGTTAAACGTCAAAAATTATATGCTGTGAAGAAAATCGTTATTCAGCTGCTGCCTGTCAAAGAATAAAAGGGCATATTTTATACGTCGTGTGTGGGGTCCTCATGCTTTGAGCAACTTTGTTTGCATATATATATATATATATAAAAATTCAATGAAAAAACCATAGGTTTGAGACCATATATAGTTAGGTGAATATTTTAATCATACAAAACCAATGAAATTCCATATATAGTTAGTTGCACTAACTATATATTTCGCGCACCCGCAATCCACTGCTGATGATGTCACATATTACATCATTCATGACATGGTCAGTGACATCACTGATGACATCACTGATGACATCACTGATGACATCTCATTTGACATCATTGATCACATCACTGATGACATCATTCTTGTGCTAATACGATGAACCTCTTCAGACTCTAATATAACCTTAGATACACTCAGTGTATACAGACACTCACACACTGTCACTCATCCATGGAGTTACTCACACACCTAGTCAGTCATGCAAAGAAACAATCTCACCTCCATTTCCTCAACTATACAGTTATACACACCTTACTTATTCAAACATATACTAACACATATTTACTCTCTTATACAATCCCTGATACAAGTTCACAATGATCCATACAGCCACTCACACATTCACTGGCTCTCATGCACAGTTATTTATATATGCCAACTCTCACATGTACTGTGTTTTACATATGTACTTACTATGACATGTAGCATTCAGATATCCATTCACTCATCAATACACTCATGCACACAGTCAACCGCCCATGTAGCTGTTTCCACCTGCACTCTTGAACTCATACACCTAGTGAATCAACTGCTCACACATCTATGCACAGAGTCACACACCTCCCAGCCACCCCCACACACACTCAATCTCCCATACAAATACTTGAGCAACCAATCAATAACACATATAGCCTCTCGTATAGCTAATGATCAACACATGCAGCAGTTTACACCACAACAGACATACTGATGCACACATTCAGACAGTTTAGTCACTAACCCATGCATTTAAGACGACACATTTATTCACTCACTCATACAGTCAGTCACGCACCTACTAAATCCTTTATCCAGACACTTATACATCCACTCATTCTTCAATATGTAAAACATTTAAACTTTACAGAAACACACAGTCACTGGATGATGTCATCGGTGATGTCATCAGTGATGTCATTTGAGATGTCATCAGTGATGTCACTAACCATGTCATGAATGATGTAATATGTGACATCATCAGCAGTGGATTGCGGGTGCGCGAAATATATAGTTAGTGCAACTAACTATATTTGGAATTTCATTGGTTTTGTATGATTAAAATATTCACCTAACTATATATGGTCTCAAACCTATGGTTTTTTCATTGAATTTTCAAGGTTTTGTAAATGCAAATACCTAACTATATATGGTCTCAAACCTATGGTTTTTTCTGTGAATTTCAATGTTTTTTTAATAGCAAATATCAATAGCTGTAAAATAGATACTTCATTAAAATGAATAATGTATTTAATATTTATTTAATGCAATTTTTTTATGTTTAATTTAATTTTATTTTTTTTATTTTTTTTGCCCCGGAGCGCTCCCGTTACGCGCACCGGGCAGTGCACCGGTAAGCGCAACTCTGTTCAGCGCCCCGGTGCGCGTTACGGAAAGCGCCCCGTCAGCGCAATTGCCGCCAACAAAAACAACATCGTGACGTATCGCGTAACCGCGTGATGCGTTCTTTCGGCGCGCTGAGTAAACGCACCCGGAAGCGCTCCGTGGCGCGACCCGGAGCGCGTAACGTAAGCGCGCCGGAGCGCGTAACGTAAGCGCTTCGGGACATGTGACCTAAAAATAACACTTTTCATTGGTTCTCAACTTTTTTTTCTCCAAATGATGAAAGCCCCCTCCTTTTTTCCTCATTCTTACTTTCTTCTTTGAGAGAGCAAGAGCTATTTGTGAGCAGAGAAATGGCTTCAGTAGTAGCTGCAGCTGGTGTACCCCCACCACCACCACCACCACCTAGAAAGGAAGGTCCACCACCCCAGATCCTTCCAGGAGTTGAAGAAGTGGAGGAAAAAGATGATGAGGAGGAACAGCGTAGGAGATTCTTGCCGGAAGAACCTAGGGAAAGGCATGTAAAAGTGCATTTTATATGGGAGTACTTCTCCATCCCTGCTGGGCAAAAAAAAGTGAATGCCCCACATGTCACCTGTTTAATTTGCGACAAAGTCCTCTCCAGGGGCAACCCCAACAAAAAGTATTCCTTCGGGAATTATACAATGATCCGCCACATGGAGAGGTGGCATCCTAACAATTTGGCACAGGCTGAGGTACGGGACATGATTCAAAAGAACAGAGATCCTCAGGCCAGCACCTCCACAGGTGAAATTACGGTTGCAGCACCAGAAGGGCGCCAAATGGTGCCAAACATACAAAATAAATTTGGTGGATTAAAGATGGTCTGCATTTATTGTGGAAAGACCATCTATTATGGGCAACTAAGTATTTCCCTTATTAATGATGCTGTAGACAACCACCACTGCAGCAAGAAAAGAAAGCAGTAGCTTTTTTTATTTTGTTTTGCTCATGTTGAGCCACTGTTAATTCACAGTTTTTTGTTTCTTCCCTAAAAAAATACACCCTCAGATAAACTAGGGGGTCATGATATGTCTACCGTGCCCCCTTTAGCCCATTCCCAACATTGTTTCTCCTCCATCTTCTGTCTAAATTCGACCGAAACACAAGATGGCGGACTCCCGTTACGCTGCCGGTAAGCTGCCCGGTGCGCGCACCGGGAAGCGCAACTCCCGCGAAAAAACGCAAACATTTTTTTTTCTTTTTTTTTGCCCCGTGGGGACTTTTAATAGCCCCCACATCAAACCTAGGGGGTCAGGGGGGATCTACCCTGCCCCCTTTTGGTCATTTCGCACTTTGGTTTTTTCCACCTCTTGTGTCTCTATCCTACCGAGACACAAGATGGCGGCCACTCCGAACTGTTTGGAATGTTGTCAGACACCGGAGAGCCAATCCGCTTCTCCTCGCGAAGTTCCGTAACGCGCTCCGGTGCGCGCACCGGTGCGCGCACCGGAGAACTGTCACAGATATATATATTTTGTTTAACCTTAATTTCTCAAAATCCACTGGACCACATATCTTGAGACCTATCAAAGGCACATCGGGCTAACAGTCCCTACAATTTTGCCAAGTTTGGTGGAAATCCATTCAGCCGTTCGGGCTAAAAGTGAGTCCAACCGCCCTATGGAAAATTGCATGGGGAAAACATGTTTTGGGACCCCCCTTTTATCTCGGCCCCCACTTGACGAATCCCCCCCAAACTTTCAGGGAAGGACCGGAGAGTAAATGTGCCATTTTCAGGAATATTCCAGCCAATTCCGTCCATCAACGCCAAAGTTATTCAACATAGAATGTTGAAAAATCCCATCAGAAAAAATCCTAACTATATATACCTATATATATAAAATTTCTATGGCAAAATGAAACCCTTCATTTTGTTCTTTTTCAAATTAAATGTATTAAGTGTTACCACTTTATTCCAATCAAGATGACTTCAGGTGTGCCATAATTTTGTCATAAGTAAGACTGTTAGCGTAGTAGCGTAAGCGCGTCGGGTCATGTGAATGTTAAAGAATCTGTCAATTTTCCCTACTGAAACCCATTGATTTGCACTAAAATCGTTTTTCAATTATCATTTTAGGAACAGAACACAGGTCCTATGTACAAGCATTCATTTTCACTACTGAAAGCCATTAATTTGCCCTAAAATCGTTTTTTAATTAATATTTTATGAACCGAGCACAGATCCTATTTACAAGCATTCATTTTCCCTACTAAAACCCGTCTCCTTTGTAGATATCTTGCATGTTGTTACAGAAGTTATTGTGGTATATGGAATTCATACCATAGTCTGTCAGGAAAGCATAAACAACTGGAGGCAGGAGATGATAAAGAGATGTTAAATACACATTGGAGATAATATAGTGAGAGATAGGAAGTAACTATGAGCAAAATTACTATGTAACATAAAAAAGTTGCACAGTATATTTTAAGTCTCTGGTGGCCATCTTTGGGCTACATTGGGCTACATTGGGCTACATTGGGCTACATTTGGGCTCTAACATATATATAGCCCAATGTAGCCCAATATTTATTTTTTCAAAGTTAGTTTTCGTAAAAACCACTAGAGCATATATCTTGAGACATAGCAAAGGCACATCGGGGTACCAGTCCCTACAATTTTGCCAAGTTTGGTGGAAATCCATTCAGCCGTTCGGGCTAAAAGTGAGTCCAACCGCCCTATGGAAAATTGCATGGGGAAAACACGTTTTGGGACCCCCCTTTTATCTCGGCCCCCACTTGACGAATCCCCCCAAAACTTTCAGGGAAGGACCGGAGAGTAAATGTGCCATTTTCAGGAATATTTCAGCCAATTCCGTCCATCAACGCCAAAGTTATTCAACATAGAATGTTGAAAAATCCCATCGGAAAAAATCCTAACTATATATACCTACTGGCGACCGCCAGTAGGTAATATATATATATATATATATATATATATATATATATATATATATATATATATATATATATATATATATATATATATATATATATATATATATATATATATATATATATAAAATTTCTATGGCAAAATGAAACCCCTCATTTTGTTCCTTTTCAAATTAAATGTATTAAGTGTTACCACTTTATTCCAATCAAGATGACTTCAGGTGTGCCATACTTTTGTCATAAGTAAGACTGTTAGCGTAGTAGCGTAAGCGCGTCGGGTCATGTGAATGTTAAAGAATCTGTCAATTTTCCCTACTGAAACCCATTGATTTGCACTAAAATCGTTTTTCAATTATCATTTTAGGAACAGAACACAGGTCCTAAGTACAAGCATTCATTTTCACTACTGAAAGCCATTAATTTGCCCTAAAATCGTTTTTTAATTAATATTTTATGAACCGAGCACAGATCCTATTTACAAGCATTCATTTTCCCTACTAAAACCCGTCTCCTTTGTAGATATCTTGCATGTTGTTACAGAAGTTATTGTGGTATATGGAATTCATACCATAGTCTGTCAGGAAAGCATAAACAACTGGAGGCAGGAGATGATAAAGAGATGTTAAATACACATTGGAGATAATATAGTGAGAGATAGGAAGTAACTATGAGCAAAATTACTATGTAACATAAAAAAGTTGCACAGTATATTTTAAGTCTCTGGTGGCCATCTTTGGGCTACATTGGGCTACATTGGGCTACATTGGGCTACATTTGGGCTCTAACATATATATAGCCCAATGTAGCCCAATATTTATTTTTTCAAAGTTAATTTTCGTAAAAACCACTAGAGCATATATCTTGAGACATAGCAAAGGCACATCGGGGTACCAGTCCCTACAATTTTGCCAAGTTTGGTGGAAATCCATTCAGCCGTTCGGGCTAAAAGTGAGTCCAACCGCCCTATGGAAAATTGCATTGGGAAAACACGTTTTGGGACCCCCCTTTTATCTCGGCCCCCGCTTGACGAATCCCCCCCAAACTTGCGGGGAAGGACCGGGGAGTAAATGTGCCATTTTCGGGAAATTTTCAGCCAATTCCGACCATCAACGCCAAAGTTATTCAACATAGAATTTTGAAAAATCCCATAGGAAAAAATCCTAACTATATATACCTACTGGCGGTCGCCAGTAGGTAATATATATATATATATATATATATATATATATATATATATATATATCCAACAACAGGAGGCACAAAGAGCGAGGCCACAGGAAGCATGAAATGTGAGTGCACAACGCAAAAGGTTATTCTCCACCATGCCGAAGCCAGTGAACAAGGGTATGAGTCCTGAAACGCGTATGGCGTTAAACGACAAAAATGATATGCTGTGAAGAAAATCATTATTCAGCTGCTGCCTGTCAAAGAATAAAAGGGCATATTTTATACGTCGTGTGTGGGTGCTCACGCTTTGAGCAACTTTGTTTGGATTTCTAGTGGCCTGCTCCGGTCACGAGGACTCTCCACTGCAGTTGAGGCGGGTCGGTACACCCGTACTACGGAGGTACAATAGGAACGGCGTAGCCTCTCTGCCAGGCACAAGAAAAGCAGCAGATAACCTTTGCCTGTAACAGCTACCTGATGGATTAATATTTTCAAAAGGAGAAACATAACCTTTTCCACTACTGATTTTTTCTCAACTAAACTCGCAAGACCACTATGCACTAATGCACGTGCCCGAGGGGGCGGGTCTATGACAATTTAAAAACGTGAGTGCACAACGTAAAAGGTTCTTCTCCACCATGCCGACGCCAGTGAACAAGGGTATGAGTCCTGAAACGCGTATGGCATTATTCGGCAAAAATGATATGCTGTGAAGAAAATCGTTATTCAGCTGCTGCCTGTCAAAGAATTAAAGGGCATATTTTATACGTCGTGTGTGGGGTCCTCGCGCTTTGAGCAACTTCGTTTGGATTTCTAGTGGCCTGCTCCGGTCACGAGGACTCTCCACCGCAGTTGATGCAGGTCCGTACACCCGTACTACGGAGGTACAATAGGAACGGCGTAGCCTCTCTGCCAGGCGCAAGAAAAGCAGCAGAAAACCTTTGCCTATAACAGCTACCTGATGGATTAATATTTTCAAAAGGAGAAACATAACCTTTTCCACTACGGATTTTATTTGAACTAAACATGCAAGACCACAATGCACTAATGCACGCGCCAGAGGGGGCGGGACTATGACAATTCAAAAACGTGTGTGCACAACGCAAAAGGTTCTTCTCCACCATGCCGAAGCCAGTGAACAAGGGTATGAGTCCTGAAACGTTTATGGCGTTAAACGTCAAAAATGATATGCTGTGAAGAAAATCGTTATTCAGCTGCTGCCTGTCAAAGAATAAAAGGGCATATTTTATACGTCGTGTGTGGGGTCCTCATGCTTTGAGCAACTTTGTTTGCATATATATATATATATATATATAAAAATTCAATGAAAAAAACATAGGTTTGAGACCATATATAGTTAGGTGAATATTTTAATCATACAAAACCAATGAAATTCCATATATAGTTAGTTGCACTAACTATATATTTCGCGCACCCGCAATCCACTGCTGATGATGTCACATATTACATCATTCATGACATGGTCAGTGACATCACTGATGACATCACTGATGACATCACTGATGACATCTCATTTGACATCATTGATCACATCACTGATGACATCATTCTTGTGCTAATACGATGAACCTCTTCAGACTCTAATATAACCTTAGATACACTCAGTGTATACAGACACTCACACACTGTCACTCATCCATGGAGTTACTCACACACCTAGTCAGTCATGCAAAGAAACAATCTCACCTCCATTTCCACAACTATACAGTTATACACACCTTACTTATTCAAACATATACTAACACATATTTACTCTCTTATACAATCCCTGATACAAGTTCACAATGATCCATACAGCCACTCACACATTCACTGGCTCTCATGCACAGTTATTTATATATGCCAACTCTCACATGTACTGTGTTTTACATATGTACTTACTATGACATGTAGCATTCAGATATCCATTCACTCATCAATACACTCATGCACACAGTCAACCGCCCATGTAGCTGTTTCCACCTGCACTCTTGAACTCATACACCTAGTGAATCAACTGCTCACACATCTATGCACAGAGTCACACACCTCCCAGCCACCCCCTCACACACTCAATCTCCAATACAAATACTTGAGCAACCAATCAATAACACATATAGCCTTTCGTATAGCTAATGATCAACACATGCAGCAGTTTACACCACAACAGACATACTGATGCACACATTCAGACAGTTTAGTCACTAACCCATGCATTTAAGACGACACATTTATTTACTCACTCCTACAGTCAGTCACGCACCTACTAAATCCTTTATCCAGACACTTATACATCCACTCATTCTTCAATATGTAAAACATATTTAAACTTTACAGAAACACACAGTCACTGGATGATGTCATCGGTGATGTCATCAGTGATGTCATTTGAGATGTCATCAGTGATGTCACTAACCATGTCATGAATGATGTAATATGTGACATCATCAGCAGTGGATTGCGGGTGCGCGAAATATATAGTTAGTGCAACTAACTATATATGGAATTTCATTGGTTTTGTATGATTAAAATATTCACCTAACTATATATGGTGTCAAACCTATGGTTTTTTCATTGAATTTTCAAGGTTTTGTAAATGCAAATACCTAACTATATATGGTCTCAAACCTATGGTTTTTTCTATGAATTTCAATGGTTTTTTAATAGCAAATATCAATAGCTGTAAAATAGATACTTCATTAAAATGAACAATGTATTTTATATTTATTTAATACAATTTTCTTTATGTTTAATTTTTTTTAATTTTTTTTATTTTTTTTGCCCCGGAGCGCTCCCGTTACGCGCACCGGGCAGTGCACCGGTAAGCGCAACTCTGTTCAGCGCCCCGGTGCGCGTTACGGTAAGCGCCCCGTCAGCGCAATTGCCGCCAACAAAAACAACATCGTGACGCGCCGCGTAAGCGTGACGAATCGCGTAACCGCGTGATGCGTTCTTTCGGCGCGCTGAGTAAACGCACCCGGAAGCGCTCCGTGGCGCGACCCGGAGCGGGTAACGTAAGCGCGCCGGAGCGCGTAACGTAAGCGCTTCGGGACATGTGACCTAAAAATAACACTTTTCATTGGTTCTCAACTTTTTTTTCTCCAAATGATGAAAGCCCCCTCCTTTTTTCCTCATTCTTACTTTCTTCTTTGAGAGAGCAAGAGCTATTTGTGAGCAGAGAAATGGCTTCAGTAGTAGCTGCAGCTGGTGTACCCCCACCACCACCACCACCACCTAGAAAGGAAGGTCCACCACCCCAGATCCTTCCAGGAGTTGAAGAAGTGGAGGAAAAAGATGATGAGGAGGAACAGCGTAGGAGATTCTTGCCGGAAGAACCTAGGGAAAGGCATGTAAAAGTGCATTTTATATGGGAGTACTTCTCCATCCCTGCTGGGCAAAAAAAAGTGAATGCCCCACATGTCACCTGTTTAATTTGCGACAAAGTCCTCTCCAGGGGCAACCCCAACAAAAAGTATTCCTTCGGGAATTATACAATGATCCGCCACATGGAAAGGTGGCATCCTAACAATTTGGCACAGGCTGAGGTACGGGACATGATTCAAAAGAACAGAGATCCTCAGGCCAGCACCTCCACAGGTGAAATTACGGTTGCAGCACCAGAAGGGCGCCAAATGGTGCCAAACATACAAAATAAATTTGGAGGATTAAAGATGGTCTGCATTTATTGTGGAAAGACCATCTATTATGGGCAACTAAGTATTTCCCTTATTAATGATGCTGTAGACAACCACCACTGCAGCAAGAAAAGAAAGCAGTAGCTTTTTTTATTTTGTTTTGCTCCTGTTGAGCCACTGTTAATTCACAGTTTTTTGTTTCTTCCCTAAAAAAATACACCCTCAGATAAACTAGGGGGTCATGATATGTATACCGTGCCCCCTTTAGCCCATTCCCAACATTGTTTCTCCTCCATCTTCTGTCTAAATTCGACCGAAACACAAGATGGCGGACTCCCGTTACGCTGCCGGTAAGCTGCCCGGTGCGCGCACCGGGAAGCGCAACTCCCGCGAAAAAACGCAAAAAAATTTTTTTCTTTTTTTTTGCCCCGTGGGGACTTTTAATAGCCCCCACATCAAACCTAGGGGGTCAGGGGGGATCTACCCTGCCCCCTTTTGGTCATTTCGCACTTTGTTTTTTTCCACCTCTTGTGTCTCTATCCTACCGAGACACAAGATGGCGGCCACTCCAAACTGTTTGGAATGTTGTCAGACACCTGAGAGCCAATCCGCTTCTCCTCGCGAAGTTCCGTAACGCGCTCCGGTGCGCGCACCGGAGAGCTGTCACAGATATATATACTTTGTTTAACCTTAATTTCTCAAAATCCACTGGACCACATATCTTGAGACCTATCAAAGGCACATCGGGCTAATAGTCCCTACAATTTTGCCAAGTTTGGTGGAAATCCATTCAGCCGTTCGGGCTAAAAGTTAGTCCAACCGCCCTATGGAAAATTGCATGGGGAAAACATGTTTTGGGACCCCCCTTTTTATCTCGGCCCCCACTTGACGAATCCCCCCCAAACTTTCAGGGAAGGACCAGAGAGTAAATGTGCCATTTTCAGGAATATTTCAGCCAATTCCGTCCATCAACGCCAAAGTTATTCAACATAGAATGTTGAAAAATCCCATCGGAAAAAATCCTAACTATATATACCTACTGGCGACCGCCAGTAGGTAATATATATATATATATATATATATATATATATATATATATATATATATAAAATTTCTATGGCAAAATGAAACCCCCCATTTTGTTCCTTTTCAAATTAAATGTATTAAGTGTTACCACTTTATTCCAATCAAGATGACTTCAGGTGTGCCATACTTTTGTCATAAGTAAGACTGTTAGCGTAGTAGCGTAAGCGCGTCGGGTCATGTGAATGTTAAAGAATCTGTCAATTTTCCCTACTGAAACCCATTGATTTGCACTAAAATCGTTTTTCAATTATCATTTTAGGAACAGAACACAGGTCCTATGTACAAGCATTCATTTTCACTACTGAAAGCCATTAATTTGCCCTAAAATCGTTTTTTAATTAATATTTTATGAACCGAGCACAGATCCTATTTACAAGCATTCATTTTCCCTACTAAAACCCGTCTCCTTTGTAGATATCTTGCATGTTGTTACAGAAGTTATTGTGGTATATGGAATTCATACCATAGTCTGTCAGGAAAGCATAAACAACTGGAGGCAGGAGATGATAAAGAGATGTTAAATACACATTGGAGATAATATAGTGAGAGATAGGAAGTAACTATGAGCAAAATTACTATGTAACATAAAAAAGTTGCACAGTATATTTTAAGTCTCTGGTGGCCATCTTTGGGCTACATTGGGCTACATTGGGCTACATTGGGCTACATTTGGGCTCTAACATATATATAGCCCAATGTAGCCCAATATTTATTTTTTCAAAGTTAATTTTCGTAAAAACCACTAGAGCATATATCTTGAGACATAGCAAAGGCACATCGGGGTACCAGTCCCTACAATTTTGCCAAGTTTGGTGGAAATCCATTCAGCCGTTCGGGCTAAAAGTGAGTCCAACCGCCCTATGGAAAATTGCATTGGGAAAACACGTTTTGGGACCCCCCTTTTATCTCGGCCCCCGCTTGATGAATCCCCCCCAAACTTTCAGGGAAGGACCGGAGATTAAATGTGCCATTTTCAGGTAATTTGCAGCCAATTCCGACCATCAACGCCAAAGTTATTCAACATAGAATTTTGAAAAATCCCATAGGAAAAAATCCTAACTATATATACCTACTGGCGACCGCCAGTAGGTAATATATATATATATATATATATCCAACAACAGGAGGCACAAAGAGCGAGGCCACAGGAAGCATGATAAGGTTCTTTTAATGAAAAACGAGCACTTGCCAGCAGTCACCCCCAAGTAACAGGCTTTAAAGTTTATGACACTGCCAGACGCGTTTCAGGATAAACAATCCTTTCTTCAGTGGCTACTTGCAGGAATGAAGAAATCGCGCTGCTCCGTTCTGATTAAGAACACCTGCCCATGTGGGCGTGGCACTCGCACTGCCTCTTGGTGTTCGTAGTTCTTTAACCCATGTGGGTGCGCTGTCCACTCCTTCAAAATCACAATTAAAAATAAAGTCCCAAGTGGGTTGATGCACTGTACTTGGTAATGTGGCCGCCCTGCTTTCCAGTGGTCGAAGTGAACTCCGTGCAGGCTGCAGCCCTGAATTGCAGCCTGTACCGCTTCCTTCTGTAATTTCATGCTCGCAGGTGAGAGCCTGAACAGACCTGTAGGCAACAGTGAGCCCTCCTCGTCAGGCGTGCAAAGCCCCAAATATCCATCAACAGGAGGCACAAAGAGGGAGGCCACAGGAAGCATGATAAGGTTCTTTTAATGAAAAATGAGCACTTGCCAGCAGTCACCCCCAAGTAACAGGCTTCAAAGTTTATGACACTGCCAGATGCGTTTCAGGATAAACAATCCTTTCTTCAGTGGCTACTTGCAGGAATGAAGAAATCGCGCTGCTCCGTTCTGATTAAGAACACCTGCCCATGTGGGCGTGGCACTCGCACTGCCTCTTGGTGTTCGTAGTTCTTTAACCCATGTGGGTGCGCTGTCCACTCCTTCAAAATCACAATTAAAAATAAAGTCCCAAGTGGGTTGATGCACTGTACTTGGTAATGTGGCCGCCCTGCTTTCCAGTGGTCGAAGTGAACTCCGTGCAGGCTGCAGCCCTGAATTGCAGCCTGAAGGAGTGGACAGCACAACCACATGGGTTAAAGAAGTACGAACACCAAGAGGCAGTGCGAGTACAGTGCAGTCCTTGCCGAGCTGTCAAATAACAAAAGCTTTTGTTATTTGACAGCTCGGCAAGGACTGCACTGGACTAGTCCTATGCTTAAAGACTTTGCTGTTTAAATGGCGAAAGACTTTGTCATTTTCTATCTCGGCATGGATAGCACTGTCTAATCCTATGCTTAAAACTTTGATAGAAAAACAGACATTTGAGGTGAGCAGATCTAGAGTGTCGCTGGTGTTGAGAGTGCTCTAACAGGAGCTGCTTTCCACCTAAACTGAGACCTACCCAGAGTTCTCTCCTTCTTTTTTGCATAATTTATGCGTCACTCTATGCCTGAAAGGGTTTTGTTTTGACTTAATACTGGGTGCTCCCTTGTGTCTGGACAAAGCTATACCTCTCTGAAGAGCTCTAATTAGAGCGAAACACTGTGTCAGGGGTTGCTTTTATTCATTTCAGGTTGGCTTGAGTTGGTATTTTACCAATTCAAAGCTGTAATATTGTGCCTGGAGTGATAAATGGCTTTTGTTATTTGACAGCTCGGCAAGGACTGCACTGTACTAGTCCTATGCTTAAAGACTTTGCTGTTTAAATGGCGAAAGACTTTGTCATTTTCTATCTCGGCATGGATAGCACTGTCTAATCCTATGCTTAAAAACTTTGATAGAAAAACAGACATTTGAGGTGAGCAGATCTAGAGTGTCGCTGGTGTTGAGAGTGCTCTAACAGGAGCTGCTTTCCACCTAAACTGAGACCTACCCAGAGTTCTCTCCTTCTTTTTTGCATAATTTATGCGTCACTCTATGCCTGAAAGGGTTTTGTTTTGACTTAATACTGGGTGCTCCCTTGTGTCTGGACAAAGCTATACCTCTCTGAAGAGCTCTAATTAGAGCGAAACACTGTGTCAGTGGTTGCTTTTATTCATTTCAGGTTGGCTTGAGTTGGTATTTTACCAATTCAAAGCTGTAATATTGTGCCTGGAGTGATAAATGGCTTTTGTTATTTGACAGCTCGGCAAGGACTGCACTGTACTAGTCCTATGTTTAAAGACTTTGCTGTTTAAATGGCGAAAGACTTTGTCATTTTCTATCTCGGCATGGATAGCACTGTCTAATCCTATGCTTAAAAACTTTGATAGAAAAACAGACATTTGAGGTGAGCAGATCTAGAGTGTCGCTGGTGTTGAGAGTGCTCTAACAGGAGCTGCTTTCCACCTAAACTGAGACCTACCCAGAGTTCTCTCCTTCTTTTTTGCATAATTTATGCGTCACTCTATGCCTGAAAGGGTTTTGTTTTGATATATATATACATATATACATATATACATATATACATTACCTACTGGCGGTCGCCAGTAGGTATATATAGTTAGGATTTTTTCCTATGGGATTTTTCAAAATTCTATGTTGAATAACTTTGGCGTTGATGGACGGAATTGGCTGAAAGTTTCCTGAAAATGGCACATTTACTCTCCGGTCCTTCCCTGAAAGTTTGTGGGGGATTCGTCAAGCGGGGGCCGAGATAAAAGGGGAGTCCCAAAACGTGTTTTCCCCATGCAATTTTCCATAGGGCGGTTGGACTCACTTTTAGCCCGAACGGCTGAATGGATTTCCACCAAACTTGGCAAAATTGTAGGGACTGGTACCCCGATGTGCCTTTGCTATGTCTCAAGATATATTCTCCAGTGGTTTTTACGAAAACTAACTTTGAAAAAATATATATTGGGCTACATTGGGCTAATATATGTTAGAGCCCAAATGTAGCCCAATGTAGCCCAATGTAGCCCAATGTAGCCCAAAGATGGCCACCAGAGACTTCAAATATACTGTGCAACTTTTTTATGTTACATAGTAATTTTGCTCATAGTTACTTCCTATCTCTCACTATATTATCTCCAATGTGTATTTAACATCACTTTATCATCTCCTGCCTCCATGTTGTTTATGCTTTCCCGACAGACTATGGTATGAATTCCATATACCACAATAACTTCTGTAACAACATGCAAGATATCTACAAAGGAGACGGGTTTTAGTAGTGAAAATTAATGCTTGCAAATAGGATCTGTGCTCGGTTCATAAAATATTAATTAAAAAACGATTTTAGGGCAAATTAATGGCTTTCAGTAGTGAAAATGAATGCTTGTACATAGGACCTGTGTTCTGTTCCTAAAATGATAATTGAAAAACGATTTTAGTGCAAATCAATGGGTTTCAGTAGTGAAAATTGACAGATTCTTTAACATTCACATGACCCGACGCGCTTACGCTACTACGCTAACAGTCTTACTTATGACAAAAGTATGGCACACCTGAAGTCATCTTGATTGGAATAAAGTGGTAACACTTAATACATTTAATTTGAAAAGGAACAAAATGAGGGGTTTCATTTTGCCATAGAAATTCTATATATATATATATTCACTGAAAAAACCATAGGTTATAGACCATATATCGTTAGGAATTAGCATTTACAAAACCTTGAAAATTCACTGAAAAAACCATAGGTTATAGACCATATATAGTTAGGAATTAGCATTTAAAAAACCTTATTTTACTCACACAAAACCATTGAAATTCCATATATAGTTAGTTGCAGTAACTATATATCGCGCACCCGCAATCCACTGCTGATCATGTCACATATTACATCATTCATGACATGGTCAGTGACATCACTGATGACATCACTGATGACATCTCAAATGACATCACTGATGACATCATCTAGTGTCTGTGTGTTTTTGTAAAGTTTAAATATGTTTTACATATTGAAGAATGAGTGGATGTATGGAAGACTGAGTGTGTGTGTGGCTGGCTGGGAGGTGTGTGACTGTGCATATCAATGTGTACTTGTATCAGTGATTGTATAAGAGAGTAAGTATGTGTTAGTTTATGTGTGAAAAGTATGGTGTTCTGTGTTTAACTGTATAGATGAGGAAATCGAAGTGTGATTGATTCTTCACAGGACTGACTAGGTGTATGAGTGCATATGATAGTGTTGTAATAATGAGTGACTGTATGTATGAGTGATTGTATGGGTGAATGAGTGAATGTGTGTGTAGACGTAGGAATCAGTGAGTGCGTATGTAGTAACTGGTATTGGTGTGTCATGATGTCATCACTGATGTCATTTGAGATGTCATCAGTGATGTCATCAGTGATGTCATTTGAGATGTCATCAGTGATGTCATCAGTGATGTCACTGACCATGTCATGAATGATGTAATATGTGACATGATCAGCAGTGGATTGCGGGTGCGCGATATATAGTTACTGCAACTAACTATATATGGAATTTCAATGGTTTTGTGTGAGTAAAATAAGGTTTTTTAAATGCTAATTCCTAACTATATATGGTCTATAACCTATGGTTTTTTCAGTGAATTTTCAAGGTTTTGTAAATGCTAATTCCTAACTATATATGGTCTATAACCTATGGTTTTTTCAGTGAATTTCATAGGTTTTTTAATAGCAAATCTTTATAAAAATAATACATTTTAAATCTAATTTTATATTTTATAATTTTTTTATTTTTTTTTAATATTATTTTTAGTGCGCTCCCGGGGCGCGGACAGGTGAACGCACGGGTAAGCGCAATCTGGCGGCGCGCCCCGAGGCGCGTACTAATGCGCGTCCCGGAAGCGCTATTGTCGAGAACGAAAACAACATCGTGACGTATCGCGTAGCCGCCACGCCTTGCGTCATAAGACACGTATCGCGTAGCCGCGAGATGCGTCTTATGACGCACCGCGTAAGCGCACCCGGAAGCGCATACGATCGCGCAACGTAAGCGCCCCGATGCGCTTACGATACACGCCCGGGACGCGCCCCGGGCGCGTAGCGTAAGCGCGTCAAACCATGTGACTTTAAAATAACACTTTTCATTGGTTCAGAACTTTTTTTTTTCCAAATTGTGTGAAACCCACCCATTTCTCTCACTATTGCTTTGTACTTGGAGAGAGCAAGAGCTGTTGTGTCTACTCTATCTCCTACTTTTCTGATCTCCAGCAATGGCTGCAAGAGAGTCATCCAGCAGTGATTCAGAGGGATTTTTGGATGAGGACCCTCCTCAGCAAAAGAAAAAAACCCATTTCATTTGGAAATTTTATGACATCCCAGAAGGACAGAAAAAAGTGAACGCTCCCAAAGTAACATGCAAAATATCTGGGAGTAGTTTATCCAGAGGCAATCCTCTGAAAAAATATAGTTTTGGCAATGCCAATTTGATCCGGCATGTCAAAAGAAGACACCCTAACAACTTTGCCAGGGAGAGTGTCAGAGAGCTGGCACGGAATGTACCAACAGATGGCGGCAGCACCTCCACTGGTGGAGCAACACCTTCGGGACCACCCCGTGGAAGAATGATCCCTAACATTCAGCCGGTGTTTGCGGGCATCAAATTTTTGTGCGCAGAGTGTGACGAACTGCTCTGCTATGGGGAGCAGAGTGTTGAACTGATTGCCCTAAAGAAACAGCAACACCGCTGCTCTTCCAGTCCCTAAATTTTCAATTTTTTTTGCTCCTGTTGAGCAGTTTTGGAATCCTTGTTTTTGTTTTTCCCTTGAAAAAAATACAAAAAAAATATAAAATTGTTTTAAAAAGTCTAAAAAAATATAAAACAAAAAAAACAAAAAAAAAATATATATAAAACAACAAAATGAAAAAAAAAGTTCTTTTCAGAACTACCTCCAATTTTTAAAAAGAAGCTTTATTTTTTTTAAAGTCTGTCATTTTTAATCTCCATGGTACGCTCCCCCGTACGCTCCCCGGTGCGCGTACCGGGCGCTCACCCCCGCGAAAATCGAATTTTTTTTTATTTTTTTTTTCACCCGCGGGAGCCTTTTATGGCCCCCACATGTAACCTAGGGGGTCAGGGGGTGTGTACCCTGCCCCCTCTTGCTCATTTCCCCCTTTGATTTTTGCCACCTCTTGTGTCTCAATCCTACCGAGACACAAGATGGCGGCCGCTGCGGACTGTTTCGAATGTTTATAGACACCCGAGAACCAATCAGCTTGCCGTGCGCAGATCGCGTGGCGCGCCTGGAGCGCTCCCCTGTACGCGTACGTGGGAGCGCTCCAGGCGCGGCTCTGGATATATATCTTTTTTTGAACGTTAATTTCTCAAAATCCACTGGAGCACATATATTGAGACCTACAAAAGGCACATCGGGCTACCAGTCCCTACAAATTTGCCAAGTTTCGTGCAAATCCATTCAGCCGTTCGGGCTAAAAATGAGGCTAACCGCCCTATGGAAAACTCAATGTTAAAAACACGTTTTGGGACCCCCCTTTTTTCTCGGCCCCCCCTGGACCAACTCCCCCCAAATTTCCAGTGGCTGCTCAGAAACAAAATGTTCCATTTTGCTGAAAATTTCAGCCAATTCCGTCCACAAACGCCAAAGTTATTAGACATAGAATTTTCAAAAATCCCATAGGGAAAAAATCCTAACTATATATACCTACTGGCGACCGCCAGTAGGTAATATATATATATTACCTACTGGCGGTCGCCAGTAGGTATATATAGTTAGGATTTTTTCCGATGGGATTTTTAAAACTTCTATGTTGAATAACTTTGGCGTTGATGGACGGAATTGGCTGAAATATTCCTGAAAATGGCACATTTACTCTCCGGTCCTTCCCTGAAAGTTTGGGGGGGATTTGTCAAGCGGGGGCCGAGATAAAAGGGGGGTCCCAAAACGTGTTTTCCCGATGCAATTTTCCATAGGGCGATTGGACTCACTTTTAGCCCGAACGGCTGAATGGATTTCCACCAAACTTGGCAAAATTGTAGGGACTGTTAGCCCGATGTGCCTTTGCTAGGTCTCAAGATATGTGGTCCAGTGGATTTTGAGAAATTAAGGTTAAAAAAAATATATATATCTGTGACAGTGCTCCGGTGCGCGCACCGGAGCGCGTTACGGAACTTCGCGAGGAGAAGCGGATTGGCTCTCTGGTGTCTGACAACATTCCAAACAGTTCGGAGCGGCCGCCATCTTGTGTCTCGGTAGGATAGAGACACAAGAGGTGGAAAAAAACAAAGTGCGAAGTGACCAAAAGGGGGCAGGGTAGATCCCCCCTGACCCCCTAGGTTTGATGTGGGGGCTATTAAAAGGCCCCGGGGGGGCAAAAAAAAAGAGAAAAAAATGTTTGCGTTTTTTCGCGGGAGTTGCGATTCCCCGTGCGCGCAACGGGAAGCTTACCGGCAGCGTAACGGGAGTCCGCCATCTTGTGTTTCGGTCGAATTTAGACAGAAGATGGAGGATAAACAATGTTGGGAATGGGCTAAAGGGGGCACGGTAGACATATCATGACCCCCTAGTTTATCTGAGGGTGTTTTTTTTAGGGAAGAAACAAAAAACTGTGAATTAACAGTGGCTCAACAGGAGCAAAAAAAAATAAAAAATGCTACTGCTTTCTTTTCTTGCTGCAGTGGTGGTTGTCTACAGCATCATTAATAAGGGAAATACTTAGTTGCCCATAACAGATGGTCTTTCCACAATAAATGCAGACCATCTTTAATCCACCAAATTTATTTTGTATGTTTGGCACCATTTGGCGCCCTTCTGGTGCTGCAACCGTAATTTCACCTGTGGAGGTGCTGGCCTGAGGATCTCTGTTCTTTTGAATCATGTCCCGTACCTCAGCCTGTGCCAAATTGTTAGGATGCCACCTCTCCATGTGGCGGATCATTGTATAATTCCTGAAGGAATACTTTTTGTTGGGGTTGCCCCTGGAGAGGACTTTGTCGCAAATTAAACAGGTGACATGTGGGGCATTCACTTGTTTTTGCCCAGCAGGGATGGAGAAGTACTCCCATATAAAATGCACTTTTACATGCCTTTCCCTAGGTTCTTCCGGCAAGAATCTCCTACGCTGTTCCTCCTCATCATCTTCTTCCTCCACTTCTTCAACTCCTGGAAGGATCTGGGGTGGTGGACCTTCCTTTCTGGGTGGTGGTGGTGGTGGTGGGGGTACACCAGCTGCAGCTACTACTGAAGCCATTTCTCTGCTCACAAATAGCTCTTGCTCTCTCAAAGAAGAAAGTAAGAATGAGGAAAAAAGGAGGGGGCTTTCATCATTTGGAGAAAAAAAAAGTTGAGAACCAATGAAAAGAGTTATTTTCAGGTCATATGTCCCGACGCGCTTACGTTACGCGCTCTGGCGCGCTTACGTTACGCGCTCCGGGTCGCGCCACTGAGCGCTTCCGGGTGCATTTACGCAGCGCGCCGAAAGAACGCATCACGCGGTTACGCGATACATCACGCTTACGCGGTGCGTCACGATGTTGTTTTTGTTCGCGGCAATTGAGCTGACGGGGCGCTTACCGTAATGCGCACCGGGGCGCTGAACAGAGTTGCGCTTACCGGTGCACTGCCCGGTGCGCGTAACGGGAGCGCTCCGTGGCAAAACATTTTTGTTTGAGACCATATATAGTTAGGTATTTGCATTTACAAAACCTTGAAAATGCAATAAAAAAACCATAGGTTTGAGACCATATATAGTTAGGTGAATATTTTAATCATACAAAACCAATGAAATTCCATATATAGTTAGTTGCACTAACTATATATTTCGCGCACCCGCAATCCACTGCTGATGATGTCACATATTACATCATTCATGACATGGTCAGTGACATCACTGATGACATCACTGATGACATCTCAAATGACATCACTGATGACATCACTAATGACATCATCCAGTGACTGTGTGTTTCTGTAAAGTTTAAATATGTTTTACATATTGCAGAATGAGTGGATGTATAAGTGGATAAAGGATTTAGTAGGTGCGTGACTGACTGTATGAGTGAGTGATAAATGTGTCGTACTAAATGCATGGGTTAGTGACTAAACTGTCTGAATGTGTGCATCAGTATGTCTGTTGTGGTGTAAACTGCTGCATGTGTTGATCATTAGCTATACGAGAGGCTATATGTGTTATTGATTGGTTGCTCAAGTATTTGTATGGGAGATTGAGTGTGTGTGGGGGTGGCTGGGAGGTGTGTGACTCTGTGCATAGATGTGTGAGCAGTTGATTCACTAGGTGTATGAGTTCAAGAGTGCAGGTGGAAACAGCTACATGGGCGGTTGACTGTGTGCATGAGTGTATTGATGAGTGAATGGATATCTGAATGCTACATGTCATAGTAAGTACATATGTAAAACACAGTACATGTGAGAGTTGGCATATATAAATAACTGTGCATGAGAGCCAGTGAATGGTGAGTGGCTGTATGGATCAATGTGAACTTGTATCAGGGATTGTATAAGAGAGTAAATATGTGTTGGTATATGTTTGAATAAGTAAGGTGTGTATAACTGTATAGTTGAGGAAATGGAGGAGAGATTGTTTCTTTGCATGACTGACTAGGTGTGTGAGTAACTCCATGGATGAGTGACAGTTTGTGAGTGTCTGTATACACTGAGTGTATCTAAGGTTATATTAGAGTCTGAAGAGGTTCATCGTATTAGCACAAGAATGATGTAATCAGTGATGTGATCAATGATGTCAAATGAGATGTCATCAGTGATGTCATCAGTGATGTCATTTGAGATGTCATCAGTGATGTCATCAGTGATGTCACTGACCATGTCATGAATGATGTAATATGTGACATCATCAGCAGTGGATTGCGGGTGCGCGAAATATAGTTAGTACAACTAACTATATAGGAGCAATTTCAATGGTTTTTTAAATGCTAATTCCGAACTATATATATATATATTTGATCCTCACCCACAGGTACCACCTGTGGCATGCTTCATCATTAGACCCTCACCCAGGCACTGAAGGTGAATGGGTGAGCTCTACATGTTTGTAAGTGAAGCTCTTTGAGTGGTGTGAGTGACTTAAAATAGCCTTTAAATCCTTTGTAACAAATGTATTATTCTGGGAACTAGGGCTAGGTAAAATAGATCAGTGTGATGCTTTTAGGAATAAGTGTTAGTAGGCATCTGATACATCGACATGTTTCAGCATTTATATAGCACATGAAGGGTGACTAGGGTTCCCCAGGACCTTGTTTTTACCCTGTTTCTGCATTTGCTAATTTTCTGTGCAAGTAAATAGTAATAAACATGCACGTTACCATACATTCCATATTTATAGGACCTTTTCCTTGTATGGTTGTAAATTACTTATTTTTTTCAACGGACATCATGAGAGTACAAGGGGAGGACGGATTCTGTAGTCACACATTCATCAAGAGTAGGCGTCCGCTTGTGCTCGAAGCTTTCCAAGGGACACAAGGAGAAAGCATTTGATAGGGTCTCCTCGGACTACATTTGGGCGGTCATTGTATGGTTAGGTTTCTGGAAAGGTTTCATCAAGGCAATCCAGGGCCTATACAAGGCTCCAGTAGCTTGATTAAGATTGAACATGGGTATACAGGGTACTAGGCAAGGATACCCGTGCTCTCCCCTTCTGTTTGCCTTATACATTGATCCTTTCATCCGAAGAGCAACACTAATAAGGATATAAGGCCAATGAGGTTTCAAGAGCAAGAAACTAAAGTCTTGGCCTACACTGATGATGTGGCCATGTTAGTCCCCAATCCCCAAACCACACTAGTTGCAATTTTGGAGGAAGCACAGGCATTTGGCACAATTTCAGGCTACTCACTTAATCAGCAGAAGACGCAGATAGTTATGAATAGGATAACTAATCTGCATGATAAAAGAATTACTGTCCTAGAGCACAATACAGCAAATATTGAGTCTTAAGAGAAATGAAAAACCAGATCATATTCTTTCCGTATTTTAAGTTCATTAAATCAGTTCCTTTTATTTTATTTTATTTTCTCTTCACAAACGTGAGATTTCCATCACATAGTCAGTCTTCATACAATGTTCATTGGAGTCATACAAAATGTAGCCAAAAAAACAAAGCCGACACGTGTTTCGTCACGGGAAGCAATCACCCAATGACTTCTTCAGGGCATAAAAAACTCCTCACATAGTCATACACCACATTCCAGGTATGACCTGTCTACGGCCCAGTACTATATAAGACTAGGTAAAATCGTATTCTCTTCAAACGATCAAGTATCCGTCCATCATTAATAGGTTCAATATCTCCATATAGTTCATGAATCCGTTGTGATTCAGAAAAGATTGTATAGAAATTTCGGGAGAGTGCTCCCGTCATCATCCACGGTGCTTCTAAAGTTGTGGCGACTTGAACATTGTATGAAGACTGACTATGTGATGGAAATCTCACGTTTGTGAAGAGAAAATAAAATAAAATAAAAGGAACTGATTTAATAAACTTATAATACGGAAAGAATATGATCTGGCTTTTATTTTCTCTTAAGACTCAATATTGGCTGTGTTGTGCTCGGGGACAGTAATTATTCCTTCTTGTATTCTTTGTGTTTACACAGAGGAGTTTTGGGGACGTAAGTTGCCGTATTTCCCTTGTTCCCTGGAGCAATTTACTTTAGGATTTACTGTAAAAGCTGGCTTTGCGCAAGATTAACCAAGCCACGATCTGGATGATCCTCGGGTGAAGCAGGCAGCCACTTATCTAGGTAGTTATATTACCTCCAAACTGGGACAACTAGTGGAGGGAAATGTTGCTCCAGCTATTCAAAAAGCAAAGAAGGTCTTTGACAGAATGCATAACCTTCATCTATCCATTGTATGCTGGTGTGATATTATTAAGATAGTCTTCCTACCCAAAGTGCTTTACCTTTTTAAGGCAATACCCATAGAATTTGGGAAACAATGATTTAAAACACCTGAATATATATGCTAAATAGGTTAATTTTGCCTCAAGGCAGGACCAAGAGAGCACTGAGATAAATTACACTGTCAAGAGAGAGGGGAGGTAGGGCGGTGCCAAATCTCAGAATGTATTTTTAGTCAGCTGCTCTACAATAAATGCAGGGATTAATGGGAGGCAATGTAGAAGACCATTGGAGCAGAGCAGGGTCACCAGATATATATGAGTTACTATTGGGAGACAAAGCCCGTAATTGCTTGCTGAAGTATAGAAAACCCAGATATAAAAAAAATAGATTTAAACCACTGGTAGCAGTATTTCAGATTTTTAAAAGGGAAACTGGACTTGGGAGAGTAAAGTTTTATACATGGCTTTTTAGAAATCCCACATTCTCGGAAATCTTTAAAGATAATATAATGGCTAGGAGGGAGGGGTTGGAAATCTGGAAGATGGAATTCAGCCATTTATAGATATACAAGCTACATTTGAAATTGACAAAAGAGACTTTTTCAAATATTTGCAAATATGTAGCTTCTTAGGAGCGAAGAAAGGGGGATCTAACACATTTTGTGAAGTCCATATTATCAAGGTGTTTAGGGGTAGTTAGAGCTGCACCATCAGAAAACGTTACTCAGAACTGTCCCAGTTGAAACAGCAAAATCTTGAGAAACAAGGGTGGTTATGGGTGGATACGCTTAGGATAGATCAGGGTAGATTTTTTTGAGTCTCTTGAACTACGGCAGACCATCCTGTGTTCAGCTGGGCTGCAAACACAACATAAAAAAAATCTTCTCACTGTATCAAACCACAGCCAAAATAGCACAATGGGGGGACCGGAAGGGATCAGGTGTCCCTGCTGTAGCAATATAGAACCAGATTTAATACACATGTTCTCGTCCTGCCCCCGTTTAAAAACTTTGAAGTAGGAAATAGAAACATTTTTAGATCAAACCCTAAACATAAAGGTCATGCTAACACCTGAATTAATGCTCCTCGGGGTCAGCAGTGGTGAAATACAAGATGCATGCCAATAATTTTTACTTGTGGCTACAGCCGTTGTGAGAATTTGCACAGCCTCGGTGTGACTGGACCAGCTGGCTCCTTCGTTTCAGCAATGGCTTGGAAGGTTGCTAGCCATTTTCAAATCAGAAAACGGGGTCTGTGAAAGAAAGGGGAGGCGGACAGAAGACTTGGCAGGTCTATCGGGGCCTCAGTCTATAGATGGAAGGAGGAAAGACTGGATAACAGACCTTAGCCAATCATCTGATCAACGCTGTTTTTTAGGGTTATATCTCTGAGTATTACAACAGGCTGCTGGGTGCTTATAACTATTGGCTTATAAATTGTTTTAGGGTTATATTATTAAGTATTATTTATTAAGCAATATTCTAACTCAAATATTTAAAGCCTCTCTTTTTGGAAACCATGTAATGGCTGCTATGAATTTAATATTTATATAACAATATCCTGCTGTCACTCTCTTTTAGGATCCTTTTGTTTTGTCAATATTTAATGGTATTTATTGCTCTTCTCTTTTCTCTTTAACTTATGTATAAACTTCCTGATGAACTATTTGTATATTTAATGATGGTGTTGAAATGAGAAAACAAATAAATATATTACAAAAAAAGAAAGATTTAATCTAACGTAGGAAATACAAACATTCTTATGTATTTTGCTTGACTCAGAATAAAACTTTTAAAATATCCTAGTTTGTACATAAAAATATTACTTAACTATACATCCCAGCAAATACCAAAGCATCACCCACATCCCTTCCCACCAGAGAATACTGCAAACGATATCACAGCTTGAAGGCTGAACCAACCACAGGCAAAATGAATTCACTCTAGCACCAAACTACAACCAGATAACGGCTGACAGCAAACACTACTGGTGTAGAAGTGTCTCATGTCAGAATCCTATAAGCTATTGAGTGGATTCTGGTCCCAAGATTTAGAAATATCGTCCGTATCCATTTACGCCTCAAATATAAATATTTCGGACAAAAGGACAATAAATGCTACCCGGTCTCCGGTGTCAGCACACAGGCAGGGCAAAGAATGGAACCAGCATCCTTGTTACACCTGCAGGTAAACACTTTTGTAGGCAGACAGTTAAAACGAAACTGCACGTACAAACTCTTTGTGAGTGCAGCACTAATTATGCCAAGGTCAAGTTCAAAAGAAGGAGTATCCTTAAATTTAAGGAATTTCTTAGTTAGCTGTCCATTAGTTTCTTGCAAAGTACAGTTTTCACAGACAAGAGCCCAATAACGTTCTTTTATTATTCTTGCAACGGACTTGTGAATGCTGATAGCGCCAAGCCAAATATTTTCAACATAGAGCTTCAAAAGCCAATTGCGTACAAAGTTGAACCAAGGGATTTGTTGGACAGTACTAAGGACTATAAGGGGCATATTTACAAGAACTTAACACCGCAATAGCCTCAATTTGTTGACGTTACTGCAACTTTTTTATTGCCTTATTTACAAAGTGCCGCCAATTGCAGTTATCAGCGCTTTTCTATTGTAAACGTTAATTTTCTCAACCACCACTCCTGTTAGCAGGACTTAACCAAAATGAGATCCAAGGTGGGTGTTCCCGAGCAAAAACTGACGCTAACCCCACTTTGCGATATTTACGATTAATTTTTCATCCGGCAATATCCTCTCAAAACTCCTGCTAGGGAATTTTTTAAGAACAGAGAATACCTGCTCTTAAAATTGAGCTAACATTTGGAGCCTCATTGCAAAGGTTTTGCCACAAAACAAAAGGGCAGTAAGATAGGGGGCGCATTCCTGGGCCCCACTCATGAAAAGTATTGCATTGCTTCAACAAAAGAGAGCTGCAACAGTTTTCCCAGCGCCCTCCTTGCGACACCATGGATGCGCGGTATCCACTGTTTGGCGCTCCATGTTGCAATTAATGACAGATACGTCTGCAAAAGTCAAAGCTAAAGTCACACATTGCTGCAGTTGCGTCACAAGCATGACGCAACTCCAGCAATACATGGGGCCAGCCTATCCCTTTGGCACTGCATCACCCTTACACCTGCTGTGAGTCAGGTGTAAGGTTCTGACGCAGTGGCATCCTAGAATTGTTACAATGAAATCTGATGGATTTAACTGGGCCACTCCTGAGGCTTGGTTGCATTTTATTTAACTGAATTTATATAGTGCAAATGTTACCCAAATCGGGTATCAGAGTGCTTTACACAGCACCAGTTACATTACATTAGGACACATTCATTTTTAGTAGGTACATGGAGATTAAGTGATTTGCCCAGAATCACAGGATGTTCTGCGTCATTGCGAAGACTCAAACCCAGTTCACCAGAATCAAGGTTGACCGCCTTAGCCGTTAGGCCAACTCCTCTCCACAGAGGAACGTTGGTACGCCCACCCTGCATACATCATACCTGACACAGGTATAATGTGGCATAGGGCTTAATAGGTTCATGCATATGCCCAGATGCAACACTTTGCAATGCAGTGCAACATGGTGCAAGATTCATTCTGCAAATATGTCACGTAAATTATGCACTGGTAGTGTGAAACAGTCAGAAGGGGCTCATGTATAAGCCCCCCTATCTTTTTCTCTTATCTTGGCACACAAGAGCTGCCAGGTGCCAATGTAGGCACCCTTGTGCCATAAGGGTGACTGTGTTGTGGATTTGATGGATTTTGTAGCTCCATCTCTTCTCGAGATCTCTACAGTTGGGGCTGGACTAGTGGAGGGTGGGAATGAACCAGTTTGCCTTCTTGGAGTGTTGTTTACCTGGTCTTTCCTTGAAGGGTGCCAGGGTGTCGGCATAAGTTGGAGATCCATCGGTGGAGGTTGTGCACTGGGGGTTTGGCATCTGTAAGCGGTGGCGGAGTGGTGGTGCTGAGGGAGTTGATGAGAACTTCTTCAGTGGTCTCGATCCAGCTGTGCCTGGGGGCAATGATGGTGATGGTGTACAGTGGGCATGGTGAAAGTGTGATGTAAAATGTGGTCTGGCTGTGGGTGAAGTTCCCACTGGTGGAGAAGATGGGCTCGAGCATGTGTCAGGCTACGTAGGTTGGTGTTGTGACTAGCTGCTTGAGTCCGAAGTTGGCGAGGTTCTTCAGGAGGGCAGTGGTGTTCTGGTCACTGGGTATTTCAGGTGGACCTTGAGGTCTCCGAGCAGGATGTAGTTGGTGGATGGGAGAGCCTGAGGTCCGATGAGGTCTACAATGGCTTCAGTAAATGGGGGTGTATGGCCAGGGGGGGCCAATATATGCAGTTGCCATGGAGGGTGGTGTTGGAGTTGGTCTGGATCTGGAAGTGGAGGTTGTCCATGGTGGTCTTTTGTAGACAATAGCAATAAGTCCTCCTGCATAGTCGGGTTGGTCCTTGCGGATGATTTTGTAGCCGTTGTGGATGGTGATGGCAATGTCCAGTCCGGAGCAGAGGTTGGTCCAGGTTTCCATGAAGAAGGTGTTGTCTGAAGAGGTGGTGCCGAGGTGGTTCCAGATGTCTGTACCGTATTTGTGGAGGGACAGCACGTTGAGGAGGATGCAGATGAGTTGGTTGGGTGCGCTGTTGGTCGGCTGGATGGCAAGAGGCGCTGGTGTGCTGATATTACAGGAGGTGCGTTTGCAGTTTTAGCAGGAGGAGGGTACAAGGGTATTCTTCGATATATGCCAGATGGCAGGTGGCGTTGCATCCAGGGTTGAGTGCGAGGGGCGTTCTGGTGTTGTAGCAGTGGAGTGTCTGAGAGGCAGGGTTTCTGGTGCTGGGTATGGTACAAGAGCAGACGGATACAGATGGGCTTGCCTTTGGCTTCCCTTCGGCGCACCAGTGGCACACCAGCACAATATCCTACGGCCTGTCATGCAGAGGGACATGGCCCACCATTGGTTATCTCCTCTGTGCACCCCAGTGTAGTTGTGGTGCTTAGTATGTGATACAGGCCTCCCTACATTGGTGCACAGGAGCACCTTTACCGTTCACAGCTCCAAAGAGCCCAAGGCGGTCTTCTCACACAGGTCAGCAAACATTTCCCTGTACGACCTACCAGACTTCATCAATATGTATGGGCGATCGCCGAGCCTCAATGTCTACTGCCACAGCCCAGCAACTCCACAGCGCCTCCGCACCCCACTCTGGGTCTCAGACACAGGCCCAGTGAGGCCCCAGGGTCTGTCTGCGCTTTCAGGGTTTTGGATGCCATGGTGTTGCAAGGAGTGAGCAATGAAAAGTGATACATCACTGGTTCTGTCCAAGGATGCACCTCTTTTGATGGGAAACAACCTTTACAACGCAACTTTTACAACGAACTACCATTACAACGAAACTTTTACAACGCAAAAACTTTTACAACGCATACCATTACAACGCAGGATTTTACAACGCAAGTACCTTTACAACGCATACCATTACAACGTAAGTATTGGTAAGTATATAATTATTTTTAAAATATTATATGTTTGGGTTTTTGGGTAAAGGGATATTTTTAGGGTTCAGGGTCAGTTTTCAGTTTTTGGGTAAAGGGGTATTTTTAGGGTTCAGGGTCAGTTTTCAGTTTTTGGGTAAAGGGGTATTTTTAGGGTTCAGGGTCAGTTTTCTGTTTTTGGGTAAAGGGGTATTTTTAGGATTCAGGGTCAGTTTTCAGTTTTTGGGTAAAGGGGTATTTTTAGGGTTCAGGGTCAGTTTTCAGTTTTTGGGTAAAGGGGTATTTTTAGGGTTCAGGGTCAGTTTTCAGTTTTTGGGTAAAGGGGTATTTTTAGGGTTCAGGGTCAGTTTTCAGTTTTTGGGAAAGGGGTATTTTTAGGGATCAGGGTCAGTTTTCAGTTTTTGGGTAAAGGGGTATTTTTAGGGTTCAGGGTTAGTTTTCAGTTTTTGAGTAAAGGGGTTTTTTAGGGTTCAGGGTCAGTTTTCAGTTTTTGGGTAAAGGGGTATTTTTAGGGTTCAGGGTCAGTTTTCAGTTTTTGGGTAAAGGGGTATTTTTAGGGTTCAGGGTCAGTTTTGCGTTTGTGGGTAAAGGGGTATTTTTAGGGTTCAGGGACAGTTTGGGGTTTTTGGGGTACAGGGTTAATTTGTAAAAATAAAATAAAATTATATTTAAATTAAATTAATTAAATGTAATTAAATAAAAATCACTTATAATTTAATAATTTAAATTAATTTAAATTAAAAAAAATATTTTTAGGGTTCAGGGTCAGTTTTGGGTTTTTGGGGTACAGGGTTAATTTGTAAAAATAAATTAAAATTATATTTAAATTAAATTAATTAAATATAAATTAAATAAAATTTAATTATATTTTAATAATTTAAAATAATTTATATTAAAAAAATATTATATACTTACCAATATTTACGTTGTAATGGTATGCGTTGTAAAGGTACTTGCGTTGTAAAATCTTGCGTTGTAATGGTATGCGTTGTAAAAGTTTTTGCGTTGTAAAAAATTCGTTGTAATGGTAGTCGTTGTAAAAGTATGCGTTGTAACGTCATACATCCCTTTTGATAGATGTAGTCCTGAATGTTCTCATTCCCTGGAATCAGAGTGGTCATTCTGGCTATTGGGGTCCATGGGTGGTTGTTGATCTGTGCTGCACTTGATCCTGGCTGCTCCATTGTGCATTGTGCACGTGGGGGTTGTGTCATTTTTTGCCCGCTAACGTCAGACCTTTTATCCCCTTTTGCTAGTGTTAGCGACAGTTTTCACCGTGTTTATCTAAAACTACTGCCATGTTGCGACGTATTGTATATACATCGGTACCAAGGTGATAGTTGTCAGTGATACGCAGCAGTAAGGAAATTGCTGCTAACTACAGGTAACGCTAGTTACCGGTAGTTCTGGTAAATATACCCCTAAATTCCCTCAAAGAATCCCTATATTCATTGAGTTCTGGGGTAGTCCACAGGCATACCCAATACACATGTGGCTTCAGGACATTTTAGTGAGAAATTCTTCTGATGCCTAAATACAAAAATTGGAGTCAGAGGAATAATACTAGCTGGACAAGTAAGCAATGATCTCGCAAAATTATTCTTATCTACAGCTAATTGCTGTGATATATACCCTATCATTAGGTTTCTTTTACAAACCACAAAATATTCTCCAGTCAGAGGAAGGGGGGGATATACATATTTTTCCTCCCTTTTTTGTAGCAACCCTTTCAAAGGAAGCCTGAGATTCTAGCCAGAAATAAGTTGGCCCCCTGGAGAACTTAGAGGATTGTGATTGACTGGCCAGTAGCTGAAACAAGACAGTTAAGGATTGGAGTTGTAGGGAATCACTAAAATGGGTGAAGGATAAGATGGTGAGGGAGACAGAAGTAATCAAGATAGTACCCTGAAACATAGTGGGTTTCAGAAGATAGAGGGATGACATGGACTGGATAATAGAGATAATATAATATGACAACACATGCCTTCAGGAAACATGGGAAGTGGGTCCCATGGATGGCTTTCACTCCTACCAAACCTCAGCAGTAACATCCAGGGCCTGTAGAGAAAAATATAGAGTTCTTACATTGACAGTTAACACTCTCAAAATGAGAATTCTTTAGTTTTTCAATTCACTCTACTTTCATCATTTAGTATATGGGAGCAAGGAGACTAGGATATGATAATTATAAAATATTAACTTGGAGGCCAACATGTCCAAGGTGGAGGGGGGACTGGAGCAGGTGATTAATGATATGAGCACTCAACATCCCAGCACCTGAAATGTATTTGGCTGGGAGATTTTATTGCCAGAAGCTGTCAAAAAGTAGGGATTCCAATTTGTTGGAAAATGGATTGTGAAATAGACTAAGCATGGGCAAAATTTGCGAATTCACGTTACGCGAATTTGCGGATTTCCCCGCGAAATAAAAAAAAATCTGCGAATTCGCAAATTTTCCCGTGAAATAGCAGATTTTTTTGCGATTTGCCCTGGAGTACTTTCTACTGGCTAATCCAGTAAGTGCTCCCTCATTGGGTAAATGTATAGTGCTTTTACTACACTGCAGCTGCGTAAAGGGCCAGAAGATCTGTCTCCAGTGACCATGTGTGCCAGTAACACATGCACAGGCACACATGGTCACTGGAGATACATCTTCTGGCCCTTTACGCAGCTACAGTGTAGTAAGAGCACTATGGGGCAGATTTACAAGCCGCTTGCGCCTCTTTTGCGCCGCAGTTGCATCACTTTTGTGACGCAGCGGCAGCACAAAAGATGCGCCATGGTGCTCGGTATTAACAACGTGACGCATCTGAGAGATGCGTCACGTTGTAAAGCCCTGCGCCATCAGGAGGTGTTCCGGTGCAGGGGAGGGCGTTCCTGCGCAGGAACACCTCCTAAAAGTGGCTGAGTAAAATCTACAAAATTTCACTCAGTCACTTTTAGGCCAATGCTGCGTCAAAACCCTGCGCCTGCTTGAAGCAGGCGCAAGGCTTGACGCAGCATTGGGGAGATAGGGCCCCCCAGAGCATTGCTGGAGCTGCATCGCGCTTGCGACGCAGCTCCAGCAATGCGCTGCTTTTACGGCACAGATGCGTGACGCATCTATGCCGTTTTTGCCACATGATGAGCCGCATTGTAAATGCGGCGCACCATGGGTGGCGGAGCTGCGGCGCACAATAACAGGCGCATCCCTGGGGATGCGCCAATTATTGTAAATCTGCCCCTATACATTTAGCCAACGAGGGTGGACTTACTAATTAGACATTAGAAAGTACTCCAGTTGAGTAGAGGTATTGCACAAAATGTTGGCATCTTCGTGGACAAACACGCAGGGCGGGATTCATTCTGCCCCCTGTTAGACTCGTTTTTCCCTTCTTTTTCTGCTCCTCTGCCCCCTGTTAGACTCGTTTTTTGTGCCCTTCTGCCCTCTATTAGACTCATTTTTCCCTTGTTTTTCTGCCCTTCTGCCCTCTGTTAGACTCGTTTTTTGTGCCCTTCTGCCCTGTTATTCCCTTGTTTTTGTGCCCTTCTGCCCTCTGTTAGACTTGTTTTTTGTGCCCTTCTGCCCTCTGTTAGACTTGTTTTTGTGCCTTTCTGCCCCCTGTTAGACTCGTTTTTTGTGCCCTTCTGCCCTCTGTTAGACTCGTTTTTCCCTTGTTTTTCTGCCCTTCTGTTCTCTGTTTGACTGGGTTTTGTGCCCTTCTGCCCTCTGTTAGACTCATTTTTCCCTTGTTTTTCTGCCCTTCTGCCCTTTGTTAGACTGCTTTTTGTGCTTGTCTGCCCTCTGCATCACCACATCATCACTCAGCGCTACCCCAGCATCACTCAGCACCACCACATTATCACTCAACACCACCACATTATCACTCAGCACCACCACAGCACCACTCAGCACCACCACAGAATCACTCAGCACCACTCAGCACCACCACAGCATCACTCAGCACCACCACAGCATCACTCAGCACCACACAGCATCACTCAGTACCACCACAGCACCACTCAGCACCACCCCAGCATCACTCAGCACCATCCCAGTATCACTCAGCACCACCACAGCACCACTCAGCAACACAACAGCACCACTCAGCACCACCACAGCACCACTCAGCGCCACCCCAGCATCAATCTGCGGAACCATTCAACAACAACTGGTTCAACTATGTTCTCTCAATGTTTCAAGCTTTATTAGAAATGTCACAAAAAGATGTTAATATTTCAATTTGTTGACGTTACTGCAACTTTTTTATTGCCTTATTTACAAAGTGCCGCCAATTGCAGTTATCAGCGCTTTTCTATTGTAAACGTTAATTTTATCAACCACCACTCCTGTTAGCAGGACTTAACCAAAATGAGATCCAAGGTGGGTGTTCCCGAGCAAAAAATGACGCTAACCCCACTTCGCGATATTTACGATTAATTTTTCATCCGGCAATATCCCCTCAAAACTCCTGCTAGGGAATTTTTTAAGAACAGAGAATACCTGCTCTTAAAATTGAGCTAACATTTGGAGCCTCATTGCAAAGGTTTTGCCACAAAACAAAAGGGCAGTAAGATAGGGCGCATTCCTGGGCCCCACTCGTGAAAAGTATTGCATTGCTTCAACAAAAGAGAGCTGCAACAGTTTTCCCAGCGCCCTCCTTGCGACACCATGGATGCGCGGTATCCACTGTTTGGCGCTCCATGTTGCAATTAATGACAGATACGTCTGCAAAAGTCAAAGCTAAAGTCACACATTGCTGCAGTTGCGTCACAAGCATGACGCAACTCCAGCAATACATGGGGCCAGCCTATCCCTTTGGCACTGCATCACCCTGACACCTGCTGTGAGTCAGGTGTAAGGTTCTGACGCAGTGGCATCCTAGAATTGTTACAATGAAATCTGATGGATTTAACTGCGCCACTCCTGAGGCTTTGTTGCGTTTTATTTAACTGAATTTATATAGTGCAAATTTTACCCAAATCGGGTATCAGAGTGCTTTACACAGCACCAGTTACATTACATTAGGACACATTCATTTTTAGTAGGTACATGGAGATGAAGTGATTTGCCCAGAATCACAGGATGTTCTGCGTCATTGCGAAGACTCAAACCCAGTTCACCAGAATCAAGGTTGACCGCCTTAGCCGTTAGGCCAACTCCTCTCCACAGAGGAACGTTGGTACGCCCACCCTGCATACATCATACCTGACACAGGTATAATGTGGCATAGGGCTTAATAGGTTCATGCATATGCCCAGATGCAACACTTTGCAATGCAGTGCAACATGGTGCAAGATTCATTCTGCAAATATGTCACGTAAATTATGCACTGGTAGTGTGAAACAGTCAGAAGGGGCTCATGTATAAGCCCCCCTATCTTTTTCTCTTATCTTGGCACACAAGAGCTGCCAGGTGCCAATGTAGGCACCCTTGTGCCATAAGGGTGACTGTGTTGTGGATTTGATGGATTTTGTAGCTCCATCTCTTCTCGAGATCTCTACAGTTGGGGCTGGACTAGTGGAGGGTGGGAATGAACCAGTTTGCCTTCTTGGAGTGTTGTTTACCTGGTCTTTCCTTGAAGGGTGCCAGGGTGTCGGCATAAGTTGGAGATCCATCTGTGGAGGTTGTGCACTGGGGGTTTGGCATCTGTAAGCGGTGGCGGAGTGGTGGTGCTGAGGGAGTTGATGAGAACTTCTTCAGTGGTCTCGATCCAGCTGTGCCTGGGGGCAATGATGGTGATGGTGTACAGTGGGCATGGTGAAAGTGTGATGTAAAATGTGGTCTGGCTGTGGGTGAAGTTCCCACTGGTGGAGAAGATGGGCTCGAGCATGTGTCAGGCTACGTATGTTGGTGTTGTGACTAGCTGCTTGAGTCCGAAGTTGGCGAGGTTCCCCAGGAGGGCAGTGGTGTTCTGGTCACTGGGTATTTCAGGTGGACCTTGAGGTGTCCGAGCAGGATGTAGTTGGTGGATGGGAGAGCCTGAGGTCCGATGAGGTCTACAATCGCTTCAGTAAATGGGGGTGTATGGCCAGGGGGGGCCAATATATGCAGTTGCCATGGAGGGTGGTGTTGGAGTTGGTCTGGATCTGGAAGTGGAGGTTGTCCATGGTGGTCTTTTGTAGACAATAGCAATAAGTCCTCCTGCATAGTCGGGTTGGTCCTTGCGGATGATTTTGTAGCCGTTGTGGATGGTGATGGCAATGTCCAGTCCGGAGCAGAGGTTGGTCCAGGTTTCCATGAAGAAGGTGTTGTCTGAAGAGGTGGTGCCGAGGTGGTTCCAGATGTCTGTACCGTATTTGTGGAGGGACAGCACGTTGAGGAGGATGCAGATGAGTTGGTTGGGTGCGCTGTTGGTCGGCTGGATGGCAAGAGGCGCTGGTGTGCTGATATTACAGGAGGTGCGTTTGCAGTTTTAGCAGGAGGAGGGTACAAGGGTATTCTTCGATATATGCCAGATGGCAGGTGGCGTTGCATCCAGGGTTGAGTGCGAGGGGCGTTCTGGTGTTGTAGCAGTGGAGTGTCTGAGAGGCAGGGTTTCTGGTGCTGGGTATGGTACAAGAGCAGACGGATACAGATGGGCTTGCCTTTGGCTTCCCTTCGGCGCACCAGTGGCACACCAGCACAATATCCTACGGCCTGTCATGCAGAGGGACATGGCCCACCATTGGTTATCTCCTCTGTGCACCCCAGTGTAGTTGTGGTGCTTAGTATGTGATACAGGCCTCCCTACATTGGTGCACAGGAGCACCTTTACCGTTCACAGCTCCAAGGAGCCCAAGGCGGTCTTCTCACACAGGTCAGCAAACATTTCCCTGTACGACCTACCAGACTTCATCAATATGTATGGGCGATCGCCGAGCCTCAATGTCTACTGCCACAGCCCAGCAACTCCACAGCGCCTCCGCATCCCACTCTGGGTCCCAGACACAGGCCCAGTGAGGCCCCAGGGTCTGTCTGCGCTTTCAGGGTTTTGGATGCCATGGTGTTGCAAGGAGTGAGCAATGAAAAGTGATACATCACTGGTTCTGTCCAAGGATGCACCTCTTTTGATGGGAAACAACCTTTACAACGCAACTTTTACAACGAACTACCATTACAACGAAACTTTTACAACGCAAAAACTTTTACAACGCATACCATTACAACGCAGGATTTTACAACGCAAGTACCTTTACAACGCATACCATTACAACGTAAGTATTGGTAAGTATATAATTATTTGTAAAATATTATATGTTTGGGTTTTTGGGTAAAGGGATATTTTTAGGGTTCAGGGTCAGTTTTCAGTTTTTGGGTAAAGGGGTATTTTTAGGGTTCAGGGTCAGTTTTCAGTTTTTGGGTAAAGGGGTATTTTTAGGGTTCAGGGTCAGTTTTCAGTTTTTGGGTGAAGGGGTATTTTTAGGATTCAGGGTCAGTTTTCACTTTTTGGGTAAAGGGGTATTTTTAGGGTTCAGGGTCAGTTTTCAGTTTTTGGGTAAAGGGGTATTTTTAGGGTTCAGGGTCAGTTTTCAGTTTTTGGGTAAAGGGGTATTTTTAGGGTTCAGGGTCAGTTTTCAGTTTTTGGGTAAAGGGGTATTTTTAGGGTTCAGGGTCAGTTTTCAGTTTTTGGGTAAAGGGGTATTTTTAGGGTTCAGGGTCAGTTTTCAGTTTTTGGGTAAAGGGGTATTTTTAGGGTTCAGGGTTAGTTTTCAGTTTATGGGTAAAGGGGTATTTTTAGGGTTCAGGGTCAGTTTTCAGTTTTTGGGTAAAGGGGTATTTTTAGGGTTCAGGGTCAGTTTTCAGTTTTTGGGTAAAGGGGTATTTTTAGGGTTCAGGGTCAGTTTTGCGTTTGTGGGTAAAGGGGTATTTTTAGGGTTCAGGGACAGTTTGGGGTTTTTGAGGTACAGGGTTAATTTGTAAAAATAAAATAAAATTATATTTAAATTAAATTAATTAAATGTAATTAAATAAAAATTACTTATATTTTAATAATTTAAATTAATTAAATTAAAAAAAATATTTTTAGGGTTCAGGGTCAGTTTTGGGTTTTTGGGGTACAGGGTTAATTTGTAAAAATAAATTAAAATTATATTTAAATTAAATTAATTAAATAGAAATCAAATAAAATTTAATTATATTTTAATAATTTAAAATAATTTATATTAAAAAAATATTATATACTTACCAATATTTACGTTGTAATGGTATGCGTTGTAAAGGTACTTGCGTTGTAAAATCTTGCGTTGTAATGGTATGCGTTGTAAAAGTTTTTGCGTTGTAAAAAATTTGTTGTAATGGTAGTCGTTGTAAAAGTATGCGTTGTAACGTCATACATCCCTTTTGATAGATGTAGTCCTGAATGTTCTCATTCCCTGGAATCAGAGTGGTCATTCTGGCTATTGGGGTCCATGGGTGGTTGTTGATCTGTGCTGCACTTGATCCTGGCTGCTCCATTGTGCATTGTGCACGTGGGGGTTGTGTCATTTTTTGCCCGCTAACGTCAGACCTTTTATCCCCTTTTGCTAGTGTTAGCGACAGTTTTCACCGTGTTTATCTAAAACTACTGCCATGTTGCGACGTATTGTATATACATCGGTACCAAGGTGATAGTTGTCAGTGATACGCAGCAGTAAGGAAATTGCTGCTAACTACAGGTAACGCTAGTTACCTGTAGTTCTGGTAAATATACCCCTAAATTCCCTCAAAGAATCCCTATATTCATTGAGTTCTGGGGTAGTCCACAGGCATACCCAATACACATGTGGCTTCAGGACATTTTAGTGAGAAATTCTTCTGATGCCTAAATACAAAAATTGGAGTCAGGGGAATAATACTAGCTGGACAAGTAAGCAATGATCTCGCAAAATTATTCTTATCTACAGCTAATTGCTGTGATATATACCCTATCATTAGGTTTCTTTTACAAACCACAAAATATTCTCCAGTCAGAGGAAGGGGGGGAATAAATATTTTTCCTCCCTTTTTTGTAGCAACCCTTTCAAAGGAAGCCTGAGATTCTAGCCAGAAATAAGTTGGCCCCCTGGAGAACTTAGAGGATTGTGATTGACTGGCCAGTAGCTGAAACAAGACAGTTAAGGATTGGAGTTGTAGGGAATCACTAAAATGGGTGAAGGATAAGATGGTGAGGGAGACAGAAGTAATCAAGATAGTACCCTGAAACATAGTGGGTTTCAGAAGATAGAGGGATGACATGGACTGGATAATAGAGATAATATAATATGACAACACATGCCTTCAGGAAACATGGGAAGTGGGTCCCATGGATGGCTTTCACTCCTACCAAACCTCGGCAGTAACATCCAGGGCCTGTAGAGAAAAATATAGAGTTCTTACATTGATAGTTAACACTCTCAAAATGAGAATTCTTTAGTTTTTCAATTCACTCTACTTTCATCATTTAGTATATGGGAGCAAGGAGACTAGGATATGATAATTATAAAATATTAACTTGGAGGCCAACATGTCCAAGGTGGAGGGGGGACTGGAGCAGCTGATTAATGATATGAGCACTCAACATCCCAGCACCTGAAATGTATTTGGCTGGGAGATTTTATTGCCAGAAGCTGTCAAAAAGTAGGGATTCCAATTTGTTGGAAAATGGATTGTGAAATAGACTAAGCATGGGCAAAATTTGCGAATTCACGTTACGCGAATTTGCGGATTTCCCCGCGAAATAAAAAAAAATCTGCGAATTCGCAAATTTTCCCGTGAAATAGCAGATTTTTTTGCGATTTGCCCTGGAGTACTTTCTACTGGCTAATCCAGTAAGTGCTCCCTCATTGGGTAAATGTATAGTGCTTTTACTACACTGCAGCTGCGTAAAGGGCCAGAAGATCTGTCTCCAGTGACCATGTGTGCCAGTAACACATGCACAGGCACACATGGTCACTGGAGATACATCATCTGGCCCTTTACGCAGCTACAGTGTAGTAAGAGCACTATGGGGCAGATTTACAAGCCGCTTGCGCCTCTTTTGCGCCGCAGTTGCGTCACTTTTGTGACGCAGCGGCAGCACAAAAGATGCGCCATGGTGACCGGTATTAACAACGTGACGCATCTGAGAGATGCGTCACGTTGTAAAGCCCTGCGCCATCAGGAGGTGTTCCGGTGCAGGGGAGGGCGTTCCTGCGCAGGAACACCTCCTAAAAGTGGCTGAGTAAAATCTACAAAATTTCACTCAGTCACTTTTAGGACAATGCTGCGTCAAAACCCTGCGCCTGCTTGAAGCAGGCGCAAGGCTTGACGCAGCATTGGGGAGATAGGGCCCCCCAGAGCATTGCTGGAGCTGCATCGCGCTTGCGACGCAGCTCCAGCAATGCGCTGCTTTTACGGCACAGATGCGTGACGCATCTATGCCGTTTTTGCCACATGATGAGCCGCATTGTAAATGCGGCGCACCATGGGTGGCGGAGCTGCGGCGCACAATAACAGGCGCATCCCTGGGGATGCGCCAATTATTGTAAATCTGCCCCTATACATTTAGCCAACGAGGGTGGACTTACTAATTAGACATTAGAAAGTACTCCAGTTGAGTAGAGGTATTGCACAAAATGTTGGCATCTTCGTGGACAAACACGCAGGGCGGGATTCATTCTGCCCCCTGTTAGACTCGTTTTTCCCTTCTTTTTCTGCTCCTCTGCCCCCTGTTAGACTCGTTTTTTGTGCCCTTCTGCCCTCTATTAGACTCATTTTTCCCTTGTTTTTCTGCCCTTCTGCCCTCTGTTAGACTTGTTTTTTGTGCCCTTCTGCCCTCTGTTAGACTTGTTTGTGTGCCTTTCTGCCCCCTGTTAGACTCGTTTTTTGTGCCCTTCTGCCCTCTGTTAGACTCGTTTTTCCCTTGTTTTTCTGCCCTTCTGTCCTCTGTTTGACTGGGTTTTGTGCCCTTCTGCCCTCTGTTAGACTTGTTTTTGTGCCTTTCTGCCCCCTGTTAGACTCGTTTTTTGTGCCCTTCTGCCCTCTGTTAGACTCGTTTTTCCCTTGTTTTTCTGCCCTTCTGTCCTTTGTTTGACTGGTGTTTGTGCCCTTCTGCCCTCTGTTAGACTCATTTTTCCCTTGTTTTTCTGCCCTTCTGCCCTTTGTTAGACTGCTTTTTGTGCTTGTCTGCCCTCTGCATCACCACATCATCACTCAGCGCTACCCCAGCATCACTCAGCACCACCACATTATCACTCAACACCACCACATTATCACTCAGCACCACCACAGCACCACTCAGCACCACCACAGAATCACTCAGCACCACCACAGCACCACTCAGCACCACCACAGCATCACTCAGCCCCACCACAGCATCACTCAGCACCACACAGCATCACTCAGCCCCACCACAGCATCACTCAGCACCACACAGCATCACTCAGTACCACCACAGCACCACTCAGCAACACAACAGCACCACTCAGCACCACCACTGCACCACTCAGCGCCACCCCAGCATCAATCTGCGGAACCATTCAACAACAACTGGTTCAACTATGTTCTCTCAATGTTTCAAGCTTTATTAGAAATGTCACAAAAAGATGTTAATATTTCAATTTGTTGACGTTACTGCAACTTTTTTATTGCCTTATTTACAAAGTGCCGCCAATTGCAGTTATCAGCGCTTTTCTATTGTAAACGTTAATTTTATCAACCACCACTCCTGTTAGCAGGACTTAACCAAAATGAGATCCAAGGTGGGTGTTCCCGAGCAAAAAATGACGCTAACCCGACTTCGCGATATTTACGATTAATTTTTCATCCGGCAATATCCCCTCAAAACTCCTGCTAGGGAATTTTTTAAGAACAGAGAATACCTGCTCTTAAAATTGAGCTAACATTTGGAGCCTCATTGCAAAGGTTTTGCCACAAAACAAAAGGGCAGTAAGATAGGGCGCATTCCTGGGCCCCACTCATGAAAAGTATTGCATTGCTTCAACAAAAGAGAGCTGCAACAGTTTTCCCAGCGCCCTCCTTGCGACACCATGGATGCGCGGTATCCACTGTTTGGCGCTCCATGTTGCAATTAATGACAGATACGTCTGCAAAAGTCAAAGCTAAAGTCACACATTGCTGCAGTTGCGTCACAAGCATGACGCAACTCCAGCAATACATGGGGCCAGCCTATCCCTTTGGCACTGCATCACCCTGACACCTGCTGTGAGTCAGGTGTAAGGTTCTGACGCAGTGGCATCCTAGAATTGTTACAATGAAATCTGATGGATTTAACTGCGCCACTCCTGAGGCTTTGTTGCGTTTTATTTAACTGAATTTATATAGTGCAAATTTTACCCAAATCGGGTATCAGAGTGCTTTACACAGCACCAGTTACATTACATTAGGACACATTCATTTTTAGTAGGTACATGGAGATTAAGTGATTTGCCCAGAATCACAGGATGTTCTGCGTCATTGCGGAGACTCGAACCCAGTTCACCAGAATCAAGGTTGACCGCCTTAGCCGTTAGGCCAACTCCTCTCCACAGAGGAACGTTGGAACGCCCACCCTGCATACATCATACCTGACACAGGTATAATGTGGCATAGGGCTTAATAGGTTCATGCATATGCCCAGATGCAACACTTTGCAAATGCAGTGCAACATGGTGCAAGATTCATTCTGCAAATATGTCACGTAAATTATGCACTGGTAGTGTGAAACAGTCAGAAGGGGCTCATGTATAAGCCCCCCTATCTTTTTCTCTTATCTTGGCACACAAGAGCTGCCAGGTGCCAATGTAGGCACCCTTGTGCCATAAGGGTGACTGTGTTGTGGATTTGATGGATTTTGTAGCTCCATCTCTTCTCGAGATCTCTACAGTTGGGGCTGGACTAGTGGAGGGTGGGAGTGAACCAGTTTGCCTTCTTGGAGTGTTGTTTACCTGGTCTTTCCTTGAAGGGTGCCAGGGTGTCGGCATAAGTTGGAGATCCATCGGTGGAGGTTGTGCACTGGGGGTTTGGCATCTGTAAGCGGTGGCGGAGTGGTGGTGCTGAGGGAGTTGATGAGAACTTCTTCAGTGGTCTCGATCCAGCTGTGCCTGGGGGCAATGATGGTGATGGTGTACAGTGGGCATGGTGAAAGTGTGATGTAAAATGTGGTCTGTCTGTGGGTGAAGTTCCCACTGGTGGAGAAGATGGGCTCGAGCATGTGTCAGGCTACGTAGGTTGGTGTTGTGACTAGCTGCTTGAGTCCGATGTTGGCGAGGTTCCCCAGGAGGGCAGTGGTGTTCTGGTCACTGGGTATTTCAGGTGGACCTTGAGGTCTCCGAGCAGGATGTAGTTGGTGGATGGGAGAGCCTGAGGTCCGATGAGGTCTACAATGGCTTCAGTAAATGGGTGTGTATGGCCAGGGGGGGGCAATATATGCAGTTGCCATGGAGGGTGGTGTTGGAGTTGGTCTGGATCTGGAAGTGGAGGTTGTCCATGGTGGTCTTTTGTAGACAATAGCAATAAGTCCTCCTGCATAGTCGGGTTGGTCCTTGCGGGTGATTTTGTAGCCGTTGTGGATGGTGATGGCAATGTCCAGTCCGGAGCAGAGGTTGGTCCAGGTTTCCATGAAGAAGGTGTTGTCTGAAGAGGTGGTGCCGAGGTGGTTCAAGATGTCTGTACCGTATTTGTGGAGGGACAGAACGTTGAGGAGGATGCAGATGAGTTGGTTGGGTGCGCTGTTGGTCGGCTGGATGGCAAGAGGCGCTGGTGTGCTGATATTACAGGAGGTGCGTTTGCAGTTTTAGCAGGAGGAGGGTACAAGGGTATTCTTCGATATATGCCAGATGGCAGGTGGCGTTGCATCCAGGGTTGAGTGCGAGGGGCGTGCTGGTGTTGTAGCGGTGGAGTGTCTGAGAGGCAGGGTTTCTGGTGCTGGGTATGGTACAAGAGCAGACGGATACAGATGGGCTTGCCTTTGGCTTCCCTTCGGCGCACCAGTGGCACACCAGCACAATATCCTACGGCCTGTCATGCAGAGGGACATGGCCCACCATTGGTTATCTCCTCTGTGCACCCCAGTGTAGTTGTGGTGCTTAGTATGTGATACAGGCCTCCCTACATTGGTGCACAGGAGCACCTTTACCATTCACAGCTCCAAGGAGCCCAAGGCGGTCTTCTCACACAGGTCAGCAAGCGTTTCCCTGTACGACCTACCAGACTTCTTCAATATGTATGGGCGATCGCCGAGCCTCAATGTCTACTGCCACAGCCCAGCAACTCCACAGCGCATCCGCATCCCACTCTGGGTCCCAGACACAGGCCCAGTGAGGCCCCAGGGTCTGTCTGCGCTTTCACGGTTTTGGATGCCATGGTGTTGCAAGGAGTGAGCAATGAAAAGTGATACATCACTGGTTCTGTCCAAGGATGCACCTCTTTTAATAGATGTAGTCCTGAATGTTCTCATTCCCTGGAATCAGAGTGGTCATTCTGGCTATTGGGGTCCATGGGTGGTTGTTGATCTGTGCTGCACTTGATCCTGGCTGCTCCATTGTGCATTGTGCACGTGGGGGTTGTGTCATTTTTTGCCCGCTAACGTCAGACCTTTTATCCCCTTTTGCTAGTGTTAGCGACAGTTTTCACCGTGTTTATCTAAAACTACTGCCATGTTGCGACGTATTGTATATACATCGGTACCAAGGTGATAGTTGTCAGTGATACGCAGCAGTAAGGAAATTGCTGCTAACTACAGGTAACGCTAGTTACCTGTAGTTCTGGTAAATATACCCCTAAATTCCCTCAAAGAATCCCTATATTCATTGAGTTCTGGGGTAGTCCACAGGCATACCCAATACACATGTGGCTTCAGGACATTTTAGTGAGAAATTCTTCTGATGCCTAAATACAAAAATTGGAGTCAGGGGAATAATACTAGCTGGACAAGTAAGCAATGATCTCGCAAAATTATTCTTATCTACAGCTAATTGCTGTGATATATACCCTATCATTAGGTTTCTTTTACAAACCACAAAATATTCTCCAGTCAGAGGAAGGGGGGGAATAAATATTTTTCCTCCCTTTTTTGTAGCAACCCTTTCAAAGGAAGCCTGAGATTCTAGCCAGAAATAAGTTGGCCCCCTGGAGAACTTAGAGGATTGTGATTGACTGGCCAGTAGCTGAAACAAGACAGTTAAGGATTGGAGTTGTAGGGAATCACTAAAATGGGTGAAGGATAAGATGGTGAGGGAGACAGAAGTAATCAAGATAGTACCCTGAAACATAGTGGGTTTCAGAAGATAGAGGGATGACATGGACTGGATAATAGAGATAATATAATATGACAACACATGCCTTCAGGAAACATGGGAAGTGGGTCCCATGGATGGCTTTCACTCCTACCAAACCTCAGCAGTAACATCCAGGGCCTGTAGAGAAAAATATAGAGTTCTTACATTGATAGTTGACACTCTCAAAATGAGAATTCTTTAGTTTTTCAATTCACTCTACTTTCATCATTTAGTATATGGGAGCAAGGAGACTAGGATATGATAATTATAAAATATTAACTTGGAGGCCAACATGTCCAAGGTGGAGGGGGGACTGGAGCAGGTGATTAATGATATGAGCACTCAACATCCTAGCACCTGAAATGTATTTGGCTGGGAGATTTTATTGCCAAAAGCTGTCAAAAAGTAGGGATTCCAATTTGTTGGAAAATGAATTGTGAAATAGACTAAGCATGGGCAAAATTTGCGAATTTGCGTTACGCGAATTTGCGGATTTCCCCGCGAAATAAAAAAAAATCTGCGAATTCGCAAATTTTCCCGTGAAATAGCAGATTTTTTTGCGATTTGCCCTGGAGTACTTTCTACTGGCTAATCCAGTAAGTTCTCCCTCATTGGGTAAATGTATAGTGCTTTTACTACACTGCAGCTGCGTAAAGGGCCAGAAGATCTGTCTCCAGTGACCATGTGTGCCAGTAACACATGCACAGGCACACATGGTCACTGGAGATACACCTTCTGGCCCTTTACGCAGCTACAGTGTAGTAAGAGCACTATGGGGCAGATTTACAAGCCGCTTGCGCCTCTTTTGCGCCGCAGTTGCGTCACTTTTGTGACGCAGCGGCAGCACAAAAGATGCGCCATGGTGCTCGGTATTAACAACGTGACGCATCTGAGAGATGCGTCACGTTGTAAAGCCCTGCGCCATCAGGAGGTGTTCCGGTGCAGGGGAGGGCGTTCCTGCGCAGGAACACCTCCTAAAAGTGGCTGAGTAAAATCTACAAAATTTCACTCAGTCACTTTTAGGCCAATGCTGCTTCAAAACCCTGCGCCTGCTTGAAGCAGGCGCAAGGCTTGACGCAGCATTGGGGAGATAGGGCCCCCCAGAGCATTGCTGGAGCTGCATCGCGCTTGGGACGCAGCTCCAGCAATGCGCTGCTTTTACGGCACAGATGCGTGACGCATCTATGCCGTTTTTGCCACATGATGAGCCGCATTGTAAATGGGTGGCGGAGCTGCGGCGCACAATAACAGGCGCATCCCTGGGGATGCCCCTATACATTTAGCCAATGAGGGTGGACTTACTAATTAGACATTAGAAAGTACTCCATTTGAGTTAGAGGTATTGCACAAAATGTTGGCATCTTCGTGGACAAACACGCAGGGCGGGATTCATTCTGCCCCCTGTTAGACTCGTTTTTCCCTTGTTTTTCTGCTCCTCTGCCCCCTGTTAGACTCGTTTTTTGTGCCCTTCTGCCCTCTGTTAGACTCATTTTTCCCTTGTTTTTCTGCCCTTCTGCCCTCTGTTAGACTCGTTTTTTGTGCCCTTCTGCCCTGTTATTCCCTTGTTTTTGTGCCCTTCTGCCCTCTGTTAGACTTGTTTTTTGTGCCCTTCTGCCCTCTGTTAGACTTGTTTTTGTGCCTTTCTGCCCCCTGTTAGACTCGTTTTTTGTGCCCTTCTGCCCTCTGTTAGACTCGTTTTTCCCTTGTTTTTCTGCCCTTCTGTCCTTTGTTTGACTGGTGTTTGTGCCCTTCTGCCCTCTGTTAGACTCATTTTTCCCTTGTTTTTCTGCCCTTCTGCCCTTTGTTAGACTGCGTTTTGTGCCTGTCTGCCCTCTGCATCACCACATCATCACTCAGCGCTACACCAGCATCACTCAGCACCACCACATTATCACTCAACACCACCACATTATCACTCAGCACCACCACAGCACCACTCAGCACCGCCACAGAATCACTCAGCACCACCACAGCACCACTCAGCACCACCACAGCATCACTCAGCACCACCACAGCATCACCCAGCACCACCACAGCATCACTCAGTACCACCACAGCACCACTCAGCACCACCCCAGCATCACTCAGCACCATCCCAGTATCACTCAGCACCACCACAGCACCACTCAGCAACACCACAGCACCACTCAGCACCACCACAGCACCACTCAGCGCCACCCCAGCATCAATCTGCGGAACCATTCAACAACAACTGGTTCAACTATGTTCTCTCAATGTTTCAAGCTTTATTAGAAATGTCACAAAAAGATGTTAATATTTCACTTCTGTTCTTGGATTTTCGTCACAATAAAATACACTGAACATAATCTTCACAAAAGTTATTTACAAAAGTTTAAGCTATTGCCATTATAAATTAAAATCGCTTTTATTTAAGGATTAAATATTAAAAAAATTAAAAGCCATTGTAATTTGTAATATCAATACATCTTAGTCACGTAAATACAAAACAGGTTGCATTACAAATGCTATAGGTGTCACATTTGCGAAAGTTATAATTATTGGCATTGTAAATGGCAAAGCTATTAATTTAGCTATTTTAAAAACCAACACATAAATAAAAAAAATTGTCATTTACAAGACCAATAGCTCAAACTTTCCTAATGCGAGTCCTATTGCATTGCAAATGCTTGTTTTTATATCTGGCAGTGCTTCCTGTTGAGGTTTAATTTTCGTGACAGGCGCCTCATTGCCTACTTGTAACTATTCTCTGACCCTGCTTCAAGGGTCAGAGCAGGGTCAGAGAATAGTTGCAAGTAGGCAAAGAGGCGCCAGGAAGCACTTGCAGGCTTACAGCAGCTGGTGCCCAAGTTGAAGTTAATTTCTTTGTAACCCTTTTGTAAAAGGTTACAAAAAATTAGCTTTAACTTTTGCACCTGCTGCTGTAACCCTGTAAGTGCTTGGCAGAAAATTCGTCCCCGCTGATATGCGCATTTTACCGCGAATTCGCGAGATTCGCGGATCGAGAAATTGCGGAAAATCCGCAAACCCCGCTAGCGGAACGAATTTTCAGCCCATGCTTAAAATAGACACCATTAACCATTCTTACCACAGTAATTATCAGAATGCAAAAAAATAGACTGTTGTGAATGGAACCTGAGGATAATAACCAGGTAAATCCGCTCACAGGATCCATGGATGGGACCTTAGAGAAGTGCAGATAAAAGGTCCACAATTGTTTATGTATTAGCTTCAGAAATCTTGAATGACAATCTATCTAATATGCAGGTAAGCTTTTCAGGGTTTATTGACTATGCCTCCCTCACTTGAGATTTGAACTGGGAGTTCAATTTTAAAAAGAATGTGGGAAAAAGCCCCAGAAGCAAAGGTTACATATTGAAATGGGAAAATGTGGACAAGGCAAACCTTTTGCAATGGAACTTACATGTAAACAAGCTGAGGTTATGGACAGTATAGATGCTAGTGCTATCCCTGAATACGTAACCAGGGCATTGGAGGAGGTTTTGGATGATTAGAGTACACATGACACACCCATTACCAACTAGAGAGTGTCCTCCAGAGCGATGGTTTGATTCAAATGGCACTAAGGCCTTCTTAAACTTGAACAATGCCTTGCACACAGTTCCCAGAGATGCTTCCCTTGTATAATATTTGTGTACTAAGTATAAAGAGATGATAGGGATTAGGAGAAGTAGTTTAAGGAAGGAAGCATGGGTGGATCAGAGACAAGAAAATGAGATGAATGATAGTAGAGGGTTTTGGAAGGTGGTGAATGCCCCATTTTTAAAAGATGCTGGGGAACCCTTTTGAGCCATAGAACAGTATTTTCCTGAAGGCCCCCGGACCCGATAGGGTCCATGTAAATATCTCCTTGGAGACTAAGGTCTTATGGGCTCCCATATTGAAGGATGTATTTATTGCTATAACCAAGATGGGCCCTCTTAAAACAAACATTCAATAATTGTTTCCATATTTAAAAGGGGGGCAAGGCAACCCAAGTAATTTATAGGGCAATATCTCTAATGGATAGTACGGCTAAGTTGATGAGACTAAATAGAGTAGAGGAATGCGTGGGGAAAACAAAAGCCCTGACCGAAGTACTGTATGGTTTCAGAAAAGGTAAAGGGACCATCGATCAGTGCCTTAACTTGAGTATGGTGATGGCCAAATACACGGTGCCTAAGAAAGGCCAACATTTCATGGCCATTATAGACCTCTCAGCCGCATTTGATTACAGGGTCCATAGTACATTATGGCAATTATAGAGAGCATGGGAGTTGACCTACTTTTTATTAGATCCGTAAGACAGCTTACTCAGGTGCAATGGCATGTGTTCGTTACAGCACGAAATGGGGATTGTATAAAATCTTGTGAGACAGGGGTGCATCTTTGCACCATTTCTGTTTTCTCTCTACACTAATAGAGTGGATGCAGTCCTGGCGGGGATTGTTAGGGACGTTTCCTATATTGAGGCAGCCCCTCTTCTGATACTCTTCTATGCAGGCAACATAGTGATTTTAGCAAGGACTCCCCTGGCATTGCAGAGGTTTATGGATGGCTTGGACCTACATGTGAATGAATCAAAATTGTGCTCTTATTGTGGGTAAACACACAAAGAAACTCCCAAAATTCCATATAGCCAACAGGAGGGTAGAGGTAGTAGAAACACCTTCGTACCTTGGGGTATTATTTGATGGAAAGTTTTTATGGAAAGATATGGTTTTAAACAGAACTATTCTTCTATTTCAGCAACAGCCGAAATGTCAAGTTTTGTAACAATGTTTTCGGAAAATTTGGGAGCAAATTCCAGGGCCACCTTTATGGCATTAATGCAGGCCACAGCAGTGCCTCCACGTGGTAAGAGTGCTCTTGTATTCTTGGAGCTGTGCAAACTATATTTGTCATAGTGAGTTATGTCTACTGCATATTGTTGATACAATTCCATCTGTTTCACTAATATTTTGACATACAATATGGAAAAGGGAGAATGCAATATTGAACCAAGTAGTGCTAAAAGATTGTTTAAAATTGGATTTCGCAAATAAGATACCATGGCTGAACAATGTAGAGTCCACCCTGACAGCACTGGGTTTTTGAGTCTTATTTGACTCTCCATCTATATGTGCCATTTTCCCTAACGCTAAGCTTAAAGAGATTTTTTTAAACAAAATCTGCTATTTATAGCTGGGAGCAGAACCAAAATAAAAACACTGTAGGACTACATCATATGGTTCCCCCCCTGAAGTATTATGTGCAGTCTTACATGGTGCTTGTCCAAAATACCCAGCACTATTTTATATTAACAATGTTTTGTAAAAAGTATATTCCTCTTATGCTGGTTTCCCCCTAACACCAATTCAATGAATGAGCTGCCCTCTTGCACTTGTGATGGAACGACCATTCAGTCACATTTGCATTTATTACTTTTTTTGTTCTCTATATATTCCTCAAAAGAAAAAAAATCGTAGTTTCCCTATGGCACAAATTTATATTACTCAGTGTTATCATATATTCAGCAGATTGTCGAATAAGGACCGCAAGAGCCGTGGTGGCTCTAAAACAACTCGGGAGGGCTCTGGCGACCAGGTTAAGAGTAGCAGAAAAGTAAGTAAACAGCCTCTGCTTACCTCCAAAGGATTGTATTAACACAAAAAGTGCACTTCCAGCCATTTTGTGTACGCACTGCACGAAAGGCTTCTTATAATCAGGTGTACCAGGCACAGATGGAGAGCAAAGGGCAACTTTTAATTGTTCAAAAGCATGCTGACATTCATGTATCCAGGGCAAGGGTTCATGTACATCTTTAGTTGTTAGATGAAGCAGGGGCTGTATTAGTAAAGAATAAGCAGGTATCAAGTGTCAACAATATGAGGTGAAAGCACGCACATCCCTCTGTGTCATAGGGACAGGAATCTTGACAATAGCAATAGCAATAGCAATCTTGACAATAGCATCGACTTGTTCATGTGTTAGCCTCCGACCTCTTTCGACAGCAGGTGACCTAAATAAGTGACCTGCTGTCGAAAGAGACACTTTATGTCCTTTATTCACCAAATGCTTCACAATTTTACCGTGGCATCCCGACAACCCTCTTCGGTATCGGAGGCTAGCAAAATGTCATCCATATACTGCAATAATACATTACCTGGGGAACAGGGAGAGAGTCCAACTGACTTTTCAAAGCCTGGTTATAAATACTGGGACTTTCAGAGTACCCCTGAGGAGCTCAACAAAATTGGAAGCTCCTACCAGCCAGAGCAAATCCAAAAAGATTCCTACTATCTGGATGAATTCGAATACTAAAGAAAGCATTTTTCAAATAAATCACAGAAAAGAATTTCGCTGTGGGAGGCATCATCGCCAAGAGAACGGTGATGTCTGGAACCACTGGGAACTGGGGGACTAATATCTTATTAATCTACCGTAGATCAATCACAAAGCAATATACATCAGGACGTGCATCAGGGGAATCCAGAGGTGCCTTCTTAAGAATAGGAAGAATGGGGCTATTGCATACATTTGCTACTGTCTTCTCAACCACCCCAACTTAATCAGGTCCTGTATATACTGTATCAGCGCCTGTTCCTCAGCTTGTGATATTTTATTCTGGGTAATACAACGGAGCACAGCATTATCCTTGACCTTTATAGAAACTGGTGGTATCTGCAACAACCCCACATCCGTATCCCCTGTGGCCCACAATGAGGACGGCACATCCTTAATTCCAAACACTGTTTTGCACTAACCATATTAGGTCCAACAGTCATGTAAACACCATCCGGGGAATGGTAGCATGTAGCTTTTTCAACAAATCCAATGCTAATGCATTTTCTTCACAATTCGCCGTCAACAAAAATGGGGAGTCCACAGTGAAAGGACCAACAGTCAAAGCAGGAGGTTTGGTAATAGGGCTCATAAACGGTACGCCTGGAAAACCTACCAAAACATTATTACGGCCAGACATGGCTGCCTTGGGGATCAGCGAACGAGAAACAGAGCTATTCATTGCACCTGTATCCACCAACATTTTTTGTGCCGAATCATGCAACTCTGCTGTGACATAAGGACCACGCTGATCTACAGGAATTTGGACTGGTCCCTTCCCCTGTCCCTGGCTGTCCTACCCATGAGACATCCCCGCAGCTTCATTCATGTCATAATCATCATGATAGTACTGCCTTCCCCGAGGGTCATCAAAATAGTTCTGATCAGAACAACCCCCCAAGGATGCACCTGCTTGAACCTCATCCCAACCAATCTCATCACGAACCCTTCCACTAAAACCATGCCTTCTAGGTACTGCAATTTTCTGTAACTAATCTGGACACTCCCTTCGCCAATGTCCCTCCTTCTTGCAAGATGCACACTGATTCGGCCCTAAGGGTGTACCTCCTCTACTGGCACCCAGCAACCTCTGAGCAGGACCAGTGCCTTATCCCCTTCCGGACCCTATTGCAACCTGCTACTGCAATACCCTCATTTTCAAATCCTTACTCTTCTTCTCCACCTGGTCCTTTTCCTTATTTTCTCGATGCTCATAGTACTGAGCCATACTCAATATCACCGAAGGGGAGGAGGTAGTCCAAGTGCTTTCCGAAGTATAATTGACTAATCCAACTCCACCCTGGGCAACAGTAGGGAAGGTGTTGGAATGGTAAATCATACCATTCCTTAGGATGGAGCGCCATCTAGAACACGTTGATCGAATGACTTGCGATGTAATGGCATCGCGTTGTAACACGTGGTCGTTGTAATGGTAACACGATGTAACAACCACGTTGTTAAGGTTGTTTCCCTGGCTGTGCTGATGGCGAGGGTTGCTTTTTCTGAACTTGGCTCTCTGTGTTGCTCGCTGCGGGGACGGAGCCCTGAAGAGGCGTGTGGGCGGAGGCCGCAGCACGACTCAGCTGAGGCCACCGCATTGCAGCAAGGATCATCTTTGCGGGCCTCGCAGGGAGAGAAAGATGTATGTTTACAGCTCATCAGGGGATGCACCATCGAGCGACAGACATGGCAGGGACATGCCATCCAGGGCCCCCTGTTGACTCCGGTAAGGAGAAGTGAAGTGCGCCTCCGAAAAAGTCAATGGCAGCTTAGGAGGTGTCTCCAGGCATAAAGTGGTTATTGCTCAAAGTAACGAGGAGTCCAGGGAAGGGTCAGTGTGCAGTATTAACAGGTATACATTGAGAAGCAGAAATATTTGGGGAGGAAGGGGCAATATTCATAATGATCTTGTGGAGAGAAAGATCTTCTCTGCTCCTCTAGCCTCCCTGAAAGCAACACATACAAGCTACAAAATACCATGTGCCCCCCCTCAGTCCTCCCAGGTTTCTCGTAATCATGTGTCAAAAAATCTCTCAAGGGGAAAAGGCACAGAAGAAAGCAAATACCAGGCATACAAAAAAGAAGACAGAGAATATACAAATAACTTCATCACTCCACTCGTATTTTAAAGTCAAAGCCCAAGATCAAGGACATGACACTTTAAAGGCCTGTCCCTCACTATCATTATCTCATCGTGTTGAGACAAGAACCCCCTAAAAAACTATGGAGGACACAGTTTCTGGTAACATTTAGGAAGATGCCCTACAATTAGAGAACATGTTTGACCCTAAATCCTACAGTCTCTGAGAGCCATTTGTGGGTTCAGGATGGATAAGTTATTGCAGACTTTAAGCAGACTAACAGCCCTGAACTGGAAAACATTCTATCTACTCTATTAACAGAGGTCCGAGAGAAGTTTGCGATTTGTGAACTAAATCAGCCAAAAATGTAGGGTACTGTTGAGGTTACATGACAGTAGGAACCCAAATTACTGGGTTCAGAGACCTAGCTTGTGTTGTGGTCACTGATCAAAGTTTGTCAGTAATGACCAATGAGAAAGAAACATTTCTTTCTAATGTCCCCTCACTCACCGGGGTTTCCCCACGGTGACATGCTTCATCATTGGAGCCATCCCAGTTCTGTACGAAAAGGGGCGTGCTACGACTCACGAACTACGCAGGAGCTCTTGGTTGTGAAGGACTATGTGTGGTGCAAGTGAACAATGGTGGAGTGGGAGTAAGTAATTTAAAAAGACCGTGCTTGTGGGCCTCAACAATTCTATTTGCTCCTAGGTTGGTATGCTAAAATGGGGTGTGACACTGTGTTTTAACCTGTTATGAGGATTAAATCAGTGTTCGGTCGACATGTTTCAAGCTCCCCAAGCTTTTCTTCAGGACCATACAGGGACCAGCCCTATATTTGCCACTCCTGTAAGCCCCTAAATTGGGGTATGAGTATTAAATAAATAAACAACATGTAACACTGTTCAATCTAAAACATGCGTATCATACATACGTTTGTACTGTTTTGCTGTCTCTGTAAAAATAATGACACATGGTTAGTGGCAAAACCCTCCCCAAAAGAGTGGGGGTTACACATTTTACCTTCATGCCGCATGCCACAGGATATGGTGTTTAATTTGCCCCATATTGGTGCGTGCAGGCTCTCAGGTCCAGTGCGTAATTCATAAAATGGTGTAAAACATGATTGCAAATTCACACATATAAACAACACAGGACTTAATGTGACTATGGACGATTGACACACAAAACATAGATCTTGTTACGAGAGAAAAACTGCATATTTACATGTTTTAATGCCTAATAGCATTTCATGGTCTCTAGTAGGTGGCAGGATCACCTTATGGAAACATTGCTGCCGTATGAAAAACCAAGATAGAAACATCGATTAATCAGCATCTACCTTTGCTCTCATAGAAAATGTCAATGCGAGTCAGAAGAACGAGACTTCCGCGCTGTTAAAAAAAGAAAGGTACTTACTTCCTTGACGGTGAAACCGCACCAAAATACCTATTCGTTACCTGTCCGGACCGCATCTTGATGCAGGGTCGGCGGGGGATGGTTTTAACCATTGGCATTTCCGGGTCTGCAAATCAAGCGCTAGACTGCGCGTTGTTCGCGGCCATCTTGGGGGTATGTAATTTCCGTGTACAATAAAGTTGTTCAAAGAAATAGTAGCATGTTTTTGTACTCATTGCTTTAAAATTATTTTCGAGCGATATACAACCCTTGAACATAGTCTCGGCTCTCTTGGTAGAAAAAAATGACTTTTACTGGTCATCAGAATCGTGATTGTTTACAACGCTATTGTGTATTTCTTGATTTGAAAGGGCGATAGTTTGTTGTCTAATTTGTGCAGAGAGGGAGCTCCCCCGAGAGGTTTATTTTTGGCATTTGAAAAGAGAAAAAAGAAGAACATAAAAAAGACTCAGGGCATATTGTTAGCGTGTCTGATTAGAGGAGTCGCTGTTAGCGCGCCCATCTTGGAGTTAGTTTGGCCCTTATTGAAAGAAGCGAGGAAAATAATGGGTTACCACGTAACATACCGCTTAATATGTTAACGTTGTATTAATCCACTACATCATCATACAGGTTATTTCCCGCTTAGGTATCAGATCTAATTTTTAATACTGTATATTTTCAAAACACGTGTTAACTTATTTTAACTCTTGTGCAATTCTTATATCAATCCATTCAATTGTGCCATACCACTTCGGTTAGTTGCTGAATGCACCCCAAGGGATGTCGTCGTTGAGTCCATGTGTGTCAGTGCGCAGTTTGAAGACCCATATTTGTTCTCGTTCATGCAGTACCCTCTCAAGGTTTTCTTTGTTTTTGATGCATTCTAAAACTACCCACGTGAGGTCGTTTGGTGTATGGTTTTTCTCAATAAAATGGTTCGTCATTCGGCTGGTGGCACGTTTACAGCGGATGTTGCTCCTCAACTATGCAGGTACTGACCTTCCTGGTGGTCATACCTACATAGTGTAGGCTGCAAACACAGGTTATCAAGTAGATCACCCCGCATGTATTGCAATTTGAGAAATTCCGTAACTCCCATCTGGTATTGTTATTGAAAACAACAGATTTTGTCATAGTGGTAAAATGGCAAACACTACAATTATTGCAAGGATAGTGTCCAGTTGGTAGGGGTTGTCGCCTTAGAGTGGAAACAGTGGGTGGAGGTCGGGTATGCACTAGATAATCTCTGAGGTTCTTTACCCGGCGATGACTGAAGATGGGCATCGGTATGTTTAGTCCAACGCTATTGATCATTGGCCAATGCTTCTTTACTATTTTTGTTACATTGTCAGATGCTTGATTGAAAGTCGTGATGCAAATGGGTCTTTTGTTTTCAGTTGAGGTTCTCAACTTGGGTTCTATTAAAGCGTCCCTGTCATTTTTGCTTGCTCTCTTTTTTGCGTCCTTTACCAGTTTTTTGGGGTATTTCCTGATTTGTAATTTCTTGCTTGGGTCTTCTGCTTGTGCAAGGTAGTCATGCTTGTTACTATAGTTCCTTCGCAACCGTAAAAATTGACTGACCAAAGGGGGGGTTTTGTTTCAGATGTCGCGGATGGAAGCTGTCATAAGTCAGTAGACAGTTCCAGGCAGTTTCTTTGAAATGTGTTGTCGTGATCAGTGTACCTGAGTCCGCCCAAATGTTTAAATCTAGGAACACCAGATGTGATCTGCTCATGGAATTGGTAAACTTTAAGAATCTATCTTGCTCATTGAGCCAGGTGAAGAAATTTTCAGCTTCCTCTTCCGTCCCTTGCCAGATCAGGAGAACATCGTCTATATAGCGCTTCCATAGTTTTATATGGTGCCTATATGGGTTGTTGTTGTTCAGGATTTTTTTCTTTTCTAAATGATGGACATATAATCCAGCTATGCTCGGCGCGAATGTGCTGCCCATGCTGGTCCCGTGTTGTTGTTGGTATAGTGTGTCCTCAAAGCGAAAAAAGTTTTCTGTGAGGGCCAGGTGGCAACACTCCATCACCACATGTCGGGGAGTGTGGTATTTCCAGTCTCCATCGAAAAAAACTTCCTCGAGTATTTCTAGGGTTTCATGATGCAGAAGGCTTGTGTATAGACTCTCCACATCCAGAATAATGAGAATGCTGGATGTAGGGACAAAGTTTTGTTCCTTCAAAAGGCAGAGGACATCTTTAGTATCCTTAAGGTAGGTGTCAGTCCCTTGCACCAGTGGTCTTAGAAATGCATCTGCATATTTTGATAGGGGTTCCAGAATCAATCCAATCCCCGAGACTACAGGTCTCCCAGGTGGTTTGTCAAGGCGCTTATGAATCTTGGGAATCGTGTAGAAGTAGGGAATTGTAGGTTTGTTGTTCACCAGGAAATCTGCTTCCTTCTTGCTTATCCAATCATTGGCAAGAGATTCCTCAATAAGGTATGCTATAGATACCCTCAAGTGTTCTGTTGGGTCTTCTTTTATGATTGTGTAATTTATGGTGTCTGCAAGGAGGCGTAAGCATTCCTGCCTGTAGTCTGTGCAGTTTTGCAGGACAATCGCCCCACCCTTGTCGGCTGGTTTGATTGTGATGGTGTCATTTTTGGATAGTTCCTGTATTGCTGCCAGTTCAACTTTGCTCATGTTTTGGAAAACTTTCACTGTGCGAGGGTCTAGATCTTTCACCTCCTTCATAATGGCCTTCTCAAAGGCCAAAAGTTCAACTGGTAGATTGTTTGTTGGTGAGATAAAGGTAGATTTCTTCCTAAGTCCTGTGTCACTTCTGGTTTCTTCAATTGTTTTTTTATCTAGGAAAAAAACTTGGAGTTTTAATTTCCTTAGGAATTCTTTTAGCTCACAACAGAGTTTAAATTTATCTGTGTGAGGGGTTGGTACACAGCCCAGACCTTTATTGAGTACTTGTGTCTGTATCTCAGATAGATTGATAGAGGACAAATTTATCACTAGATTTGGTTGCTGCTCGTTGTTGGTTCCGGGGGACCCTTGCTGCGTGTGTGGCATCCTGCTGTCACTAGTGGTTCGGCCCATTGTAGGTGTTGGCCGGTTTAGTTTTTCGCCTGCTGTGTGGGTCTGCCCCCGCCTTAAAAAGGGCGGCCTTGGTTTGTTTGGTTGTTGCCCCAACTTTGAAAGTGTTTTTGATGGTACATGGGGGGGGCCATAGTAGAAGGGTGGTGGTGGTGGGCCGTAAGTATATTGGTCCTGGTATGGGGGCACTCTTTTATTATTAAATAAAAGGGGGGGGGTTTGCCACAAACCATGTGTCATTATTTTTACAGAGACAGCAAAACAGTAAAAACGTATGTATAATACGCATGTTTTAGATTGAACAGCGTTACATGTTGTTCATTTATTTAATACTCATACCCCAATTTAGGGGCTTATAGGAGTGGCAAATATAAGGCTCATCCCTGTATGGTCCTGAAGAAAAGCTTGGGGAGCTTGAAACATGTCAAGCGAACACTGATTTAATCCTCATTACAGGTTAAAATACAGTGTCACCCCCCGTTTTAGCATACCAACCTAGGAGCAAATAAAATTATTGAGGCCCATTAGCACGGTATTTTTAAATCACTTACACCCACTCCACCATTTTTCACTTGCACCACACATAGTCCTTCACAACCAAGTGCTCCTGCGTAGTTCGTGAGTCATAGCACGCCCCTTTTCGTAGAGAACTGGGATGGCCCCAATGATGAAGCATGTCACCGTGGGATAAACCCCGGTGAGTGAGGGGACACTAGAAAAAAAAAATTCTTTCTCATTGGTCATTATTGACAAACTTTGATAAGTGACCACAACACAAGCTAGGTCTCTGCACCTAGTCATTTGGGTTCCTACTGTCATGTTACGTCCCTGGAGGCCGACCTAGTCTTTCAGTTCCTCCTTCTCCCTCCTCTTACTGTATGGGTACTGTTGAGGCTCTTGAGGTAAAGATTAATAATTTGGTGGGAAGAGTCGGGGTCATGGAGTTCTCATTAGAGGACCTCTCCAATAAAGTAACTGCCAATAAGGGAGAGATACAGAGTCTGAAGAACAGTGAGAAAGAGCTCAGAAATAAATTGGAGTCTTTAGAGAATAAAGCCAGAAGAAACAATATTCGAAATCTGAATGCGCCGGAGCGCTTTGAAAGGGGAGACATTAGAATATTTTGTGATAAATCTTCTGAAGCAATTTATTATGGAAATTAATCAAAGTTGCCTAGGAAAGGATATTCTAAGAGTACTCAGGGATCCTTTAACGAGTCATTCAGGAACGAAAAATCCAAGAAGGATCCTTGTGAACTTTAAATCTTACACCTTAAAAGACAAAATTCTCGCAGAAGCCCTCAAAGCAGGAGTCTTTAAAAAAGATGGCTGGACCTTCTGTATTAGATCAGAGATTTTGCCTGCCACGCAGGGCAGGCAATGGGATTTGGCCAAATTCACTCAGGAATTGAGGGAGAAGGGAGCTACCGCAAACATATGATTCCCAGCCACGCTGAGGATGATGCGAAATATAAAATGTTCAACTTCAGGGTCCCAAGCGCATTTACTACATTTATCAAACAGATTAAGGCACAATAAGTATAATTCTCAATATTTCCTTCCTAGCATAGCGAGAGAGTTCTTATGAGGTAACATCAGTATGCCTCTAGTGTAAAGGGAGGGTTACCCAGGGTGGGGGCGACTTCAGGAAGGAGGGACTCACAAGAAAATGTAAATAAAGCACTTTTGCACCGGGTGAAAGAGTATCTGGGAAAAAACGAAAATAATTTGCCCTCCTTTGTAATTGTCAGATTAGGATCCTTTTTTCAGTTATGTAAGTCTCCTAGTCTGATTGGAAGAACTAGGCAGTTAGGCATTTATTTTTTACCTTTACTGTTCACCTCATCGCAAATTTGGATAAGCCCAGGTTTTTAAAGATTGTATCCTGGAACGTCAATGGTCTCAGGGTTCCTGCAAGAAGGAGGAAAATCTTAGAGTATTTGAGAATTAAGGATATAGATGTTTTCTTTATTCAGGAATCACATTTGGCCAAAAAAGAATGGCCTGAGAACTTAAGGAGTCAGCAATGGATTGAGCACTGACTATACACTTCACAGTCCTGTATGGTGAAAGGGGTTGGCTTCTTTTTAAAAAATTCACCCAAGCCATATTGGGGGAGTGTGTAGTAGATCCATGCGGCAGGTAGGTAATAGTTAAGGCTAAAATGTATAATGTTTGGTTGGCTTTTGTTGGATATTATGACCCTAACCTAGATGACCCTGCACCTTTACGCACCCTATTTTCACACTTAGTTGACATTAGTGATCCCATCATATTGGGAGGTGACTTTAATGTTTGTCTGGATCCAGTACAATATACAACCTCTAAGAGGGCAGCGTTGTCAAACCCTAATACTAGAGGGACTCTGAAACAACTGATAGCTGACAAAGGTCTTGTATTCATCTGCAGGACTATGAACTACAAGGGTGGGATAGAAGGGCAAAACTTAATTTTCCACAATACAAAACACAGTCATTGTTCCAGGATAGATTTCTTTCAGGTAGATTTAAGTATTAGTAAAAAGTAGTCTATTGGATCATTCTGCAGTTTCTCTCAAGATTATGTTCAGAGATAAAGCCCCTCTGCAACATTGGACAGTAAATCGCAAGTTGCGATGGTGGAAAATCCTACAGCGGCCACAAGGGCGTTTTTCCTTTTCAACCCTTGAAATGTTTTTGGGGACACATATAAGGCGTTCCTTGGAGGCATTCTATCCAGCCTAGGTTCTGCCCATAGCTAGAAGGTCAGGGAAGAAATTAATACTCTCGAAATCACCATAAAAACTCTCCAAAGTACTTTGGCACTGGTACCTACCCCTTTAAATATAGTTCAAATCAGGAATTGCAGCTGGCAAAATCCAAGCTAGCTGATTCTTTGGAGGTTTAGTAAGGCGGAAATGGGAGGCCAGCAGGTTATCCTATTATGAATATGGGGTGGGGTGCAGAAATTGTCAGCTTGGAAGATCAACGCTAACCAGTCCAGGAACTTCATAAAAGACCTAAAATGCCTGAATTCAGGTAACATAATTTCGGAAGCTTGCGAAATTGAAAATGCCTTTGTTTAGTTTTTTCAAGACCAGTACATGGAGGATGTAGCACCAAGCAAGGAGCAAATTGAGGCTTTTTTCAAAATTTAGACCTCCCACACCTTCAAGGGCTTTAAGAGAAAAACTAAATAATCCTATTTGTATGGAAGAGGTTGAAAAAGCCTTAAGTAGCTTAAAGAAAGGGAAAGCGGCAGAACCGGAAGGTTTTGGACCTATTGAATAATTGGGGGAAAAAAAAGGCTGTGATGGGTTTGGCTTGTTTCCTCTATTCTTAATTTGTGTTTTGTTGCCTCTGTAAATATTTCTCCATTTTATTTTTGTAATTTGACTGGTCCAATAATTAACAACATGATACACAATTAGCTTGAAAGGGAGGAAGGCGTCCTCCAGCTCATTAGTTCCATGGTACAAAGCTTAGCACCTGTTTAAAGGGGTTGTTTCCAGGTCGGCAGCACATAAAAGACTCAGGATGTTTATACATCCCTCTCCTGAAGGAGAGGCCGAGGTTTTTCATCCAGCCGCAGCCGCTTAGATCCTTTGACACCTAATACAAACATTGGCAAATGAAGACTAAATAAATAAATATAGGGGCACAGATCCTCTGCAGATCTGACAGTCCCCGCGCTGAAATCCGATTGACTGCCAACACTTCAACCAGGCAGGCTTCAGCCAAGTCTCAATAACAATGGTTAAAATTAGGAAAAAGGGTGGGATAGGAATACCCTGCCCCTAAGTGTGGTGGTGGGGTCCTATGGTGAACCTTCTGGGGATGAAAACATGTTTTTTCTCTAATTTTGCTGCAAAATCACAGATGTATTCATGTATCCACGGCAAAATTAAAAAAAAGAAAATAGTGCATTTTTTTATATGTTCCCCGGTTAAGCCAGGTCCCAGGAATAGATTTATGAAATGCAAGTGCTTATACAGTAGTAAATTCAGTAGAAGCAATGGTAGACATGCCCCTAGAGAAAGTGCACTTTGCGCCCAGTAAAGTAAGCTGCTCAGCGTTTAGTGTAGAGACTCAGATTACCACATGCAGTCCTGCGGCAGGTTTTCACTTCTTGGAGGACTCTGTGTTTGTTTTAAACAGGCTGCTGAGAAGTGAGGTAGGCATGGCTTTTCAGCCGTCAGTGATCCGCTTCAGGGAGCAAGTTGTAAAGCCCTCTGTACATTTGTCGAAAAATAGTTACCAGGGAACACTGCTCACAACAGAACCAGAGGGCATGTGTTATAATCAGAAACAATGATTCCTGTGGAATAATACTGGGAATGACAATAAATGTTGTGCACAATGTCAATGAACAAATGGGTTATTTCTAAACATAGACAGAGCACAGCACAAGGTAAGTAAACAGCTGATTGCTCCCAACCAGCAAAGTTATTTTAATCCAAAATTCATGTAACAAATTCTGTTCAGCCAGCGATCTTCATGACAGTTGTTTTGCACCAATGATACAGCTACAGCCAGCCGACACGTGTTTCTTCGCCATTCGCGACTTTTTCAAGGCTGTTGGCAAAATCATACAGAATATTACTTTGTTTGTTCAGTTACAATTTGATGGAGAGATATAGCGAATTTGTCGTAAAAATTCATTTTTAACAATTTGAATCTCTCTATTGTGCTTAATCAAAGAGTCCCTATCCCCTTTACATTAGTGATCATACACAAAAAAGAGAAAGTGACCAAGACAAGGAATCTCCCAAGAATTAATTGCGAGACTCCCCTCAATCTAAAAAGGATGTATATTCATCAAGAGGTGTGTGCAAACCCATAAACAAATTTGTGAATGAAAAATAGAAGAGAGGAACCAATCAAAATACCCAATGAGAACACCGAGTTGGTGATTAATCAAACAGAGTTGAAATTAGATATAAATGCCTTCTATGTAACGTCAGAAAAAAATCTAATTTGATAGATCAAAGCACGCAAAATATGGATAGAATAGTCCAGAGCAAGAAGTAGTAGTTCGAATATAGCCTGTAAATCACGCCCTTATATCAATTTTCCTTTTAGAAGTATAAAAAGACTGTAGTATCTTGGTTATTATGTTTTACATGTCTTCCACTGCTTCACCAGTGGAACACTCATAAGATGATGCCACTTAGAATGTTGGTGTATGAATCACACAGTTGCAGGCTGCTTCTGGTGGGCTGATTACCATTGTACTTCTAATCTTCTAACTAGCTTCAATAAATCCTCCTGAATATCATCTACCTGCGTGGAGTCAGTTACTACATTTTATTGGCGACGATTTTATCTAAAGAACCTGCATCTGCTACCTCTGAGGACCGGTGAGGACATCCTGAGTTCCTACTTTTAACCTCAAGCTACTTCTGAATCTACAGCGGCTCCAACTCTTCTTCTGGCACACATCAACCCCACCAGTGACCTCCCACCGGTCGCCCTTAACGCAAAAGTGCCTGTTCTAGCTTCTGCGGTGAGATTAAGCCTGCCAACGCTTGCGTCTTGTGTGGTGAGTCTGCCATCATCTCGCCTATACACTGTCTGGTGAAGAAGTGTATTTTCTCATGCGAATGCCAGTTCCAGTCTACTTGCACCTCAAGTTTTTGCCTGCTGTTCCTACAGCCTGTCTCAACTCTGTTTACGTTGCACAGATGATCTAATGCTATAATAAATGTCTATAAAGCCTCAAAAAACGTTTTCAAGAGCCACATCAATTGAATACAATGCCTTTTCAAATAAAGTAATCTGTGGTTGCCTGTGTTTCTGCCCCAGTGAGGGTTAAACATTTGTATGGCTAATGGCATTTTTTATAAAAAGATCATTGTAAGCTACCTTCTTTGCACAATTGAAGTACTGCATACTGCCTGTATTTGCTACTTAGAGAGCGTTTGCGTGGGGAGTGCCTGGCAGTCATCTAGTGAGTTTTCTGCTATTTACAAGTGTTACTGCACCAGTGCTTCGATTTTTTTTTTGCCTGTGAGCCACTCCAAGTACTGTGTTTTCTCTTTCTAGTTACATTCCTTATTTTACAATTGATATTGTCTCCGTGTGGCTGACAGCAGTTTAACTGTCACGATGTATTTAAAAAACTGTGCGCGAGCGCGTAAAGCTTACCTGATTGTGCTGTCTCGTGCTTGAGCTCCGTGTGCTCTCTGACGCTACTGGCATCTTCACTGCTTCTACCATGCTCACTCACGTCTGTCCTGCACCAACGTGTCGAGAGCCACCCGATGCAACGTATGCTACGTGCCCCCATTTTGTGGATGAAAATGTATACTGATACTATTTGAGTCTCTACATCTACAGCGTTTTTCATTTTTTTTTTCGTTTTCATGTACTTTTGGAGTGTCGTTTATATTTCGGAACCAGGAAAATACAACAGTTATTCAGCCATGCCATCTAGTGGCAATCTAGCACCACTGCGGCATCTTCGAATTTCCAGCTATACAGTATTCTATTCTTGTCTTTCCATTTGCCAACCACGTCCTTTCTTCAGTATAGCCTCTTGTCGATGCATCGATGTTGAAGGAGTCTGGATCTGCGGCATGGGACTTCTCACGTCTGTCACCTGTGGAGCGGACATTGTGGTTTGTTTTACACCGAGATTTGTCTTGAAGTATTTGCTGTACATGTTTTTTTTGGTACTATTTATTTTCGCTCACAGCCACATCTACGTTGCAGCAATGGTAACCCTTTCTTTCACAAGCTAGGAAAGCGGAGATAAAATTATCTCCCTATTACCAAGCTGTCGCTGACACCAGTTAGCAACAGCTAATAGGAGATAGTGACCATCTTGGGCCCCGCTTTGCATGTCAGTGATATTTATCACTAATGACATGCAAAGTGGGCGTGCCAAGATGTTAGCGACTGGAAACAGTCGCTAACATCGCTATCTCCTATTACCAACTTTTGGAGATATTCGCGCTAAGCGCGAATATCTCCAAAAGCTAACACCTACCCAGGAGCAGTTCTTAGCCATGTTATCAAATGGGAGGTGGATAACATGGCTAAGAGCATTTGCTCGATAATGCATGAATATCGCTGACTTTTCAGCGATATTCATGCATTGCGGCCGTTTTTTATCGCATTTATGATAAACCTTGCTAATAGCAAGGTTTATCTGCGATAAAAATCGCCGATTTGCGGCGATAATTTTTGTCTCTAAACAAGTTAGAGACAAAAATTATCTCTATTGGTTGGTAATATGCCCCTACATTCACGTTGTTTTAGTGCACAATACGTTTTTTTTACTCTACTTAGGGTATCTTCACACAGTGCACAATGTTTTTATTTTTACCCTACATTGGGTGTCTAAGGTTCTTACCTTCACTACAGTGAACAATCTGTACCTCAATTTGAGGTGTCACATAGGAGTTTTAGGGTATACAGACAAAATATCAAGTTCAAAATATCGAATTACACAAATATCAACTTCAAAATATAGAATGGACAAAATATCGACTGCACCGAATATAGTCATCAAAAATATAGTTTTTAAGGTAAGTAATGTAATATTGATTTTTATAAATATAGAAAGTCAAAATATCGAAGTATATAATATTGGTTATTAAAATTATCAAATTTTTAATAATATCGAATTTCTTAAAGTGTTTTGTGTGTTAGTATAAGTGTGAGGGGGAGCGTTACCTGCTGTTTGAAGTCGCTCTTGAGGGCCGGGCATAGCTCCGCCACATCCACTTGGCCGGGCTTGGCTCTGCCGATCCCTGAATCCCCGTGGCAGCATCTAAGGGCCAGGCTTTGCTCCACTTGTTCCTCCGGCCGGGATTGGCTCCGCCGGGCCCTTCCTACTCCTATGACCAGACCTCCCAGCAGCAGCCGACGTCAGAGGGAAGCGCCAGGAGGCGCATAAAGGCTCCCGTGGTGCTGAGTCCAGGGGGAGCCTCACCTGCTGTTTGAAGTCGCTCTTGAGGGCCGGGCATAGCTCCGCCACATCCACTTGGCCGGGCTTGGCTCCGCCGAGCCCCGAATCCCCGTGGCAGCATTTAAGGGCCGGGCTTTGCTCTGCTTGTTCCTCCGGCCGGGCCCCTCCTACTCCCGTGACCAGACCTCCCAGCAGCAGCGGACGTCAGAGGGAAGCGCCAGGAGGCGCATAAAGGCTCTCTCGGTCCCTCGTTCCGCGTGCGGGTGCGCGCTGGGTGAAGCCCGGGACAAGGGCGGGACAGTCTGTGACAGTGAGTGACAGACAAGGGCAGGGCAGGGCTATTCCCTGTACATCTGGATCAACAGACTGACTTATAACAGAGACCGATCACCTTTAAGGTACTGTGGGATATTTGGCGGGCCGTTCGGATCTTGTCGACGCCCCTTGGAGCGAAAGGAAGCTTAGGGTGGACTTGGAAGGTTAAAGGCCGTATTACAACAATGGGGAAAAGAAAGGCGATTGAAGGGGGCACAGACCTTTCAAATCTGAAAAAAATGAAAAAAGCAAGAAAATCTAAATCTAGATGACTGTGAGGAGATACTTAAGGGAACCTCGAGCTCAGAAGAGCTAGGTAATGTAGACTCCGCATTAAAAGGCTCTACCCAGAAGAGTGACAAAATAATCCCGCCCAGATTCCTAAAGAAATCCCCATCCGCCTGTCCTGTAGTTGAAATACATGCTCCTCCAATAACCCCCATCATGGTTAATGTAACCCAAACACAGAGGGGATGTAACTTGAACTCGAATGGAATTGGGGACGTTCCACCAAACATAATAGAGATCATAGAGTCGGGTGGGGAAGAGTCTGCAGGAGTGGAGGGGATTGTTTGCTCCAATAGATACGCTGCGCTAGAAGGGGAACCCAGAGAGTTACGTCAGGTGCTACAACAAGTTTCTAGACCCGTGGAGCCATCCGGAGTCAATACAGTAGAATGTCCCAGTTGCGAGGATGGTTAGGAACAGAATTAGCGCAAATAAAAAAAATGCTATTAGATCTAAGCAAGCAGGGAGGAATGCATGTTTGTGCCCCCCAATCCCTGGGTTTATTAGCAACGGCTAAAGCCTGTAATGCACGAATAGTATCAGCAAATGGCACCAATAGCACTGGAACAATGGGCAGTTTAAGTGACCACCAAACAGCGGCGAGGTCTAACCCCCCGAAATCCTCATCTAAGCAAATACCCCCTCCTAAGGGCCTTACTGTAGCAAGACGGCTGACTCCTAAAACCACCCCTCAAATAGAGACTGATAGGGCGGCATCAGGGCGCAGTGGCAATCTTAGCTCTTATGTAGAGGCAGTGAAGCAGAAGGGCCCATTACGAGAAACAAATGATGTCTTGGGGAGTAACAATAAACATCTGAGAGACCCAATAGAAACAAACATAATGACAAATTGGGGGATAAAAGACCCACTACTCAGAGCAGGATACCTAATAAACCCACTGACACCACTGTCTTTATGACAGGGGTCCCGAAGCTTAGCCCTAACGCGTATGAGAGTAGCAATTCCATCTCTAACAAAGCTATTCACTGGTTGCGACACGTGAGAGGGTGCAGGTCGGTCATCAGGGAAGACTTGATTAAGGTCAAAAGACGGTCTCTGCCCAGCTCTGCTACAGATTGCATAGAAATACAACTAGTCAATATGGAGATTGCTGAAAATCTAGTGTCCCTGGAGTATAGAACATCCCCCACGGCGTATTCAAATATACAAATTCGCCAGTCACCATTATGGCTAAGATCTATCTATCGGGACGAATCAGACCTCAATAATATAGACTGACTAGGTATGGGAACCCAGCTAAATAATGTTACACACACATACACAGGCCAAATGACTGAGCTCCAGTCCAATACCATTGTTAGCCTTGTGGTGCCGGGGGTGGAGTCGCCACTTATTAAAGGACATATCGGGCTGACGGAGACCGGAGACCAAGAGTTAAACCATCAAATTATAATAGAGGAGGGTATTCTTCCTCAAGTTCCTGACAAAAGTGTAGAGGGAAACTTAAAAATAATTAATCTTGTCTCATGGAATATAGCAGGCTTCCAAAAAAAATTGTCCAGCCCAGAATGGAATGAATTTATTGAGAGGTTTGAGATTTGCTTGTTTCAAGAAACGTGGAGCAAGACCCCACTACATAAGAATGGCTATGCAACCTACTTTATCCCGGCAACCTCGATGGGAAGAGGGCGCCCATCTGGCGGCCTCCACATATGGATTAGTGTAGCGCTTTATTGGGTCGTTGCAATACATAAGTTGCCAACAGAGGACATATTACATATTTCTCTTAAAGGTCCCCATGTCGAATCATCTATGGAATTGTTCTGCGTATACGCCAGGGGCACCCCTGGGGGCCAAATTTTTCCAACGATAGCAGTTCTCGATGGAGCACTAGCAGGTGTCCCTCCTTTGTCTAATGTTATTGTAGGTGGAGACAGGAATTGCACATATGAACCCCTAGCTGAAGATTACGAGTTGGGTATTAGTGCAGAGGACGCCAGGCAGTCGATTCCTTCTCTATATTTGGCAACTATCAAGAGGTGGACACCACGAGTTATCCAACTAAATGCCCTAACACTAGAACATAACTTGCGTGCTCTAAATGGGAGGACTAGCTCTGATGTAAATGGGGCTATGACGTTCAATAGACTTAGTTCCCCGTCTCGCATTGATTATATCCTGTTGGATACTAGATCCTGGGGGAGACTGGTGGATATGGAGGTCAAACAAACCCAGGATAGTGACCACAATCCTCTCTGCATGAAAATTAAAAGGGGGAGGGAGGCGCTAATAGATAGTGGCCCATTAATGATTACTAAAGAAGTAACCCCTTCGCACTGCAATCATAAGCTCAAATGGAATAGAGTTATGTGTCATGAGGACAATCTGAATAGCATCAAGGAGCTTATACAAGTAGAAATTAGCGATCTTTTGGCCTCTACATCCACACAGGCCAATGCCCTAAGCTTTGACCTACTTGACTCCTATGAAAATCTAATAGAGAAGATCGGTGCCTTCTTTACTATGGGGGAGACTAGAGGGTCTTCTAAGAACAAAGTATGTAAGAAGGGATCCCCCTGGTACACGGCCAATTGCAGGGCAAAGAGAAAGGCCTTATCGGCCTCAATCAGGAGCAAAGAACCAATAGCAGTGAGGGTAGCTAGAAAAGACTATCAAAATAGCATTAAACTGGCTAAAACGGTGTGGGAGGAGGAACACTGGCAGCAACTCAAACAAGCGGCCGGCCTGAAAGATTCAACCAGGTTCTGGAACTTGATAAACAAACTAGAGAGAAGGGATGCAGCGCCTATACCGAACCATATAACCGAGGGCCAGTGGTATGCTCACTTTGCTAAATTGTATTATGATGTAACAAGCACGGAGCAAATCACGGCGGCACCGACCGCATTTGCAATAGTGAATCATAGCCAGGTTGACCCCTTCTCTACAAGTGAAGTACACGAGGCCACTATGAATATATCACCCGGTAAGGCAGCAGGTCCTGATGGCCTTCCTGGCGACCTATTACGGTATGCACCCAAGCTGTGGTAAGATTTCATCGCCCTCCTAATGAATATGATCCTCTAAGGACACCTTGTCCCTGAGTCATGGAAGGGCGCTGAGGTAGTGACCATATTCAAGAAAGGCAACAGGGAAGACCCTGCCAACTACAGACCAATAAGTCTAATTGACACAATCCAGAAAGTAGTTGGCAGGGTCTTAGTCACTAGAATGAGGTCCTGGATAGAGGAAGGTAACACACTCACCCACTTCCAGGCAGGATTTAGGCAAAATGTGGGTACAATGGAACAGGTCTTTAGGTTTTGTGCCTTATATTGGAAATCTGTGACTGTCGCGAAGGGCAGTCTATATGTGGCCTTTATTGACTTAAAGACCGCATTCGATCTGGTCCCTCATGATAGACTCGGGGAAGTGTTGCTGGACATGGGGTTCCCGAGTCATCTACTGGAGTTTATTGTAAAGCTCCATCATGATAACTACGCCAGAATCAGGTGGGGGACCCAAGGACAACTAACAGAGAGGGTGCCCGTACAGAGGGGGTCCGCCAGGGATGCGTGATGGCTCTGACGCTGTTCTCCCTCTTTATCAATGGGGTGGTAGACCATTTGAGGGAGGAACCAGTGGATACCCCAGTCCTGGCGGGTGAGAAAACACCTACCCTCCTCTTTGCAGACGATACCCTCCTAATGTCCAAAACTCCATCGGGTCTCCAGAGGCTATTAGATAGATTCAGCCTGTTTTGTGATGAGCAGGGGCTCACTGTAAATATCACCAAAACTAAGCTGATGGTATTGTCTGCATCAAAAAAACTAGGAGATTAAACATAACTCTCAATGGGTCCCCATTAGAGGTGGTAGAGGAGTTAGACTATCTGGGTGTCAGAATAAATAACAGATTGAAATGGGACTCACATGTGGCCAAAATGCTCTTAAATCTCAAAAGAGCGTCTGGAGCCATTTTGGGAAACCAGCGCATGTCCATTAGTAGACCGGTAGCCCCTGCCCTGGCAGTCTATGACGGCAAAGCTTTGGCCTCTGCTGTCTATGGCTCAGAGCTCTGGGGCTGCGAAAACACTGTGGACTTGGTAAGAGCGGATAATAAGTTTGTGAGGGATTTAGTTTCCCTTCCGCTCTCGACACCATTGAAACCCCTTTTTTTAGACATGGGAAAACACTCAATTGCAGACATAGTGCGCCTCCGTCCCTTGCTGTTCTGGGTGTGCCTGAGAAGGACACCATAACTGGCAAACTATGCCTTGGTTCTGGATGAGCTAATCACCCTGAATGGCTTGAACAAGATTCAGTGGTTGAACAAATCGAGGCAGCTAGTTGTGAACCTAGGCTTGGGAGAGTTTTGGACCTCCCAGTCCCCGCCCCATAAACAAGTGGTAAAAAAAATCTATTGGGAGTGGGTGCAGGCGGAGGAACTAAAAAATGTAAAGCGGGGAGTGCTAACTAACCGATTCATACAAAGCGTAGGTTCATACGCACAATGCTGCTAAATACTGTAACAACTTAGACCACATTACCTAATCTGGTCTTTAAGCCCATCTCTGTGTATGTATTTTATGACTTTTTATATAACCCGTTGTTTTAACTGTAAATACCTTTTTAACTTTTTTATCTTACGTAATGAAATGAACATAACATTTTAAATTTCTTGTTCTTTTTATGTGGATTGTTTGTACTTTTATGATATGTATATATTGAATAGAGTAATACAACAATAAGTGTATATTTTTTTGTGATTCATTTTAAGTAATGAATTTTATGTTATTTAATTTTTGTGTAATTTAATTCTGTAGCGTGTTGTGGGTTTATAGGGGAATAGGGTGGGAAGTAATTTAATTATAATTATTAAATATGGTAATTTATTTATTGGTATTTATTTTGAATAATTTGTTAATACATTTTTATTGGTAATTAATGAATTCATAATTGGTAATTTTTATTAATTGATTAATTGATAATTATGTGAATTTCATTAATTGTTAATTAATTTGTAATTGGTAATTAATTAATTTTTTATTGGTAATTAATTTGTATTAATGGAATAATTGATAATTATGTGAATTTCATTAATTTATTTTCCGTAGCGGGTTGTGGGTTTATAGGGAAATAGGGTGGGAAGTTATTTAATTGTAATTAATTAAATGTTTTTATTTATTTATTGGTATTTATTTTGAATTAATTGGTAATTACATTTTAATTATTAATTGTAAATTGGTAATTAATTTGTATTAATAGTTAATGAATTTTAATATTTTTTTTAATTGATGAATTATTATATTGTAATAAATTGGTATTTACTTTTAATTCATTTTTTATTGGTATTGATATTTAATTTATATTTATTAATATATTAAATATTTACTTTCTCTACCGTTAAGCTCACTAGAGTGGGAATAGTAATTTTTAAGCCCTACGCTATCCAACGCTTTCCCCACTGTTGCACTCACTGGAGTGGGAACAGTAATTTTTACCCCTACGCTATCCAACGCTTTCCCTACTGTTGCACTCACTGGAGAGGGAATAGTCATTTTAACCCCTACGCTATCCAATGCTTTCAATACTGTTGCACACACTGGAGTGGGAATAGTATTTTTACCCCTACGCTATCCAACGCTTTCCCTACTGTTGCACTCACTGGAGTGGGAATAGTAATTTTTACCCATACGCTATCCAATGCTTTCCCTACTGTTGCAGTCACTGGAGTGGGAATAGTAAATGTTATCCTCCTGCTATCCTATGGTAAAGATATTGTATGTTTTTTATTTTTATCATGTGAAAAAAAAAAATATATATATATATATGTATATGCGAATACCACAATGCCATGTAAACCACGTCACAGGAGGTGTGAGATCTTGTGAAAGTGGGTGGGACATTTAAATAAAGCAGGTGTTCCGAACTTCGCAGTCACTGGTCTGCTTTTGAGGGGCTCTGGATGAAGGAGTAATTTCCGAAACGCGTCAGCCCGGCTTTGCAATGCCTGCGGAGTGTTTTGTAACCACTGCTGACGTCGCTGTATGGGGAAGGTCATTGTGAGGGCTTTCTCACTGAAAGGCAAACTTTTGATGGTGTATGTGAGCGGCTTTGCCCTAGCCGCGAGGAAGCCCCGCCGCGAGTTATGCGGCCCGTGTTGTTGGGAGGTCCCGGCAGCTTTCACGGACAATTGACGCTCGACAGCGAATGTCGGAGATACAGCAGCGTGTGCAGCACTGTGCAGTGACATTGCCCCACTTGGGATCTAATTCTCATTGTGCACCAAGCGACGGCACCCACAGTGGTTTGATAATGTTTGGACTGCGAATACCACAATGCCATGTAACCCACGTCACAGGAGGTGTGAGATCTTGTGAAAGTGGGTGGGACATTTAAATAAAGCAGGTGTTCCGAACTTCGCTGTCACTGGTCTGCTTTTGAGGGGCTCTGGATGAAGGAGTAATTTCCGAAACGCGTCAGCCCGGCTTTGCAATGCCTGCGGAGTGTTTTGTAACCACTGCTAACTTCGCTGAATGGGGAAGGTCATTGTGAGGGCTCTCTCACTGAAAGGCAAACTTTTGATGGTGTGTGTGAGCGGCTTTGCCCTAGCGGAGAGGAAGCCCCGCCGCAAGTTATGCGGCCCGTGTTGTTGGGAGGTCCCGGCAGCTTTCACGGACAATTGACGCTCGACAGCGAATGTCGGAGATGCAGCAGCGTGTGCAGCACTGTGCAGTGACATTGCCCCACTTGGGATCTAATTCTCATTGTGCACCAAGCGACGGCACCCACTGTGGTTTGATAATGATTGGACTGCGACTACCAAAATGCCATGTAACCCACGTCACAGGAGGTGTGAGATCTTGTTAAAGTGGGTGGGACATTTAAATAAAGCAGGTGTTCCGAACTTCGCTGTCACTGGTCTGCTTTTGAGGTGCTCTGGATGAAGGAGTAATTTCCGAAACGCGTCAGCCCGGCTTTGCAATGCCTGCGGAGTGTTTTGTAGCCACTGCTGACCTCCCTGTATGGGGAAGGTCATTGTGAGGGCTCTCTCACTGAAAGGCAAACTTTTGATGGTGTGTGTGAGCGGCTTTGCCCTAGCGGAGAGGAAGCCCCGCCGCAAGTTATGCGGCCCGTGTTGTTGGGAGGTCCCGGCAGCTTTCACGGACAATTGACGCTCGACAGCGAATGTCGGAGATGCAGCAGCGTGTGCAGCACTGTGCAGTGACATTGCCCCACTTGGGATCTAATTCTCATTGTGCACCAAGCGACGGCACCCACTGTGGTTTGATAATGATTGGACTGCGACTACCAAAATGCCATGTAACCCACGTCACAGGAGGTGTGAGATCTTGTTAAAGTGGGTGGGACATTTAAATAAAGCAGGTGTTCCGAACTTCGCTGTCACTGGTCTGCTTTTGAGGTGCTCTGGATGAAGGAGTAATTTCCGAAACGCGTCAGCCCGGCTTTGCAATGCCTGCGGAGTGTTTTGTAGCCACTGCTGACCTCCCTGTATGGGGAAGGTCATTGTGAGGGCTTTCTCACTGAAAGGCAAACTATATATATATATATATATGTTTTAAAAAATAAAATCGTATTTTTTTTGCTTAAATTAATTATTTTATAATTGTAAGGTTATTGAAGTATTTCTAATTATTTTTTAGTTAATTATTTTTAATATTTCATTTTTTTTAAATTACTTTTAAGACATTTACAAAAATTCGATATTTTTACTATCTATATTATTTTTAAACAATATTTTTGATTCAATATTTTTGTACTTACCTGTTTGTAGATAATAATTCAATATTTTTGTAGTCGATATTTTATCCTCGATATTTTTGTATGTCTATATTTGTGTACTCGATATTATGTCAGTGATCCGAGTTTTAGTCCTGTCATTACTATTCCCATTACCAGTGGAACACTCTTAAGATGATGTCCCTTAGAATGTTGGTGTATGAATCACACAGTTGGAGAAGGGCTGAGCGCCTTGCTGGCTGCTCCTGGTGGGGCTGATTACCATTGTACTTCTAATCTTCTAACTAACTTCAATAAATCCTCCTGAATATCATCTAGCTGCGTGGAGTCAGTTACTACATTTTATTATCCTCCGTTCTTCCAAAGGAAAACAAAAGAGAAGAACATGTATTCAGGTGTATATAAATAAAATGTAGTAATCAAGTTCAGACTGATTGTGAAGTTTCATGAAGATTTATTCAAGTTGGATACAGATATGTAGTGCAATAGTATTCAGCCCCACCAGGAGCAGCCAGCAAGGCGTTCAGCCCTTCCCCAACTGTCTGCTTCATACACCAACATTCTAAGTGACCTCAACTCAAGAGTGTTCTACAGATGGAGGAGGGGAAAGCATGTAAAACATAATAACCAGGATACCACAAAGACAAAAGGTCGAACAATTAGAACTATAAACTGATGTAGGCCAAACACAACAAAGAGAGAATGTGTTAGTCCATAATGAGCATTTACTAGGTAGAAGGTGAAAAGACTTAAAACCAACAAACACATTTTTTATTAAATCATCTAAAAAAAAACAATCCATAAAATGGGAATTCTATTCTGACACACGACTGAAAATCTCACCAGTCATCCACTAGAAATCAAGTACCCAAATTGGTACTCTATGAATTCAAGAAGCTCGTTGTTGCTAATCATCACTAGTGAAAAGTAAAACTAAATTATTACCAGAATTCTCTTAAATACACTTACTTCGTATTTCCAATTCAATGTTTAGAGAAATCAATTCCTGAAAATGTTGTTTGCCGCAGTAGCCTCCAAAAGCAAGTCTTTAAATGTGTAGTGTCCGATGAGACACTGTTAAAAAATGAGAGATCGAAGGTATATAGTGTCACGGGAGCCCAAAAGAGAAACTTTCAGACCCCTACCCTCTAAGACTTATAGTTACGTCTATGCTGCCATCTACTGGTTTAAAAACAACCTTACTGTGCTCACCTCTCTCGAGTATAATTAATCGTCAAGCGGCATCCAAACGTTATTGAGGTAATCTAGTGGCAGGGCACCAATATTGTCAAGAATCCATTTGTAAGTAATGTCCAGACTGTAATAAAACAAACAAGAAGCGGCTAAAATATTAAGCTGCTGACTCCTGTTATAACAAGTTCCTAATTCCTAAGGGCCTACAGGCCCATATGAATGAATTGGAGATTGCATGCGCAATTTGCGAGTACCAGCAGGTGCTCGCAAATTGCTTGTGCAATTTCAAGGGTGTCAAAATTACACCCTGTTGCACCGCTGAAATTATGATGTGCACCCATGTTGCGCACACACATGCCCCACGGGCAAGTGTGTGTGGAACCTAAAACTTTAAAAAATGCATTTTAGTGCATCTGTCAAAGTTTTTACTAATTGCAGACAAGTTTGATTTGTCTGTAATTTGCAATTCCAAATAGTTAAATTGCTATTTGAAAGTGCTTCTAGCATTGCATTTAAGAAATCACAAATTGCGATTCCTTAATTGTAGTTGCAATTTAGGAATTCGCAACAAATTGCAAATTCTTAACTTGCGCATAAGAAACACTTTCATGCATCTCCAAAGGCCAATTTGGGATCGCAAACCTCTGATTTTTGCGAATCGCACCGTTTGCGATCGCAAAATCCTTTGAAGCATGTGCCCCAAAGTGACTGGTAACTCAGCATGTCAATGGCTGGTATAATACACAGAACTTACCCCAGCGAGGGGAAGGAAAGAGATGACAGATGAGCTGAACTGCAACTCGGTGCAGCCGCTGGATCAATCGTTCATATGCTCTGGATGTGAATATTGTAAAGCCTATGTAAGTGCAATAACGTCTGATTAGGGTGCTGGCAGCAATTATATGTTAACACCATAACAGTAGCATAAGGTTATATTTACCTGGCCTCACAGTGGTTATCCTTATTCAGTTTCTTTGGAAAGGGTGTCTTAGCTTTAGAGAGAATGATGTGGAAAGGTCACGACAATCCATGTACCTGTTATGTTATGTTAATAAAATTTATAAAAGCGCGCGAATACCTAATGGTGTCTTGGTCTGAGTACCACATTGACCTGTTGTACGCCTAGCCCCGGAACAGCCAGGTTTTTAAATTTCTCCTGAAACCAGTTAGGGAACTAGCGTTCCTAAGCTCAAATGGAAGAGAATTCCAGAGTTTGGATGTCCCGTAGTAGAAGCTGCGGCCACCCCAGTGAGAGGTCCGAATTTCATGCACTAGGAGAAATTTAGCGCCTGTTGACCGAAGAAGTCTAGTAGGTTGGTACCAAGTAAAAAGATTCTGTAAAACGCCGGACTAGAGTGATTTAAAGCTTTATAGGCAAGACACAACGCCTTAAATTTAATGCGCTGAGGTACCGGCAGCCAATGAAGATTACGAATTTTGTTGGAAACTGCTTTATGCATGGGAAGATTAAGCAGAAGACGCGCTGCTGAGTTTTGCACCATCTGGAGCTTCTTTAGACACTGCTTCTGGGCGTTCAGATACAGCCCATTGCAGTAGTCCAATTTGGATTGAATGAGAGACGGGACTACTGTTTTCTTGGTGTCTGCCGGTATATAGGGAAGAATCTTCCTTATTTTCTTTATAAGAAAGTATGAGGCAGATACAATGGCATTAGTCTATTGACAAAGCGTTAGTCTATTGTCAATCACAACCCCTACATTTTTAACTTCTACCACAGGTTTGGGGGGGCGCCCATCTCTGCCGGCCACAATAGATTGCTCCAGGAAGGCTGCATATCACCAAAATGCAAAACCTCTGTTTTATCGGATTTAAGTTTGAGGCAATGTGCAGTCATCCAGTTGTTGATAGCACTCATGCAGTTTTGAAACTGCTGAAAAGGAGATGTCTGATGTTTATAAGCCGCTACCACAATCTGGGTGTCATTGGTATAGGATGTCAAACTAAATCCAAAATCCCGGTCAGTGGGGCCAGTTCGGAGACATAAATGTTGAACAAGGAGTGGCTCAACGAACTGGCCTGGGGGACTCCACATAGTAGAATGTAAGGGGCCGAATTAAAACCGTCAAGTGATACCAGTGATTTCCGATCTGTTAGAAAAGACGACAAAAGACCCAACGCCATTCCGTCCAATCCCATCTTTTTCAGCCGATGTTGTAAGAGAGCATGGTCCACCGTATCAAAAGCGGCTGATAGATCGAGGAGCACAAGAGCAGCTGTGCCTCCTCTGTCCATCACCGCTCTGATTTCTTCGTTTGCCTTAATAAGCGCTGTTTCTGTGCTGTGTTCCTTGCGGAAACCAAACTGGGAATCATCCAGCAAACTATACTCCCTGATAAATTGTGACAATTGAGTGTTCATAATTTTGTCAACTATCTTGGCTGGTACGGGTAATCTAGCAATGGGTCGATAGTCCAATGGATTTGTGGCATCCAACGTTGGCTTTTTTAACACCTTCGCTGCGGCGGCTATTCCGCCGCAGCGCTAAGGGGGCGAGGCGGCCGCGCAGCGCGCCCATGCTGGTGACGGTACCGCTCATGACGCTGTGCTCATGATGGAGCGGTTCCGTCATGGCCCCGCCACTCAATGGAACACCCAGCACAGGCGCGGAATACACGATGCGCAGGCGCGGCGAGCGGGCCATGACGGAACCGCTCCGTCATCAGCACAGCGCTACCGCGGCTGATGACGGAGCGATTCCGTCATCAGCGCCGAAGGAGTTAATAGAGGAAGGATAGACGTCTCCTTCCAACTGGTGGGAAAGATTTCCAAATCAAACATAAGATTAAATATCTCCACCAGCCCAGGACTCACTAGATCACCCAACTCTTTCAGAAGAGCTGGCAGACACGGGTCCAATGGGGATCCAGATCTGGCTTCAGTTATGTACTTTCCCACTACTTCCAAGGACACAGGGGAAAAATTCAACAAGGTGCTTTTGTTGGGGTCCGGGTCATAGTCTTGGGATGAAATACTGGGCTCTGGTCCATCTTTAAAAGCTTTAAAGATGTCCAACACTTTTGATTTTAAGGTTGTCGCAATGTCATCACAATTACTCTTTTTTCCAGCATTGGCAGGCAGGGTGAGTTTGTTAATGACCGAAAACAATTCCTTTGAGGAATTGTTAGCTAACTCAATCTGTAGAGTAAAATAGTTTCTCTTTTCTACAGTAAGTACTTTTTTATAGTTCATTAAGGCTTTTTTTATACTTGTCTATCTGACTCAAAGTAATTTGTTTACCAGCGACGTTCTAGACGTCGACAGTTTTGCTTTTCCTTACAAAGTAAATCAGAAAACCAAGGGGCCGACGGGATGGTCCTATTTCCAGACAGTTGTTTTATAGAAATTGCGGCACTCACTGCCTTGGAAATCCAGATAGTATATTTAGTGACCGCTACATCCACCTGGTCCTGAAATTGAGGGCATGAGGCTTGCAAATGAGTACGAAGGACAGTTTTATTCACTTTGCTCCATGCTTTACATGAGGATGCAAGCGGCTTCATATTACTCGCCTGTCCAACCGTACTACAAGGAAGACTAAACTTAATAAGAGAATGGTCAGACCATGACAGAGGGAGGATGTTTTTCACTATAAGTCCATGTGCTGATGAGAAGACACCATCCAGTGTATGACCAGCCTAGTGCGTGGGTACTACCACTAATGAACAAGTCCTACCGCCCCTAAGGAGTCTAAGAGCATAGCTGTCTCTCTATTGCCTGTGTCTTCCAAATGGAAGTTCAAATCTCCAAGAATAGTAAAATCCTTACTTAAAAAAGGAGATTCAAGCAGGGTATCAAAATTTGCTAAAAAGTATTTCTCATCCCTGGTGGGTGATACAGTAATATACCTTTAAATGTCAGTTTCGAAATAAGTTCAAACATAAATTGCAGAGCCTCGTAAGAAGGAGTGGAGACAGGGTAGTAAGTAACTGTGAGGTGTTCCCTAAAGATAATTGCTACTCCGTTCCCTCTTTTCAAATGCCTGTCTACTCTAATCACTCTAAAACCCACATTGGTAGCACTGACAAATTCGTGGTCTGAAGCATCATCTGCCCAAGTTTCAGTTATAAAAAGAATATCCAGACCCAGGTTTTCTATAATGTAGGCTAATTCATATTTTTGCTTAACCAAAGATCTAGCATTAACAAGTCCGCCATGAAGCGTAGACTTCTCATAAGGGAAGTTAAAATCATGAGTCATGAGATTCTGAGGAGATTCAAGGGCGGCAATTCTTTTCTGTTGTGGAAGTGAGAACCTGCATGCCCCACAGATAATGCTATGCCCAGGCCCTACCATGTAACATGAGAAAAATGACTAGTTGTATATATTTATAATAGGGAAGATTTGGACGTTCAATTGCCAGCTGTCAAGGCTTCATACCTGACATCCACTGGATTTACATTTACATTTGTGGCAGGTAGTGTATTTCATGTGTAACATGGTGAGGTGGTTTGCATGTGTGTATCGCAGCCAGTGCATCGCTTCCACCAGCAGCCTCAACACACGTGGCCCCAGCACACTGGCCAGCGAGTGTGCCACCACTCTGCGATTTATACTATGAATTGTACCTATATAAGGGCATGAATCAGGAATTTCAATCGGAATCTAAAACGCCATACAACACTCACTCCACTTTCTTATGTACTACTTTTACTAAAATACTAAGGGCCAGATGTAGGAAGGCTATTACCGGTCGGTAACGGACGAAATTATGAATTTCAGCCGTTACCGACCGGTAATAGGCTTTTGTGATGTAGGTGGCCAATTTACAGATTCAGTAAATACCGAATCATCATTTACCGATTCAGTATTTACCGAATCTATAAATGACATGTAGGAAGCACTTTGAAGAGTGGTTCTGTGCTTTAAGGATTCGTTATTTACCACCAACTATAAGTTGGTGATAAATAATGAATACTTCTGTAAATGCAAATCTGTGCATTTACACCAGTGCCCTGTGGCAAGTATGTTTGCCATATGTGCACACAAGCACTATTCAGGGGTGCAACAGGGTGTCAATGTGACACCCTGCCACCCTTGACTCTTTCCCTATTTTACTGAATCTGTATTTACCGATTCAGTAATTGACATTCATTCTTATGAGCCTCCAGGCCCATAGGAATAAATGTCAATTACCGAATCGGTAAATACCGATTCGGTAAATACCGAATCTTAACGATTCAGTAATTTTTACAGATGTTTTAGCTACATATCATTTACCGATTCGAAAATACCGAATCGGTAAAATTCGGTATTTTCGAATTGGTAAATTTCAATTACCTACATCTAGCCCTAAGTCCTAAACGTGTTGAAACATATCTAAAATACATCTACACAACAAGTGTTTAAAACCCACCCAAAATATATACAAATGCATTGGTACTGGTTGTACACAAACGAGCATTGGTGCTGTACACATTTAAAGCAATGTTTCATTCTAAGCATATAGATGACATTTGAAAAAAATACTGTTTGAATGAATCATGAAAATATAAATGTATGAAATTACATGTTAATACAGAAGAAAAAGGTGCCGAAACCATTTCATGTAGGATTACATGAAACAGCTGGTATGTGGAAAAGGGCAAATATTGTCTCTGGAAGTTTTTTCAAAGAATTCTTGTTCTCTATGAATAGTTCTACTTTAAGCAGATTACTTTGTGCCAAAAATGGAAAAAATACAAATTTTGGAAAAAAGTAATCATAGGAAAAAGAGTTCCAAAGTTAGGACTTTGTTTTGAAAAATGAAGGTCGAATTCACAGTCTCAGAACACTGTGTGCCAACTCAAAAGTCAGTGTTTGCGTTTGGAGAAAACATCAAATCTTCTAAGTTTGTTAAAAATTCATCTACCATTGTAGGTGAAAGTTGGATTACTATGTTTAGAAGATTAACCACACATAGATGTGAAGCATTGCCATCAGCATTGGTCGCAATGTTCATAATGGATGGTACCTGCGCGCCTGTTTCCTCTCGAACCTCAGCATTTTGTTTCTGTGAGATCACAATGAATGCCGTCATCAGAATTGGTAGCCGCTGGGGACAACACAGTCCATGGGCCGTTAATGATTCAAGCAAAGTATCAACATCCGTTGGCATGACTGATGTTAGTGTGAGACATGAGTCGAACACACATTCTTCTCCGCTTAGCCGGCAGCGTAGAACAGGTAAGATGCAATCTTGACAAATTGGTCTGAATGACAGAATCCATGTGGTATTTAATTCTCTGAGATGAGGTAGTCCCAAAATTTGGACGTTGCGCTCATGACACTTCATCACCAGTAGAGTTGTCTCCATGGAGAACTGGGTGTCGCTGGTGAATTGGCTTGCCATATCGCAGCATTAGGAGCAAAAATAGTATCCCTGCAGCGAGTCCCAAAATGAGGGGCAGTCCGCCGAACACAGAGTGCATGAAGTTTGGAAATATTCCTAGGACTGCTTCAAAAGGTGCTAACAGTCCTAAAAATACGGTCTTAAATACATGTACAATGCCTCTCGTATCAGACATGTTTAAGACACGACTTCACATTTCTGAGAAATGTATAGGACAGTTTGTAGTTAAGAGGGCATGTATCTCGGCAGAAGTCCTTGCGACTTGTAGATCATAAGTTTCTTTGGCCGAGGTTAGTGGCACAGTTTTTTGCAAAAGAATGGCTTTCATTCTGCTTAAAGGATCAATTCGTATAGAAGAGATGTTCAGTGAAGGCCATAACGGCGACTCCCCGTCTTTCTTAGTTTTTGGAAACAATACTTGCATACAACAAGTGACCCTGGCTGACCCAGTTACGAGATGGACTATTCCTGGCAACATGGCACAGCAGCTGTGATCATTCAACAATAAGGTAACTCACATTCGAGAGTTGTCCAAAAATTGGTTCAATCACCGCAGCTGGTGAACCTTGCAGGTGGCAGGATACATTATTCGAGGAACCATCACAGGCCTGTGTAAGTTTCTACCCTGACAAAGGAGAGAACCGCTTAGTGAGTTTTCACAGTTTTTCCCGCTAATAAACACTTCACGTTCCCCACTCCAACATCTTATGTATGTACGGTAATTCCCAGGATGTGTTGATGTATTCTTTACCCAACCTTTCATATGTGCTTGCTGGTATTTGTGTTAGGCAATACTGAAAGTGGAAAATTATACCAGGCAGACTAATTGTTCCATGTATAATCCATTCAGTAGCTGGCTTTTCAGTGACTGTGAATGGCAATCTTTCCAGTTTTTCAATGCTCAGCACCGTATAGTGTGCTCACCTTTGTGCCAATTTGATCTCTTTATCAGTGAGATTGAATTCCGAAAACAGTGACGTAGTATTGATTAAACGCCAAGGCACATAACCTGAATGAAGGTTTTGCAACGTCCAACCTAATAGCATGATAGAACGTAATTGCGACTGACCAAGTTGCAACATGACCAAGTCCTGTTCCATGATGTCAATGGCAGAAGACACTATGCTGGCAGAGTTGTTATCCCATTGTCAACCACAGAGAGAGTTTTCTCTAAATTAATAGGATCAATTTCTCGTATTCTTTCTGCAGTCTCTGCTTACATAATCTGCCATGCTTCATTATAAGCAGCATAGATACCGGCATATATAAAACGTTTATGACGCGGTATACTTGCTCCTAGCAAGAATTCCCTAAGATCAGTGCCATCTTTAAGTAAAGATAAGTGTTGCTTTACATCCTTAAGTGTAGATCTTTGTAGGCAGTCAAGGCAAAGCTTCCCTACACTTGTTACTATTCCAGGATGCTGTCTTTGAACATATCTCGGGTCTGGCCTAGTGAATGTGAAACCCTGTGTTTTGTTCAGGAATCTATCTTGACAGTTGTTTGTGTCTGTGGGCCAGATTCACCATGTTTTACAATCTAGATCTGTTCTGTTGTGATGCAAAATAATAGTCTGTACGTCGACCACCCCCTCTGAAGTGTTACTGCTATCAGGTGTAGGTATAGACGGATTGTTCAGATCTTTTATCTTGGCTAACCCAAGACAGACGTCTGTTGGACAGTGTCATTCAAAAACATAATTTGCTCAGGGATGATACAGGCTCAAAACATAGCTTCTATCCCCTGCATCTGCCAATCTGTTGTGCCCCAGACAGTTTTTGTCTCAATGTTCTTTTTCCAAAAGTCGAAACCTAGTTTAGACATTTGAGCATAAAAGGCTGCAGAATAAATTAGTTTTGTATTTGTCAATATACTTTTCATGCCTAATAGGAAATAGATGCCCCCTGAGCACTTCAAGAATCAATAATTAAATACATATATTCACATAACACAATATAATATCCGTGATAGTGCAAAGCAGTCCAAATGTTTTCTATGCAAGGTCCAAATAATGAAGTTCCGTTTGTAGAAAACCAAACTCAAATATCCAGCAAGGTAAGTACGTCCAGAAGGAATGTAATTGTTGTCATCACAAAGAACTTCTTATGCAGCCAACACGTGTTTCGTCATGGAAAATTCACATGTATCATTGACTTCATCAGGGTAGCAACCCAAAAACAAATTTTATGTACATAATATCAAATAATTTTCCAAAATTAAGTATTGAATAGGTATATCACCTTCACCATTACAGCCAAGACAGAAAAGTAAACGAAGAAACTAAGGAGTTTTAATTACCTTATGTGTGATTAGTAAACGGAATTTGAAAAATCTATATAGTATTAATTAGCTCACTTATCAGAAAACACCCTCAATGTATTCAAGAGCCCGAAGCACCAATGTATTAGGGAAAATATATATGTTTACCGCAAACACTAATCCATATGTAATAAGATCTTTAATTAAATCAAATTGAACCTCAATCTGTAACAAAAGAATGCCAGCTTGGTGAGCAAATCCAGTGATGGCCCAAATCAGTTTGTACCAGGTCATCAATTGAAAGCCATCAACAAAAATCTACATCCTTCATCAACTATCACTATTCAGATGCCCTAACTAAACCCCTACGACTGTTTCCTATCAATGCCAACAGTATCTCTTATGAATTTGGAAGCACAATATATACTCACATCCAAAAAGTACAAACAGAACTTCATTATTTGGACTTTGCATAGAAAACATTTGGACTGCTTTACACTATCACGGATATTATATTGTGTTATATGAATATATGTATTTTATTATTGATTCTTGAAGTGCTCAGGGGGAATCTATCTGCTATTACTGATGTACCATATTTTTTTGGGGACCTGTGGGATAAATTGGTAACCTATCCTTCTCTCTTAGGAGCACTCACCTATTACATTTCATCAACATTTGCCTTTACACCAAGTTGTGCGCCCAAGTGCATACCTGGTTACCATTATTAATAGTTGATACTTTTCATGCCTGTTTTGTTTATATTTTTAAAGTAACATGATTCTGGATTGGATACATTGAACCCTGAAAAATACGGAAATTTTCTAGCAAATGTTTTTGAGCTACCCTTTGGTGGCGTAGGACAATTTTCCCATTGGTTATACATTAATACATTTCTAGGATTTTCAGATTTGTGCAAGAAATGATGACCATAATGGTTATAACAATACATTTGTTCATAGTCTGATTAACCTTCTAAATATTCAAGATTTGTAAATACTGCAGACATGTCTAAGTCTGACATCATATTATTAACAGTCTCGAAGTCCCAATCATCAGAAAAGGTACTTGATGAAACAAAATCACTTAATGAAATCTTGAATAAGTGTGGAATCTTCAACAGCTCAGACGGGCCAAAAATTTCATAATCAGTTCTGTCCCAGGCTATACCCCCAGGTATAGGAACGGCTGTGATGTTCACTGATGACAAATCTCTTTGTTCACAATGAGATGATTTGTGGGGATTGAGGAGTACGTTGATGCTCTTACTTGCTGTATCCATTTTGACATATCTTCCATTTATCAGCATTCCCAAAGTTATTACTAGAGTCAACCAAAGTGGAAGAAAAAGCAAACACAACGCATTCCAAAGTTCAATCCATGGTGAAACCAGATAAGTCTTTTCCAGGTGATGAAAAAGGTCTGTTGCTTGTTCTTTCAAAGTTCTTTTTTCTGGCATTATTTCAGGTTCGCTGGGATCCTTGGAAAATGTATCAAAGTTAATGAAATAGCCAGAGGCAGATCTGTCAATTGTAGGGATTGCATAAGGATTCATTGAAATCGCTGGAACCTCAGGATCACTTGCTACATTTGTGTAATCAGATGCTACCTCTTTGTAGACAGGCGTTTCTTGACAAACTGTTATTTGGGTCTCAAGAGGTACAAGTTCCATAGCTTTATTGCTTAGTCCTTCATTGTGCACTGCAGGTTCTTCAAAGGTGATGAGTCTCTCAGTTTGAACCTCTTGGATGGTAGCCAGAGCTGGGAGTCTGCTACATTAGCAGAGTCCACTTGGCCTACTGCTTATTATTGGCCACATGATGTGCTGTGACCAGGTCGATTGACACAAACCTGTTCTCCTTTTTACCAGCAAGGGGTGGCAGTAATACTGTTCTTGATCCGTGGATTGCTAGGACAGGTACTGGTTGTCTGTAAGAAAGCCCAAATTCCTTCTTGTCCGCGATCTTTTTTTCTGGCTAGATCCCCAAGCTTAGGAATCCAGACAGGCTTTGCTGGTACGGATGCTACTTTGTTTCGTTCTTATTTCATTTAAGTCCTTTAAAACAGCCAAACGTTCTTTGATATTGAAAGCTTTTTGGTCTACCACTGAAGTCTGACAATCGAGGTCTGCTACTAACATTCTGGTCCCAAAAAGGACTTCATATGGATTGATACCCCCTAAAGAACTTCTTGGCATATTGTTAAGACTACATTGGACACTTATTAGATGTTTGACCCACCCGTCACCCAAGCCTAATACCCAAGCTGCTATAGATTGCTTTATGTACCGTTTTTCTCTCAACTACTGAATTTCCCTCAGGATGGAATAGACTAGAGTACTGCAATGCAACACCCAATTTGGCCATGGCCTCCTTGTAAGCTCAAGAGCTAAACGCAGGACCCTGGTCAGAATGTAGCGTGCCGACTGCGTATGTGCCAATAAAGACTTGAAAATCTTTTATAACAGCTTGAGAGTCAGCCGAGCGCTGAGGCCACATCCAAATGAATCTTGTCTTAAAATTTGTGGGACCGAATTTGTCCACAGGAACTGCATGTAGAACATCTAATACTGTCTAACAATGGTGTCTATACTGGGCTGGCTATATGGCGGCGTTCTGTACTGCGATCTCTAGTGCAGTCTATGCAGTCAACGACAAACATATGAATGTGAGCATTAATACCTGGCCACCAGTATGTCTCTTTAACAGTTAATATAGTTTTAGAGATCCCTTGATGTATCAAACCCTCTCCCAAGTATGCTTCCTTTATCAAAGCAACTCTACGTTTCCTGTTTGGAATCACTCTACCCTCCCATTCCATGGATTAGAGCAAAAGGAACACTGTTTGCATCAATTATATATGAGTATTCGAGTGGGAACTTATTAGGTAACGCTGCACCGCTGCCTTTGCTGGTGGCATTGACAGCTAGCGTTATTTTTCCGTCTATTTTAATTTTTGAACCAGTGATTGCAGCTACGGATGCCGTTTGCACAGCTGCCTTCATAGATTCATCAGCCAATGAATTCCCTTCAACGTGAACGCCATCACGTTGATGACTCAGCATATGTATCACGTGAGTATTTTGTAGTCCTTGTTGTAACTGAACTACTTGTTCCCAAAGCATTTCATGCTTGATTGTGTCACCTTTTACATCTTCGAAACCATTTTGAAGGCAATTTTACAAATATTCATTGTAAGATTGAACACAATATTACGAATTGCACACTATGAGTGTGGGGAGTTCGTGATCCGTTTTTTCAAGTGCCATTTTGAATGCTTTTAGCTCAGCTCGCTGAGCTGTACAATCTCCTAGAGATTGAGTTTTAGTGACCATTGGTTGGAATTTGCCATCGCGCCAACGACCTTTAACGATCGAGCACGCTGCACAATAGGCTTGTTTACCCCCGTAGCGGGTTGAACTGATCCGTCAGTATAAATTATACATTCATACTGCTCTAGAGGCAGAATTTCGGTAGGCAGAGGACATTTTTGTTCATATTGTAGAAATGCTTGTGTTTTCAAATAAGGATCAAAAACGTATTCAACGTCTGTTGCAGCAAGAGAATTAACCCATTGTATCCATCTTGGAAGTAAAGCTTTAGCATTTGGAATGCTCGCTATTGTCACTGCTTTTAAGGCAGGTACAGGTGTAATGACCATAAGCGCTTACCCTGTGCGAGGGCTTTCTCTTTTGCTACAGCAGTCTGAACTGCTGTCAGAATTGTTTCTGTTGAAGTGAATTTCATTTCTGCTTGTGTGTACAAATGTGATTTGAAAGCTATTGGTACTTTTTCACCTTCGTTAAAAGTTAAGTATGTGAATCCGTATTGTCCTGGAATGATTCGGATCACTAAGTTGCATACGTTTACGCGTGTTTGCAAATGGTTTGTTACTAACATGTCTGTTTGCAATGAACGCAAAATTTCAGTGTGTTTTTGTGTCCAATTTACTCTTTTAAAATCAGGTTTGATTAATTTGTAGAGAGGTATCACCCTTTCTGCGTAATTTAGAATGTATGATCTTTTGAAATTCAGGAAACCTATATACGACTGTATGTTTTTCAGCGTTTTTGGAGGTTGGAGTAGTGCACACTTTTCTAAAAAGTTGGCTGCCAGGCTTTTGCCTTCACTAGATAACTCATATCCTAGAAAAAGGACGTTGAGGTGGGCAATTCTTGATTTCTTAAAATTGAATTCGTACCCTTCAGAGGCGAAGCCCAGTATAATGGTGTTTACCCTGTTCAAGTGCCTGTCCAAGTCATCGTCTGTTAGATAGATGTCATCCATATAGGACAATGCTTCATCATCATACATTTGTAGTAACTCTGTTACCCTCGCTGAAAAGAACCCAGGACTATTCTTGAATCCTTGAGGGAGACAACAGAAGTGACGCTGTGTCCCCATAATTGAGAAAGCTGTCAAATACCTACTTTCTGGTGCAATGTTTTGACAAAAGAAACTGTTAGAAATATCTAATGTTGTTTTATATTATTTACACACAATGTTATTGTTTTGCAACAAGAGTTTAAAAGTCTGCAATCCAAAACTAGATGATATATATTGTCTGGTTTGGAGACAGGAAACAAATGATTGTTCATTGACGAGCTGCATGTTTCAAACACCCCTGTAGTATAGAAGATCTCCCTGACCTGTTTTTTTAGCTTCTTGATTAACTGGATCCTGACTTTGTGCAGTTGGCTGATTTTTTAACTGGATGTTATGGTGAGGAGAATCCTCATCCCATCCTACATGATTTTTGTATAATGCAGGAGCCTGGGCAACTGCCCATTTCCTGGCATAAGTATATTTTAAATGAATTGGAATGTGGTTGGAAAAGGCTGGCATAATGATGTCTTCGCCATGTGGGCACTCCCTGGTGAATTCTGGTGGCCAGTCTGTTCAGCTAGAAGAATGTCATAACCCTTAGAAAGTCGCTCCCAAAAGAGTGCTCTCACTTTTATTGGTATATCTCCCTCTATCTGGATTGTTACTTCATATAACTTATGTGGAGAACTAACCCTGGTATCTGCAGTTTCAACTTGTATGAATACATTCAAGTCTCCAGATGATCCTTTAAGTTCTTGCGAGCTATGGTGACTTCTGCTGCTCTGTCCAACATTGTCTAAGCCCATTCTCCATTCTTGAGTTGTGTCCTCAAGATCCTCGGCATGTCTGATTTTTAGACCTTCTACCTTCTTTTTGGTTAATTGAGGTTTCTTATTTTTCTGAACGTGTTGATCGTCTTTGGACTTTACACGTTCTTCCTTGTGTTCTGACCCTCCTCTTCTTTCGGATTTCTGTGACAAAGTCTGAAAGGTACGAGAGGAACATATATCAGTATCTTGATATCTATCGCGTTTTCTCAAATTATCCCTATTCCTGACGTAATACCTCCTTTCAGAGGGCTCCTTTGAGGAGACCTACCTCTGGAATGAGAACGCTTCTCTTTAGAAGTTTGTTTGCTATTTTCCACTTCTTTTTAGAAGGAGTAGGAGTGTTTTTAGTAAAGACCTTTTCAGGACTTTCAGACAGTTGGGGTTTCACTGGTTTCCCACCCCGACTATCCCTGCCTAATTCTTAATAGGATTTTTTAATTATTCTGGCTAGTTCTTGTGGTTGCTCAGTTACATAAAATTCCCTTAAATTCTGGCGAATTGACACTGATGCTGCTTCACCTTTAATATTAGCTAATATTATTGTTGAGACCTGTTTCAAATCCTTCAGTAATTTCATACCCAGATTTAAAGCCGGCTCTGCCCCGTATTCATTTTGAATCTGTTTCAGGATGTCAGGGATTACCGCCATGGACGGAACACCATATGTTTTAGTGTAGATTGCAGCGAAAAATGTACCCCAAGTGTTGCAGTCATCCAGATGTGGTGTGATCCCCATTGGTAAACAGATTGTTAAAATTCTGTGTTTCTCATGAGGGGTAGTATTAGGAAATACTGCTTCGATTTGAGTAATTTTTTGAGCTATCCAAAATGGAATTTGTTCCCGCTTTGCAGGTAATTTACCAATGACTGAGTGTAAAGTCTGTGGTGTTATTTTGAGTGTGTTCCACTAGTGAGGGGTATGTGGTGGAATCATTATTTCAGGTTGTACTGTAAGAGTCCGCATGACATATTGAACCAATTGTCTATAAATGTTGATTAACTCTTTTAGTTGAGTTCGTAATTCTACTTCTGACATTTCATTAATGTCAGGATGTGGTGTATAGCTGGCTAAGACCGGCCATGTTGCTCCTGGTCTACCTAGTGGACCGAGCCTGGTAATGTGATTTAAATGTTTTAGGGCGCCTTTAAACCAGAGCGCATGCTCCTGGTAAGTTAGTGGAATTTCAATATGCCCGAAAGGAATGTATTCTTCTGGTGGATCATCTTCTTTGTAGAAGTGAAACACATATGTTATTGGATTTGCTTGAGGGAAGACTATCCATGAATAGAATACCTCTGTCTGGTGATATTCATGTGCCTCTATCACAAATACTATCCTACCACCTCTCGATGTTAGGCCATTTTTTATAAGTTTTATAGTGATGGCTTTCCTTAAATTCATAGGAATGCATATATCATCCTCGTTGTTTTCTTGGAAACCTGTATAGTTTAAAGCTTGTACGGCGTTGTCGCCTGTAGCTCCACTGGCCCCGGGATTATCTTCGTCTGCCATTTTGTTGACAAAGTTTGCAGAGCAAGCTTCAAGGAAACAAAGATAAGATGCACAATATTTTGGCAAACTGTATCCTTCAACGTTGAATAAACCAAAAAGCTAATACATAGGATTTCTCGTCCTACTCATCTATGGCGGATTTTATCCCTTTACCCACTCCAGACATCTATTGGAGTATTACAGAGAAAGGGTCTCTGAGAAAAGCACGACTGAGTTACTTTAGTATCTAGCGTTAAATTAGTGCCTCACCAAACGTTGGGCACCATGTAATGTATTTCCTATATTCACAATAGGCTCTGCCCATTGGAATAATATACCCTATAGATATGACATAGGACTTAGGTCAGTATGTCTCTATCGAATATACTAAACTTAATTGTGAGTGCCAGCTAGCTCAGAGGTCACTAAAAACTTTCTCAAATACACAAGAAGGGATTAGTTTCTGACAACCGCATAAACATTAAAACTTTGTTTCCCTAGGACTGGAACAAATATCTTCAGAGTCGTGGAAACAATAGATAACTATTTTACTCGTTCAATCGTGCATGCTTCGTTTCTAGAGAGTTGCAGAAAAAATATAGAGACGGGCGTTTCAATAAAAGGTGTTTATTGAACAGTCTTCTTTCTCAAGCAAGAGAGGTGAACTGCTACATTCGTTAGACAGAACGCAAAATATAATGTGTACACCGTAAAACAGTAATATAAAATAATGCTGTAATAGCATTGTCTGGTGCTATGACATATAAAAATACATACATAAATAACGCAGGCTAAAATACTCAACTGGTGCTTTTAAAATACGCCTACCCCAATGTACCTAACCTAGGTCTAGTACCAGGGAAAAAGTAAGTGTGGTCTTTAGCATAGGTTTAGTTTTTGCAAAGAATTTGCCAAAGGTTTCTCTAGGTTCTAATCAGCTCCATACCTTAGAATTAAGGAAGTTGGTATCTCTGTCTCGGACTCAATTGCCCAACACCCCACAAGGGGAGCCAGAAACACTGGAGCTGGATTCTCGGCAGAAGAGGACAGCTTCCAATCAGTGCGTCAGCTGGAGAGTCGGCTTCCTTCGGCACTTGCTGTAGCGAGCTGCGTCGGGCAAGTAGGTAGTCGAACTGCACCGATCCACACCGTGCTTTGCCATAGCGAGTGAAGGTATATTTATATCTTGAAGGTGTTTTCGGAATGCCACCTTTGACGTAAAGTCGGGCATTTGAACATCATGAATGAACCCCTAGGGAATAGTTGTTAATGCATAAAGATGAGTATCTTGGAGAAATCAATATCCAAGCTAGGGGAAGTCCCTTCTGCTTAAGAGTCCAGTTTTCCAAGAAATCGTTGTGACGTTTGGTGAACGGATGGAAGTAGCCATGCCTGTATTTGGGTAGCATGGGCTATGCCTAAATAAGGGCTTGATTTCTATGCCTATATAAGGGCAACGTGAATCGTACCTATCTAAGACCATGAATCGGGAATTTTAATCGGAATCTAAAACGCCATACAACAGTTCCAGGCATGCGTTGTTACGTTAATCGAGTCTAGTATGCCCGTCCTCTGCTCCACGTCTTTAAACAGCAAGGCAGGGAGTGGGAGCGGTGACTCAACTTCAGTTTCTATTCGAAGGGGTGGGATGTCTGGAGATGCATGCATCCAATGGTATGCATGCGCACTCTGTGCAGCCCTGTAATATAAATTGAAATCTGGTGCTTCCAGTCCTCCCATATGATAAGGTAAGACTAGTATCTGCCACTTAACGTGCGGTTGTTTACTTGTCCAAGATAACTTGATCATCAGTGTGGTGAGACAGCTGAAAAAGGCACGCAGGAGTATTATAGGGATATTGGAAAATAAAAACAACAGACGCGGCAACACCAACATTTTCATGATGGAAATTCTACCTAGTAGGAACAGCGGGAGTCAACCTCATCTTCAAGTTTGCTGAAAGTCACTCTGTAGTTTTCCCTGAACAGTATTTCAGAGTCTGTGTGGATTTTTATACCCAAATATCTCACCGCCTGTGGTCCAATGTAAAGGATAATCCAGGTCAATTTGGGGTGTGCTCGGTGTAAGTGGAAAGATAATGGATTTCGGCCAGTTGACATGGAGACCTGACAGGGTGCCAAAATGCACTACCTCTCGCAAGGCTGTAGAAAGGTTGGTTTCAGGGTTTCTAACATATAAAAGTGTGTCATTAGTGTATGTGGCTACTATGATTTTGTAGTGTGGATAGCATATACCTCGATGCTGGTGATATTCCTTAAGCGCACACGCAAAAGGCTCTGCCACTAACGCGTATAGCAGTGGAGTTCAGGGGGCAGTCTTGTTGCGTACCCCTTGTAATGCATATGGGTCAATCACTATAGCCTATTTTTATTCTGGCCCACATCCATCCTAGTCAGTACTTGTGTCATGAAATGCCACTCTACAGAATCGAAGGCTTTCGCTATGCCTTGGAAGACAGCCACTGCTGGTGTTTCTGGTTTAGTGTGCTGTAGAGTTCTAAAAAATGTAAGTAAATTATATGTCAAATTTCTGCCTGGGACAAAACCCGCTTGTTCCGGTGTAACTAGTAGTGGGACCAAAGGGACCAATCAATTTGCGAGGAATTTTGCGAATACTTTCATGTCCACGTTTAGCAATGACAGCAGGAGATAAGAGGCGCAGTCCTCTGTGGGCTTACGTCATTTAGACAGGGCAACTATCACTGCTTCCATCATGGAGAGAGGCATAATTCCCGTAACACACGTCATCAAATAGAGTAGCCAGCTGTGGAAGTAGTTGATCTATGAAGGCCCTATAGAAGGAAACTGTCATTCTTTTCGAGCCTGGAGCACCCCTGCTCTCATACTTGACAAAGCTAGTAGGATTTTGTCATGTTCAATGGGTCTCTTTAGGAACTCCCTGTGTGTGTTAGTGAGCCATGGAAGTTTTATGTGTGCTAATCTCGTCTACTGAGGCGGCACTTTGAGTTGCATATAGTTCGGTATCGTATTGGCAGAATCTGTCTGCCACCTAGTTAACCACAGGTAAAATCTCGCCTTCTGCTGACTTGATTTCGGCCACCTGTACTTTTTCCCTACGTTTCTTAATCAATTTGGCTAAGACTGACTTCGGTTTTTCGATCTCACCATACGCCCTAGCTGTGGCATATTTACCCAGGAGTTTAATTTAGTCATCTGCTGTCATATGGTATGCCTCTAGCAAGTCCAAGAGTTTTCTCCTGATGGTGTCATCCTTATCCGTCAATTGGCAAAGTACTAAAATCCTAATTTTCCTCTCTAAGTCAGTTAGGCGTTTTCGTATAGAGCGAAGGACCTCAGAAGTGTTTTGATATTGTGACCCCTTATATAAACTTTGAAAGCCTCCCAGACAACTTGGTAGTCGTCCACAGAACCCACATTCTTATCAAAAAACGTATCTATTGCCTCAGTCAGTTCTTCTTTGAACACCGCGTCTAATAGTGAGTCGGGTGGAAACCGCCATGTGACTGGGGAAATATGCCTGTGAGGAGTGTCCAGCACCAGTAGAATCGGCGAGCATTCTGAGTGTGTACGGGGAAGCACCTGGCATGAGCTGACCCTGTCGCTCAGTGTCCTGGCAGCACGTCAATGATCAATACGGGTATGTAGGGTATGGTATGCTAAGTAGTGTGTGAAGCCTCCATGGTGCGGGTATTTCATGCTCCAAACGTCATTGAGATCAAACTTGACCATCACACACTCTACCGCCCTAGCTGCTGCTGTAGTATGCCCCTCTGGTCCACCTGATCTATCTAGTCTTGGGTTCCGAACTAAATTATAATCACCCCCCAAAGCTTCTCCCCCTCGTTGAAGCTGCCTAATCTGTCAGACAGTGTAGAAAAGAATCCTGGGTTGTCAAAGTTAGGTGCCTATGTATTTACTATGAGTATATCCATGCCCTTCCCACAGCACCTTGAGACCGCGTATCTGCCTGCTGTGTCAGTGATCACTGGATTGAGGATGAGGGACGACTTAGGGTTAACCCAAGTAAGTACACCTAGTGCATGGGTTGTAAAGCCTGCGTCATGAATGTTGTCATGCAATCCTCTGCAGCGTAACATAGGGAACTTGGGAGGGAGGTGTGTTTCTTGCAGTAGGGCTAAATCTATTGCGTGTCTCGTCAGATATGAAATGACTTTACAAACTTTACTGTGATTGTTCAGTCCTCTAACATTCCATGTATGTGTTCTAAGAGTGTCCACCTTCGTCTCCCGATTGCTTTTAGTCATGTGCGTCATGGAATCAGTCAATGTAGCCATGGTGTGATTATGTATGATACAGATTTGCAGTATAGCAGGTGTGAATGTCTGTCTTCTTGTACATTATGTTGTCTGTGTCTCATTACCCCTCCACCCCAACCCACATCAGGACACCCCCAACCTTGACCTGATGAAAAATACGCCAATAGCCACCCAGTACAATACTTATGTAATACTGTCCAGAACAGCCATAACCCATCCCACCATCACAAACAAAAACAATTCCAATACCCCAAGGGTGTTTTTCACTCGTAGGCGGGGGTTTGCAACAGAAATCTTCCAAAAAGCGATGTTTAGTTATCAAACTCCTCCGCACACCATCAAACTAATTGTCAGGACTCTAGCATCAGCTACCAGTAGTGTTATTCCCCCATCTCCAATCGTTCCAGATGCCAGAAGAACCAAGACCTGGTCAGCCTGGGTTGGCCTATGGAGAAGCAAGTTGGCCGCTAGTTCGCCCCAAGTCACTGTATAAGTGGGCGTTCTAGTCTGCCGGCTCACAGCTGAACGGAATTCAGGTGAAGCGCGTGCTCCCTTTCAAATGCGCACTTCACCGAGTTCGTTGGCCGAGACAGTCTGAGGAAATCAATTGCGAGCAGTTTTCAAGAAGAAGTTCACAGTTCAAGGTCAAAGACTTTATTATCTCCGTAGTTTAGGATAAATACACAGCGCACATTTCCAGCGCGTGTATTTTCAGTCATTTTGAGACGTCTCAGAAAATAAACAGAGCGCGGAGGCGCTCGTGTTTATTTAAGTCAGTGCAGCCAGTATAATTCATTAACCTGTCAGAATTCTTCGTGAGCAGAGGGAAAACTTCACACGACAGAAGGAGAGAGCAGTTTTCTCAACGAGGAGCAGAACCCTAAGGCACCAGAGGAAAGTAGCGAAGGACTTGTTGAGCTAAGTTTGGTGTTTTATTTTCATTTTGGATTTAAAGAAACTGTTAACTCCATGGTTAAAGAGACTATTCTTCAGAACTGTTAAGAGCATACATTTGTCCAAGTTAAAAGGAGTTTTGTTCAGACAGTATTTTCTTTAACATGTCAAAAACCCTAAGTAATTGAACATTCTTACCTGGAATGGAACAGTGGAAAGCTGAAGGTTCACCTGTACATAAATAAGGACTGCCAACAAGAAAATGTCATTTTTCAAGTAATCAACAGAATCCATATACAGCAACACTCTTTCAGTTAGTGAATTACAACTAGCAAAAAGAGAAGAAGCAAAAACTATAATACAGAAGAGAGGCACAAGTCCAGTTAAGCTTAGGTTCCTGTGAAAACAACAGAGAACGAGTTAGAAGCAGACAGAAGGAGCCAGAACTGGACCAGTCTCTTCTTAGTTTATTATTTTATCCAATCCCCCGTCCCTTGAGGTAATGTTCTGAGATTTGGTATAAAAGATCTTGGGTCATTGCTAAAAGAGATTGGGGAACTAGCATCGTGTTTCCGAGTTTCTCTGTTCCCGTGCAAGATCTGGTAAGACAATTTATAGTACAAATATTGAAAGGTCTAACAGAGTGAAGTGCCCAAGTTGCATTTGCACCTGAACAGAGATGGCGGAAGGAATTGATGTACAATCACTAGGAACAATTTTAGATGCCATACAAAAGGAATTGGGAGCAGTCAGGGAAGAAAATCGAAATCTTAGACAAGAGGTAATCTGTGCTAGGAAGGAAACTGCAGAGTTGGCGCAGAGACTAAGACAACCAAGTAGCTTGGAAAGGGAGGCAATGAATCCAGCACTAGAAACCACTAATAGAACAACTACACAAGTGATACATTCCTTATCTCCTGTGATTCCATTAGCAGCCCCAGAAAGATTCAATGGAGATCCTCAAAAAGCCCAGATATTTCTGTCCCAATGCTCCCTACACTTCATGTGCCGCCCTTCCATATTCCCTGACGCGCAATCAAAAGTGGCATTCATACTCTCTTATCTAATTGGAGATGCAGCTTCGTGGTCCATGCCCTTAGTCACCAAGAACGATCCAATCTTGAGAAATTTTGAGGAATTCAAACAAGAGTTTCTTCGGATTTTTGACAGACGGAGAATATCTCAAGTGGTTGATAACGAGTTGTTGGATCTACGGCAAGGGAACCGAGACTTAATTGGCTATTTGGCTCAATTTAATAAGTTGGTGGTGGAAACAGACTGGCCAGAAAGTAAAAGAGCAGCAGTTTTTTACCGTGGTCTCAGAGACGAATTAAAAGATACCTTGGCTCAAATTCCAAATCGTCCCACGGAAATCTCGGCTCTGATAGACTTAGTCTTGGAAATAGATTTTCGTCAAGGAGAAAGAAGGGGAGAAAAGAAGAAGGATTATAGAGCTATAGCACCCAGGTTTGATAGAGCAAGGTCTGAGGGCGCAAGAAATTCAGATGCTCAATCCGGAATAGAACCAATGCAAATCGGAACAATAAGAGGACCTTTATCAAAGGAGGAAAAAGACAAGAGAAGAGCCAGTAATCTATGTTTGTACTGTGGACTAAGTGGGCATTTTGTTCGAAACTGTACCAAGAAACCGAAGAACACCTTCAAGCCGAAGGAAAACTAGCAGCACCACTTGTTGGAGGAGTTGAACAGGTGGATGCGATCACAAAAGAAACTCCAAAAGAACACCAAATTGCGAACACATTACAATCGGCTGCTCCGCATTTGAATTTATCCATGGAGGTGAGATTCAGAGAAACGATACTAAAGGAAGTTTCGGTCATGATTGACTCTGGAGCCACGGGTAACTTTTGCGATTTAAGGTTCGCAGCCAGAGTTGGTATACAAGCTATTAAGAAAATAAAGAGTGAACCCGTTCGTGCGGTTGATGGGACAAATCTCTCATCGGGACCGATTGTGAGTCATACTGAGGTAATCCAACTGATCTCCAGTGATGGTCATAAGGAGAAGATTCAGTTCAATTTGATTGATGCTCCACAGTTTCAATTAATTCTTGGCTTGCCATGGCTTACAGAACATAATCCAACGATCGATTGGAGTTCAAGAACAATTGTGATGGATTCAAATTATTGTCATGAAAATTGTTTCAGAGCCAAAGAGAAGGAAATAGAGGGTAATCCAGCTTTATCTTTGTGTGCTACAGGGCATACCCTGTGTGTGATAGATAACCAAGAAGTACCAGAAATATATCGTGAATTCAAGGAGGTATTTAATGAAGTGGAAGCTGAACAACTACCTTCACATCGAGCCTACGATTGTAAGATTGAGTTGGAGCCAGGGTCGAACCTACCATGTAGCCGAGTCTACGCTTTGACGGAAAAAGAGAATAGTCACTTGAAGGAGTACTTGGATAAATATCTGGCTAATGGCTTTATCCGGCCATCTCAGTCTCCTGTCTCGTCTCCGTTATTTTTCGTACCAAAGAAGGAAGGTGATCTGAGGACATGCATCGACTACAGAGCAATTAACAAAATTACCAAGAAAAACCGGTATCCCCTACCATTGATTTCGGTGCTCCTAGATCAGGTAAAAGGAGCCCAGATTTATACCAAGTTGGATTTAAGGGGGGCCTATCATTTAGTTCGAATGCGCGAGGGGGATGAGTGGAAGACTGCCTTTCGGACTAGATTTGGCCTCTTCGAGTACCAGGTGATGCCCTACGGACTGTGTAACGCACCAGCTGCCTTCCAGCACTTCATAAATGATATCTTGAAGGACTTCATCGATCAGTGCGCGATAGTGTACATTGATGATATTTTAATCTACTCATCCGATGTCACGAAGCATCACGAGCAAGTGAAGGGAGTCTTGACGAAACTCAAAGAAAATAAGCTATTTGTAAAATTGGAGAAATGCGCTTTTGATGTTTCACAGGTTGAATTCTTGGGTTTTGTCATTTCACCCACGGGAATATTAATGGATCAGCGAAAAGTAGAAGCAGTTACGACTTGGGAATCTCCAAAGAGTGTAAAGGAAGTTCAGAGTTTTATTGGATTTGCCAATTTTTATCGGAGGTTCATCCATGAGTTCTCTAGAAAGATTCTACCTCTCACCAAATTATTAAAGAAAGGAACCAAGTTCGAGTGGTTAAAAGAGTCTGAGGAAGCATTTCAGTCTCTAAAAAAAGATTTCACTACAGCTCCTGTCTTGTTGCACGCTGATCCTACTGAACCCTTTTACGTTGAAACGGATGCTTCAGACCAAGCGGTGGGAGGAGTGTTGTCTCAACGACACAAGAGCACTGGACAACTACATCCGGTAGCTTATCGCTCCAGGAAACTGACCCCAGCAGAAATCAACTACACCATCACGGAAAAGGAGCTATTGGCTATCAAAGATGCCTTTAAAGAATGGAGACACTATTTGATGGGGGCGCAGCATCAAGTAACAGTGTTCACTGATCATCGTAATCTCAAGTTTTTAAAGACTGCTAGAACACTTACTCCTAGACAATTAAGATGGTCCTTATACTTTGCAGACTATGATTTTGTAATCACGTATCGCCCTGGAGCTCAAAATGGGAAAGCGGATGCCTTATCACGAATAGGCACTGAAGCTCAGAAAACCTTCATCGAAAATCAATCAATTATTCCAAGTGCCAGGATCATTGGGGTAACCACCTCCATAGGTTTGGAACGAAACATTTCTGAAGTGATGAGTCTGGAAGAAATGCAAGCTTGGGTACAGAAGGATTCAGATCGGAGAATCATTGAACAGCTACCCTACTATCGAGATGCCCTGTACGTTCCAACTTCTGAGTTACAGTTGCAAGTAATGCGTGAATGTCATGATGACAGATTAGCCGGACATAAGGGAGAAACCAAGACCGAAGATTTGATTAAGAGACATTATTGGTGGCCCGGAATGTCCTCAGATATAGAGAAGTATGTCAAGTCCTGTGAGATTTGCGCGCAGGGAAAGTCGAAATTCCAACCTCGATTTATTGGTCCATATTTGGTGGAAGGAAAGATCAACCCAGTTAGCTATCGCTTAAAGTTACCCACTAAATTACGGATTCATCCCATCTTCCATGTCTCATTATTAAAGAAGGCCTCTACAGATTTGAGAGTTCAAGCACCTCCAAAACCAATCCAGTTAGAGACAGGACCTGAGTTTGAGGTAAAAGAGATTTTGGATTCTAAAAGATCTAGAGGCAAATTGTACTATCTGATAGACTGGAAAGGGTATGGTCCAGAGGAACGATCTTGGGAGTTGAGTGAGGATGTCCATGCTCCTAGATTAGTAAAGTCATTTCACCAGAGATTTCCTACTAAGCCCAGAGAGGAGGAATCTGCCTTGTTGGGGGGTACTGTCAGGACTCTAGCATCAGCTACCAGTAGTGTTATTCCCCCATCTCCAATCGTTCCAGATGCCAGAAGAACCAAGACCTGGTCAGCCTGGGTTGGCCTATGGAGAAGCAAGTTGGCCGCTAGTTCGCCCCAAGTCACTGTATAAGTGGGCGTTCTAGTCTGCCGGCTCACAGCTGAACGGAATTCAGGTGAAGCGCGTGCTCCCTTTCAAATGCGCACTTCACCGAGTTCGTTGGCCGAGACAGTCTGAGGAAATCAATTGCGAGCAGTTTTCAAGAAGAAGTTCACAGTTCAAGGTCAAAGACTTTATTATCTCCGTAGTTTAGGATAAATACACAGCGCACATTTCCAGCGCGTGTATTTTCAGTCATTTTGAGACGTCTCAGAAAATAAACAGAGCGCGGAGGCGCTCGTGTTTATTTAAGTCAGTGCAGCCAGTATAATTCATTAACCTGTCAGAATTCTTCGTGAGCAGAGGGAAAACTTCACACGACAGAAGGAGAGAGCAGTTTTCTCAACGAGGAGCAGAACCCTAAGGCACCAGAGGAAAGTAGCGAAGGACTTGTTGAGCTAAGTTTGGTGTTTTATTTTCATTTTGGATTTAAAGAAACTGTTAACTCCATGGTTAAAGAGACTATTCTTCAGAACTGTTAAGAGCATAAATTCGTCCAAGTTAAAAGGAGTTTTGTTCAGACAGTATTTTCTTTAACATGTCAAAAACCCTAAGTAATTGAACATTCTTACCTGGAATGGAACAGTGGAAAGCTGAAGGTTCACCTGTACATAAATAAGGACTGCCAACAAGAAAATGTCATTTTTCAAGTAATCAACAGAATCCATATACAGCAACACTCTTTCAGTTAGTGAATTACAACTAGCAAAAAGAGAAGAAGCAAAAACTATAATACAGAAGAGAGGCACAAGTCCAGTTAAGCTTAGGTTCCTGTGAAAACAACAGAGAACGAGTTAGAAGCAGACAGAAGGAGCCAGAACTGGACCAGTCTCTTCTTAGTTTATTATTTTATCCAATCCCCCGTCCCTTGAGGTAATGTTCTGAGATTTGGTATAAAAGATCTTGGGTCATTGCTAAAAGAGATTGGGGAACTAGCATCGTGTTTCCGAGTTTCTCTGTTCCCGTGCAAGATCTGGTAAGACAATTTATAGTACAAATATTGAAAGGTCTGACACTAATAGTACGCAGTAGCAGGAAGGAATTCATTTCCAACCCCCGGTGAACATGAGCTGCCAAGGAACCGACCAAGTCTACACCCCAGCAGGGCTCAGGGCATTTAACCAGGGGAGGGAGAAACTACAACAGGACTTCTGTGCCATAGCCAGGTGCCATGCAACTAACCATTACCCCCCGAGATCAGTAAAATCTCCTGAATGGCTTTGTCTTACTCTATCCCCCATTTATGCACAATTCTTATCTGTGTTGTGGTCATGCAAGAGTTCAGTCCTGTTTTTCCGTGGATCCTCCATCTGCTCCGGCTGAGACGCCTCTATCTGGACAGCTTACAAAGAACAGTGGTCCCTATGTGCACTAAATATACAGTCCAAAATAATCATATACCCAATCAGTAATATGTCTTCTGTCCGTCCGGACAGGATTTAATAAATTCCAAATCAAAAAGATGAAATATTTTACGAAAAAGAATGTCAAGTGGGCACAGCCGTGACCCTCAACATACAAGACAAAACAACAGAAAAGCAATGTAAACAAGGCAAGGGAATAAGTCTGCGTACTTGTACTTCAGTAAGGCAGGCATAAGTTACAGGAAAACACTCCATTGCATTTTGTAATTTTAGACACAGATAATATGCATATGGGGTTTAGAGGTCGACGACGTTTCGATGCCTATAAAAATAGAGGCATCATCATCAGGACAAGAATTGGCACTATTGTTGTCTTGAACACAAAGGAATATAAGGTGCCTTTCAATTACATTTACTTATACATTAATGGTTACAATGAAGAAAGAGGGGGGAAAAAACAGAGAGACCAAGAGTTAGATTCAATACATGAAAATAATAAAGGCATGTCTCAGTGATCTTTTGGTGGTGAACCAATAAAAGTGCTTGTGAATAAGGCACGCGTAAAAAGTGAAAAAGGTGAGACAGGTAAAGTATTAAAATATTGCCGTCGTGCTGAGTGACCCTGGACTAGCTGATGAAACAAGTGCTCAACCAGAGCGAACGCAAAATGGCAATATGGGAATTTAAAAACCGGGCGGAAAACACAGTGAGGCCGGTTGTGAAACGTGGTTTTGTCAGGCTACACGTGACGCGATATTTTGGATTGCATCTAATGCGGGCAAGGGAGTGCTTGATATCGCATGGTGAACTGGAGCATGCTTGCACGGGTGGCGAGTACTAGTGTGCTAGTACCTACTTGATACAGCTGAAACCGCTCCCCGTTATATCAGATCAGCGGATCTGGCGGTGCTTAAGGGTTTGCTCGGCAGGTCTAAGGATGCAAATACGTAGAAGTACGGCCCGTTAGAAATGAAGAGGCATTTAAATCGGCAGTAAGAAAAGTAGACAAAGTGTCTATTTACCTGATTACCCGGTCGGGCAATGCAGTATCCGTGGGAGTAAAATTATTATTACCGGGACTCTCGCGCTTCAATGGCGGCGTAGCGTGATAGCTACCTGAGAACTATAGAGAGGAGGTGTGGATTAGCTAAGAGCATCACTGATATAGTTATTAGAACCAGTGAGGGGCGGGAGCAGGCGGCTTACTTACTTGAGGAGTGCGGCGGCACTATGGCACGAGTGGTGATCTGGTGGTCAGTGTTCACAGGTTCCCGGGCTTTTACTGGGACCTGGGTGCCGTAAACAGCGATGAGGGACTGCATGCGGGTGTCCCAATTACTGAGGTGAACGCGGCGGCCATTTTAAAGTGGTGAAAAGATAAAGTGATATGGACATTCTAAGTGAATTAACATCAAAGCATTGCAAAAATAAAATACAGAAATAAATAAAACCATCACAGTTTTGTAACAGGGAAGTCCATTACAATTTAAAGCAGGGAAGTCCAATCCTCAATCCGGTTTAACCCATCATGGATGCTATTGCAGCGCAAGATCCATTGCAGTTCCTCTTTATTCAGCAATTGAGACATGTCTGCTCCCCGAGGGGGTGGTTTGATCAACGTGATTACTGTCCATTGTAAATCATTTTCGCTGTGTCCTTTGGCAGAGTAATGTTCCACGAGGGGCGCATTTGCAGTCCTGCATTTGATCCGGCTTCGATGTTGTCCAATGCGGAGTTTGATCTTCTGGCTTGTTTGTCCAATGTATATAAGCCCGCAAGGGCAAAAGATGGCATAAACTAAATTCACAGAGTTACAATTGGAGAAAGATTTGCGTTCATATTTGATGTTAGCATATGTGAACGTTTTGCCTTCAATTGTGGTGTCACAGTAAATACAGCCTCCGCATTTATTGTGACCCACAACTGGCGCGAGGCCCCAAGCATCATTTATGGTGGTTTTCAATGCAGGTGATGGAAGTGCCGCCCTAACTAAGTGGTCTTTAATATTTTTAGCACGTTTGAAAGCAAACATGGGTTTGTCTAGTGATAAGTTTCCGGCATTCAGTACTGGCCAATGTTTCAAAACACTTTTTCTTATATCATTGGAAACAGGTGAGAACGTAGTGACACATATAAGCTTGTCCTGGTCAGTTTTTTGCTTAGGCTCTAGGAGGGCTTCTCGTGGGCAATACCAGGCTCTTTTCATTGACCTACGCACCAGTTTTCGTGGGTACCCTCTACTTCTCAGCTTTTTACTCAAAGTCTTTGCTTCAGAGAAGTAATCATCCCTGAAGTAACAGTTCCGCCTGATGCGGAGGAACTGGGAGAAGGGTAGGGAGTCTCGTAGGGCCCTGGGGTGGTGACTAGAATATTGAAGCAAGGTGTTTCGCTCAGTGGGCTTGCGGTGCAGTGTAGTGGTTAGACGGCCTTCAGTATGTTTTATCTGTAAGTCCAGAATTGGGATAGAATCTTTGCTGGTGGCAGTAGTAAAACGGAGTCCCCCACTGTTATTATTAAGCCAGTGTCCAAAAGACAGGAGGTTTTCATGGGAATCATTCCATACCATGAAAATATCGTCTATATATCTTTTCCACAAGGTGATTCCCTCATGGAAAGGATTGGACGTATGGAGGATGGTGCTGGTTTCCAGATGGTCCATATATAGAATGGCCAGGTTTGGAGCAAAAATGGCTCCCATGGAGGTCCCTTTGACTTGACCATAGAATTGCCCCTCAAACAGGAAGAAATTTCTGGTGAGGCAAATTTCGAGAAGTTCAAGAATAAATAGCGAGGGTACATTATGTGGACGAGCTCTTGACTCAAGGACCTGCTCAATCACTCTCAAGGATTCAAATTGGGGGATGTTAGTATACAGTGATTCCACATCCAGCGTGCACATGGTGCTGGATGTGGGATCGAATGGATACTCCTCAATGAAATTAATCATGGCCATGCTATCTCTAATGTAGCAGATAGTTTCGGGAACAAAAGGCTTGATGAAAAAATCAATGTAGTGGCCTAGTGGCTCAAGAATAGATCCGCAGCCTGAAACAATTGGGCGGCCGGGAGGAGATTGGGGGTCTTTGTGAATCTTGGGCAGGCAGTATATCACCGGGATGCGGGGAGATTTAGTGTTCAAAAAATCATATTCATGTTTGGTCAGGAATCCCGAGTCAAGAGCTTTTGCAAATCTTTCTCCAATTGACCCCCAATCTCCTCCCGGCCGCCCAATTGTTTCAGGCTGCGGATCTATTCTTGAGCCACTAGGCCACTACATTGATTTTTTCATCAAGCCTTTTGTTCCCGAAACTATCTGCTACATTAGAGATAGCCATGATTAATTTCATTGAGGAGTATCCATTCGATCCCACATCCAGCACCATGTGCACGCTGGATGTGGAATCACTGTATACTAACATCCCCCAATTTGAATCCTTGAGAGTGATTGAGCAGGTCCTTGAGTCAAGAGCTCGTCCACATAATGTACCCTCGCTATTTATTCTTGAACTTCTCGAAATTTGCCTCACCAGAAATTTCTTCCTGTTTGAGGGGCAATTCTATGGTCAAGTCAAAGGGACCTCCATGGGAGCCATTTTTGCTCCAAACCTGGCCATTCTATATATGGACCATCTGGAAACCAGCACCATCCTCCATACGTCCAATCCTTTCCATGAGGGAATCACCTTGTGGAAAAGATATATAGACGATATTTTCATGGTATGGAATGATTCCCATGAAAACCTCCTGTCTTTTGGACACTGGCTTAATAATAACAGTGGGGGACTCCGTTTTACTACTGCCACCAGCAAAGATTCTATCCCATTTCTGGACTTACAGATAAAACATACTGAAGGCCGTCTAACCACTACACTGCACCGCAAGCCCACTGAGCGAAACACCTTGCTTCAATATTCTAGTCACCACCCCAGGGCCCTACGAGACTCCCTACCCTTCTCCCAGTTCCTCCGCATCAGGCGGAACTGTTACTTCAGGGATGATTACTTCTCTGAAGCAAAGACTTTGAGTAAAAAGCTGAGAAGTAGAGGGTACCCACGAAAACTGGTGCGTAGGTCAATGAAAAGAGCCTGGTATTGCCCACGAGAAGCCCTCCTAGAGCCTAAGCAAAAAACTGACCAGGACAAGCTTATATGTGTCACTACGTTCTCACCTGTTTCCAATGATATAAGAAAAAGTGTTTTGAAACATTGGCCAGTACTGAATGCCGGAAACTTATCACTAGACAAACCCATGTTTGCTTTCAAACGTGCTAAAAATATTAAAGACCACTTAGTTAGGGCGGCACTTCCATCACCTGCATTGAAAACCACCATAAATGATGCTTGGGGCCTCGCGCCAGTTGTGGGTCACAATAAATGCGGAGGCTGTATTTACTGTGACACCACAATTGAAGGCAAAACGTTCACATATGCTAACATCAAATATGAACGCAAATCTTTCTCCAATTGTAACTCTGTGAATTTAGTTTATGCCATCTTTTGCCCTTGCGGGCTTATATACATTGGACAAACAAGCCAGAAGATCAAACTCCGCATTGGACAACATCGAAGCCGGATCAAATGCAGGACTGCAAATGCGCCCCTCGTGGAACATTACTCTGCCAAAGGACACAGCGAAAATGATTTACAATGGACAGTAATCACGTTGATCAAACCACCCCCTCGGGGAGCAGACATGTCTCAATTGCTGAATAAAGAGGAACTGCAATGGATCTTGCGCTGCAATAGCATCCATGATGGGTTAAACCGGATTGAGGATTGGACTTCCCTGCTTTAAATTGTAATGGACTTCCCTGTTACAAAACTGTGATGGTTTTATTTATTTCTGTATTTTATTTTTGCAATGCTTTGATGTTAATTCACTTAGAATGTCCATATCACTTTATCTTTTCACCACTTTAAAATGGCCGCCGCGTTCACCTCAGTAATTGGGACACCCGCATGCAGTCCCTCATCGCTGTTTACGGCACCCAGGTCCCAGTAAAAGCCCGGGAACCTGTGAACACTGACCACCAGATCACCACTCGTGCCATAGTGCCGCCGCACTCCTCAAGTAAGTAAGCCGCCTGCTCCCGCCCCTCACTGGTTCTAATAACTATATCAGTGATGCTCTTAGCTAATCCACACCTCCTCTCTATAGTTCTCAGGTAGCTATCACGCTACGCCGCCATTGAAGCGCGAGAGTCCCGGTAATAATAATTTTACTCCCACGGATACTGCATTGCCCGACCGGGTAATCAGGTAAATAGACACTTTGTCTACTTTTCTTACTGCCGATTTAAATGCCTCTTCATTTCTAACGGGCCGTACTTCTACGTATTTGCATCCTTAGACCTGCCGAGCAAACCCTTAAGCACCGCCAGATCCGCTGATCTGATATAACGGGGAGCGGTTTCAGCTGTATCAAGTAGGTACTAGCACACTAGTACTCGCCACCCGTGCAAGCATGCTCCAGTTCACCATGCGATATCAAGCACTCCCTTGCCCGCATTAGATGCAATCCAAAATATCGCGTCACGTGTAGCCTGACAAAACCACGTTTCACAACCGGCCTCACTGTGTTTTCCGCCCGGTTTTTAAATTCCCATATTGCCATTTTGCGTTCGCTCTGGTTGAGCACTTGTTTCATCAGCTAGTCCAGGGTCACTCAGCACGACGGCAATATTTTAATACTTTACCTGTCTCACCTTTTTCACTTTTTACGCGTGCCTTATTCACAAGCACTTTTATTGGTTCACCACCAAAAGATCACTGAGACATGCCTTTATTATTTTCATGTATTGAATCTAACTCTTGGTCTCTCTGTTTTTTCCCCCCTCTTTCTTCATTGTAACCATTAATGTATAAGTAAATGTAATTGAAAGGCACCTTATATTGCTTTGTGTTCAAGACAACAATAGTGCCAATTCTTGTCCTGATGATGATGCCTCTATTTTTATAGGCATCGAAACGTCGTCGACCTCTAAACCCCATATGCATATTATCTGTGTCTAAAATTACAAAATGCAATGGAGTGTTTTCCTGTAACTTATGCCTGCCTTACTGAAGTACAAGTACGCAGACTTATTCCCTTGCCTTGTTTACATTGCTTTTCTGTTGTTTTGTCTTGTATGTTGAGGGTCACGGCTGTGCCCACTTGACATTCTTTTTCGTAAAATATTTCATCTTTTTGATTTGGAATTTATTAAATCCTGTCCGGACGGACAGAAGACATATTACTGATTGGGTATATGATTATTTTGGACTGTATATTTAGTGCACATAGGGACCACTGTTCTTTGTAATATGTAATGCCCAAGGTCCCTACGCTATACCTTTAGGGTTCCCTTGTTTTTTGAAACACATCTATCTGGACAGCGTCACGGTTCCCTGGTCCAGTCTTTCATGGCTTTCTGTAGGATCTTGGGGTCTGTGAAAATCTGTGACTGGCCTTAGCGGTTAACACGTAGGCGAGCAGGGTTCAGCATTGCATAGTCTATATTATGCTCTTTTAACTGCCTCTTGAGTGGCGCAAATTGACGGCGCGCCTCCTGAACCTTCATCGTGTAGTCTGGAAACAGTAAGAGGATGGAACCTTCATAGTGTAAGATCTTTTTCTCTCTGGCTACTCTCAGTGCTGCGTCCCTGTTGAAGTAATTTAGCAGCTTTGCAATTATTGGCCTGGGGGGACACCAGGCGGAGGGCGAGGGCCCAGGGAGCGATGCGCTCTCTCAACCACAAACATGGGTGAGAAGATGTCACTACCAATTGTTCCATGTTGCCAGTCGGTGTCGATTCTGGCAGGCCTGTAATTCTCAGGTTGCTCCTCCGGGACCTTGCTTCTAAGTCTTCGGCTTTATCTTGCAACGCCTGAAGCGTCTTATCTAGTTGTTTGTGGCCAGTGACCAATTCCGTCTGCAACTCCTTGACCTCTGTGATACACCGTTCGGCCATATCAATGTGTTCCTCATGCTTGGCAAGCCTCTCGGACATCCTGTCCATGCGATAGTATAGAGAATCTATCTAGGTGCCCAAGACAGCTAATGAGTTTTGTAGACCCTTCTCAATCGAGGCAAGGATGGACTTTATATCACCGTCTTGTGTCTCCCGGTCTTGTTCTCTACCATTTTCCCCTTCCTCGGTAGACGTTGCATGCTCTCTAGGTTTGCATTGCTCAAATGTTAATATCGGCTTTGTTCTGTCCATTCTGCCCATACTTGCCAGCTTTGTTTGTTATCACTAAGGCAGGAAGCCACAGTGCAGTCGCAAGCAGCTCTTTCCTGGTGTGTAGCAGGTTAAGGCACGTATTGGGCTCTCAGACCAGTCGTGGTCTGCTGCGTGCCACTCCAGGACAACTGCTCGACAAGACCAATCACTCTGATGCCCGTAGCCCCACTCCCACTGGATCTCTTGTGGCCCAGCGCACTCCAGTGCTCTCAGTCAGCAGCAGTGCACTTCTGTGAATGTCCCTCATGCACTCTGGCAGGCTCCCAGCCACCATTGATCGCCATAAAGCAAGTGGAGCTGGACGGAGGCATCTCGGGTCTGTTTGATTATAAAAGACAAATTGCATGAGGGGGAAGGGGCCCCCGGAGCAGCAGTATCACTCAGCCACGGAAGTAGTACAGCTGGGATGACGTCTTTAAAGCATCTTTATCAATTCCAAGCGTAGGCCTGTGATCAAACTAAGCCCCGCATTACTGCCCAGTATAAGCTGCCATCCTCACAGTTTGGAGCACACAAAATTGCGGATCTTGCCTTGCCCGTTTCTTCGCTTGTCATCTCAGTCAACTTTGTTTTCCAGGGCAGTCCCATTAATAGAACCTCTGGGCAGGGAGGAGAAACAATGTGGGTCCACTGATTCTCCACTCTAACAGCGCTCCCGGACGGCGCTATCCTAGAGCTCTGATCTCGGAGCGTTCGCCAGTCGTGGCCCCGACCCAGGTGTGCATGCTGTCCTGCCACCTCCCACTGGTAATCAGGTAGGCGCCAATTGCTCTCCCTGCCCTGAAGTTGATCACATGGCCCTGAGAGTGCTTTACGCTGGTTCGCAGTTCCGGCTGGCACACCCCAGTGAGGTCCTCAGCCGGTGGGCGTGTGTAACTACCAGAGGCCGGTGCTTCGAGGCCTGATCGGCGCTCCGCTCCACCGATGACATCCGTTCAGCCCACACTTTACCCCCAGACGTCAGGGGCGGCTCAAACCACAGCTCCGCAGCTGTTGCTAATGCTGCATTAATGAATTGGCGCTTTCTGCCAATGCCAGATTCCTTCAGGATTGCAGGATAGTTGTGCGGAGCTCTTCTCTTAGGCGCCCATCTTTGGCGCCAGCAAGCTCCACCCCCCTGCAGTTAGTTTTATCAGAGGATCATGATAAGCATTTGTTGTAAGTCATAGAAGCAATAAATGAGACACACACTCAAGAATACATCCAAAACCAATTTGTAAAAATAACATTGAACATCATTTAGTTTTTTAGACTAATAATTTTCTACAGTAAGCACTTTTTATGATAGCAATTTTCAAAGTTCGCAATAATGTATTACTTTTATCCACAATTACGCGCCATTGAAGTCAATAGGAGAAAAGAGAAAACTGCATATACATTCGCAGTTAGGTTTCTAACTTCATCTTTGGGATTTAGTTAATTAGCACTGTCAGGACCAATGTTCCAACAGCAGGTTCTCTGAAGCGTCTAGGATTCGGCCAGTTGACTTCAAATGAGAGACTGGCATACCTCCACTGGAACTGAAGTGGCCTACATTTTAGTTAGATGTGTGCATGTGAAAGAGTAAAATGTCATCATAGGCAGTGAAGTTAGCCCATTGCTCCATGCTGTGTAGTGTAGTGGACAACAGAAACAAGCATTGGGAACTTATGTGTTTAGTCAGAGATATTGACTTTACCTATGTCTTTAAGCTGTGCTGCACAGAAATTTGCAGCATGCTGAAAAGTTATAATAAAAAAGCATCAGAAGCATTTTTGTTACCTTAGATATGACCAAAAAAGCATTATGTACAACTAAACAACCATATTACACTAGAAGGAGTCTCTTTGAAGTTACATCAAAGGCAACGAAGGGTGGTACTGCTGCAGAGTGAATATTTTTTTACCCAGAGAGTAAGGGCAAAAATAAAAAGCCTGATAGGGACCCGTCTCGAAACCTGCTTTTTAGAACTGCTGATGCTAAGCACCGGCAGGAACCGGCCCACTTAAAGCCCTGCCTATACTCCATATCCAGTACCTCCCAGGACTACTCTCACTCCTTAGTCTGACAGTCCACATGTCCAAGGGCACCCCTCACTCCGAGGCCCATGCATCACAGAGAGCACCCCTCACACAGCCACTTAAAAAAACTATTTTGATCATACAGAAGAAAATTGGGTCCTTAATAAAACGGCTGAGCAGTACAGTCATTGCTAACCAGCTCCACCTCCCAACCGGTGCCCTTCCTTAGCTCTCACTTCATGGGGGCAGCTCTAGGCCCCTGCTCAAATCGCATAGCAAAGAGTTTGGCCGTTATGACCATTCGAAAATTATGCAGCTGCAGGCATTTCAACTATGCAATTGCATATGAAAATTCTCCCTTCTCAATAATAAATATCACCGAGCATCTCTCACAACGCAAGCAATGTACTACAGCAAATATCACTCTCTAATCACCCATTGACAGCTCACATAACCCACTTGCTCTCTTCTTCTATGCTCTGCAACCTCTATCCAAATAGGACAACTTTCACCATCCCATCCACTCCAGCTCGAGAGTTCCATGGCACGTTCATCCCTGTGCCATTTTCTCAGTGTCTCCCCGAATGTCTGACCCTGCTCTCCCTCCTGCTGGTCAATCGCTGCACCACTCCTTACCGCTTTGCTTCGGCTCTCTCGGCGTACAACATAAGTAGGATGAAGCAGTTTCAGAACGGGAAGCGGGTCAACAACACCGAACCAAAACGCATCAACAGCTGCAGCATAAGCCACCTTCCTCCTGCCGCCATCTTGGAGAGGGGAAAATCACAGAAATTAGCCACTGTTCTAGAATTCGATATTTCCGGTCCGTTGGCTCAATAATTCCGACCTGTGCTTGGGATGGAGCAATGGACAGCGGGACGTCTTGAACGGAGGAGAATTAAGGGCAAGAGAAGTGATTACGAGGAACCAAGGAGAAGGAAGAATTTACAATGCATATTCTTCTTGATAAACCAGTTAGGTACTGACAAAGTAGACACATTGGGACTTAGTTCACTTAGTTAAAATAATAATATTTTCAACGTTTTACTGGCATTGCAGCTTAGTTTACGGTCCGTGACGTGTTATGTTCGACGTTCTGATTGCGCCTACAGTATTTTTTCAATGCTTATCCTTGATTATTGTGCCCCAAATGGTGAAAGTACTGAGCTGGTAACCGCCCGAAACCTTTCGCTGTACTTTCAAACCAAACTGAAAACAAGTGAGCGCGCCTCACAGCAGGGGGAGGGGAGAGAGGAGGGGGCCTGCGCGATTCACTCACGGGAGGGAGCGGCTGGTGCTGCGATAGTTGCTGCCATATGCCAGCCGCTCACTCCCGCAAGGGGATCGCCAAAACGTGCACGCGTTGCATTCAAATCAATGCAACTCGTGCACGTTTTTAACTGGAAAGCTGAAGCGATCTCAAGAGGTCTCTTTCCTATTCAGCGCATGCGCTCTGCTTAGGCGAGACCTAAAAAGGTGAATGGCACAAAAACAGACCAGTGGATGAAGGATACTAAATAAAATCCCTTATAACTAAGAATTAGTATATAAAACAATCTAATGTTTTTGGCTAATAGTAGACCTACTAATACTACAGGCTTGCTACTGCTGGCCAAACTATGGCAATGGGTGTTTGAATGCACGACTGTGACTGGTTACATATACCCATTTTCAAACAAAGAACTGCATAAAAAAGTAATTAGTCCATCCTTTGACATCAAGATCTATTTGTCTCTTTGTGACATGAATTACATCATTGTTACTATCCATGGGATGCAACCGAATTTTACTACTGTATCTTTAAAACTTACCTTCCTTTATGCTAGTAGAATTTCTAGGAAACCCACATTTTCAAAGCACATAAGGGCAGCCAAGTCTTTCAGCCTAAACATTTGTTGTGTCCTTTATTTGATCGTATCGATTCCATAAATGTTAATCCCAGCTTCACTTGTAACAGATCATTTTACCCAAGAGGGAGAAAAAATCATGTTTGTTCTGCAGACATGCAAGTAATTTAGGGGTCACAGCTACAACCCCTGGCTTGCCCCTTTTGACACCTGGCACTGACTTCAGAGGTGGAAAAATCTGTGCCAACAATGCAGGGTTGACTCGCCTTCTCAGCCTCCGCCTGCAACCTCTTTATTTTCTGCTCATTTTGCATTACAGTCCCAGTGAATAATAGTCTATCATTCACCATTCACAATTAGTGAATTCAAAAGTGGAGCAGACCGATCTGGTATGGGACCTAGGATAGGCGTAATGTGTAACTCCTCATGCGGAATTGGCTGAATGTGTTGACTCCACTCTTTTAACACGAAGTTCCAGGCAAATTCAGCCAATTTCCAAGTTGTAGAACTGTTGCCTGCGAGGCTCTAAAACGCGAGCGTAAGCAATATTTGGCATCCATAGCAGCACTAAAAGTTAATACAAGAAACTGAGAGAAAGTGAATGAGTGTGAGTGCGAATTGGTGAGCGTGAGTGTAAGTGAATGAAAGTGAATGTAAGCAAGTGAATGTAAGTAAGAAATAGTGAGAATGTGCTGTTATGCTCACAGGTTTCTTCTGGACCCAGAATTCTTCTTGATATGAGACACTAAGGCAAAATTCTGGCTCTGGCATAGTGGAGTCAAAACGTGCATAAAGATACTGGTGCTCCCACAATGAAGTCAATCTTGGCATAGGGCACTTGTTGAAAAATCCTGTAATACTGGGGAGAAACCCCTACCACCAGTGGCATAACAGATTTTGTGTATACCTTTAAATACTTTGCAGGGGGCCCCCGCTCGCCGGACCATCACCTACCACTTGTGCTCCGGGGGCCTGGAGCTCGGGCCCCCAAACACCACAGGGGCTGCAGGGGCTTATGTTACTCACTGCCTACCATCACTTTCTCCCCTTCTATAAAATGTCAGACTAGCTCACTTTGCTCTCTTACTACAAACCAAGTGAATGGTCCGTTGACATTTCATGTCGGCACCTTAACATATACAATGTCTAAAATAGACAGCTGTTTGTGTTATATAAATCATGTAGTTATTATCTAACTTCAGCGATGTCACTTATTGTGATATCATCAGGGATAAGGTAATGTGACATCACCTTCTGTGACAATTCATGGTCTAAGTTCATATAATGTCACTTACTTTGATGTTACTATGGTCAAAGGGTGTTTGATTTCACAACCACTTCCCCTAGTGTTTTGATGAATCAATATCCATGCCTACAAATACTTTGTTATAGTAGATTGCTGTGTTTTTCACATTTAATTGGGGATGTTTTTTTTTAATATACCACTGTTTCATTTCCATTTGATCTACCTGTAAATGACTAGTGGAGAGGCTGCCATGGGCCATTTATTTGTTTGATGCACACATGCATTTTACGCAAAGTAGGTATGGGTGGTCCTGTAAAAATGTATCCATCACATGTTACCTAATTGTTTAACATTTTAGTTAAACTTCAGAATTTTTGTAGTGGATCAATTCACTTTTGCCATATGATATGAGACGATTTTAATGCAGAAGCAAAGTGAACTTACAAAGCTTTGTTGGCCTAGCATCTCCCTCAACTGGTAGCCCTGCCTTCTGAATTATTGTTCTCCAACTCCTCATCAACGTTCCTGTTATCATGCTACACCTGATTTCAGCAGGAAGAAAATGTCAGTGAATTTGTCCATATGTGTCAGAGAAAAAACCACTATAAAAGTATGTTTATTCCCCAATCTCAGTAGAAATCTCATTATAGGAATGGGGGTGTGGACAGCCAAGATGGCCGTATTGACATGATCCACGAAGGCTCTGCTACCACAGCTCAAGAAAAGAAGGTTAATGGGCACCTACGACAAACATAGTCTCTGATACTCACTCCCACTCACCCAGTGAATCCTGCTGTTGCATGTCCATAGTGGTGATGGAGCATCCGGATGGCAGCGGATGGTGAGAGCTCTGATGAAGGGGGGGCGTTATCAGTGAGACTCCCCGCGCCCGGACTGACGGATCCCATGCACCATACCTCACAGACCGACCATGTCACAAACAGCTACGAGCAGTGTCCGGCCTTCCCGCTAGCTGAGACGCCCGGATCAGCCACCAACTTTCCTCCAAATGACATTGAGTGAGTAGCAAATGACAAAGGCCACACTACAGTGACAGTTTCCACCGACGTAGCATACTTGGGTGGGAAACCCAGGACCCCTGGACCTGGAGAGGGGTGCCGACTCCAAGGAGACGTTTGCGGAGGTGCGGGGCAGTACTGGGAATCATTGATAGCAAGGCGAGAAAGGGCAACCAAAACTTCCCAACCGGCCTTACCTTAAGTTGGCAACCACACGCTACAGGCCATAAACAGAGGGCAGCCCAAGGCGCCAGAGAGAGACCAATTCACTGCCAAAGAGGCAACTTGGCAAAAGAGTCTAAACATTGGGCACTCAACCCCTCATGAAGGCCCAATGAGATAGAGCTTCCCCTTTGGCAGTTATAGAATGTAAACGCAGTAGTCAGAGACATGGAGGGAGACAAGAGGACTCTGGAGCACGTGTGGCAGAACGGTGGGGCAAATGGAACCTCCAGAAGTGGGGCAACTCATTGAGCCATAGTCCGGGAGCCAGTTGGCCCACTCAAGATCCAGAAGTGCACCAGGGAACTGGCTCAAGGTGACGGATAGATACACACATGTAGGGGATTACAGCAAAACCCTGCCACACTCAGCAAAACGATCAGGGCAGCCCTGATCACAAGACAAATGCAAAACACAGACCCCACCGGAAAAGTGCCTCCTACAACCCCTGAACACTGTCCTGACCGGCATAGATGTGATAGAGACTCTTTCTATGCAGCTGCTGAGGAAAAGCAACCAACTACAGAAGGGTACAACAATATGGCGCTAACCAAAGAAAATCCACTCTTCTCGCTGCATAAATTCAAACAAGAACTAAGAGAGGAACACAATGCAGCTATGTCCACCTCTCTGGAAATGCTTAATGACCACTACAGTGGCAGACTAATCACACTCTAGCAGGATGTGGACTTGGTGGGGTCCAAGGTGATGGATATGGGGACAAAAAAAATTCCTTTGAACAACAAATTCACCAGACGGCAACAGTCATGCAGGAACTTCAAACTCAACTGCAAGTGGTTCTTCTAAAAACTGAGGATGTAGAGAATTGGTCCAGGCGAGACAACATTACAATTCGGATCCTTGTGGAAGGGGCAGAGGGCCAAAATCTTGAGGCCTTTGTAACGGGACTCTTCTCCGAAGTCCTAGGAATGACAACCATCAAAATAGAACTGGAGAGAGCACACAGGGTGCGGAGGCACATCCAAGTTGACAACCGTCACATGAAAGACATCTTTGTAAAACTACACACTTTTAAAACTAAAGAAGCAATGATACAAGCAGCCAGGAAACTGGACACAGTGAAGTTTCAGAGATTTACATGTGAACTATACCAAGAAATAGCATCAGCGACCCTAGCACGTCATCAACAATTTAGACCAGTCACGGAAAAACTCAGACAAGACAACATTAGATATTCCTGGAGCTACCTATTCGGCTTGGGTTTCGAATTCTGGAACAAAGCACACCACACCACCAAAGTGAAGGAGACCCTCACAACATTGGGGATCCTGATACAAGAGGATGCCAATTTCTCTGACTGAACAGAGCACCAGGGAGCTTCCTCCACAGGGGCAAGGAGTAGGGGCCCATGGCAGGTACGGTGCCCTTTCCAATCACAAAGAAAACAATGATTCCCCGGAGTTCCACGAACATGATCAATCTACTGGGCCCTCTATGCAAACCGAAACGCTATTGCACCTGAAAGCGTGAAATTGGGATACACAGACACCACCGTATCAGTATTGGGGTCTAAATGCTCGCTGATTCGTGCCCTCAGCCCGAGTATCCCATAATCCAGCAAAACCCACAGACAGTTACCAGTAACCCAATGTCGTGTAAACCCACTACAACACGCTCTGGTGTCGTTGGTACCAACCTTCTCAAACAGAGATCGCACAGGTACTTTGGTAACCAAAATGGTCCAATTCGCCTCCAATGCTCTATGGATATCACATGCGTACAATGAACTGGGGACATGTTAATCCAACATTTTCTGTTTTATGGTTCGATTTTCCTTTTACAGGGGCATGGGGGATGGGGTTGGCACTCTGGGAACAACGTTTAGCCAGGTAGGGGTGGTAGGGGCTGAAAGAGGCAGGGGATGGAGGAGGGAGAAGAAACAGAGGAAAAGGGACACTCAAAGGGGAGAGGGTGTGGTCCGTTGTCTAGACTGCCGACTTTGGTGCTGGAAACTTGGGTTTGAGCCTCGGGGTTGTGTCCACATCCTGTGATTCTGGGCAAATCACTTAATCCCCCCGTGTCTGAATTTGTAACATAACCGGTGCTCATGTGAAGCGCTCCAATACCTTCGGGTTGAGTTCGCTCTATATAAAATCTGCAAAATATAAAAAACGCTGGTAAAGGAGATATAATTGTTACTATGGTGATTACTACACTCTCATGGAATGTTAGAGGTATAAATGCCCATTCCAAACTTCAGAGGATTTGGAAATACCTTACACATCAACACTATGATATAATAGCATTGCAAGAGACTCACCTCAAGAGATCGGAAGACAACAGATTAAAACACAAGTTGCATCCTTTCATATACACATCCTCAGCCTCTACAAAACATGAAGGAGTAGCCGTGTTCTTTCATTCTTTTCTGAAGTTTTAACCAGAGGACTATAAAACCGACAAGGAAGGGAGGGTTGTATTTGTGAAGTGCTGCATCCGAGGGTTGCTATGTACAATCGCATCAGTCTATGACCCCAACACTAACTAGGCTGCGTTCATTAACAATACACCAACTCTGTTGGGAGATTTGCAGCAGGTGACGTCATCATGATGGGGGACTTAAACCTCACCTGGCATTTGGTGTCAGACAGCATGCACCCACACAGATCCCCCAGGAGTAGCTTCTCGAAAAACCTGAAGCAAGTGATTCAAGAAATGGGTCTTATCGATGCCTGGGGGGAGGTGCACCCAGAAGATAGAGATTACACTTTCTTCTCTCACATCGTTCATACCTACTCTATGCTAGACTATGTATTCTTGAGTCAAGCCCTAAGTAAATATTTATTATTATTGCATCTTGTATAGCGCAAACAGCTACCTCCAAAAGAGGTGTCCCGGTGCTGACAGCGATTGCAGGGGCTGGTATCTGGTGGGGGAGGCTCTAAAGTAGGCTAAAGAGCCTGGTTTTAAGAGAATTCCTAAATAGAGGCTATGAGTTACCCTTTTGGAGATGCTCCGGCATGGAGTTCCAGAGAGAGGCGGTTTTAAAAGCAAATGAGCGACTGCCTAGTCTTCCTTTTTTGAAACGTGGAATAGTTAGGAGTCTCTGGTGATTCGATCTCAGAGTCCTGTTTTGGATATATTTGGGTAGTCTTAGTTTTAAGTATTTTGGGCCATTGTCACTGGTAGACCTATAGGCAAGGGTTAGAGCCTTAAACTGGATCCTCTTTTTAACAGGCAGCCAATGTAGGCCGCGCAGATGTGGGGAGATGTGATGGTGGAGTGGAACGTTCCTGATGAGCCTAGCGGCCGCATTTTGAATAACCTGTAGCTTTCTGATGAGGTAATCTGGGAGACCCAAGTATAGACAGTTGGTATAATCCAGCTGAGAAGTAATCAGTGCATGCACTACTGTTTTCCTACAGTCCATTGGTAGGAGATGTAAGAATTTCATTAGGGTTTTCAGCTTCCAGAAGCATGCAGACGAGACTTGACCTATCTGGGCTTTCTCTGAGAGGGCGGAGTCGAATTTGAACCCTAAATTTCTTGCCGACGAGACTGACAGAGGAGGGGGATTAAGTTCCGTTTGCCACCAAAGTTTGGCTTTTGGTGGTGATGGCTGGTTAAATTTAAACAGTTGTCTGTCATACAGAAAGAAATGTTAATCAGACACTGTTTGAAGTTGGTGAAACTGCCTCTGAGTGATCCCTGAAAGAAAACACCAGCTGGGTGTCGTCAGCGTATCAGACCAACTTGACACCATGTTGCTCGATGATTAAGGCAAGTGGGCCGAGATAAATATTAAAGAGGGTTGGGTTCAGGGTCGAGCCCTGAGGGACTCCACAAACAAGCAGGCGGGCGGAAGATACATGAGGGAGTAGACAGATTTTCTGGGATCGGCTCTCGAGAAAGGAGTGGAACCAAGTTATGACGGTGCCCGCCACGCCCATCTGCTCAAGCCTCACCAGAAGGATCAGGTGTGAGACAGTGTCAAATGCTGCGGACAAGTCCAGCAGCACTAACATTGCATAGTTTCCTTGATCCATGTTTTCTTGTATCATTTCTACCACATCCAGTAGAGCTGTCTCTATGCTATAACCTGCCCTGAATCCAGATTGGAAGTCATGTAGGAGGTTGTTTGATTCAAGGTATGCTGAAAGTTGTTTCTGCTCTTCCTTCTCCAAGATCTTGGCCAGAGCTGGCAAGAGGGAGATCTGCCAGAAATTCTTTAATTCAGTCGGGACAGCATCACATTTTTTTAGAATGGGCTGCACTAATGCGGTTTTCCAGATAGATAGATAGGTGCTGGTGCTTAAGGAAGCGTTCCAGATCTGGTTTAGTGAGGGGTTCAGTGACAGGGTGAGTGAGATAAAAAACTTAGCCGGACACGGATATGTTGGAGGTCCAGATTTGACTTTGACAAGTTGTTTAAGGGAGGCTTCAGAGCTCAATCTGTGAAATTTACACCAGATGTCTGAGCACTGAGGTTTAGGTGGGGGCAGGGTAAGGGTTTTTGTTGGGATAAATGCAGAGTATATTGCCTTGATTTTATCCTGAAAGAAGACGTAGAGGTCCTCACACAAGGCGGCAGAATGTGCAATAGTGCATTTCAAGGCCTCTGGCTTGATAAATCCTTGGACAATACTAAAAACTTTGGTAGAAATGTCACAGGCAATAATTTCATCATTTATAAAGTCCCTAATAGTGTGGCATTTGAGTTTTTTAAATTGTTTTAATGCTGCTTTGTAGGCGCTCTTAGTGTCAGTGTCAAATGTTTTCCACCATGTCCGTTCCAACTTTTTACAGAGACTTTTCTCTTTGCGGAGTTCATCTGTAAATCAGGGGTGAATGATTTGGTTCTAATCATTTTCGTATTTCTAATCGGACCACTTTGTCAAGAGCTGAGGTAATCCAGCCATTGAAAGAGGAAGCATCATGGCTAGGTTCCCCTGTAAGCAGCAGAGGGGTGTTTGAAAGTACTGGTCCCATAGATTCCAGTGAAACCTTCCTCCAATTCCTTTTATCTTCATATTTGGCTTTCATTGGATCTCTGCGGCTTGGACCAGTGAGAGTGAATGGTATTAGGCGGTGATCTGACCATGTGAGGGAGATAGGATCTGCCACCTTCAGAGTTGGGACATTGGTTAAGATCGGGTCAAGTAGATGACCAGCTTTGTGAGTGGGAAGAACAACCCTTTGGGTAAGGTTTAATCCCATTGGGGAGTCTGATAGCTGAGAGGCTAAGGGACAGTTATCATTGTCCATGTGGACATTAAAGTCACCCAGGACAATGAACTTTGCGTGTCTCAGTGAAAGATCAGCGATCAAATCGCACATCTGCAACAGCTCAGAGTCTGGGGGCCTGTAGACCAGTAGTCCTGCCACAGCAAAAGTGGGGGAGATTTTAATACTGAAGGACATTGCTTCAATTCGTCTGGTCTGATTAATTATTTTTTATGAGATCTCCCAGTGGTTTCTTAGGGTCACAGCAAGCCCCCCCCTTCTGCTGCCCATCAGGTTAGCTGTGATTATTTTATAGCCTTCTGGAATGGCCAGCAGTATATCAGGGTTGCAGGATTCCCTCAACCATGTTTCAGTAAGAAACAAGAGGTCAAGAGTTTTTGATTCAAGTGTTAGCCAGATGTTATCGGGAGAGATCGACAATTGATTAGACATGCATTGATAATGGTCCCATCGGCTGGTGTCCGTGATTTAAACAATGTTTCTGTACTGATGCCATTAGGTCTGCAACCTTGGGTCTGTCCTTTACTAAGAGTAAACATGCATGCCTTGCAATATCCCTCTTAGCCATCACCACCTAGTTTAATGGTACTTGGACCAAGGCTTGTTGGCAGGTTGCAACCTCCCATGGACAGCTCAAGAAGTTATGCCTGGACCTGACAGTTTTTGTAATACGGTCGAGACAGGCAGCATTGCTGGCACTGGACGCGGGCCGAATGCAGACGGGTGCTGGCGGGCTTACCTTTGGTGGGCCAGCGGCACGCCCACTGTGCGCGTCCGCTGTCCCATCCGCTTTAAAAGGGAAGAGCCTGTTACAAGAGGACCACCCACTATGGCATCAGAGAGCAGCTGAGCTGCGTGTTGCTGCCAACCCCGCCCTCCACATAATCAGCAGCCTGTCGCGGTGGCCAGAGCGAGTGGCTGTAAGAGAGTACAAAATGTGCATAGTACAATACAGGCTAAAAGAATTTAAAAACACAGTTTGAAAAAAAGAACGCTTTGCCCCCCCAAGAAATTCCCCACAGTCGGTTGCCACGAAGCAGTCCTACCATGAATCGCGTAAATACATCAGAGAAGCTATAATACATCCCTTCCTCATATCTGACCATGCCAGATTATCTGTCTCCTTGGAGCGGAGCAACCCTGTGCCCAAATTTAGGCAATGGTTCTTCCCGAATGCATTGGCCCTGGACAAAACACTGCAGGATACACTAAGATTAAACATCAGGGAATACTTCCAACTAAACAACCCTCAAGATACCTCACTTACTAACAACTGGGACGCATTCAATGCGATAGTGAGGGGTCAATGTTTGACCTTGATTGCCCCCCTTAATTAATAGAGAGCCACAGAACGGCTGACACTAGAAGGGGAATTGAGAACCAAAGAACAAGCCCATAAACCTAACCCCTCTCTAACCCTCCAAAGTAAGGTCACAGCTGTGAAAGGGAAACTAAATGCGATTTATTTTAATAGGGTTGAACTGACACTACTACGCCTCAGGCAGAAATCTTATAAGCACAGCAACAAGGTCAGATTGCATCTAGCATGACAATTAAGAATCAGAAGAGAGAAAGATTATATTGGAGACGTAAAAGAGCTCTCATGAGCCCCAATGCAGGAAGACCTAGCAAAAGCTCAAATATTCAAGGAATTTTATACTTCATTTTACTCTGCAGACCAACCCAACACACAGACACAACTAGACTATCTTAGCTCTGTAGATCTTACACAAGGCACACCAGCCCAGAATGAACAACTGGGAGAACCAATAACCAATGACGAAGTATGTCAGGCAATAGGGACCTTGAAACTACACAAATCCCCAGGCCAAGACGGCATGACAACCCAATTTTACATAAACTTAAGCGCAGAGTTAATCTCACACTTGACCAATCTCTTTAATCATATTACGAACACCAAGCAGGTAACTCATACCATTCGTGAAACCCTTATCACAGTAATCCCTAAACAAGGGAAAAATCCACAACATTGCAGTTACTATCATCCCATAGCACTCCTCAATTTAGATGCCAAATTATACTCCAATGTACTGGCCACCCGAATAGAGAACCTGGTGCCGGGCTTGATTCACCCAGTCTAATCCGGCTTCATCAAGGGCAGGCAAACACACAATAATGTACGAAGAGTAATCCACTTAAGAGAGAAGTCTACCAAATGCAGATTCCCGCAGTACTGTTTGGTGTACATGCCAGGAAGGCATTTGACCGAGTGGATTGGTCCTTTCTATTCCATGCCCTCCAGAGATTTGGCTAATGAAAAACGTTTATAGCTATGATTTGGGCTAACTTTCAGGGGTGGGCGGAATTTGCGTAGTCGCACTACACAAAGCTCCGCGAAACTGTAAAAAAATCTTCATGAGCACGCAGATTTCCGCAAACATGTGGAATTGCTTGTTCCGCCCATTGCTTTCTTCCAGTTCGTGAATGCTGTTTGCGTGTTCGGGGACAAATATCTTGTGAACACGCATTTTGAAAGCACGAACAAGCGAACAATTCCGCAATCTGTGGATTGCGGAATTTTGGGCAATTTCGCATTCTCCGCAGAACGGGAAATTACCCAAATTCCGTAAATTTTTGCAAGCGGAATGGAATTTACTACCCAGGCCTACTAACTTTGCCTCTCCCAGTGTCGGAATACTGATCAATGGGATGAGTTTGGACTTCTTTTTGCTGACTAGGTAGACAAGACAAGGGTGCCCGCTCTCCCCACTCCTTTTCGGGCTTAGTATTGAACCCTTAGCCACAAAGATAAGAGAGAACCCAACAATCAGGGGTATTGAATTTGGTCTCAATGATCACAAGATCTCGCTGTTTGCTGATGACATCTTACTGACACTTACTGACCTGCAGTGATCCCTGAGAGCACTTCAGGAAGGAGCTGAGATGTTTCGAAGTGGTGGCATGTCTCCGCATCAACTTACCCAAGCACTTTCTCCTTAACCTAACATTGTCAGAAGCTGAGTTGGAAGCACTAGTGGCTACAACTCCATTCCAGTGGGCAAAAAAGGAACTAACATACCAAGGTAAAATCTGAACCCCACAATTTCAGGGCTGTTTGCAGCTAACTACCCACCTCTCCTACATCACTTAAAAGCCAATCTCAATATAAGGTCACCCATTTACCTGTCCTGGCTGGGCAGAATACACGCCATTAATATGGTTGTACTACAAACATTTCTACATCTGTATTAGAGATTGCCCATCGACCTGGACAGGGAATACCTACAGGTGTCCACACACTCCTAAAAAAATATATTTGGCAAAATAAAAGGCGTTGTCTTCCCTTTAATCTCCTCCGGAAATCAAAGGATGAGGAAGGATGGGTGTTTTCTTGACCTGGTTCTCTACTGTAAAGCGGCCCAGCTATGAGTAATCACAGAATGGTCGCAATCTGAGTCAGACAAACACTGGCTACACATGGACAGGGCTATAACAGGAAGGGAAACCAAAGTTAGACCACCCCTCTAATGCCTACATAAGTAACCCTAAGAGAACAACCCTGAAAGCCTGGGATGACTGACAAAGACAGATTGCATGGACAATGTTTCCCTTTCCGTTTACCCCCAGACACCACAATCCGGTTTTTCAGCCAGCATTATAGCCAGGGCCCTTTGATGTATGGGGGAGTAGACATCAAACCTTAGCAGACATTTTTTACAACTCAGACATACAAACTTTTGAAAACTGCCAATGCAACTTCCACCTTCTGAACAGAGAATATTTTCACTACCTTCAGCTATGTCATTGGGTTCTACAACCCGAGATTTGAGAAGGTGGACCAGAGATCTGACGCCACTAGAACACTTCGTGATGGGGCTGGGACTATAAAGGAGGCCCTATCTTTTCTTTATTCTCTCCTGTTACACACACTATCCTCCAGGCCACCATGCCACCTCCAATTCTGGGAACGCCCACTGGGTCATGACATCACGGATGCACAATGGAAGGCTTTATGGAAAGATATAAGGCAGCACAATCATTCCCTAGGGCAACATGACGCCCACTATAAGAAACTCTATGACTGCTACCTATACCCCACCAAATTATAAAAGATATTTCCCAACACATCAGACCTCTGTTGGAGAAGGTGTGGGATACTAGGCAATTTTTGCCACATATGGTGGGATTGTCTGAAAATCCGTCCCTTTGGACTGAAATCCTAGCCCAAATTAAAGAGATTCTGGGTTATCCTATACCAGACACCCCTGATGATTTCGCGCTTCTAGGCCTGCATGATACATGTCTGAAATATCAAACTATGTCCAAATATTCCATAATGTGGCACTGCCTTGGGGCAGCTAAGGCGGGCGATTCCCACAGCCTGGAAGAAGAAAGATGCCCCAGCTCTGACACAATAGCATGCATGACTGTGGCAAGTATTTATTATGGAGCGAATGAGCGACATTTTTAGAGACTACTTTTAAACTTTGAATATGCTTGGGGCACCATGATCAGTTATCTATCTAGAGGACTGCCACTGATCACCTGTCCCTCAAGGGTCAGAGCTTTGCACCTCTTCCAGTTCTAACCAGTAAAACCTTCTCCACTAAAGCACAAATTATGAGACACATCCCCAGCCCCACATCACCCATGTCTCCTGGTCTGCCCTGTTTCTTTGTTTTTAAACTTTGTTTTCTTACTTTCCCCTTCTCACCTTTTCTCCCAATAGCTGTAATGCACTACCAAAATGTTTTTCTAATTAGATTGTAGTTAACAGGAGGGGGAGGGATGGGGTAGGAAGGGAGGGTTCAATCTGTGGGGGAGTGTTGAAGACATATTTCATAAGCATCCTGGGAATATTGAACAGGTATTCAAGGAAGAGAATCCCCAGAGGGACCGAGAAACACGGTACAAGGATATAGATACAAGGTAGTTATAAAGGATTACTCTGATTTAATGAATTAACATGCTTTGGGGCACATGCATCATTGTTTTTTTGTAGTCACAAAGAGGCAGATTTGCAAAATCTGCCTCTTTACGACCACAATTTTTGCAGCTATTTACTTAAATAGCGATTTTTGATTTTGGGATGCATTATTCCAAATGCAAAAATCGCTATTTAAGTAATTGCAAAATTTGCGATTACTTAAATTGCAATTCCATTTAGGGAATCGCAAATTGCAATTCCCTAAATGCAATGCAACAAAAAAAGAAAATTGCGATTTCGCTTTTAAGAAACACAAATTACCAACAACTTAATGTTGATGGAAATTTGCAAAAACTTTGAAAAATGCACAAAAATGCATTTTTCAAAGTTCCATGTTGCACGCAAACATGCACTTGGGGCATGTGTGTTTGCACTAAAGAGAGGCTCTCCCGCCTAGGGAGAGGACGCCCCTGTGCACAACTGAGGGTGGACCAAGTGGGTCTGATTCATTAAATCCAATATTTCAAAAAATGGTATTCATAACGAAGATGTTTTCATCTTTCCAAGTTTATTAGAATATATTGTTTTCAGATGCGATCATGTGTATGATACGAATCAAATTTGGTAATCCAAAGCGACATGCATGATTCAAGGTGTGTTCATTATCACACAACCCAATGCATTTCGGGCGGAGCCCATCGTCAGGGGGTTACTTCATGTGATAATTACGAGCGGACTCGGCAGAGTTCCGAATGCATTTCGGGCGGAGCCCATCGTCAGGGGGTTACTCTACAACAAAAACAGAGTGGCTAGCTATAATCATACTGTAAAAAACAATGGCGGTCAACAACATAAAGAAAAACGCGGTGCATGCAACGTGGTATGTACAGTGACACTGTAATCATGCTGGGAGAAACCGGTAGGGGTGTCAGTGTTCCAATCAGTAAGACCAAATGCCTAAAGGTGGTGAACAAAGTAAATAACCAAACTCAGTGCCTAGAACAGTAAAAGCCTTCCCCAAGTAGCGGTCATGTTACAAAAACAGAGTTACACCGTGTCTGAAACCAAACGGGTTGCCCCGCGTGAGTGAAAATCTAAAAAGTCATAACCAGAATAGAGCGTCAAAGCGAGCGTCCCAAAGCAGGGTACTTACTCATGTGATAATTACGAGCGGACTCGGCAGAGTTCCGTGAGGTTGACAGAGCGGCGTGCAAAAATAGGAGATCAAGTAGAATGTGCTAGACAGTGAACGAGGACTAGAAAGGCTAAACGGCCCGAGGGGTCAGGGTGAGTGGATAACGTGAGCGCCATGATGTAAAGGACAGTGTCACAGGCGGAAAACATGGAAAAGTAATTACAATAGAGATCATATTCGAGTATGCAAGCATAAAAACAAAAACATAAAGTTATAGATAGCACAAAAATTCAATACGGTCATTGAGCCCCAAGGGCGCCATCGTGGACAAATAACGAATCCAGAAATTCTCCCTTTTGAGTAGAAAGTTCTTGTTGTTCAAGGTGATGGGAACTTGTTCAAGTATCTGATATTTTAGTTGGGCCACTGAATGTCTGTTTTCCAAAAAGTGGGTGGCTACCGTGGATTTTAAATTCCTAGTGCGAATGTTGCTCTTATGTTCTAAGATCCTGATGCGGATCTTGCGTTCAGTATGTCCCACATAGCATTTACCGCAAGGGCATTTCAATACATATATGACATTCTTGCTGTTGCATGTGGCGTTGACTCTTAATTTTATGGGGTTGCCTTTCATGGGATGGTTGATCAGGTTCCCTGGGATACAGTTGTTGCAATTGCTGCAATTGTGACATGGTTTAAGACCGGTATATGAAACGTTAGACTTTGGTCCACTGGTGTTATTCAAAACCTCTTTGAGGTTCTTGCCCCTGGTAAATGCAAAGATGGGGGTTTCTGTGAATAAGCCTTTGAAATCTGCTTCCATAGTCAAGATGGGCCAATGTTTTCGGATGATTTTTTGAAATTGTGCAGATGCTTTAGAGTACTTGGAGACGACCACTAAACGGTCGGAGGGTGTCTTCTGTTTAGGTAGGAGCAACGAGGCTCTGGTGCATTTGTCACTTCTTTCCATAGCCAGGTCTAGTATCGGGGTGGGATATCCACGAGCTCTCAATCGTTCCAAGACTGTTTGGATTTGGACTTTGCTTTCATCGGGTTTAGACACAATTCTTTTGACCCGCAGAATCTGGGCATACGGTAGGTTGTTTTTTAATCCCATGCGGTGGAAGCTCTGATAGTGAAGAGTCGAGTTTCTGTCCGTCGGTTTTCTGAAGATGGAGGTGGACCAATCACCCGGTTCTCTTGATATTTTCACGTCCAAATAATGGACGCAGGATGTGCTGTAATCCCATGTGAATTGTATCCGTTGTGTGACCTGATTCCAGGTATTAAGAAAGGTGACAAGGGTTTCAGCGGTGCCTTCCCATAAGAGAAAAATGTCATCAATATATCGGAGATATAGCCGGCCGTTTTCTCGCCAATTTGTTGTGCTTAGAATGTGGGTTTCTTCAAATATTCGCATGAAAATATTGGCGTAGCAAGGAGCCGCCGAATTTCCCATGGCCGTGCCGTTGAGCTGTAAGTACCATTTGTCAAAGATCGTGAAGTAGCTATGGTATAATGTGAATAGAGTGAGTTCCATCAAGAATATTTGTAGGTCATGGTCAATGTTCGATTGGGCCAATGTTTTTTCGATTGCTTCTATCCCTCCGTCATGAGGGATTGAAGTGTATAGGGAACTAACGTCCACAGTACACATGATGAAGTTGGAGTCTTTGAGATGATTCATAGCTGGTTCCAATTTGAGTAAAAAATCGGTGGTGTCTTTTACGAAAGAATCTGATGTTGAAACAAATGGTTGGAAATATTTGTCCAAAAATTTCCCTATGTTCTCATGGATGCTTGTTCTTGTCGACACAATAGGTCGAAAGGGAGGATTAGTAGGGTGTTTATGAAGTTTTGGCAACATGTACAGTATCGGTGGTTTAGGATTGATGGGTGTGAGGTACCTCTTCGTTCTCTCATTGATGGTCCCATTGTCGAAAGCTTTATTGATGATGGTAATCAAATCATTGGTGTATTCCCGGGTGGGATCCCCCGGGAGTATACCGTAGGTATTGGTGTCTCCAATGTGTTCAGTGACCTTTTGTTCATAAAAAGAGGTGTCCATGATCACCAGGGCACCTCCTTTGTCGGCATTGTGACAAATGATGTTGGGATTGTCTGCAATTTTTTGCAAGATGTTTCTCTCCTTGCGGGTGAGGTTACCACGTGTGGCTGGTTGTAAAAAAGGAAGGTTCAATATGTCTTGCTTAACCAAGTTCTCGAAGGCATCAATGATTTTGTGGCTTTGCGGGGCCATAAAGGTGCTGTGGGGTCGTAGGCCTCTGAGCATGTCTTCCTCCCGGATGGTATTGGGACAGATGTTTTGAAAATAATGTTTCAAACGGATGTTGCGGATTAATTTGAATGTGCTCACTTCGAGTTCCAATGTATTGGTGCCTGTGGTGGGGACGAATGATTGACCTTTCTGTAGTGTGTTAATTTCTTCTTTTGACATGGTTATAGAAGAGATATTGATGACCAGATTCTCGTCGGTGGTCAGCGTCTTCCTTTCACTTTCTTGTTTTTTGGAGGTGGAGTTTTTTCTCGTTCCTCGGCGGGTTTTGCCCCTCCGGGATCTTTTTGTTGGTTGGTACCTGACTCTAAAAAAGGAACCGCAGGTTCATTGGAGGTGCTTGGAGTCTGCGCATCGGTGTCTGATCTTGCCGTTGTGGGTCTTGTTCTTTGATCATCTTCAGAGGAGGAGGTTTCGTTAGCGGAATAAGGGTTGTAAGGTTTGTTGGTACGGCGGCGGGCATACACCTCGGCCGCTGGGGGTCGCGTAACTAGTTAGCATGGTATAACACCAGTGGACCAAAGTCTAACGTTTCATATACCGGTCTTAAACCATGTCACAATTGCAGCAATTGCAACAACTGTATCCCAGGGAACCTGATCAACCATCCCATGAAAGGCAACCCCATAAAATTAAGAGTCAACGCCACATGCAACAGCAAGAATGTCATATATGTATTGAAATGCCCTTGCGGTAATTGCTATGTGGGACATACTGAACGCAAGATCCGCATCAGGATCTTAGAACATAAGAGCAACATTCGCACTAGGAATTTAAAATCCACGGTAGCCACCCACTTTTTGGAAAACAGACATTCAGTGGCCCAACTAAAATATCAGATACTTGAACAAGTTCCCATCACCTTGAACAACAAGAACTTTCTACTCAAAAGGGAGAATTTCTGGATTCGTTATTTGTCCACGATGGCGCCCTTGGGGCTCAATGACCGTATTGAATTTTTGTGCTATCTATAACTTTATGTTTTTGTTTTTATGCTTGCATACTCGAATATGATCTCTATTGTAATTACTTTTCCATGTTTTCCGCCTGTGACACTGTCCTTTACATCATGGCGCTCACGTTATCCACTCACCCTGACCCCTCGGGCCGTTTAGCCTTTCTAGTCCTCTTTCACTGTCTAGCACATTCTACTTGATCTCCTATCTTTGCACGCCGCTCTGTCAACCTCACGGAACTCTGCCGAGTCCGCTCGTAATTATCACATGAGTAAGTACCCTGCTTTGGGACGCTCGCTTTGACGCTCTATTCTGGTTATGACTTTTTAGATTTTCACTCACGCGGGGCAACCCGTTTGGTTTCAGACACGGTGTAACTCTGTTTTTGTAACATGACCGCTACTTGGGGAAGGCTTTTACTGTTCTAGGCACTGAGTTTGGTTATTTACTTTGTTCACCACCTTTAGGCATTTGGTCTTACTGATTGGAACACTGACACCCCTACCGGTTTCTCCCAGCATGATTACAGTGTCACTGTACATACCACGTTGCATGCACCGCGTTTTTCTTTATGTTGTTGACCGCCATTGTTTTTTACAGTATGATTATAGCTAGCCACTCTGTTTTTTGTTGTAGAGTAACCCCCTGACGATGGGCTCCGCCCGAAATGCATTCGGAACTCTGCCGAGTCCGCTCGTAATTATCACATGAAGTAACCCCCTGACGATGGGCTCCGCCCGAAATGCATTGGGTTGTGTGATAATGAACACACCTTGAATCATGCATGTCGCTTTGGATTACCAAATTTGATTCGTATCATACACATGATCGCATCTGAAAACAATATATTCTAATAAACTTGGAAAGATGAAAACATCTTCGTTATGAATACCATTTTTTGAAATATTGGATTTAATGAATCAGACCCACTTGGTCCACCCTCAGTTGTGCACAGGGGCGTCCTCTCCCTAGGCGGGAGAGCCTCTCTTTAGTACTTACTTTTCAACACTGCTCGGCCAGACAGTGTTTCCCCGACTGCACACTACAATCCCTTAAAAAAGGACTACTATTTGGATCAGATCAGCTGTGCGAGATCCCTTTCATTAGTGCATGTGTGTTTGCAACATGATTTTTAATTGCACTTTCATGGGTGCAGCAGGGTGTCCTTTTGGCACCTATTTGATACTCACAAATTGCGCATGCAATTTTCATTGATTCCTATGGCCTCTAGGCCCATAGGAATGATTGGGAAGGCATTCCCTAATTGCGATTCACAATTTGCGAGTCGCAAATAAGGAATGTGAAGGAATCTCATATTATTTTGCATAAGGAATTGCGATTCCTAAATTGTGATTTCTTAAAATTGCAATTTAGGAATCGCAATTCCTAAGTTTGATACATGTGGCCCCTAATGCTTTGAAAAATCAATAAAAAAAGAATTTCTAAATATAAAAATCTCATTATAGGTCCATTTTGCTGTGCGTATATTGGCTGGCATTGGAAAATCTGCCCTACATCTCCACACCAAAAATTTAATTAACTTGTAGCGAGGCCCTATGTGTTATTTACCTACTTCATGACAATCAGCAGTTAAGGGAGTCACTAAAATCTACCCTGAAATAGGCAATAGGTTAAAAAATATCCAATCCCAATACTTTTTCTATATGTTCAAGAACACACAATTACTGACTGTTTAAAAATTGAGTTTCTGATTGGCAGAGGTATGCACCCTGTCCAAGTAGGAACCACAATTCCTGTCCAGGTAAGCCTTAACACAACCAAAATTATTCTTTGCTCCCCCTCTGGTAGCTTGCGTAGAGCAGTCAGGCTTACCTTAATAGGCAATGTGTAAGGTATTCGTAGAACATTAAAACTGTAAAACTGCGAAAGCACCACAAAGGTATTCCTCAGCAGTTTCGAAAACGACGAATAATGTTATAAATAAAACAAGAACAAAGAACAAAAATCCATTGTGTAGAAGTTGTGATATGATTTTTTAAAGATTAAGTGCAAAAAAAGCACTTAGAATCAGTAAGCGTCGGACTGGGATAAAGTCAAGCATTCAGACCAATTGCAATGGAATGCTGACTGGATAGAGGTACCCATTTACACCAGCTGAACAAAAGTACATTGATCCTTACTTTGGGTCAACAAAGATGTGGGGTGCAGCCAAGTGATGCGTGAGTGATCCCCATGCAGTTGGGGTGATGCACCAGATTTGTCCACACATTGGAGGTAATCAACAGTTCCATGAGCAATGCTCTGTTTTTGAGGTATGGCTCTTTCAAATACGATGAGCCTAGTTCATGCTGTAGAAGCAATGTGTTGATCTTCCCCACACAGTGACAGCAATGCATTGGTTCCTGAAGAGGCGGTCCCGGATGCAATGTGGTAGTTTGGAAAGTGATGCACCGATCCTGCTCCAGCAACAGTAGCAATGTGTTGATTCTGCTCTCACAGCAGAGGATGCGTCGGTTCTGCTGGAGCAAAACAGCTAGGTATATTTCCAATGGTCCAGAACTGGAGTCTCACCACTTGGCTGGACAGACTCTCAAGCAGTAGAGTCCAAGTGTTAAAGCAGGAGCGTTGTAAGTGTTTTGAGTCCCTGAGACTAAATACAGAAGGGAAGCCAGCAAATCCTTGGAGTCATCCTGGGTTCAAGTAATGCAGGTCCAATCATTCTCACCCAGGCAAGAAAGAGCAGCAGGCAGCAGGGAAACACAGAAAGGCAGGAGTAGCACAGCAGTCCCTCTTCTTCCTGGCAGAGAAGTCACAGGTCCAGATGTATACTGAAGTTATTGTGTCAGGGGTCCAGTACTTATACCTAGTTGTTCATTCATTCATTCATTCATTTATTCATTCATTCCATTAATTATCTTTATTTGGTCTGTTAAAAAAATAGACCTTAAAGGTACTTAGAAATATTGTACATAACCGTAATTACACATAGAAATTTAAAAATAATCTATACATATGAACAGTTTATAAAGATATATACTCACACACAGCTTTAAAATTCCACAGTGCATCAAATAACCATACTTGAAATATGCAGGAAGTGCTAAGCCATATTTCATATATGATTCTGACTTACTTATCCTATCATAGTTTTTCTAGCTCAAATAGCATCTTTTAAAAAGCACAAAAACAATAAATGGTTTCAGATGAACTCAGAAATTGGAAGTGGAGGAGAGCTTGTCTACAACATCAGAAACCTAGCCTCTGTAACGGAGATATCAGAAAAGTGCTTCTGTGCAAAACTGTGCAATTTGCGAAAGACCATAAAGTGCAATAGTGATTGCCCAGAGTGATTGTCGCAGGGACAAGTGGATATCCTCGGGTCTAAAAATGTTAAACCAAATAAGGAACAATGTATTAACCCTGCTTTGAAGCGGAAAATAATTGACCCCTCTTAGCTTGACAAATCCAAGGACAAGTACAGAGGAGATTCCTCTGTGTATAAAAGACTAGAATAATTCATGACCGAGGGTTTAGCTAACTCGATTTTCAATCTTGTGTTTGCACAATACTCTTTAAATAATATGTTTACCTCCTCCCTGACATTTTTGGGTATACAGCAGGTGTCAGTGAACCAAGTACATAGACCCCGGGATCCAAGGGTATCCCGAATATAGCTCAACCAAGGTATGGAGTACGCCTTGTCCAACATTAGGGAGCCAAGTACGATATCCTTACAAAGTTTAGCTACTGGATTCAGCTAAATGCTAACCCATAATAGAAGTGGGGCCAGTTGAATCGTATCTGCTATAAATCCCTGTGAGAAGTTGGCCTGATATATGATGTTTCCCATTCTGGAGCCACCTTTTATCAGTTCAAACAACCCTTATGGTGTCTGGTTGTAAGTCAACCTTATTAGACAAGCTATCCTAGGGGTAGCATGGACTAAGCAGCCTAAAGGCTTAACGTAAGAGGTCGTGTTAAGCGAGCTGATTTACCACATACAATCCTGTAATATCAAATGAAAGGACACCACACAAGTATATATTATAAAAATATATGTATTTATTACTAAAAACAATCCCCAGTATTCTTTATGAAAAAAGGGGCACAAGCGTTAAATCAAAAGCACAGTATAACATACAAAGTTGCACAAATATGGATGAGGGCGAGGGGCCACTCAGACCATATACTAAAAAAATGGTATAAGAGATACCAATCGATCAGTGGTTAGGCCTAGGGCCTTGGGAATCGCTGGGAGCAGTCGGGACAAGCAATGCTGAAGTCGGGAAAAGCCCGCGGGATTCGGGTGCAGTGCAGAAAGTGCACGCATGCACCAATGTTAACCAATGGTGCGTAAAAGTTACAAAAGTAGAGTTTAAGGACACTTCCGCTGAACCTAGAGGAACAAAACTTAAGACACAGACCCTAGAGGTGTGTACCAGTGTGGGAACACCGGCGTTGCAATGTTAACTCACCCACAGGAAGCGGGTGCACAGGGTCCAAGTTGAGTCGGGTTTCGTCACGCAGGCTCTTGGTGCTTGGAGCTGAAAGGGCTGCAGGCGAGGTGAAAGAGAAGTGTCCGGTGGAGTCCAAGGGTGGACTCAAGTCGAAAAGTACCTGAAAGCAGAGGGGACAGAGTCTGGGTCACTCAGCAGTGACCAGGGTGGAACCAGGACGGAACCAGGCAATGTTGGGCGCAAGCAGGTGGTTGTCGAGGAGCTTCTCTCCGCTGTCACGTGGGCTCTGGGGCATCTGCGATGTCCAGGAGCGGGTCACGATCTGTCCCACGAAGGCTCTCACCGTCGGCGCTGTCGGCTTCAAGATTGGAGCAAACAACACTTGGCAAGAGCAATCCACGCGGAACCGGGAGATTGCTTCTCACTCAAACCAGGAGGGTCAGAGTGGGGGCTCCTTTTCAGGGGAGCTGGTGTAAGTCTGGAGCAACCAGAATCACAAGTCGATTTTCAAGTTTCGTCGGCACAGGGGCCACAAGCCGGCTGGCAAGTGACCGGGCCAACGCGTTGAGCCAAAAGAAGCAGAAGGGCCCCACGCAGCACTCGTCGAGTGTGGAGGGCTGAACTTCGGTGCAAGAGTGGCTCAGGGTTGGGGCTTCTCAAACCCCGGTGTACAGCTTCGAGGGTCACTCGTGGGCTGCACGGTCAGTGTCTCGTGGTCTTTTTAAGATGGCGTGCCCCACGCTTCCGGTCGCCTCCACGGGTCTCAGCTCTGCAGGGACTGTGGATCGGGCTGTAAGAAGGCAGGCAAGCTTGATCTCGTCGATCTCTGTCGCTCGAGTTCCGGCAGGAACTGCAACAAAGCAGACGTCGAGGTGCTGGATGGTGCCTGTTTGCACAGGGTGGTCACTCCTTGACCACAAGGGAGATTCTTCAGTCTTCTACATTGAGTAGGATGTCCAAGGGTCCAGAGTTTCGTTTCTTATGTTTCATCAGGATAATCTGAAGTGCATTGGCACTGCTCCCATTCTTATACCAATCTAGGGGGCTGGATTACCTGTTAGGTCCCCTCCTATGGGTGGGACCCAGGAAGGGGGTGGGTAAACCCCTTTCCTTTGATCCAGGCCGCGCTGGGACGGGGGCTGGTGGGCCCCAGAACCAGTTTGGCCGGATTATGCAAGGGGCAGCCTTGTGCTCCCCAAGCAGTGTCTGGTTTCTTTCAAACCTCCCTGCTACAATCCACTATCTCCTGTCTGGGGGGTGTGACACCTCCCTGCGACAGGAAACCCTTTGTCCAGGCCTCCTTGGCTGAGTTTCGGTCAGCTGCAGGAGGTCAGACCCGTGTCTGTGGCAGAAGCATCCATTTTGTGGATCTGAGGCTCTTTTAAAAATCAACCGCATTTCAGCAAAGTAACATGTCTTCTCCCTCTAGAGGGGTGGAATGCTATCCCCATCGTGAGGACTGGCGAGGGGATAGTATTCCAAATCGTATGACACCTTACACGACATGTTTTGATAAAGCCAAACCAAAGTTGCCATATAACCGCGAGGATTATAATGCACTTAATAGTATATGGTATGGCAGTATCCCGGAACAGCTTAGAGAGTTGTTAACGACAGCTGCAGACAGACTCAGCTCATGCTAGAGCTCCATCTCACATTAAACCACGCACTCTGCCTCCAGGATTGATGAGGCCTTCCATAGGAGTGGCTCACAAGTTTATATGTGTCCAGATATAGGTTTAGATATAGGTATACTATATCTAAGTAAGGGGTGATTACACCACCTTACCCCAGCTGAGTGATCAGCCAGTTGTGTCAATTTAAGAACCAGCCAGGGGTGGCAAAAGATATGCTGCAGCCCCTGGTAGGCCTTGGTGGCTCCTATGCCCTGGGCACCTATAGTGCATGGTACAGGGGCTGACAAGGAGTCCATTTCCAATTGTGGTATGTACCTATAGCACATGTATCATTTAATTTAGTGAGAGAACAGCAGGCTGGGGGTCTGATTAGCAGGCCCACAGCCTCAGTAGTCCAAAACCAGTGAAGCAAAAAGCAAAAACTTGGGGTGACCATAGGATAGCAGACCCTACTCTCCTACAATCCCTGTTTGATTGAAAGTGGGTAATAAGGCTGGAGGTGGACTGTGGTAGATTCAGCATCAGACACAAAAAGCAGTTTTCCTTAATCTGCAAAGAACAGCTTTTAATTAAAAAAAAACCTCCTGCACCATAAGTAGCTACGCTAATGCACTATGAATTATATACCTTCAGAGGGGGTAACACTGTCCCACTAATATCTGGCCTGATTATACTAGCAGTTTTACTTAATTTAAGGCAAGCGTGGGCAAGATGGAAGTTCCACAACTCTGATGAACTAAAAGTTAACCCTTGATAACAAAAGTTGTCAACGCTCGTCCGTCCATGCCTGTTGATAATAATTGTATTTAACCTTAGTTTGCCCACACCACAAAGCATAATATGTGACTTGGTATAATTAGCTTTTAAGTACAGGTTTGCTTAAACGAAGCAAAGCATGTCCACCTGATGTCTTAGCGTATTTGGAGTGAGGGCTATCAATATCGCGACGTCGGCATACAAAAGCGCAGAACTTGGAGAACTTACAATTCTGGGCACGTCTGGATGGGAGGAGGATAAATAAACTGTTAAATCATTAATGTACAAAATAAATAATAAAGGTGCCAATATACACCCCTGCCTCACACCATTCTTCAATGGAAAATCGGGAACGAGCTCACCATAGGAATTTATGCAAAATCTAGCTGAAAGATCTAAAGTAGGGATTAAAAAAAGTTTACAAAAGGGGTGTTCAAGCTTATTTTCAGCAGCATTAGCCAAAGTTTAGTTCTGTCCAAAGAAATCAAAGGCAAAGGACAGATCCATAAAAGCCAAGTAAATAGGGGCATGCCTGGCCTAGGTATATCTAGAAATTATCATGGCCAGGTTCAAACATTGTTCATTAGTTGCTCATTTCGGACGTAAATCAAATTGAAAGGGGGAAGAGTATGTCCTCATCAGCTGCCAATTTGATCAAATGGTCATAGATGATTCTTTTGATGACTTTAATGGTGCTGTTAATAAGGGAAATAGGTTGATAGCCCTTTAGTGACATACAATCTGTTTTTTCCAAATACATCAACAATTGTAGTGGTGGTCCATAAAGAAGGAATATTAACTGATAAACAGGTATGAATTGTATTAGTGATAAGAGGTCCCCATGTTTCAGGCAAGGCTTTCATCCGTTCCATAGGTACCCCATCTGGGCCTGACGTTTTTTTCACCCTTGCCATGGTGGATGGCCGACTTCACATCCTGCAACATTAATAAAATTGGAGGGGAGTGCCACAAACTATTACACAGAACAGCTGTCCACGCCCCAAATTTTATTTTGCAAACGAGGGTTGGCAGGGGAATGCCTAAATCGTATTTGTTTTTACTAAGGTTCAGAAAATGTTACAGTCCTTTCCTCTGGAGGCAAGATCCAAAAGCGCCCAATCATGTATGTATAATTCCATCTTCCTGTTTGTGAGTGCAGTTTTATATTTAGTATGTATCAGGGAGATTTCACTCCTTAACCTGGGGCATGTATTTAGTACTTTCCTCCACTTTAGATTTGCTTGGGAACAGGCCCCATTAATCCATCTTGGATCCTTGTTCGATGAGCAAATTGGCTTTAAACCTTTCGCTGCTAGGCCTCCCCCCTGCTTAACCTTTTTTGGGCTATTTGGTGTAATTCGAGCTTAGGCCGCTCTAAAATTTTATCCACATAAGGTATCCATGCCAAATTTGCATCCTTTTCTTCCAACATCATGGGGATTTTAAAGGTACCTGGGGTTTGTTGATTCCCCTGGAGGGGACCTAGAAATGAGCCAAAATACAGCTAAATGTTTTTTTCGGGGATCGGGGGGAGTGCTGCACAAGAAAGCACCTGGTCTTTTCCCTGCAAACGGTATCAACCAAGTATTTCTGGTGCTGAAGTCACCATCTTCCCAGCTTTCAGGAACAGGCAGGCGTTTGTAGAACAAAAACCATTGTGTACACAGTTTTGGCATTTTAATGGGACATAGCCTATTTTTGCTACTTTTTGGGCTTTCAACTTCTTTCCAATTAGTGGTAGAAATGGTTGTGAAAGCAATAATGGCCCCTACAAAGTTATACATTCCTAAAAAGTAGACAACATTTTGATTTAAGCAAGGGGTCATTTGTGTAGATCCTTCAAGTTTTTTTTATAGAAACTAACAGTTAAAAATAAGAAAAATTGAAAATGATTTGAAGAAAATAGCCATTTGTGCCAACGTTTTCACCTATAACTTTCTCTAAGTATGACAGATTTTTTAAAGAAATATACTGTTACATCCAAAAGAAGCTTCAGTTTGTGGGGATATATAGGACTTGTAGGCTCACCAAGAACCCAAGGAACTCAGAGCCAAGAACTGAGCTGAGTTTTGCAATGGTTTTTCATTGTGTACCGGGTTTATCGCTATTAATTTGGTAAAGTATGAAGAGTGAAAAATAGGTATCAAGGACACCAATTTATTTCTGAAATGGGAAAATGAGTCTAGAAGCATTATCTATTTGCAATTCTCCAAAATTGTGGCTACCCATACTAGCATGTGAGGACATTTTTCAAAGTGGCATCCTTTTTACACATTGTCTTACATTTTGAAGACAGAAATGCATAGAAAGTCAATAGGTAATAACAGTTTCTCTACAAGTCTGTGTTCCCCTAAGTCTCCCGATAAAAATTGTACCTCACTTGTGTGAGTAGGTGTAGTGCTCGTGACAGAAAACTGGCCAAAACGCAGCGCTGACACAACATTTTTGCAAGGAAAACTGGCCGTTTTGTTCAAAGTGCCTAGCTGTGGATTTTGAACCCTAACTCTTCCAGAACCTAGGGAAACATGGCAAACCTATACATTTGTTTTAACTAGACACCCAGGGAAATCTAGGAGGGGGTGACTTGTGTGGCTCTCACCAGGTTCTGTTACTCAGAATTCCTTTGCAAACCTCAAACTTTGCAAAAACACATATTTTCCTTAGATTTCTGTGATGGAAAGTTCTGGAATCTGTTTGGATCCACACAATTCCACCCACTCCGCATTCCAAGAAGCTGCCCGCAACAGGAAATGGCCCAAAACACAACGTGGACACACCACATTTTTACAGTAAAAACTGTGGATTTTGAACCCTAGCTCTTCCAGTACCTAGGGAAACCTGTCAAACCTATAAATTTCTTTGAACTAGACACCCAGGGAAATCCAGGAGGGGGTGACTTGTGTGGCTCTCACCAGGTCTGTTACTTAAAATATCTTGCAAACCTCACACTTTGCAAAAAACACATTTTCCTTTCATTTCTGTTATGGAAAGTCCTGGAATCTGTGTGTATCCACACAATTCCGCCCACCCCGCATTCCCCAAAGCTGTCTGATAACAATGGTACCTCGCTTGTGTGGTTAGGTATAGTGCCCGCCCAGGAAAAAGCCAAAACGCAACATGGACACACCACATTTTTACAGTAAAAACTGACCCTTTTATGCCAAGTACCTAGCTGTGGATTTTGAACCCTAGCTTTGCCAGCACCAAGGGAAACCTAGCAAACCTATACATTTTTGAAAACTAGACACCCAGGGAAATTTAGGATGGGGTGACACGTGTGGCACTCACCGTGGGTCCACAAACTTCCACCCACCCCACATTCTCCAAAGTCTCACAATAAAAATGGTACATCACTTGTGTGGGGTTGGCCAAATGCCGCCGGCTGGGAAGGACGTAAAAATTATCGTGGAGACATCAAAAGGACCTGGTTTTGCAAGCGGTATCTTATAATATTAATAATAATAATCCACATTTGTAAAGCGCGAACAATCACCCGTTAGGGTCTCTAGGCGCTGGGGGCCGTTGGGAAGATTAAGCAAGCTGTTGCCCAGAGTCACATGGTGCTGGGCTAATCTGCTGCCGGCGCCGGGGATCGAACCGTGATCTCCAGATTCCGAAGTCAGTCGGCCTGGCCGTGGCGCCACACCTCTTATGAAATGCTGGTGGGTGGGAAATTTGTGTAACAATTTGTGTTTTCACTGTAAAAACGTGGTGTGTCCACAATGTGTTTTGGTCCATTTCCTGTTGCCGTCACTAGTGCTACCCACACAAGTGAGGTACCATTTTTATTGGAAGACTTTGGGGAATGCAGAATCGGTGGATTATTGTGGATCCACACAGATTCCCAAACTTTTCATCACAGAAAAGTGAGTAAAATGTGTTTTATTTCAACGTTTGAGGTTTCCATGGGTTTCTGGATAACAGAACCTGGTGTCACCCCCTCCTGGATTCCCCTGGGTAACTAGCTTTGAATTATAGGTTTCCTTATGTGCTGACAGAGCAAGGGTCCAAAAGTATCTGCTAGGCACACGGCAAAAAAGGGTCAGTTTTTACTGGAAAAATGTGATGTGTCCACATTGCTTGTGGGCTATTTCCTGACGCAGGTACTAGGCCTAAGCACATAAGTGAGGTACCATTTTTATTGTGAAAATTATTTGAGGACTGCTGGGTGGGTGGAAGTTTGTGGACTCGCGCAGATTCTGGATGCTTCCATCACCAAAATGTTGGGGACATATATCTTTTTTATAAAATGTTGTGTTTGTAAGGGATTCTAGGTAACACATTCTGGTGATAGCCACACACGTCTTCACATCCTGGATTCGCCTGGGTGTCTAGTTTTAAAGAATATATAGGTTTGCTAGGTTTCCATAGGTGCCGGCAGAGCTAGGGTTCAAAATCCACAGACAGGCACTTTGCAAAAAAATGGTCAGTTTTCACTGTCAAAATGTGATGTGTTCATGTTGCATTTTGAGCCATTTCCTGTAGCTGGCACTAGGCCTACCCGCAAAAGTAAAGTACCATTTTTATCGGCAGACTTGGGGGAATATTTGGTTGGTGGACGCTTGTTGCTCCACTTAGATTCCAGAACCATCTATCACAGAAATGTGAAGAAAATGTAGATTTTTTCACTACGTTTGAGGCTTACAAGGGATTCTGGGTAACAGAACCTGGTGAGTGGCACACAAGTTGTCCCATAATGGATTCCGCTTGTTGTCTAGTTTTAAAAAATTTACAGGTTTGCTAGGTTTTCCTAGGTTCAGGCTGCGCTAGGGCCCAAACTGCTAGGCACTTTGCTAAAAAATGGGCAGTGCATAGTGGGCTTTCTTCAGCCTGGGAAGGCATATCAGGGGTTATTGGCCTGATATGCCCCCAATGGTGGCAGAAAGACTGTGGCTATATTTTGGAGGGGTTGGGGCATTCTGTGCTGCCCCCACCACTACGTTTAAAAAGTCAGCATAATCCCTGGCACCTAGGGGGCTCTCTGCCCCGTTGGTGAGGGGGGCAGATTAAGGGCTATTGTCCCATCTGCCTCCTGGGGGTAGAAAGGCTGTGGCAATTTTTTTGGGGTGGGGGCGTTGGCATGCCCATTCTGTGCATCCCCCATACCCTACGTTTTAAACAAAGTGTACTCCATGGTGCCTAGTGGAATTCTGCCCTCCGGGGTCAGATCAGGGGCTACTGTTCCATATGCTTCCGGAGGCTCAGAAATACTGTGATATTTTTTTGGGGGTGGGGGCACTGGCATACTTATTCTGGGTAGCCCCTAACCTTAAACCTTAAAAAAAGATCGGTGGTGCCTAGTGGCTTTACTGACCACCCTGGGTGGCAGATAAGGGGTTATTGCCCAATATGCATCCCGGGTGGTAGAATGACTGTGGCAATTCTTTTGGGATGGGGCACTGGCATGCCTATTCTGTGCAGCCCCCACCCCTAAATATAAAAAATATGAATAATCCTTGCTGCTCTAGTGGGCTTTCTGCCCCCCCCCGAGGCAGTTCAGGGGCTACTTCCCCCTATCTGCCTCCTGGAGGGGCAGACAGACTGTGGCCTTTTCTTGGGGTGTTGGGGGCATTGGCATACCCATTCTAGGCAGCCCCCAGCCCTGAACTTTAATAAACAGATCCCTGGTACCTAGTGGGCTTTCTGCCCTCCGGGGGGGGGGGCAGAAAAGGGGTTATTTTTCTGTTCTGCCTCCTGGTGGGGCATGAAGGCTGTGTCATTTTTTTTGGGGAGGTTGTGGCCTTTGGCATGCCAATTCGGGGCAGCAACCACCCCTGAATTTTGTGGAAAAATTCCTGGTGCCTAGTGGGCTTTCCGCCTCAACGGGGGAGATAAGGGGCTATTGCCCCATCTGCTTACCAGGGGTCAGACAGACTGTGGCAATTTTTTTTGGGTGGGGACATTGGAAAGCCCATTCTGGGCAGCCCCCTGGTGTCTAGGGTGCTGTCTGCCCCCGGGAGCAGATATCAGGCTAGTGTGCCCCCATCTGCACTCCAACCATGCCGATTTTTATGGTTGGAGCAAAGGCCCTTGCCCAAGGGGATGCTCCTCCCTCCCTGGTGCCTAGTGAGTGGATCCCTGCCTGAGAGATTCTCCCCTTTCAACATTACCTTTCCCATATAATTCGGTGCTCAGGGGCTTTGATAGCCCCAAGAGCACCGAAACAGTGAAACTGGAACTAAGTTTCAGTTTCATTTTCAATGTAATAACATCAGCGCACCATTCGCTCAATTGTCATTACATTGAAACAAAAAAAGCCGCAGGAGGTTGGGGAAGCTCCTCCTGCAGCAAAGGCTCTGACTGCAGCAGAGGGATTTTGTGCACCTGTGCGCATGAAGGATTGGTTCCTTCATGAGTACAGAAGCACTGGTGCTCATGACGGAACAATTCCGACATGAGCACCGAAGGCATTACCATGGACTCCCTGATTGTGCACATTGTACTGTTATAATGAAAAACCATTGAGTCTTGTTGGCTCTCCGCTAAAAAAAGAGGGAATATTAATAGATGTGACTTAAGTATGGCTGCTAGTGAGTCTTTAAGCTTTTCCAGGTGCCAAATTAATCTTAAACCATCTGAGGAATGTTGCGTAACAGAGACTAAATTACAATAACGGCCTAATTCCATAATCGGTAAATGCATAGAAGCGCACATGGCGTTGTGATCTCCCCACTCTGTGGGCAGGATCTCTCCTTTTGAAAACCAAGGTAAAAAATCCAGGCTTACTAGCATGTAGTCTATAGGAGAGGCTCTCCCCCCTTTAAAGGGAATTAATGTGTTGCTTGGTCCCCCTAAGGAAAAGTAAATCGACCAAGCCATGAGCATTAAGGTACTTTAGAAGTTCTGTCCCCCTTGCGTCCTAGGTGTTGCAGTGGCCTTCCATATGATTAGCTTGTGTCCTGGGACCCCTGCTAAGGTTTGCATTAAAATCACCAAAAAGGAAAAAGTAAACTTGAAAATCACAGCTATCAGCATTAGTTAATATATGGGAAAAGAAATTAAACAAACTAATGTAATGTTTACAACTAGTATTAATAAAATCATTATAAAAAATATATAAAATAAAAAAAATTAGTCACGGAGACATGAATTGCTAACACTAAGAAAGAGGAAGCACTGTGAGCACCTGTGATATCTTTACCTGAAGACTTAGACTGACCCAAATGGCTAGTCCGCTGGCCATGCAGCCACCAGTAGAAGGAATAGCAGGACTTGAATAACAAGTAACCCTCAAAACATGAAGCAGCAATAAGCCATGTCTCCTGCAATAGGATTATATCAAATTTGGAAACAACTGTCCTCCAGTCCTCATTATTAAACTTGCCTTTAAGGACTGCCACATTCCATCTAAGTACAGATAAAGTTCTTTATTGCCTAGAAAAAGTATGGAATATGTCTGCCAATACCCTTTAATAGGGGGGGCAATAGGTGTCACTGGTAGTTTATCAATCCTGAGTGTTTTGAAAGTAGTATCAGATATTAAAACTGCCACTGCCCCGGTAAGTAAATCCAAATCAGAAAGTGCATCAAATCTGCTAGATGTAGGTACAGAGTACGGAACATAAAATATGTGCAGTGGAACCTGAACTAGTGCCAGTGCATTGAGAATGTTATAACTGACTATGCATGTTATCCTCCCCATGAGAAATGGCTGGACTTGTGTCCTGTGCTCTGCAATTTGCTGGTAGGTTAGGGGGACTCTGCCTAAAGTGGAAAAGAAGATCTGTAAAAAAAAGCAGAGTAGGACCAGAGTGATGGAGCTTCTTGACAGAAAACTAGATACAACATTAAATAATAGATGGTGTACCAGATTTGGGGAAATAAAATGAGTCACAATACAATTAAGCAAACAAAAGGAGATGATGGATGGAGCGCTGAAACTTTTCAGACCTCACCCTCAGTCACAGATCTGGGTTGAATCCATCATCATCCTTTAGCTCACTTCACCACCTCAGTTCAGACACAGCTATATTTAAATCAGTCTTGACCCTGTGCATCATGGGAACAGTACAGCCCGAACTGCCAAGCCAGGTCCTCTCTGAACCTGAAACAAGCATCCTGGGACCGGTTTCTGGGTAACAACCTTCATCAGCCAGGCTAGCTTGAATCCAGTGGCAAAGTGAGCAAGGAACCCACGTCTGGGCATACCCTGCCAACTTAGGGCGAACAAAGCAAACACAAGGAGATGGTGGACGTAGCGCTGAAACTTTTCAGACACTCACCCCCAGTCACAGACCTGGGTTGAGTCCATCATCATTCTTTAGCTCACTTCACCACCTCAATTCAGACTCCGTTATATGCAAATCAGTCTTGTCCCTGTGCCTCATGGGAACATTCCAGCCCGAACTGCCAAGCCAGGTCTTCCCTGAACCGAAAACAAGCATCCTGGGACCAGTTTCTAGGTGACACCCTTCATCAGTCAGGCTAGCTTGAATCCAGGGGCAAAGTGATCAAGGGACCCACGTCTGTTACAATACAATTTCCCAGGAGTTCAGGTGGATTTGGCCCAATCCATGTGCATTTCCTTACATGCAAAATGTCTCTAGCATGAAAAACTGGCATGCATCTGTATTGCGCTAGCCAATGTAAGGTTTTATTAAGAAGTTGATTGTAAGTCTTGCGCTGGTCATAAATCAATCGTATTACCCCTATTATGACAGCCACGTATGGGCATGCAGGTGAAGGAAGATTAATAACTGGTAGTTGTGCCCAGAACTGTGGCTGTGCTGGGATAGCTTTAACCACTGTTTCCCGCAAGGTAGTAAAAAAATTAGGAGTTAAAATGGGCAAATGAACATGTTTCTGCCTAGTTGAAGTATGTTTGGTACATAAGTGATCTGTGTGGGCTACATATGGTGATGGATTGCTGGAAGCAAGCAGGACCTGTGATAAAAGAAATAGGGCCTACCAAGGATTCTTCATGTGAATCCTTCACAGTATACTGCCTGTTTGGAGCGCTAATTATAATTCCTTTCAAGGGTCCTGATTCGCCAATGCTAAATGCAACGATTTTGGATTCAATATAGTACTGGCCTGAGTCTGGGGAGAAGGTACAGTATTAATCATTGAACATCGTTTCTCTGAAAAAGTCTTTAGATGGCTGGCCAAAAAGTCATTGATAGAATTCATTATGCAAGACTTGTCTTCCTGTAGGAGTAGGCATAACAAAAACGGGTCTCCTGGGCTTGGTATTGAACCAGTCACAGGCTCAATCTCAGACACTTGTAAAGAAGTCTCAGATGACTATTTTTGTAAGCCTTACCTCGTTTAGATCTCTTTAGCGGTGTGGTGTGCACAGACTTATTGTTTGCAGAGTTAGAGGTAGGAGAGGGAATGGCTATAGGCAGGGTGGTCTCACAATTGATTTTAATTCCATGAATAGTCAGAGATGTTAGGTTTGAAATTCCCCTTCCCGTTCTGCACTTACACATGCTACATTAGGTTAGCAATATGTGGCTAAATAGACGCCATTTGTATTCACGTTATGCAACCCATGGAGGTATCCTCAGAACATGTAAGTTTTAGTTAGCTTGTGTGTCTCCATTTTGTATTCCACAATCACTAGAAGACTGCTTGGGCTGTGCGTGTACTAGGTCTTATTTTTAATCCACTTGCCTCAGCAGCACACTGTGTTTTGTCATTATTTTTCTCTCCTGTTCAGGGCTCTAACCCGACTTGCTAATGAACTGATGTTCTTTCTTTGCATTCCAATCTCAATGTGTAGCTCTGCTCAAATGTTAGGAGATGCTGAGACTTGGCACTGTGGCCTTGGGCTACTGATAGTGCACCCATCTAGCAGGTGTTAGCTCATCTCTCTGTACCTCCTTTGTTCATGCCCAGCTCAATCCGGTAACGTTCCATTAGAGGCGGGCCGAAGTCTCAAGAAGGGTTTATTATGTATTAGCGTACCCTGGGGCGTTAGTCCCCTCAGCAGACATCTTAGGGTGAAGGCCTGACTGGGATCCTCTGCAGAGTATATTCTGAATAAAGTAAGTTTGTGTTCTCTACTGTCTGACCAACTCTTCATTTTGGGGAATCCATAGCAGGTTGTTGTAAAAGACCTGTGTGGCACTAGAGGGCCCCATCCTTCAGTTTGGCGTCCAAACAGGAACCCCGCGAAGTGATCTCCTCACCCGTAATCGGGCTGTAGGGGCCGGGGTGATGTCTGGCCGGTCGGGTGGATCGGGCCCCATATACACAAGACCGAGCTTGGTTCTTGCAGCTGCTACGCCCTTCCGATCAAGCGGATCCTCAGCTAGTGGTAACCAGCTGGGGCCCTGAGAAGGCGAAACCTTGGAGCTGACCGTTTAGTCTGAAGAGTTAGCTGTGGAGAATAACTTGACTCAACCTGAGTGCATCAGGTGAGTGACTTGGTTCTTGGGAAAACGGTGCCATTCTTAGTTGGCACGAGCCTTTGGGCTGTGTCTTGATGCAGTCTCCGGACTGTCTTGTCTGCAGTTTCTGAACTGCCTTGGTTGAACAACACGAGTCGCTGGCTGCGTCTTGGTATGGTTTTAATACTGTCTTGGTTTGTAATTGGTGGGTTTGCGGACCCTTGTAAAGCACACAGAATGTTTGCGAGCAGTCTGACGGACCAATCGGTACTTCGGCTTGCGTTTTGAAAAAGGGCTGGGGCTAAAGCCTGTCCTCTTGAAATTGGTACAGTCTATAGACTGTTGTACTGAATGGGTTGCATTCTTTGGGCTGATGTGTGATTCGTTTGAATGTCTGGGTGCTGTGCGGTCTGTGGACCGACACTGATTATGGTGCTGGTGAAATGCTTGGTTCAGTGAGTAGCGACTGTGCTCTCCGCACAGTTTTTTCCTTTATTGCAGTTGTTGGTGTTGTTTGTTCATTAGGGACAGTGTGTGTGTCTTATATTAGGATGCCTTGTTTAAGTAAGTAAGGATGTTCCGGATGTCGATGTTGTTCTACCGATGTTCGGTTGGAAGAGAGCGAGCCCGCACCTCCAGAGGGTACCCCAAATGTTGACATATATGTCAAGCATGGTATTGGCCCAATTATGTTTAGCACATTATGGAATAAATATACGAGAGACGATGCTTAGCTACAATGGCCACTTACTGGCTTATTTGATGAACAAAAAATAAATTTCCTGCAGGACAAATTGTTTGCTAAAAGGAGTAGGCAGTCCATGCTTGATTCTTTGAGAGTGTTAGAAAGAAGTAAAGCAGCGACGCATGCGAGCAGAGAGAAAGGGTTGAAGGAAGCAGACACAAACTATTGCGCATAAGATGGTAGCCTATGAAAGAGAAATGACAGAGACATTGAGTGCATGCACAGATAGGAAATTCCAACTTCTGACTGACAAGTTGTTGTATGGCGTTTTAGGATACGAGCGCAATTTTCCAGATTCATGCCCTTATATAGGTACAATTCACATTGCCCTAATATAGGCATAGAAATTATACCCATATTTAGACAAAGCCCATGCAGTCCAAATACAGGCATGGCTACTTCCACCCGTACCAAAACGTCACAACGATTTCTTGGAAAATCAGCTTAAGCAGTCAGGGACATCCCCTTGCTTGAATATTGATTTGTCCAAGAACTCATGGAGTTTACAAAGAACTACCATTCTCTTGGGGTTCTTTACTGACATTATTATGCCCGACTTTACATCAAACTAGGCACCTTCAAGGTATAAATATGCCTTCACTTGCTCTAGCAAACACACAGTGGTTTTGAGCAGTTCAACTATCTACTTGCCAGACGCAGCTCGCTACAGCAAGTGCCGAAGGAAGCCGACCCTCCAGCTGACGCACTGATCGAGAAGCTGTCCTTTCTCTCACTGAGAATTCAGCTCCAGTGTTTCCAAGCTCCCCTTGCGGGGTGTTGGGAAATCGAGTCCGAGACAGAGATACCAGACTTCCTTCATTCTACCTAAGGTATGGAGCTGATTAGACCCTAATAGAAATCTTGGATAGATTCTTGGCAAAGAAAACTAAACCTATATAACACCACACTTATTTTTCCTGCGTACTAGACTTCGGTTCGGTATAATGGGGTTGGCGTATTTTAGAAGCACCAGTTGAGTACTTTTAGCCATTGTTATTTATGTATGTTGTTTTATGGCTTAGAAACCATACAATGCTTTTACAGTATTATTTTATAATACTCTTCTCACTGTTCACATTATACTTTGCAGCCTGTATTATGATTGTAGCAGTTCACTTTACTTGCATGAGAATGAAGACAGTTCAATAAATCCTTTTATTGAAAACGCCTGTCTCACCATGTCTCTGCACTTCTGATGAAACGAAGCATGCATGATTGAATGAGTAAAATATCTATCTATTGTTTCCACGACTCTGAAAATACGTTCATTCTTGGGAAACAAAGTTGTAATGTTTATGCAGTTGTCAGAAACAAATCCCTTCTTGTGTATTCAAGAAAGTTTCTAGTGACCCCTGAGCTAGCTGGCACTCTCTATTAAGTTTAATATATTCGAAAGAGACCTAGTCGACTGCAGTCCTACGTCAATTCTTTCGTATATATTATTCCAATGCGCAGAGCCTATTGGGAAAATAGGAACTACACTACATGGTGCCCAACATTTGGTAAGGCACTAATTTAACGCTAGATACTAGAGTAACTCAGTCGTGCTTTTCACAGAGACTCCTCTTCCCGTAAAATACTCCAATAGACGTCTGGAGTGGGTGAAAGGATAATATACGCCAAAACTGAGTAGGTCGAAAATCCTATGTATTACTTTTTGGTTTGTTCAACGTTGAAGGATACAGTGTTCCAAAATATTGTGAACCTTATCTTTGTTTCCTTGAAACTTGCTCTGTAAAACTTTCAGCCAACAAAATGACTGAAAGCGAGAACGGGAGAGCCGCAGCACAAATAGGCTTAGAAGTTACAGGTTTCCTACAAGACGACCCGGATGCTATAATGTTCCCTGAAAACTTAAGGAAAACCATCACTATAAAGCTTATAACAAATGACCTATCATCAAGAGGTGGTAGGGTAATTTTTGTCATAGAGGCACATGAATATCCGCAGACAGAGGTATTCTATTCATGAATTGTATTCCCTGAAGCAAATCCAGTAACACATGTGTTTCACTTCTACAAAGTAGAGGAACCTCCGACGGAATGCACTCCTTTCGAGGATGTTAAAATTCCATTAACATACCAAGGGCATGCGCTATGGTTTAAAGGCGCCCTACAAACTCAAAATCACATTACCAGGCTTGGTTCACTAGGTAGACCAGGAGCAACAAGGGCTGGTATTAGCCAGCTATACACTGCATCCTGCCATTGAAGAAATGTCAGGTGCAGAACTATTAGTTCAACTAAAACAACTAATCAACATACATAGATAATTGGTTCAATATGTCATGCAGACTCTAACAGTCCAACCTCCTATAAGTAATCCACAACACACCCCTCACCAGGGGAACACAAATACAATTACACCACAGACTATCCAATCAGTCATTTGTAAATTGCCCACAAAAAGGGAACAAATTCCATTCTGGATAACTAAAGTAATTACTCAAATCGAGGCAGTATTTCCCGATAGTACACCTTATGAGAAACACAGAATTTTAACAATCTGTTTACCAATGGGGATCGCACCACACCTGAAGGACTGTGACACTTGGGGTACAGTCTTTTCTGCAATCTACACAAAAACTCATGGTGTTCTGTCTATGGCGGTAATACCAGACGTCCTGAAACAGATTCAAAATGAATACGGGGCAAAGCCTGCTTTCAATCTAGGTATGAAACTACTGAGAGATTTCAAACAGGTCTCAGCTATAATATTAGCCAATATTAAAGGTGAGGCAGCATCCATGGCGATCCGCCAAAAACTAAGAGAATTTGATGTATCTGAGCAACCATATGAACTGAATAATCCTATGAAGAACTAGGTAGAGATAGTTTGGGTGGGAAACCAGTTAAGCCCCAACTAATAGAGAACCCTGAAAAGGTCTTTATTAAAAACACTCTCACTACTCCCAAAAAGAAGTGGGAGGATACTAAACAAACTCCTAACGAGAAGCGTTCTCAGTGCAGAGGAAGGTCTCCTCAAAAGGAGCCCTCTAAAAAGAGATATAACCTTAGGAACAGGGATAATTTGAGAAAACCTGATAGATATCAAGATACTGATACATGTTCCTCTCGTAACTTATTCACAGAAATCGGAAAGAAAAGGACAAAAGGAAGAAAGTGTGAAGTCCAAAGACGACCAACACGTTCCAAAAAATAAGAAAAGCCAATTCACTAAGAAGAATGTAGCAGGTCGAAAAATAAGACATGCTGAGGATCTTGAGGACACAACTCAAGAACAGGGAGTGGGCCCAGACAATGCTAGACAGCGCAGCAGAAGTCACCATAGCTCGCAAGATCTTGAAGAATTGTCTGGAGACATTGGACTTGAATGAGTATATCCAAGTTGAAACTGCGGATACCAGGGTTAGTGTACCCCATAAGTTATATGAAGTAACGCTCCGAATGGAGAAGACCTAACTAGGAAAATAAGAGCACTTTTTGGGGAGAAACTCTCTAAGGGTTATGACATTGTTCTAGCTGAAAAAGACCGGCCACCAAAATTTGTCACGGAGTGCCCACATGGCGAAGACATCATTATGCCAGCCTTCTCAAATCATATTCCAATTCATTTAAAATACACATATGCCAGACAATGGGCTGTAGTCCAAGCTCCAGCATTATATAAAAATCATGTAGGATGGGATGAGGATTCTTCTCACCATAAAATCCAGTTACAAACTCAACCAACTACTCAGAGGCAGTATCCAGTTAAGCAAGAAGCTAAAAAACAGGTCAGGGAGATCTTAGATCAACTTCAATACCAAGGGGTGATTGAAACATGCACCTCGTCAATGAAAAATCCTTTGTTTCCTGTCTGCAAACCAGACAATACATATTGTCTAGTTTTGGACTACAGACATTTAAACTCCTGTTGCAAAACCTTTGCAGTACAAAATGCACACAGTGCAGCACTAATGAATAACATTGTGCGTAAAAAATATAAAACCGCATTAGATATTTCTAACGGTTTCTTCTGTCAAAACATTGCACCAGAAAGCAGGTATTTGACTGCTTTCTCAATTATGGGGACACAGCGTCACTTTTGTCGTCTCCCCTAGGGATTCAAGAATAGTCCTGGTTATTTTCAGCCAGAGTAACAGAGTTACTACAAACTTATGAAGATGAGGCATTATTTTATGTCAATGACATCTATCTAACAGACGATGACTTGGACAGGCACTTGAATGGAGTGAATACCATAGTACTTGGATTCGCCTCTGAAGGCTACAAATTACATTTTAAGAAACCGAGAATTGGCCACCTTAATGTCCATTTTCTGGGATACGATTTATCAAGTGAAGGCAAAAGCCTGGCAGCAAACTTTTTAGAGAAGTGTGCACTGCTCCAACCTCCAAAAACGCTGAAAAACTAACAGTCGATTCTAGGTTTCCTGCATTTTGGAAGAACTTACATTCTAAATTACGCAGAAAGGGTTGAAATCAAACCTGATTTCAAAACAGTTAATTGGACTCAAAAACTTTTGCGTTCAGTGCAAACAGACATGTTAGCAACAACACATTTACAGACACGCGTAAACGTACGTTGTGATCCAAATCATTCCAGGAAGATGCGGATTCACGTACTTAACATTTAATGAAGGAGAAAAAGTACCAATAGCTTATAAATCACACTTGTACACACAAGCTGAAAAAAATTCACTTCTCCGGAAAAAAATTGACAGCGGTTCAAACTGCAGTAGCAAAAGAGAGAGCCCTCGCACAGGGAAAATGCATAATGGTCGTTACACCTGTACCTGCCTTAGAGGCGGTGACAAAAACAAGCATTCAGAATGCCAAGGCTTTACATCCAAGATGGATACAATGGGTTAATTCTCTTGCTGCAACAGACCTTACATACGTTTTTGACCCATATTTGTTAACACAAGTATTTCTACAATACGAACAAGAATGTCCTCTGCCTACAGAGATTCTGCCTCTAGAACAGTACGAATGTATAATTTATACAGTCGGATCAGCACAGCCCGCAATTAGGCTTATAATGCTACCTGTGCCATCGTTAAAGGTCACTGGCGCGATGGTAAATTCCGACCTATGGTCACAAAAACACATCTCGGAGATTGTACAGCTCAGCGAGCTGTACTACAGGCATTCAAGATGGCGCTTGAAAATACCAATCGCGAATTCCCCACACTCATAGTGTGCGATTCTTATAACTGCGTTCAATCTTACAATGAATACTTGCAGAACTGGATTCAAAACGGTTTCAAAGATGCAAAAGGTGGAACCATCAAGCATAAGTTGCTTTGGGAACAGGTAATTCAGTTGCAAAAAGAACTACACAAAACTTACGTGATCCATACACTGAGTCATCAAAGTGATGGCGTTCAGGTTGCAGGGAATTCATTGGCTGATGAAGCCGCAAAGGCAGCTGTGCAAACGGCTTCCGTGGACGCAATCACTCCTTCAAAAACAAAAATAGACGGTGAAATAATGCTGGCTATCAATGCCACAAGCAAAGGCAGCAGTGCAACGTTACCTCTAAAATATCCACTCGAATATGCATACATAATTGACGCAAATTCCGTTCCTTTTGCTCGAATCCCTGGAGTGGGGGATAGTATCATTTCAAACAGGAAACATAGAGTAGCTTTGATACACAAAGCACATTTGGGAGAGGGTCTGATACATCAAGGGATTTCTAAATCTATACTAGAATTAAAAGAGACGTACTGGCGGCCAGGGATGAATGCCCACATTCACGAATTTGCAATTAATTGCCATGACTGCAATAGAGATCGCAGCACAGAACGTCGCCAGATACCTGACTACAGTGTAGCCAGCCCAGTACAGACACCATTGTTAGACAGCATTAGACTTTCTATACGCAGACGTCACTATGGACGAATGCGGTCCCACAACTATTAGGACAGATTCATTTGGATGTGGCCTCAGCGCTCTGCTGACGCCCAAACTGATATAAAAGATTCGCAATTCTTTATCGGCACATGCGCAGTCGGCACGCTACATTCTGACCAGGGTCCTGCATTTACCACTGAAGCTTAAAAAGAGGCCATGGCCAATCTGAGCGTTGCATTGCTGTATTCTAGTCCATTCCATCCAGAGGGAAATTCTGTAGTGGAAAGAAAAAACCGGGACATAAAGCAATCTATAACAGTTAGGGTATTAGGCTCGGGTGACAGGTGGGTCACACATCTAATAAGTGTCCAACATAGTCTAAACAATCTGTCAAGAAGTTCTCTGGGTGAAAGCACTCCATATGAAACCTTTTTTGGTACTAGAATGATTGTCCAGGACCTTGATCGTCACACTTAAGTGGTATAACAAAAACCTTTTGATATCAAAGACCGTTTGGCTGTGTTGCAGGACTTAAAAGAAACAAGGAGAAGTCAAAGCAACACATTGCAGAAGCCAACGACCACTAAAGAAAAACCACCTGTCCCTGCAAGCCCTGCCTGGATTCCAAAGATTGGGGATCTAGTCAGAGAAAAGATCACTGACAAGAAGGAATTTGGACCTTCTTTCAGACAACTAGTACCTGCGCTAGCAATCCACGGATCAAGAACAGTCATACTGCCGCCCCTTGCTGGAAGAAAAGAGATGAGGTTTGTGTCCATCGACCTGGTAAAATCACAATATGTGGCCGATCATAAGTAGTAGGCCAAGTGGACTTCAAAGATGTAGCAGACAACCAAATATGGCTACTATCCAAGAGGTTCAGACTGAGAGACTCATCACCTTTGAAGAATCTGCAGTGCGAAAAGAAGGACTATGCAACAAAACCATAGAACTTGTACCTCCTGAAACCCAAATCACACTTTGTCAAGTAACTCCTGTCTACAATGATATAGCATCGGACTATACTAATATGACAAGTGATCAAGTGGTTACAGCAATTTCATCAAATCCTGAAGCAATCCCTACAATTGACAGAACTGCCTCTGGCTATTTCATTAACTTTGATACGTTTTCCGAGGATCCCATTGAGCCGGAAACTACGCCAACACATACATATTTTAAAGAACAAGCAACAGAACTTTTTTGTCAACTTGAAAAACTTATCTGGTATCACCATGGGTTGAACTTTGGATTGTGCTAGGCGTATTTTGTCTCCCACTTTGGCATACTCTTGTATTAACTTTGGGAATGCTTATAAATGGAAGATATAGTAAAATGAACACAGCAAGTAAGAACATCAACTTGCTCCTCAAGCCACACAAATCATCTCATTGTGAACAAAGAGACTTGTCATCAGGGAACATCACAGCCATTCCTATACCTGGTGGTATAGCCTGGGACAGAACTGATTATGACATTTTTGATTCTGTCATATAGTTATACTTTGCCTATATGCTGTGCTAAGTTAGCATGAGCTTATTAGAAGTTTGAACGCCATTTTACCTTTCTGCTGCCTCTGCACATGACTGTTGCTTTAGCTTTGAGCCTAGTAGAATGTTTTGATTCACGCAAGAATAATATGTTGTTACTCTGATATCAGCCTTGCTTGGTGAGCTGTGTCTGTACAGTGAGTGCTGAAACCCTTAAGGATATCTCAACAGAGTGGTTGTTGTGAGGTCTGATCTTTGCACGTTCCTAGACATGACATACATGCAGCTGCATCCAAATTCTGGCTTTAGGAGTGCTTTATATGGCTTTGCACAGAGCATACACACACACTTGATGGTGCTTTGCATGCAGAGAGCTGGTGGAAGATGATGTGATCCCTTACCACTAAGATCTGAGGTATGGGCCCGCCCAGCTAAAAACCCAAAGAGACCTTCTTAGATATAATATAACATACTAGCAAGGGAGGGTGAGAATTAGGTGTTATAGAACCCTATTCGTTTTAGCATTTTTCCATGCTTTCACCATTTGTATTCTATGGACTAGTGACTATGCTGATTACTTTGTTTCTTATAATATGTTTGCTTGAATTAGCTAAGATACTGAGTTTGAGAACACTGCACTAGTGAATAAACATTTCAAATATGCACGTGTCCTATTTTACTCCTAGTTCTGGATTGAAATGATTGTAAAACGAAAGAGAGTTCATGTGTTCCACGTTACCTGAGGTGTACTAAGTCCATGTTCTGGTTTGTCTAAGCATTGGGAGTCTGTGATAACCAATGAGACACTGTAGCTAGTCTGGTAGGGGATTTTGGGTACTAAGGTGAGTTTTGGTACACTCTAATTCACTGACGTTCCAAGTCTCTATGCACAGTTCTGTAGGAGAACGGAATCCCTGCGACATGGCGCCCAATCGTTGGTGGTCTTATTACTTGACACTCGAGTAGTGCAATATTCAGTCCTTATCACCTTCACTATTGTTTCCAGTTAACGGTGGTGTACGACAAACCTACCTGTATTCGTATAGGTCCTTTCAAGCTTGAATCTTTCTAAAACTGTTTCATTGAGTTACTACCCAGTTGTGCTACAAAGTTTCCTTTGTACCTTTTTCTTTCTGTGTCACTATGGCCACTTTGGACATTACGCAACATAGCCGCATTGCGGTACGCAATCATTTGCAGAATTATTATGTCCCCGAGGATGGCTTGGCCGTGATAATGGTGGTGAGTGCAGAGGTGGCTTACCCGTATGAGATTTTTTTACTCATGGGTGACCTTCCCAGCTATGAATGCAGATACGCGTGTGTTCGACACGTACACTCCCATGGCTGTGCCACAGGAATATGCACTGTACAGGGCACAGGAGATTCCTATAGATACTTGGCAGCATCGCGTTTGGTTTAATGGCGCCCTGCCCCACTCTTTGACATCTCCGAGGTTAGGTCCTTTGTCCATTCCAGGCGCAACTTGGCCTGTTTTGGCTGGATTTAAGCCTCATCCTCAGCACGGAGCATGTAACGTGGCTGAGTTAAGGCGACTACATGTAGTCGCAATTAGCGTGATTAGATCGTTAGTGCACTACATAACCCATAATCTCCCGGCCGGGGCTCCTGGTGGTGCGGCGCTTCTTGCCGGACAGGGCGGTATGAAGCTTAGTCCTGTAATGGTCAACGCTGTACTGGGCAAGCACCCCCTGGAAAGGGATTTTTTTTTTTGGCTTGCTGAAAAGTTTGACCAGCTGGAAGCTGTATTTCCTAACACGACTCCTGGTTCAAAACACAGGATTCTGACAATTAGCTTGCCGAAAGATTTGACTCCTGAAATTGGTGACTGTGAGACCTGGGGCAAAACTTTTGCAGCAGTTTACACGAGGTGTTACGGCACTCCGTCTATGACTGTCCTGCCAATGGTCCTTAAGCGTGTTCAGGATGAGCACGGACCTGAGGCTGCTGTTGAATTGGGTATGCGCCTATGTGGCTCCTTTGATGTAGTTTCCGATCTCGTGCTTGCGAATGTCAAGGGGGATGCGGTAAACTTTCAGGTTGCCAATGCTTTGCAGGCAATTCCCGATGCAGAAAAACCCCGACAGTTGGAAAAGGATTATTGTGGCGGCTTATAAAACAGTGGGCCGCAATAGCAGGGGTCTTAAGCCTTTTTCTACTAAAGAGAAAAAACAACCCCGAGGGCAGAAGTCGGAAACCGACGAACAGCCAAAGACCAAAAAAAAAAATTGGCCAAAAAAACGGAAACAGGGAAAGCAACAACAACAGAAACAGGAGTCTTGTCCTGCGTCTCCATTGCCTGCGCCCACAGAACGTGTTCATGACTTGCGCGATCGCGCGATGATAAAATCACCTGATCGTTTTCAGGTTTCTGATCAACGCTCTCCTCGTTCTTTTCAGGAGTCATCGGCCTTTTCGACCGGTGGTGGAGGAGGCGGCAGGGGTTGGGGTGGCCAGCAAGCACGTGACCAGCCCCGCCCGAAATACGGTAAAGGCAAGCAGGATGATTCTACACCGAAGAGACCCCAGTTTCAGAAAAAGAAAGTCGCCGCTTTAACAGCACAGATATGCCAAAGATAGTGAGAACGCAGCTCGGAATCAGGCATGGGCCCTGACCTTGCTGGACAGCACGGCGGAGATTACCATAGTGCGAGACGCCCTGCGTCCACTACTGAAGGTGACAGCGACTGACCGTTATGTTGCTGTGGAGACTGCTGATACTAGAGTAGCTCCCCCTGACAGACTTTATGAAATAGTTTTGTTCATTGAAGGTAACATGCAACGTACCATAAAAGGGGTATTTTGGGAAAATCTTACAACTATCTATGACATTTTGTTAGCGGAGGCTGACTGGCCCCCACCTTTTGTTCTCGCAGCTCCAAGAGGGAAGGAGGTGATCCTCCCTAGTTCCGCGCACACGGTCTCGAAGGAGCATGCGCTGAATTTTGCAAAAGAGTGGGCTATAGCTCCTGCACGGGCTTTGTACCGTACACATTGTGGATGGGATAAATTTTCCCCGCACCACGAGATACCTTGCGGTTGCAGCCACAGCCTCAACCTCAGTACCCCATAAGACGTGAAGCGAAGGCTTCCGTTGCGGCGATCCTTGAACAATTGGAATATCAGGGAGTGATTGAAACTTGTGTGTCACCAATGAATAACCCTCTTTTTACTGTGACCAAGCCTGACGGTTCATATCGTTTGATATTGGATTATCGGCATTTAAACTCGCATTGCCGTACTTTTGCAGTACAGAATACTCACGGCTCTGCCTTAGTGGATAGTCTTGTGCGTAAGCGGTTTAAAACCACGCTTGACATTTCCAACGTTTTTACCCACCATTTGGATGGTCTGAGTTCCCAATGGAGTTCCCAATGGACCTCCTTTACTTGTGGCGGTGTCCAAAGACAATTTCGGCGTTTACCAATGGGCTACAAAAACATTCCAGGGGTATTTGCTGCCCGCATAGTCTCTTCTTGGAGAGAGTCGACCTGATGCATGCTTGTATGTGGATGGCATTTATCTCACAGACGCCGAACTTTGGGAGCATCTGTGTCAAGTTGACCGCATAATTTGTAGTTTTGAGGACTTCGGTTATAAGTTCAACTTTGCAAAGTTGCACATTACAGAGTACACAGTGTTGTTTCTGGGCTACGAGCTCAACAATGAAGGTCGAGGATTAGCTCCTCACTTCCTGGAGAAATGCGCACAGTTGCACGCTCCGACAACTCTGAAAAAATTACAGTCTTTGCTGGGTATTTAGATTTTTGGGAGAACATACATTCCAGAATATGCCCAGCGTATCAAGCCTTTGTATTCTTTGATACAACCTACTTTTACCAAATCATGCTGGCTGCCAGAGCACTCGGCTATACTGCAATCTTTGCAGGCTGATCTGCTCGCTTCTAAATACTTACTGACTTGTGACAACCACACCAACCTGGTGATAAGAATCATCCCTGGGACGGTGGGTTTCACATACCTTACATTAACCGAAGGAGACACAGTACCTATTGCCTACAAGTCACACTTGTACACTTTGGCTGAAATGCGATTTTCCACTGTGGAGAAAGTTTTAACGGCTGTGCAGATGGCGATTCTTAAGGAACGTGTTCTGTCAAAGGGAAAACGCATGTTGGTTGTTACCCCGTGTCCTGCTTTGGAGGCAGTTACGAAAGCCAGTGTACCTAATTCTAAAGCTTTGCACCCTCGGTGGATACAATGGGCTGCTTCTAGTTCTCTGCATGCGAAGCGCCATCAAGTGTGTGTGTGCTCTGTGCAAAGCCATATAAAATGCTCCTAAAGCATGAATTTGGCTGCAGCTGCATGTATGTTATGTCTAGGAACGTGCGAAGATCAGACCTCACAACAACCACTGTGTTGAGATATCCTTGAAGGTTTCAGCACTCACTGTACAGACACAGTTCACCAAGCAAGGCTGATATCAGAGTAACAACATATTATTCTCACGTGAATCAAAACATTCTACTAGGCTCAAAGCTATCTGCAACAGATATGTGTTGTGTGCAGAAACAGCAGAAAGGTAAAATGGCGTTTAAACTTCTAATAAGCACATGCTAACTTAACACAAAATATAGGCAAAGTATAACTATATGACACCCTCCCATGATCCGAGCACGGATAAGATAAGATAAGATAAAGGGCTCAATGTTGAAATGCAGAGCTCAACAAAATAGTCAGTTCAAATTTGAGTAGGTGAGGTAAAATATTTGTGTCCGCCAAAAAAACAAAGTCTCACCAGCATGACAATTTAGTGTTCACTTTAGTCAAAGTCAATAGGTCCGGGAAGTAAAGGGCTCATCATAATTCCCCAAAAAAATTAACAAAAAAACTCCATGACATCAAGGGTCTCGATAGGTCTCAGCCTAACAACGAGTATGCAAAATAAACAGCAACAGCTTACAATAGGAATTCACTGTTATCATCCGAAAACAACTCAGCCATTCAATTCAATAGCGGGAAAGAACATACATGCTCTTCAATTACCGGAGCCTATAGTACCATCAGAGGACAACTCGGCAGGTTCTCAATGAAGCTGTGTGCCAAGAAATCTTGCGCCGCTGTGAATATATTCCAACGACCCAGTACTCCCCGCATCGCTGCCAAGGCCATAATCCCTCCGTCAGAACAAAGCAACTCATGAGCAACTAAGGGACTCATTAGTTGATTAAAATCCACGTCAGGAGACACCATATTGCAGAGACACAAATCCAGGGCCCAGTCGAAATCGCAGCTCATGCAATGAAAGACAGGCTGGACACATGTAAAATAGGAAAATCGAAATGATAATCCAATATGCTGCACTTAAGGTGGCGAGCGGCAGCGTTCCATAATATTCAAGCATTCTGTTGCGAAACAGTGCCAACCGCGAAAGTTCGTCGTGGAAAACAGGACGGGCATCCATTATTAATAAAACAAAATAACACTAGAAAGCCCGCAGCCAGCACCAGCAAAACGGGAAATCCACCAAAGAGGCTGGAAAAGATTGAATGGAAGAAAGCAGGAATGACTCCAAATATCTTTTGATTCAGAAAAGGGGGTGGTGATGAACAGAGTGACTGAATTAAGCAGACCACTCTTACCCAGTCCAAAGATCAGGGCTTGATCCATCACCGTTTTTTAGCTCACTGCACCATCCCAGCTCAGAACTTGGCTATATGCAAATTAGTCTGTTCCTGTCCCAGTGCATGATGGGAACAGGGCAAACCAAACTACCAAGCCAATTCTTATACTGGGAAGGACACAAGCTTCCAGGGACCGGTTTCTGCCATTTCAGGCGTCGTCGGCCCGGCTTGCTTGAATCCTGATGGTGCAATGAGCAAGGGACTCACATCTGAGTATACCCTTCCACGCTTATGGTGGACAAAATGATTCAGAAAAGGGGGTGGTGATGAACAGAGTGCCTGAATTAAGCAGACCACTCTTACCCAGTCCAAAGATCAGGGCTTGATCCATCACCGTTTTTTAGCTCACTGCACCATCCCAGCTCAGAACTTGGCTATATGCAAATTAGTCTGTTCCTGTCCCAGTGCATGATGGGAACAGGGCAAACCAAACTACCAAGCCAATTCTTATACTGGGAAGGACACAAGCTTCCGGGGACCGGTTTCTGCCATTTCAGGCGGCGTCGGCCCGGCTTGCTTGAATCCTGATGGTGCAATGAGCAAGGGACTCACATCTGAGTATACCCTTCCACGCTTATGGTGGACAAAATGATTCAGAAAAGGGGGTGGTGATGAACAGAGTGCCTGAATTAAGCAGACCACTCTTACCCAGTCCAAAGATCAGGGCTTGATCCATCACCGTTTTTTAGCTCACTGCACCATCCCAGCTCAGAACTTGGCTATATGCAAATTAGTCTGTTCCTGTCCCAGTGCATGATGGGAACAGGGCAAACTAGCAGAGAGCTGGTGGAAGATGATGTGATCCCTGCACTAGTGAATAAACATTTCAAATATGCACGTGTCCTCTTTTACTCCTAGTTCTGGATTGAAATGATTGTATAACGAAAGAATGTACATGTGTTCCACGTTACCTGAGGTGTTCTAAGTCCAAGTTCTGGTTTGTCTAAGCATTGGGAGTGTGTGATAACCAATGAGACACTGTAGCTAGTCTGGTAGGGGATTTTGGGAACTAAGGTGAGTTTTGGTACACCCTAATTCACTGAGGTTCCAAGTCTCTATGCACAGTTCTGTAGGAGAACGGAATCCCTGCGACAGTCCTGCAGAGCTGTTGAAGATTCCACATCAATTCAAGGTTTCCTTGAGTGACTTTGTTTCACCCAGCACATTTTCTGATAATTGGGACTTTGAGACTGTTATTAAGATGTCAGACTTAGAGATGTCTGCAAAATTTACAAAACATGAATACTTAGAAGGTTCACCAAATTATGAACAAATGTATTGTTATAATCACTATGGTCAATATTTCTTGCATAGATCTGCAAACCCTAGAAATGTTTATACTTATAATCAATGGGAACATTGTCCAACGCCACCAAAGGGTAGCTCAAAAACATACTATGAAAAATGTCCATACTTCTCAGGTTTTAATGTCTCAAATTCAGAAACATTTTACTTTAACCACTTGGATGCTAAGGTACATCCACTTCTTCCCATTGAATTTCCATTGAAATCAATGGAAACTCCATGACGAGTTACCCTTGTCATTAGCACTGAAGGGGTTAAAAATGTTAATAGGGAGCGATCAACAGCGCCGGGGGTTTGTCTGGAGCACCCACCATCAAGTGTCGAGGGGGCCCGGCCAGTATCGGGGGCCCATCCACAGCCTAAGGCCCGGGCTTCGGGGCCTATCAAGGGGGGCCCTTCTTCAAGGAAGCAGCTGGATTGTCGCGGCCAGGTGTGGCACAAGGGCACAACCGCAAGCCCTCAGAGAGCACGCGGCCCGGAGGGGACCCAACCCGGGAGCTGAGATCCAAAGTGTGTGGATACCCACTCCCCTTGGTGACCAGGCCGTGAGGAGAGTTAGGGGCCGGGAGTGGTGGAGTTCCCAGAAGGCCTAGGATGATTGGGGCCTAGTCAGCCGAGACTGAGATCTCTACTGTTCGGCGTGGTGCTGTGGTGTGTGATACTTGTGGAGGCGATTGGCCCACGTGGCAGTGGTGGGTCCAATGTGGCTGCGGGCTGGTGGGGGATCGCACCTCTTCTGGAGCCGTTCCACAGCAAGATACCCAGGGACACAGTCCCTGTCTACGGAGGAAGTCCCCTTCCTCCGTAGACAGCACTGACCTCCTAACCTATATGCATCTTTTATTACCAGAGTCCCACTGGAGGTGTGGGATCAGACTAGTGTCAGGCACAACTTAACGACTTTTCCGTCTCCTTGACGCCCCTTTTGGAAAGTCTAGACTTTGGACCCGGTAGAGATGTCCGGGCGTCCGCTCATTGGCACCCGGCAGGCTGTCGATCTTTATTTCACATCTGCCCTAGCGAGGGAGTAGCACCCTTCGAGTGCTTGCGTCGGGACTATGGTCTGCAAGAAACAGTGCGACTCTGCTACTTACAGGTGCGTCATTGGGCGCTCAACCCCCAGGTTCGGGAGGGGGTTGATCGGAAGCTTAGCCGGTATGAATTCTGGCTCATTACAAGAACAACGGACAGGCAACTCATTTCAGATCTCTATAGCATGTTACTGGAGTGATATTCCCATGTCTATAACTCGGGGAGGTCGCGCTGGGAGAGGGAGCTGGGACGGGACTTGAGCAATAAGGAATGGGAGGACATTTGTTACCGGGCCAGACATTCTGCCTATCATATGGGGCTGACGGACACTTTCACTAAGCTGGTGACGTACTGGTATTACACGCCTGAACGGTTGCAAGAGATGGATCACACCAGGGATGCATCCTGCTGGCGGGGCTGCGGTGAGAAAGGCACACTGACACACCTCCTGTGGGATTGCACGCACATTCAGGGTTACTGGAAGTTGGTCCTCAATGAAATAGATGCACATTTCAAAACAGCCATCCCAACATTCCCGGCCTATGTTCTTCTAGGGCTCCCCAATGCTATTACCATCCCCTTGAGAGCGCGCAGTAATTGCAATTGCGATGTGCTCCGCCATCCAGAACATACTGGCCTTATGGCGCACCTCAGATGTCCCTAGTTTTCAGGGTTGGCTGGGTCGGCTTTGATCAGTCCTGGGAATGGAAAAACTGTCCTTAGGTAAAGCGGGGGAAGGGGCTAAGTATGCAGAGTTGTGGCAGCCCGTCTTGTCTTTGTTGGCCACGGAATTCAGAGATGTGACATGCCCCGATACCTGTGGTTGCTGCGACTATCACAAACTGATGCTTGATCTAGATTGGGATGACTGGATGCGGGAGTGGTGTGGGGAGCAGGACCTGGAACGAGGGTGGGGGGTGGGTAGGCAGGGGGTTAGTCGGGGTTGGGGGGTCTGGGGGTGGGGCTGTTTCTTATTTTGGCTCTTCCAATAATGGTCCTGGTCTGGCAGATTTATCGAATGTCTCAGGACATTCCTACACCTACACCTGATATACCATACCAACACCTACACCATACCATACCTACACCTACACCTGATAGTAAGAACGCTTCAGAGGGGGTGGTCAACGTAAAAACTATTTTACTTAAAAGCAGAACTGATCCTGATTGGAAAAAATGGTTAATCACAGACACAAACAACTGTCAAGGTAGATTCCTGAATAAGACACAAGGGTTTACATTCACTAGGCCAGATCCAAGATATGTCCAGAGACAACATCGAGGGATAGTAACATCATACAGTGTAGGAAAACTGTGCCTTGAGTGGCTACAAAAGTCCACACTAACAGAGGTAAAACAACACTTATCTTTACTTAAAGATGGCGTTGGTTTAAGGGACTTCTTACAAGGACCTGCAAAACCGCGTCATAAACATTTTATATACGCTGGTATATATGCCATTTATAATGAAGCTTGGAAAGCGACACAAGCAGAGACAGCAGAACGAATACGAGAAATTGATCGTATTAATTTAGAGAAATCTCTCTCTGTAATTGACAATGGGTTAACGACTGTCATCCAGAATATATTTTTTGGACAGCATAGTATCCTCTGCCATAGACATAATGGAACAGGACTTGCTCATGTTACAACATGGACAGTCACAATTGCATTCTATAATGCTTTTAGGCTGGACATTACAAAATCTTCGTTCTGGATATGTGCCATGGCGTCTAATCAACACACCGTCATTGTTTTCTGCATTTAACCTTACAGATAAACAAATCACTTTGGCACAAAGAGGAGCAGACTATACGGTGCTGAGCATTGAAAAACTGGAAAGATTACCATTAACTGTTTCTGAGAAACCAGCAACAGAATGGCTAATACATGGAACAATCACTCTGCCTATGACAATTTTCCATTTTCAATATTGTTTGAAACATATACCAGCTGGCGTATATGAAAGGTTGGGTAAAGAATACATCAAGTCAACCTGGGATTTACCATACACACAGAGATGTTGGAGTGGGGGAAAATAAGTATCTCTTAGTGGTACAAACTGCAAAAGCGCACTAAGCGGTACACTTTTATGTCAGGGTATTAACTTACACTGAGCCTGTGACGGTTCTTAGACCAACTTATCCTGCCACCTGCAATTTCCTCCAGCTGCAGTGATAGATCCAATATTTAGGCAGCTTTCGAATGGAAGCTATATTATGTTGAATGATCACAGCTGCTGTGGCATGTTGCCAGGAATAGCCCATCTTGTAACTGGGTCAGCCAGGGTCACTTTTAGTATGCAAGTACTGTTTCCAGAAACTAAGAAAGACGCGGAGTCGCCATTATGGCCTTCACTGAACATCTCTTCTATACAAATTGATACTTTAAGCAGAATGAAAGCCACTCTTTTACAAAAAAACGTGCCACTGACCTCGTCCAAAGAGACATATAAACTACAAGTTGCAAGGTCTTCTGCAGTGATACATGCCCTTTTATCCACAAACTGCCCTATACATTTCGTAGAAAGGTTAGGTCGTATCTTAAACATGTCTGATACCAGTGGTATGAAGGATTCAAATATTATACTAATGGACCATACTCACCAATAGCCCATATACCTTATTCATCACTAAGAATTCAGTCGGCAATGGAGAAGGTTCAATCGTTTATTCAGTAAATACAAGCCCTGACAGGGGAGCCTCAGTCTGCACGACCCTCGGAGGTGCGCAGAGGAGACTGACTTAATACACATGATACAACGCATATATACGTTTCGCACACCCTACGTTGCCACCTTACATGGAAAGATACAAGTTGTCAGTGAGCCGGCAGGAAAAGCCCATATAAGGCACAATTGATTGCTAGTAGCTAGGCCCAAGCTATGCCGGGGGCAGGTCAGTAAGGTGCCTCCCTTTCTATCTGTAGCTCGGGAGTGCAAGAACGGACTCTGCTAGAATGAGCGCATCCCACAAGAAGGGCAGGTGTGACCTTGGGTATCCCTGAGCTATACACTAGCAAGTGGAGCAGACAGCTAAACCAGCCATCGTAGTTTCGTGCAGAAACCTCAATCACGTGGTTTCAGGGAAACAGTACTTGAGACAGAGAAACGAAACAAACTGGCTCGAGTCACATCAATAGGTTTAAGCGATACAAAAGTGAATCATTCCTAACTACAATAATACAATGTAGTGATAAAATGCTAACATACGGTTATATGGTTATATTGTATATATTAGGCCAATAATATGTGCTTATTGAATTTATATCCCATCAGGTATTGTACATATATTTAAGACAGTTTTTTCGGGACTGTTAGCACCTTTTGAAGCAGTCCTCGGCATATTTCCAAACTTCGTGCACTCTGTGTTCAGCGGCCTGCCTCTCATTTTGGGACTCGTAGTAGGAATACTATTTTTGTTCCTTCTGCTCCGATATGGCAAGTCCAGTCACCAGCGACACCCAAATTTCCGTGGAGAACACTCTCCTGGCAATGAAGTGTCGTGAGCGCATGATACAGATTCTAGGCTTTGGCTCATTTAAGAGATCTGAATACCTCGTGGTTTGTATCATTCCGACCAATCTGGCAAGATTGCATTTTACCTGTGCTACTATGCCTGCTATGTGGAGAAGAATGCATGCTGGACATCTGTCTGACACTCCCATCAGTCCTGACAATGGATGTTGGTACCTTGCTTGATTCGGTAACAGCCCATGCATTAAGTTGTCCTCAAAGGCTACCAATCCTGATGATGGCATTCATTGAGGGTCCACAGACGCAAACTGCTGACGGTGAGGTACGTGGATCAACAGGCACTCAGGTATCATCTCCTTTGAACATTGCTAATGCGGCTAACGCTGACGGCAATGCTTCACATTTTTGTGCAATCGGTCTACTTAATGAAGTAGTCCAACTTACACCTACTGTGGTAGACAAATTCTTTATCAGCTTAGAAGATTTGATCTTTTCTCCTGACAATGACCACTGACTGACTTTTGAAATTAGCACACAGCGTTCTATGGACTCTGTATTCTACCTTCACTTTTCAAAACTAACTTTGGAACTCTATTTTTCTACGATTTTACTTTTTTCCAAAATTGCATTTTTGGGGGGGGGGCACAAGGTAATCTACTTAAAGTAGAACTATTCATAGAGAACAAGAATTCTTTGAAAAACCTCCAAGAGACAATGTTTGATCTTGTCCACAACCAAAACAATTTATATATATATTCTGTTATGGAATGGTCTCTACCTTTTCTTCTGTATTTAAGAGCCATTTCGTTAATGTAATTTCGTGATTCATTCAGATAGCATTTCCAAATGTCATACTATATGCTTTGAATGAAAACATTGCTTTTAAAAGGCGTACAGCACAAATGCTCATTTTCGTGTACTACCATTTCAAATGCATTTTATGTATTTTGGGTGAGGTTGTTAACACATCATGCTTTAGATATGTTTTAAATGATTAGAATTTAGTAATGTCAGGCATAATGAAGTGGAGTGAGTGTTGTATGATGTTTTAGGATCGGAGCGCAATTTTCCCGATTCATGCCCTTATATAGGTCCAATTCATATTGCCCTAATCTAGGTTTAGAAATCATACCCCTATTTAGACATAGCCCATGCAGTTCAAATACAGGCATGGCTACTTCCACCCGTGCCAAAACGTCACAGCGATTTGTTGGAAAATCAGCTTAAGCAGTCAGGGACATCCCCTTGCTTGAATATTGATTTGTCCAAGAACTCATGGAGTTTACTACCATTCCCTTGGCGTTCTTTACTGAAGTTATTATGCTTGACTTTATGTCAAACTAAAAATTAAGTTGGGGGAGAATGAACCACTTGACCTGTGTTCCCAGGGTCTAGGATAACGTGGGAGGGACCATCATTGTAAAAAAAAACCTTATAGGCGAACACTGGCGTCGGGCGCTATATCTTGATTCTCCGCCATTCAGTGCCGCAACAGCAATATTATTGGGTCTTTTCCTTTGTACGTTATGCTGACCTCCACATGGAGGAAGACCAACTGGTGTGACAGTGGTGGCCAGAGATAAAAAGAGCGTGTGTCAGTGCTCAGGTGAGTGTGAAGCAAAATTCATTATGCCAAGTCTCTTGTGTTGTTATTCTGTAGATCACTGGTATAGGAAACTAAAAACAAAGGTGTGCGGTTTTAGACCTCGTTACTGGCCTATCGCACTAGTGAAAGCGGTCAACATGTTTCAGCCTCCTGGTAACTCTAGAGGCTTTCATCAGGACCAATCAATTAGCAGCTTATTGTGGCTCCTAAGTGTGGAAAAGCGGTTTACTTTACTCACCACCTTTTGTAGTGGATGGGCAGATCTGTTGTATCTGTACCTAAAAGGAAAAGAGACATTTTTGCAGTAACATCGACATTTGCTGACATTGCTGTTGTGGTCAACTTTAAGTGCTGACATCAAATTTCTATCTACAGATTCCACGTTGTGAATACTGGAGCGTGTATTAGCGCTGGTTATATGTAAGCATTACACAGGTTACAGGGAGTTCGGTCTGTGTGGTATGAAAAACAGTAGGCCATGAATAGTCGAGTGACTCTCTCAACGTTGTAAGGGGATTAACCACATGTGTAGATCTAATCTCGGGTCAAGCCTCTCATGTAAATACAAGTGTTTACATATAGTCCAGAAACAACGGGTGTTATATATGTTAGTAGCGTGTGGGCACAAGAAAATGATGTGCCTTTATGTCACAAGTCACTTATGGATAATCAGGAAACTCTTTATTTTACGTTATTCTCTTGTTGACGGGGAGCCAGTGAAGGTCTCTCAGGTGACCGGATATGTGGTTGTGGTGGAGGATTTCTAGGATGAGTCGGGCGGGGTGTTCTGAATGCGTTGGAGTTTTTTCTGTAATTTGGCTGTGGTTCCGGCATAGAGGGTGTTTCCGTAGTCCAGTCGGCTTGTGACAAGTGCTTGGGTGACCGTCTTTCTTGTTTCGGTGGGGATCCATCGGAAGATCTTTTTGAGCATACGTAAGATGTTAAAGCATGATGATGAGATGGCGTTGACTTGTCTGGTCATCGAGAGGGAGGATTCCAGGATGAATCCCAGGTTGCGAGCATGGTCCGTTGGTATGGGTGCGTTGCCCAGGGCCGGTGGCCACCATGAGTCGTCCCAAGCAGAGGGGGATGATCCTAGGATGAGGACTTCCGTCTTGTCTGAATTCAGTTTTAAACGGCTGTTCTTCATCCACTCGGCTACGTCTTTCATCCCTTCATGTACGTTGGTTTTGGCGGTGTTTGGGTCTTTGGTGAGGGAGAGGATCAGCTGGGTGTCGTCTGCGTAGGAAATGATGTTGAGGTCGTGTTGGCGCGCGATGGATGCGAGGGGGCTCATGTAGACGTTGAAGAGGGTGGGGCTGAGCGATGATCCTTGTGGTACGCCGCAGATGACTTCGGTGGCCTCTGATCTGAAAGGGGGGAGGTGGACCCTCTGGGTTCTTCCGGCGAGGAATGAGATGATCCAGTCCAATGCTTTTCCTTGTATCCCGACGTTGCTGAGGCGTTGTACAAGGGTGCTATGACAGACCGTGTCGAACGCTGTGGAGAGGTCCAGTAGGATGAGGGCAGCTGTTTCCCCGTTGTCAAGTAGTGTTCGAATGTCGTCTGTGGCTGTGATGAGGGCGGTCTCGGAGCTGTGTTTGGCTCGGAAGCCGGATTGTGAAGGGTCGATGGATCCGTTAGACTCGAGGAAGGCGGCGAGCTGACTGTTGACGGTCTTCTCAATGACTTTGGCAGGGAATGGGAGGAGCGAAATGGGGCGATAGTTCTTAAGTTCGGTGGGGTCTGCTGTGGGTTTCTTCAGGAGGGCACTGAGTTCGGCATGTTTCCAGCTTTCCGGGAAGGTAGCGGTGTTGAGGGAGCAGTTGATGATATCTCGGAGATGGGGTGCGGGCATGGGTCGGCTTTGTTGAAGATGTGGTGGGGGCATGGGTCGGTTGGCGATCCGGAGTGGATGGAGTTCATCAAGCGGATGGTGCCTTCAGTGCTGATTGGGTTCCAGGCGCAAAGGTTGGTGGTGGGGGGCTTCAGTTCGGTGGTAGGGGGGGTGAACTGGTCGCCGAAGCTGTTATGTATGTCAGCGATTTTGCTGTGGAAGAACGAGGCGAGAGAGTCGCATAGGACTTGAGAGGGAGTGATGTCGTTGGTGCCGGCACTGGGATTGGTAAGCTCTTTGACGATGCTGAAGAGTTCCTTGCTGTTGTGGGCATTGTTGTTGAGTCGATCTTTAAATGCTGATTTCTTGTTGGATCGGATAAGCTGGTGGTGTTTGCGGGTGGCGTTCTTGAGGCCAGTCATATTGTCTGTGGTTGGGTTTTTTCGCCAGGCTTTCTCGAGGGTGCGGCAGTTCTTTTTGGAGTTCTTAAGGTCGTCATTGAACCAGGGGGCTTTTTTGCCACCTGGCTTGTTTTGATGGTATTTCAAGTGTGCTAATTCGTCAGCGCTGTGGGTGATCCATTGTGTGAGGTTGATGGCTGCTTGATGTGGGTCCGATGATTTGGCGGGAGGGTTTTGTAATAGCGATGTGGTGTGCTGGTCGGTGGTAATTTTGTTCCAGTTTCTGCGGGGGACTTGTTGTGGGGGGTCGTGATCTTTCTGTAGTTGAAGTGGACGCAGCTGTGGTCCGTCCAATGGAGTCCTGTGGTGTGATTGAAGGAGATGTGCTTGCTGGAGGAGAAGATTGGGTCGAGCGTGTGTCCGGCGTAGTGGGTGGGGGTGTTTACCAGTTGTTTGAGTCCGAGATTGCCGAGGTTGTCCAGAAGGGTGGTGGTGTTGCTGTCGTTGTTCTTTTCCAGGTGGAAGTTGAGGTCTCCTAGGAGAATGTAGTCCTCGGAGGGGAGGGCGTGTGGGCTGATGAAGTCAGTGATGTCTTCGCTGAATTGTGTGCGGGGTCCTGGTGGTCTGTAGATGAGGGTGCCTCTGAGTGTGGTCTTAGGGTCGGTGTGAATCTGGAAGTGAAGGTGTTCGGCGGCTGTGAGGTTGTCGTCGGAACTGGTCGTGATGCGGATGGTGTTCTCATGGATGATGGCGATGCCTCCTCCTGTTTGGTTGATGCGGGCCTTTCGGATGATCTTGTAACCGTCCGGGATGACTATGGCGATGTCGGGCGCTGATGAGTGTTCATCCAGGTTTCTGTAAGAAAGGCGACGTCCGGCGTTGAGGTGTCTAGTAGGTTCCATAGTTCAATGGCGTGTTTGTGGATCGAGCGGGTGTTGAGCAGGATGCACTTCAGGTGGTTAGTGTCGGAGCTCTGTTTGGCATTTGTGGATTTAGTGTGGGTCTTGATGCAGTCGAACTTGCAGGAGTGACAGGTGAAGGGACCATGGGTGCGTCCTGGGGCGGCTTGGTCGCAGTCAGGGAGACGGCCGGTGCTGAGTGCAGAGAGGGTTGCGGCGTCGTACGATATGCGGGTGGAGTGGATTTTGCGGGGACCAGGGGGTCTGGCGCTGGGCGCGGTCCGGTCACGGACGGGCGTAGACGGGCTTACCTTTGGCGCGCCTTCGGAGCCACAATAAGGAGCCACACTTAGGAGCCACAATAAGCTCCTAATTGATTGATCCTGATGAAAGCCTCTAGAGTTACTAGGAGGATGAAACATGTTAACTGCTTTCACTAGTGCGATAGGCCAGTAACTAGGTCTAAAAACGCACACCTTTGTTTTTAGTTCCCTTTACCAGTGGTCTAGAGAATAAAAACACAAGAGACTTGGCATAAAGAATTTTACTTCACACTCACCTGAGCACCAACACGCCCTCTTTTTATCTCTGGCCACTACTTTCACTCCAGTTATTCTTCCTCCATGTGGAGGTCAGCATAACATACAAAGGAAAGGAACCAATGATAATGCTGTTGCGGCACTGAATGACAGAGAACCAAGATATACCGCCCGATGCCTGTGTCCCCATATGAGGGTTTTGTTCAACAATGGTCCCTCGCACGTTATCCTAGACCCTGGAAACACAGGACAAGTGGTTCATTCTCCCCAACTTGATTTTTTGCTCTAGCCTAAGGAAGCAGAATGGATCACTTATTCTTCTTTCCCCCCCTTCATTGATGTTTTGAGTTTACGTCAAACTAGGCACCTTCAAGGTATAAATATGCCTTCACTTGCTCTAGCAAACACATAGTGGTTTGGAGCAGTTCGACTATCTACTTGCCCGACGCAGCTCGCAACAGCAAGTGCCGAAGAAAGCCGACCCTCCAGCTGACGCACTGATCGAGAAGCTGTCCGTTCTCTCACTGAGAATCCAGCTCCAGAGATACCAGACATCCTTCATTCTAACTAAGGTATGGAGCTGGTTAGACCCTAAGAGAAATCTTAGATAGATTCTTGGCAAAGAAAACTAAACCTATGATACACCACACTTACTTCTTCCTGCGTACTAGACTTAGGTTAGGTACATTGGTGTAGGCGTATTTTAGAAGCACCGGTTGAGTACTTTTAGCCATTGTTATTTATGTATGTAGTTTTATGGCTTAGAAACCATACAATGCTTTTACAGTATTATTTTATAATACTCTTCTCGCTGTACGCATTATACTTTGTAGCCTGTATTACGATTGTAGCAGTTCACTTTACTTGCATGAGAAAGAAGACTGTTCAATAAATCCTTTTATTGAAAACGCCCATCTCTCCATTTCTCTGCACCACTGATGAAACGAAGCATGCACGATTGACTGAGTAAAATATCTATCTATTGTTTCCAGGACTCTGAAGATACATTCATTCTTGGGAAACAAAGTTGTCATGTTTATGCGGTTGTCAGAAACGAACCCCTTCTTGTGTATTCGAGAAAGTTTCTAGTGACCTCTGAGCAATCTGGCACTCACTATTAAGTTTAATATATTCACTAGAGACCTAGTCCACCTCAGTCCTACATCAATTCTATAGGATATATTATTCCAATGCACAGAGCCTATTGGGAATATAGGAACTACACTACAAAGTGTTATGTTACTAGGGAGGAGGATGAGCTGGTTGAGGAACTTTTGTATTCTCCCCCTCCACCACCATATGCTCCACAGCGGATACACCCTACTGTCCCCACATCCCAGCCCTTGGTTCTTGGGGCTGTTCCCTCTGATGCAGCCAATTCTTTGTACTGCTACCTCAGCCCCATCCCCACTTGCCTCGCTTGTATTTCAGCCAGCCACAGGAGCGGACCCTGTTACTTCCCCTGCCTGTCTTTTCACTCTCCTGCTCTGTCCCTTGGCTCTGTCTCATCCACTATGCCCCCTTGTACTCCTATAACTCTGTCTCCCTACATGATTTATTTTATTTTATTTATTTTATGTGCTTATATAGCGCCTGAATAGACCCCCTGAGGGGTATCTCCGCGCTTTTGCCATAAGAAGGAGCATTTACTGTACCAGGTCACTACAGGGAATTGCTGGGGCATGAGGAGTGATTAACTACTAGTGAAAAGGTGGGTTTTAAGGGTTTTTCGAAAGGATAGGTGGTTAGTAATGTGTTTTAATGTAAGGGGAAGGGAATTCCAGAGAGCAGGTCCAGCGTGCGCCAAAGCACGGCCTCCTTGTCGAGATTTTTTTATTTTAAGAACCTGTAATAACTGGAGGTTACTGGAACGTAGGGAGCAGCCTGGGACATAGGGCAAAAAGGCCTTTGTAAGATATTTATTTTATGTGCTTATATAGCGCCTGAATAGACCCCCTGAGGGGTATCTCCGCGCTTTTGCCATAAGAAGGAGCATTTACTGTACCAGGTCACTACAGGGAATTGCTGGGGCATGAGGAGTGATTAACTACTAGTGAAAAGGTGGGTTTTAAGGGTTTTTCGAAAGGATAGGTGGTTAGTAATGTGTTTTAATGTAAGGGGAAGGGAATTCCAGAGAGCAGGTCCAGCGTGCGCCAAAGCACGGCCTCCTTGTCGAGATTTTTTTATTTTAAGAACCTGTAATAACTGGAGGTTACTGGAACGTAGGGAGCAGCCTGGGACATAGGGCAAAAAGGCCTTTGTAAGATATTTAGGGCCCTTTCCTATCAGGCATTTGTGAATAGTACACAAAATTTTAAACTTAGTGCGTTGCCGTGTTTTGGACTACTTGTAGTTTGTTAAATTGGCCTTCATTGGTTGATAAAAGAAGGCCATTACAGTAGTCCAGTCTACTGATAACTAGTGCCTGGACTAAGGTCTTTCTGTGGTTGTCAGGAAGATAGGGAAACACCCTTCTCAACAGTCCAATGGCCCTAAAGCATGTGCCGGCAACTTGGTTGACATGATCTTTAAATGTCAGGGTTTGATCGAATAACACTCCCAAGTTTTTCACGGTCTGCTTTGGGATGGGAACAGGTCCCAATTCTAAGGGCCACCACTCATCAGACCATAGTGTCACCGCATCCCCAAACAGTAATACCTCTGTTTTGGCCACATTGCATTGTAGGCAGTTCTCAGCCATCCACTTTGACACTGCCCTCATGCCTTCTGCAAAGGATTTTTGCAGAGCAGGTGTAAAGGTTTTAAAAGGGAACAGAAGTTGGGTGTCGTCGGCGTAGGACACCGGGGTAAACCCAAAGGACCTCACTAAGTCAGCCAGGGGGCCACATACACATTAAATAATGTGGGGCTTAGGCATGAGCCCTGTGACACACCCCTGGTAAGCTCCCTAGAGGTGGATTTATGGGAGCCCATCCTGACTTCTTGAGAGCGGCAGGAGAGAAAACTCTCCATCCAAGAGAGGGCTACACCTCCTAGTCCCACATCCCTCAAACGGCCGAGAAGCACTTTGTGAGACACCGTATCGAAAGCAGCGGATAAATGCAACAGCACCAGAATCATAAACCCCCCACCATCCAGTGTCATCCTGATGTTATTGGTCACTGCTAGTAGGGCTGATTCGGTGCTGTGATTAGGCCTGAACCCCGATTGTGAAGGGTCCAGGCCTTCCGCTGCCTCGATATGATTTGATAAATGGGTGTTCACGTGCTTCTCTGTCATCTTACCGATATACGGTAGGAGGGAGATGGGCCGGAGGTTAGAAAGATCTGTCCAGGGGGAGGCCGCTTTTTTCCTTATTGGGTTTACCACCGCAATCTTCCATTCCCTTGGGACTTGTCCCTTAGCCAGTGAGATATTTATAACTGCCTGGATAGAGGGTCCCAAGAGGGAGATCAAAGGGGCCACCATTTTTGCAGGAAGGTAATCATTGGGAGAACCGGTTTTCATGTGGTTGATAAGGGGTGGAAGATCTTGATCACTGACTGGTGGGATGGTAAGTAAAAAGTTTATATTCTGTGTGGGTGGGTCTTTCGGGAAGGAAGTCGTAGTTCCTACATCCCTAGAGGCCAACATTGTGTTGTAAATGAGATTAATTTTGTCCTCAAAGAACATAGAAATCTCATCACAAAGTGTTTGTGATACCTCATCGGGGCTCTCACTAGCTATGGGTTTTACAAAGCTCTGCAAGATTTTGAACAATTCCCGTGGACAGTTGCCTGCCTCTGCCAGTTGTAAAGAGAGATTGTTTTTCCTTGCTTGCTTTATATTTTTGTAATAAATTGACTGGGCCTCTTGAAAGATTTTCCTTTCCTCTTCCTTTTTTGATGTCCTCCATGCTTTTTCTAGTCACCTACATTTCTGTTTTTCTTTCCTAAGGTCTAGAGTATACCATTTTTCTTGTTTGGTTGGAGGATACTGCTTGTGGAGTTTTAGAGGGGCCAAGGTATCAATGGCTAATTTAAGTGAATTATTAAATTTTTCCAATGCAGACTCTGCTGAGTCTGCATCTGTAAATGACGGTTGTTGCCAGTTTTCTCGTAGATTTTCCACAGATATTTTATGCCATTGGCGGCGGAAAATTGGCGGGGGCGGTGTTTTATACAGTCGCTTAGTCGGTCCAGCCAGATGGAACTCAATTAAAAAATGGTCTGACCAGTGGACTTCTTTCGCGGGAAAACATCTTATTTTAGTGCAGTTGGTAAATATAGAATTTAGGGTATGGCCACCTATATGTGTCGCACCATTATTTATTGCTTTTAACCCAAGATTAGACAAGTCAGCTGTTAGTTGGGTTGTTTCAGGATGTGCTGGATTATCCATATGTATATTAAAATCCCCAAGGAGGATAAAATCCTCCTTGGCTTTAATGTGTGGGGCCAATAGCTCCAAAAGGGACAGAGCAAAATCTGGATTGGGGGCTGGTGGGCGGTACACCAATGCACCTTTCCAGGAAATGTTTCCTACCAAGTTGATCTTAAAGGTCATAATTTCCAATAAAGGACTACACCTTTGTTCTAAGATTGCAACCTTATATGTGTCTTTAAATATAATGGCTAATCCACCTCCAGTTTTATTTGGCCGATCAGCATGTACGATCTTGTAACCTGAAGGGACCCCTAGTGTGATTGCTTTTATCGTATGGGGTTTCATCCACGTTTCAGTAAAAAAACACATATCAGGCTGCTTAGTAAAGATAAGGTCCCAAATCTGCAGTGATGTTTAGGGAGGGACCGTACATTTAAAAGGAAACATTTGAGGTCCGTAGGGGATGTTACTTTAGGAACATTGACATGGGTACTCTTCCTTGCCACATCTGATTGAAAACGACATTGAAGGCACGAGAAGCTGCCCTCAAGCTGTTTGCAAGATAACCGAGTATCACAGTTCCCCGTGGGTTGTAGCTGTTGGAGGATTACGGGGGAATATGTAATGTATCTCGACCTGCAGTGACAGGGTCCATAATGGTTGGGCCCATAGCCCCTATGCCTCGTACTGTCGCGGACCGGCGCAGACGGGCAGCTCTTTGGCTGGTCTTCGGCGTCGCTTCGGCGACGCTGCGCGCGATCGCTGCGCGCTTATAGGGGGCGATGGCTAAATAGGCCCTCAAGAAGCATTCACTAGAGCGCTAACCGCTCGGGAAGTGCCCCCGCAGGAAGTGACTGGCTCTCCCTGACCCGCCCTCCTGGCAACGGTACTGGCTACCGCGTCGGACCGGGGCGGGCAGGAGTAAAGACGAGCACAGGCTTCTCAGTTTGCTGTAAGTATTCCCTCCCCCTTGTAATCAGGGTAGGGACGATGGTGTTAATCACACAAAACAGCAAGTGTGGCGATATTGCAATGCGTGTAATTTAAAGTGAATAAGTGTCTTTTTAAAATATGAGTACACAGGTTAAAACATCGTTTTTAGATCAACAATGACTTTTAAAATTATGCAGGCAAATCACAATTCTTACATGCATCAGTATTAGTGCAGCGCGAGGCACGTTTGTGTTTCCTTCAGCAAGCTAAGCGGAATGGAGACTCTGCCACCATCTCCCTTCCGCAGCTAGCAGGTGTTAGGGCTCCGCCTAAATAGGCCCTCAAGAAGCATTCACTAGAGCGCTAACCGCTCGGGAAGTGCCCCCGCAGGAAGTGACTGGCTCTCCCTGACCCGCCCTCCGCTTAACGGTACTGGCTACCGCGTCGGACCGGGGCGGGCAGGAGTAAAGACGAGCACAGGCTTCTCAGTTTGCTGTAAGTATTCCCTCCCCCTTGTAATCAGGGTAGGGACGATGGTGTTAATCACACAAAACAGCAAGTGTGGCGATATTGCAATGCGTGTAATTTAAAGTGAATAAGTGACTTTTTAAAATATGAGTACACAGGTTAAAACATCGTTTTTAGATCAACAATGAGTTTTAAAATTATGCAGGCAAATCACAATTCTTACATGCATCAGTATTAGTGCAGCGCGAGGCACGTTCGTGTTTCCTTCAGCAAGCTAAGCGGAATGGAGACTCTGCCACTGTCTCCCTTCCGCAGCTAGCAGGTGTCAGGGCTCCGCCTAAATAGGCCCTCAAGAAGCATTCACTAGAGCGCTAACCGCTCGGGAAGTGCCCCCGCAGGAAGTGACTGGCTCTCCCTGACCCGCCCTCCGCGCAACGGTACTGGCTACCGCGTCGGACCGGGCGGGCAGGAGTAAAGACGAGCACAGGCTTCTCAGTTTGCTGTAAGTATTCCCTCCCCCTTGTAATCAGGGTAGGGACGATGGTGTTAATCACACAAAACAGCAAGTGTGGCGATATTGCAATGCGTGTAATTTAAAGTGAATAAGTGTCTTTTTAAAATATGAGTACACAGGTTAAAACATCGTTTTTAGATCAACAATGAGTTTTAAAATTATGCAGGCAAATCACAATTCTTACATGCATCAGTATTAGTGCAGCGCGAGGCACGTTCCTGTTTCCTTCAGCAAGCTAAGCGGAATGGAGACTCTGCCACCGTCTCCCTTCCGCAGCTAGCAGGTGTCAGGGCACCGCCTAAATAGGCCCTCAAGAAGCATTCACTACAGCGCTAACCGCTCGGGAAGTGCCCCCGCAGGAAGTGACTGGCTCTCCCTGACCCGCCCTCCGCGCAACGGTACTGGCTACCGCGTCGGACCGGGGCGGGCAGGAGTAAAGACGAGCACAGGCTTCTCAGTTTGCTGTAAGTATTCCCTCCCCCTTGTAATCAGGGTAGGGGCGATGGTGTTAATCATACAAAACAGCAAGTGTGGCGATATTGCAATGCGTGTAATTTAAAGTGAATAAGTGTCTTTTTAAAATATGAGTACACAGGTTAAAACATCGTTTTTAGATCAACAATGAGTTTTAAAATTATGCAGGCAAATCACAATTCTTACATGCATCAGTATTAGTGCAGCGCGAGGCACGTTCGTGTTTCCTTCAGCAAGCTAAGCGGAATGGAGACTCTGCCACCGTCTCCCTTCCGCAGCTAGCAGGTGTCAAGGCTCCGCCTAAATAGGCCCTCAAGAAGCATTCACTAGAGCGCTAACTGCTCTGGAAGTGCCCCCGCAGGAAGTGACTGGCTCTCCCTGACCCGCCCTCCGCGCAACGGTACTGGCTACCGCGTCGGACCGGGGCGGGCAGGAGTAAAGACGAGCACAGGCTTCTCAGTTTGCTGTAAGTATTCCCTCCCCCTTGTAATCAGGGTAGGGACGATGGTGTTAATCACACAAAACAGCAAGTGTGGCGATATTGCAATGCGTGTAATTTAAAGTGAATAAGTGTCTTTTTAAAATATGAGTACACAGGTTAAAACATCGTTTTTAGATCAACAATGAGTTTTAAAATTATGCGGGCAAATCACAATTCTTACATGCATCAGTATTAGTGCAGCACGAGGCACGTTTGTGTTTCCTTCAGCAAGCTAAGCGGAATGGAGACTCTGCCACCATCTCCCTTCCGCAGCTAGCAGGTGTTAGGGCTCCGCCTAAATAGGCCCTCAAGAAGCATTCACTAGAGCGCTAACCGCTCGGGAAGTGCCCCCGCAGGAAGTGACTGGCTCTCCCTGACCCGCCCTCCGCTTAACGGTACTGGCTACCGCGTCGGACCGGGGCGGGCAGGAGTAAAGACGAGCACAGGCTTCTCAGTTTGCTGTAAGTATTCCCTCCCCTTTGTAATCAGGGTAGGGACGATGGTGTTAATCACACAAAACAGCAAGTGTGGCGATATTGCAATGCGTGTAATTTAAAGTGAATAAGTGTCTTTTTAAAATATGAGTACACAGGTTAAAACATCGTTTTTAGATCAACAATGAGTTTTAAAATTATGCAGGCAAATCACAATTCTTACATGCATCAGTATTAGTGCAGCGCGAGGCACGTTCGTGTTTCCTTCAGCAAGCTAAGCGGAATGGAGACTCTGCCACTGTCTCCCTTCCGCAGCTAGCAGGTGTCAGGGCTCTGCCTAAATAGGCCCTCAAGAAGCATTCACTAGAGCGCTAACCGCTCGGGAAGTGCCCCGCAGGAAGTGACTGGCTCTCCCTGACCCGCCCTCCGCGCAACGGTACTGGCTACCGCGTCGGACCGGGCGGGCAGGAGTAAAGACGAGCACAGGCTTCTCAGTTTGCTGTAAGTATTCCCTCCCCCTTGTAATCAGGGTAGGGACGATGGTGTTAATCACACAAAACAGCAAGTGTGGCGATATTGCAATGCGTGTAATTTAAAGTGAATAAGTGTCTTTTTAAAATATGAGTACACAGGTTAAAACATCGTTTTTAGATCAATAATGAGTTTTAAAATTATGCAGGCAAATCACAATTCTTACATGCATCAGTATTAGTGCAGCGCGAGGCACGTTCGTGTTTCCTTCAGCAAGCTAAGCGGAATGGAGACTCTGCCACCGTCTCCCTTCCGCAGCTAGCAGGTGTCAAGGCTCCGCCTAAATAGGCCCTCAAGAAGCATTCACTAGAGCGCTAACTGCTCTGGAAGTGCCCCCGCAGGAAGTGACTGGCTCTCCCTGACCCGCCCTCCGCGCAACGGTACTGGCTACCGCGTCGGACCGGGGCGGGCAGGAGTAAAGACGAGCACAGGCTTCTCAGTTTGCTGTAAATATTCCCTCCCCCTTGTAATCAGGGTAGGGACGATGGTGTTAATCACACAAAACAGCAAGTGTGGCGATATTGCAATGCGTGTGATTTAAAGTGAATAAGTGTCTTTTTAAAATATGAGTACACAGGTTAAAACATCGTTTTTAGATCAACAATGAGTTTTAAAATTATGCAGGCAAATCACAACTCTTACATGCATCAGTATTAGTGCAGCGCGAGGCACGTTTGTGTTTCCTTCAGCAAGCTAAGCGGAATGGAGACTCTGCCACCGTCTCCCTTGCGATGGTACCTGCCTCTGCATCCGTCCATTCCCATGTGAGTGTAATGCCCCAAACATCATTGAATGCTGAAACTCCTGCACGTGGAATTCCTGGAGCCAACTGGGCAGCAGCGCGAGATTCCATGGAGAAAGTGGTAGTGCGCTCTGCTGTGGTTATTGAGCAGAAACAGATGGTGGCGAATCAGGCAGCTCAATGGGCCCGGCACCCGATCTATAGTGTGAAGGATGTGTGGAGTGATGGAAGACTATGAGCCCTTCATACAGCAGTATACCCTTAAGCACATGTCCGCCGCGCTGATGGAATTGTGGGAAGTGTTTCCAGAGTACCGCACTGCAGATTATCTATGACATATGAGACAGAGTATATGTTATAAACATGGCCTAAATTAGGTTTTTAGCAATGTGACTACACTGGTGGGTGACCAAGGCAGGTTACTCCAAAAGGCTCCGGCAGGTTACTCCAAAAGGCTCCAATGTCAGGGACACAGCACCCCATGTGGAACGTTCGTCCCATCTATCATCCTGAAATACCGGAAATGTGCAACTCCACAGATACTGTAATAAGACCGCTAGACAGCGCTCGGTTTCAAGAGCAATGGATCTACACTCCTTGGAAAAGGAGCGAGGTCCTTTCCCTAAAGAGCCAGTTGCCAGATCCAAGGAAAAACCCCACTGCATATTATAAGGAATTGATATAGGCGGCCTCCTCCACAGTGATGATGCTAGCTGACATAGTTATTTTTTGGCTTGTTGGTACCGGTGGATATATGGAGACAGGTCCACATACAGGACCATGCATTGGAGCTGGGTGGCACATGGGACAAGATCAGAGCATGGCGTAAGGAGCGCAAGCCTGGTGAGAAGCCCAAAGCAGAGCCATTGACTTTACCAGAGAGTATTATTGTCTACATGCACTCCCTTATCCCACGGAAGAGAGTGGATTGGGATAAGTTGACTGCGTGTCATGAGAAGAAGGACGAGAGTGTGTCGGGTTATTTTACCATATTTGAGGGTTTTTCTACATTTTAGTCATCAGGATTTGTCAAAAGAGGGTGGTGTTAGTTTGTTTGTGAACAGATTTGTCACTAATTTGCTCCCTGAGGTTGCAACCAGGTTGCAGGCCTCGGAAAGTACCTGGACGACTTCCTCTCCATTGGTCATATTGAGTATGGCACAGTATTATGAGCATAGAGGACAAGGAAAATATAGAGAAGAAGTCAAAAGATATGAGAAAAGGGTGTTGATGCAGCAAGTTGCAAGAGGAGGGGGAAGTGGACATGGTTCAGGTTCAGGTCCACGGCCACCTCAATCTAACAGGGGTGGTGCTTGAGGTGCACCTGTGGGACCCAACCAATGTGTGTACTGTAAGAAAGACGGACATTGGCAGAACGACTGCCCGGTACTGTTGCAGAGAGGTGGGGCTCGAAGAGGTTGGGGTTTTGGAGGTTGAGGACGTGGAGGAGGAGGCCGAGGGGGATGCAGTCAGAGGGCATGTCTTACAATAGACAGAGCGGGAACTATTTTGACGACCCTCAGGAAGACAATACTACCATGACGACTATGATATGGACAAAGTGACGGGGTTGTCTCACAGTTATAACAGCCAGGGACAGGGTAAGGGACTAGTTCCTGTGCCTGTAGATCAGCTTGGACCTTATGTTACTGCAGATCTAAAAGGTACTACTGAAAAAATATGTGTCAATACAGGGGCTATGAATAGCTTTGTTTCCCGCTCACTGGTCCCGAGGGCAGCTCTGTCTGGCCAAAACAAGGTTTTGGTGGGTTTCTCAGGCACACCGGTTGCTAGCCCCATTTTCAAGCCTCTCGCTTTTATTATTGGCTCCTTTACGGTTGACTCACCATTTCTACTGACGTCAATTTGTGGGGAGAACTTATTAGGACTGGATCTGTTAAAAAGGTTGCATGCAACAATGTACTGTTCCCCAGACGGTGTTTGCATGACTCTTGGTCTGCAAGTGGCTCGTGACAAACAATGCCTTGCCAAAGATCCCTCCCTTCCTCCTAAGTTCCGAGATGTACCACACATGCTATAGGCTACGGGTGAAACTGATGTGTGGTTGCTCCAGATCCCACCAGTCTCTATACAGATCAAAGATAATGCAAGAATGCCTTGAATGCCCCAATACAAGATATCCTAGGCAGGAGAAAGGGCTTTGTTGCAAATAATACAGGAGCTGATTAAGTCTGATGTGGTTGAAGAGACAGCAGCAAAAGTGTGCAAAAGCTAAGGATGGGCCAAAATTCCGTTCTGCTTGTGAAATTTGCGGATTTTCGGCAATTTCGCGATCTGCGAATCTCGCGAAATTGACAAAAATTCGCTCGCGGATGGGTTTTCTTTTTTTTTTGATGGCCAGCTCACTCAAGGGACCCCTGCGCCCTTCGGCGCGATGGCAGTAACACACACATGGTCACTGGAGACAACTCTTCTGGCACTTTACGCAGCTGTAGTGTAGAAAAGCACTATACATTTACCCAACGAGGTACCACTTACTGGATTAGCCAGTAGAAAGTACTCCATTGCAAATCGCAAAAAAATCTGCGAGTTCACGGGAAAATCCATGAACTTGCGGATTTTTTGTGATTTCGCACGAATTTGCGGACCGCAGAACCACAAAATTCACCCATACTTAGTAAAAGCCCTATTATCCCTATCCTAAAAAAGGCACCCTTGTACTCTTCTGATGCCTACCCTGATGTTTATCATTTTGTCATTGACCTTAGAGAGGTTAATAAAATTGTGGTTCCCCAGTATCCTGTGGTCCTTGACATTACAACGATCCTGACCATGATTCCCCCGTCAGCCAAATTCTTTTCAGTGATAGATTTGAAAAATGCTGTCTTTAGTATTCCAATCCCTCCAGATAGCTGATATCTATTTGGATTTGCAATAACCAGTCAAAGCTTTAGATTCTGTCGTGCTCCACAAGGCTATACAAAAAGCTCAAGTATTTTGGTAATGTGTTGGTGCAATACGTTGACGATCTTGTGGCATCGGACACTGAAAAAGGATGTAAAGAATCCAAGGTTAAATTACTACTGCATTTGACACACCATGGACAAAAGGTGCCCCATAGCTGAGTTCCAATATTGTCGACAGGAGGTCACCTACTTAGGCCACCTACTGTTGAAGGAGGGTTGCAAACTAACACCTGAGCACATAGCAGCATTCACTAATATGCCTGTTCCTAAGACCCAAAGCGAGGAACGCGCGTTCCTGGGGATAACTTTGCATTGTCTGCACTGGATCCCAAACTTTTCCTTACTAACAAAACCCCTTCTTTATCCTACCACCAAGGACCTACATGAACCCCTACCTTGGACACCTCCATGCCAACAAGCTTTTGAACAATTAAAGGTTGCGCTTTGTTCTGCTCCTGTTCTTGGCACTCCTGACTGCCAGAAGCCTTTTGTGCTCTATGTACATGAGGCGGAAGGTTGTGCGCTTTCTGTTCTGATACAGGGTTTCGTGGTAAGGGGAGACCCTGCGCATACTTCTCCGCTATCCTTGATAATGTCACCGGAGCTCTCCTGATTTGTCTGAAAGCTGACGCGGCATCTATCAGACAATCGGCCAGGTTCGATCTTGATACTGACCTCACAGTTATGGTACCTCATGCTGTGGACACGCGTTTGAACAAGCTACTAGACCCAGTATGGCAGAATGATAATATCCCTAAGGTTGCCACGCACTTGGTAAAACACTGTCTTATCTGTCTAAAACACAATCCTGGGAGGGGCACCCCTACACCTGCTGGTCATTTTTCATCACCTTCCTTCCCTTTCGAGGTTCTTCAGATGGATTTTATCAAAATGGAATGAGTAGATAATTTGAAATATGTACTAGTGGTAGTGTGTGCATTCAGTAAATGGAATGAGGCTTACCCCACTAAGGAGAATACGGCCATGGCAACGGCAAAATCACCTTCAAAACAGTATTTCCCATGCTACGGATTGCCACGCGCGATCTGGAGTGACAATGGGAGCCATTTCAATGCCAAAGTCATTGATTTGGTGTGCAAGGGCTGCAAAATATGTAGAAATTTGATGCAGCAAACCACCCCAATCAGCAGGCCTGGTTGAGAAGTACAATGGTACTCTCAAGCTAAAGCTAGTGAAAATTCATGAAAATACATGATTGCAATGGCCAGAGGCGTTGTCCTTACCATTTTTATCTACGAGAGTAAACAGTGCATTCTAGGACAGGGTTATCACCATATGAAGTTGTCTTCGGGTGCCCTTCTAATGTCTGGGGCCTCCCAAGACCCAAACATTTCTCCAAGATAGAGTACCCTCTTTTGATAGACTATCTGTATCAATTGTCTAAAGACATTTGTTTTATCCACCAAAAGATACACACCACTCTGCAACCAGTACCAGAGGGGCCCGGGCATCGACTACAGCCCGGGGACTATGTGATGGTTTGACATTTCCAGCGCAAAACCTGTCTGGAGCCGAGGTGGGAAGGACCTACCCAGGTGCTACTTGCCACTCATACAGCTGTCAAACTAGACGGGCGGAAGCACTTGGTCCATGCATCGCACGTGAAGAAGCTGCCTCTGCTGCTTCCATATGTTGCCTGGGTTCTGGACGGGATCACCGACCAGGAAGGTGAGATGGTGCCTCGCTTCATTCCTTTCCCTGATGCCCGGTTGAGAGGGGCACAGACGGATGAGGAGAGTGACAAGGCCTTATTCGAGGCAATTCCCCCTGAGATAAGGGCCGCCCGGATGCTCCAGCTCTTGATGTATAAACACCTGAGTCCAGAGGCCCAACTGAATATGAATTCTTGTCTCTGTAGATGAACAAGTGCCTGGGCGTACCAGGTACAATCTGCGGCCCCGACCGAAGGACAGTGCGCCAGAAGGGCAATCCTAGAGCTATGGAACGAGTTGAGCTTAGGGTGTAGGTGCTGTGACTCAGGTGCCTACTTTAGACTAGAGTGAAGAAGACTGGTGCACTGCCCTGGACACCGGACAGGACCATTAAGGGTCTTTGCCCAGGAAGGAGGTTGCCGGATCCTGAAAGAAGAAGGATTTGATTCTCAGTAAGAGCCGCCATTGTTTCCAGCAAGGGCTGCAATCGTGCAGTTCCTCTGTAGGAGTAATTAATGAACAGTGGGAGCCTGCCTGTGAGGCTCATAACGGACACAGGAAAGAAGAATACCCCTCTGGTCGGTTGTATTTGTGGTTCCAATTCTTAAAAGTTTTTTCTATGTACCTGTTTGGTCGTGCAATCATGAGAAAGGAGCAGTCTTTGGTGGTTTCTCCGATGCAGCAGAATGGTACAGGGTGGTCCAGTTGGTCTACTGGAAGTAGGGTGTGGTGGTGGTGTTTATTCTTCTGGTGATGATAGCACTATTTCGGGTAGCCTGGTATTTGGAGGAATAACACCCTGTGCATACTTTAATAGGGACTACCCCGGTTCCAGCTGAGCACTCGTTTATTACATTGGCCCAGCATAAAGAAAGACATAGAGAAACTTACACGTAGAATGCATTCATCCAAATACTTCATCAAGTACATAGAACTACAAATGCCATGAAGTGTTAGGCATGTGGACTGCTCCCCTCAGTTATGCATATACATGACTTACTGATATTGTTGCTATTGTCATTTGTAGGTAGCTGTGAAGCCTAGTTTCAACTGCTCTCTATGGTTTATATGCATTACTATGCGGATGCAATGAAAATTACTCAGGCTGACTATGAGGCAGTTTTTGATTATATAGTGGTACATAAAGGATATACAGCAACATAAGGTATACCTATAGTCTGAGAAATGTGTCAGTGAGCATAAATAGTTTGTCTCTCAAGATTTGCCACAAGTGAAAAGATTAAGGGGGAGGGGGAGACATCCCTTAAGGATAAGAACCCTCACTCACCCGAAGGTGACATGCTTCATCATTTGGGTCCTCCTTACCAATGTTGAAAACCTAGTCAACACTGGGAGCTACTACTTCGGGATAACTTAAGGAAGGAGCTCAGAGATGTTTTTTTGGTAAGGAATAGGATGATAATCCCATATGAGAGCTGTAGGGTGTAGTGAGGTGTGGAGCGCTGTGAAAAGTGTTAAGTGGTGATGTTAAAACTGCCTAGGTAGAATCACAGAACATTACTTTAATAATGTGTTATACCTGACAGGATTAAAAGAAAGAGAACAGCACAGTGGTATTGATTTAAAACCACTGTCACTCAGTGGTCGACATGTTTCAGCCTCTTGATCACTACCCGTGTATCAGCGGCTTTCTTCAGGACCAGATTAATACAGTGATAATGCTGCTGCACTATTAAGTGTAAACCATATAAGTGATAATAAGGATAATTTATACAGAACCGGTATTCCTGTTTGTCTTGTCTGTCAGGTCATACCCAGGTATCTATAAATAAAAACACATGTGGTAGAAAAAGGAGAGAGAGACACACAAAAACCTCATGCTATGCTTGATAATCACATTAACTGCACTTGTCAACATGTCACAAGTGTCATACCGTTTGGAACTGGTAGCAAGGACTTACCCTCAAATGTAGGATATTCCTGCCTCACCTCTACCTGGCAGACTGCTCTGGAAGGAGGCCCCGCACTGCGGGAACAGTTGTATGTATAAGTGTCTAAAAACAGTACACTCATCTGTATACACAAATCTATTCATTGTCATATGAGTGTCTAATGTTATGCACCCAAGTTGATACACACCCACTTAATGCAGAGACCTGAGGCACCCAACCACTATAATGTCAGGAAGCCACATCGTTAAGTTCGAAAAGGCAAGTGTATATGGCATAACTACAAATTATCAAAGACAGATCTACTGTTTATAAAGTCAAACAGTGAAAAACGCTACGAAATTAAAATAAAGACAAAGACAAAAGAAGGTTTCTAGAGGCCTTACCTATCCGTCGGTACCTCGTCACCCTCGAGAGCCAGTCCCGGGAGGTACCGACTGGTAGGTCGACTGTCACTTAAATAGTATGTGTCTGATTGCTCGCAGCCTTGAGAGCGGGGTCCTCACAAGCTATAGGAGGCCATGGATTGCCTGCATTTCCGCTGCGCATGTCACGAAATACGCGCTAGTTGTTCGCGCATGTGTTAGAACTTGATAGTTACAGATGCTAAACATTCGCGCATGCGCTTGTGCTACAAAAGTAGTGACGCTTATATGTGCCCTCGCGCTTGCGCCCAGAGCCGCTGTTTTATGCAGAATCTCATCCCCGTGTATCCCTATGCTAGCAGTGGGATAAACGCGAGTGTTATGCACCTTGAAGCTAGTGGAATTCTCACCGTTATTGTGTGAGCACAAATACCAGATAGTTGTTTATAATAAAGGTATAAAAGTATAAAAGGCCAGCTATTACTTCATTTTACATTGATAGTAATGCTTGCAATTTCAAACTATAAGCCCCATATTTACACAATGGAATGAGTCGATCTCGAAGTAGGTGATGTATTGATCACTAACAGTGCATGTTAAAATGAAATAGGATGAAAAAAGAGAGAAGAGACAGACTACCATACACACTGTATTGTGATAAGGGGACAGACATTCTGCTCATACTGTCACCCATATGGGTCCTCTAATCGAATCTAGAAAATGCCCCCAAACCTGAGAATCAAGATCTCTATATTCAGTTGCTATGAGGGAAAAAGCAATATCAATTTTTTTACTTATTGAATAGATGACCAGGGAATATCCTCGTTGAGGCCCTGGGTGTCTGTACCAAGTTTGTACACCCATTGTTGTTCCTTTCTGAACAGAAATTTCGTGGGGTCACTTAACTGTGGTGGGATCTATGGTTTTTCTAGTACCACCCAACGCAAGTCAGTATCCACGTGCCCTTTGTCTAAGAAATGATTAGCGAGTTTTGTGGATCGTTTGCCACATCTGATGGTGCTTTTATGTTCCTGAATGTGTGTCTTAATTTTTCTAGTAGTCATACCTACGTACCGAAGTAGGCATGGACACCATATCAGGTAAATTAGACGCTCACTATTACAATTAGTGTGTTTGTTGATTTTCCATGGGTGAGATGTGCCTATATCGATTTCGAGGGTTCTCTCTGTTTGTGGACACACTGTACAGGTACCACACGGGAAATGTCCTACCACTTGCGGCATGTTCCACAATGTAGTCTGAAGCCCAGTGTTCTTCTGTCCATGTGGGCGTGTGTGAACTAACTTATCCCGCAAGTTTGCACTCCGTTTGTACGCAAATAGTGGTCTTTCTAAGGTATTGTTCGCCAAATTAAGAACTCCCCAATGTTTATTAATACTCTTTTTAACTGAGTTGGAGAAGCTTGAAAAAGTATTGACAAACGTGATTCTCTGGTTAGTATCTTTGGTGGGTCTCATTTCTAGTAGAGCTTCTCTGTTATTATTAGCTGCTCTTTTTTTGGAATTACGAATGAGCTGTGTAGGGTAGTTCTTTTCTTTGAGATCTCGTGTCAAGTTCTTGGCATGTTCTTCATATTTCACCAGTTCAGTACAGTTCCTTCTAATGCGTAAAAATTGACCAAAAGGCAAATTTTCACGGAGAGCTCGTGGGTGGTAACTGTAGAACGGCAAAAGAGAATTGCACGAAGTTGTTTTTTTTGTATAGTTCTGTGACAAGTACTCCGTTTTTTGGTTTGATCAATAGGTCCAGGAATGGTAAACTCTCTCTTGAACATTCCAAGGTGAACCGTAGGAATTTATCCTGCTGATTGAGCCAATTATGGAAAGTTTTTAACGTGTCTTCGTCGCCTCTCCAGATGACAAAGATGTCGTCTATGTATCTTTTCCAGATACATAGATTGCCAAATAATGGGTTGCTCTGTGCGAGTATAGTCTCCTGTTCAACCTTATGAACATACAAATTGGCCAAACTGGGGGCACAAACGCTGCCCATACACGTCCCTGAAGTTTGGAGGTACAGTTGGTCCTCGAACTTAAAGAAGTTCTCTTTCATAACCTTCCTTGCACAGAACATAACAAAGTCGAAGGGCGTTATGCTATCCCATACCTGGGTTTCAAGCATGAATTTGATGGTAGTCAAGGTTTCTTCTTGTGGAATACACGTGTGTAATGACTCCACGTCAAATGATATGAGCCACTCAGTTGTTTGGTCGAATGATAAATCTTGGATTTCAGTAAGTAGATGCTTAGTATCTTGGATAAAGGTAGGCATCTGTGATACCAGTGGCCGAAGGAAAGAGTCCACAAATGTCGATAGAGGTTCCAACAGGGAACCTAACCCGGAGACAATTGGTCTTCCTGGTGGTGGTCTAGCAACCTTATGTATTTTGGGAAATACTTAAAAGTAAGGTGCTATGGGAGTGTTTACCACTAGATAGGAAGCCTCATGGTCGGTGATCCATTTCTTCTCTTTAGCTTCATCCACCTTATTGCTGATCTCATTTGTCAAGCGTTTGGTCGGATCCATAGGTATTTTGTGGTAAGAATTGATGTCACTTAGTTGTCGTAAGCACTCATTTCTGTGAGTGTCTTTGTCCAGAAGTACCACCGCTCCCCCTTTATTAGCAGGTTTTTATAACTAACTCAGAATTGTTAGCCAAATTTTGTAATGAAGTTTTCTCAGTTTTTTTTTTTTTAAATGTTTTTATTGGCAATTTTTACGTAATTAATACATTACCCCCCCCCACCCCCCCTTTCCCTGACCAAGAGCATGTCGAGGAGAAAAAAAAAGACAAAAAACATAGATACATAGATAAATTAATAAGCCACTATATACCAACATACTATAGAAATAATCCCGAATGTGCTGTATGATTCCAAAAAAGGTATGCATATACATAATACCACAAACTTAATATATACATACATCATCTGTTGATCTAAGCTACGTTATAGGGATACAAAATAATATATATGTAATTAATACAATAATCCATGATTGCTTATACAGTTATAAAAGGAGTACATATGTGTATACAACTATATGCTTATTACATACATGCATCGGTTAATTTTCACTGTGCTTAAGAACTACAAAGAAATATATATGTAAATAATACTATATACGCTAAATGAAATCAAGTATGTCTCTGGATCCATGATAGCATTGGTGACCAGATCCGCATACCCATTAATCTTTTTTTAACGCCTTTGTTTTTATAAATTGCGACCTCCAGACTACAGGTGGCTAAAAACCTAGCCCTCCATTGTTGAAATGCCGGTGGCTCTGGATCTAACCAAGCTGATGCAATTGTAAGTCGAAGTATTGCCATGGCCACAAATATTAGCCACTGACTGTTTGTCTGCAATTCCCGGTTTGCCACACCAAGCATTATTTCTTCAGTTGAGATTTCTATTCTTGTTTCACAGACCTCTGATAAGAATTCCGAGATATCATTAATCAGCTTAATAAGAGTGTTACATGTAGCAAATATATGAATAATATCGGCCCCATATAGTGCACAACGAGGGCATGTTGTTCGCTTCCCTGTTCCCCATTTAGTAATCTTCTTAGGGGTATAGTAAAGGCAGAAGAAGGTTTTGTAAAATTGTGCCTGTAGTTTTATTGACATCAATGAATTCAAGGCTAAGTCGTATGCCATGCGGGGAATATTTGACTGTACTTCTAGTTGTTCCTGCCAAAATGCGTATTGTTTCTCCATATCATCTAGGGCCATTACATTAAAATATTCATAGATTTCCCCGATCCTGAGAGTTTCTTTGTTCCTACATAGATTGTCAATCAGTTGATTATTCAGGAATTTCTCCCGACCACCAGTTTTCTTTGTTAGAAAATCTCTAACTTGTAAGAACTTGAAAAAATCCCTATGGCTGATATTATATTCCTCATGTAGATCCTCAAACATCTTGAGGCAGCCTTGTTTATAAAAGCAGCCCAGTTGCACCATCCCCGCCGATACCCATCTGTTTATGCAGGTATCATGAAATATTAGTGGTAGATCGTTATTGCTATTCATTGGTGTGTAAAATGAAAATCGCCCGAGCCCCAACACCTTGCGAATACTACTCCATGCTTTATATGCCCCTCTAATAGTCATAAAAAAAAAAAAATCCACTCGAATTAGGCTCGAATCGTCCAATCACTTTAATTAATGGGGACTCAAAAATTTATTCGAAACTCTTGGCGACCAGATTGGCACCGATAATTGATAAAATAGTATCCAAACACCAACATGGATTTATTCCAGGAAGGTCAACAACGGACCATGTTCAAAGGGTGATCTCATTGTTCGACTATGCAGAATCTTCAGGAGACCCTATGGCGCTTATACTTCTCGACGCTGAGAAAGCTTTCGATAGGGTCTCCTGGAGATTTTTATGGACGGCAATGCTCTATAGTGGAATTAATGACAAATTTATCACAGCTGCTCGAGGACTTTATAATAAACCGAGTGCGAGAGTATTAGTTAATGGGCTCCTATCAGAAAATTTTGCAATCACAAGAGGAACCAGGCAGGGATGCCCCTGCTCACTGCTTTTATTTGCAATATATATCGATCGTTTTATTCGTTGGTTAGATAACTGTGTATATATATCACCAATCACAATACGTAGGCATAATACTAAAACATTGGCATATGCCGACGATATCGCGATTGTCACCAGCGACCCCTGTATAGCTATGCCGGTAATAGAAGAAGAGGCATACTTATTTGGAGTCGTGTCTGGATACAAATTGAATTCTAATAAAACTCAAATCGTGTTAAACAACAAGATTGTGATGGTTGATCCAAGAGTGACTGAGGAGGCCGTATACCTAGGGGTAACAATAAGTGCAAAAATCACAAACATTGTCGATATTAACTTAAAACCTTTGATTTCCCGAACAAAGAAGGAAATGATCCGATTGGATAACCTACATTTAACTATAGGGGGCCATTGTAACTTGATTAAGATGGTTTTTTTGCCTCGATTCTTATATTTCTTTAGGACCATCTGCCTTGAATTCCCCCCCAAGATCTTTGTGACTATTGACTCCATGCTTTCTAGCTTTATTTGGGGATATAAGAAACCACGTCGAGCTCTTAAAAAACTGACATTACCGAAGGAAAAGGGAGGTCTATCCCTACCGAACTTTAAATTATATTACTGGGCTACTGTTATAAAATACTGTGCCTACTTGATCTCGAATGGTAGCAATAGTCAAGAGATCCCGACACCTCAAGAACTCCTATTAGGAGAAGATTGTGCCGGCTGCTTTTGGCGACATACAAATGATAACTACTTTAAGAAAGTCAAATTTAAGAAGTTTTCTCAGTTCTAGTCAGGTTTTGGAATTGTCTCGGGTTGCTGTTCATAATACCTTTAAAGTCATGCAGCACTGCTTCTTCAAAAGCGATGATACGTGCAGGGGTCAAATGTGTAGGAGGATTAAAAGTTGATTTCGGACGTAATCCTGTATTGACAATAAAGGATATACACCTGGGGCAGACGGAAAGGAGGGTACCATACACCCTGACGTTTGTATAAATGTTTTCACAGTCCACGAAAATGTCACATGTTTACAAAATGAAGTACTAAACTTCCAAGGTTTCAATGTCACTGAATACTTAAATGTTTCCAAGAGCGCAATATAACTGAAGATAAAGCTATTCCCGTTCCTGTGATAAATGCAACAGCTAGTTTCTGTGTTCAAGGGTCAGGTAATGTTTCCGTAAGACAGCTTCATTGTTATTATACCTACCAATTGAATACTACTAGTATTCCACCCTTGCTGACACCTCCCAATAAATATTTAATCTGTGGGGAACAAGCTTATACCTGGATTCCTAGAGGGTGGTCTGGCTGGTGTTATCTCACCTTATCTCACCTTCCTTCCGCCACCTGTTTTTCTTGCACCATCCAATTACCACAAATATCATACGTTGCATCATAGGGACCTTCCTGTGCACCGGGTTAAAAGAGTTGTCAGTACAGATGATATTGACCAAACAGTTACCTCCCTCCAGCAATTAACTGATATAATGAAGGGTATTGTGCCGTTCTGGGGTCCCATATTTAATTGCAGTGACATACGTTGCCTTGCCAGAGTAGTTGAGGGAGTCATTAACACTACTGCTGGTATACTGACTAATATTACAGTTGACCTCCAAGCTACAAGACTCGTCTCGCTTCAAAATTGGATGGTTTTAGATGTCATTCTAGCTGACTAGGGTGGACCATGCCGGGTCATCGGCCGCAGTTGCTGCGTTTATATACCCAATAGTACCCCGACTGTATATTCTTCAATACAGATATTAAACAAACTTGCCTCAGAGATATACCAAGACACAGGTTCATGGTCCCTCACAGGGTGGCTCTGGGGTCTGCTGGCTTAATGGGTTGGTAGATAGTTCTTGTCCTAACAGCCATCGCAGGGGTCACATTTGCCTGTTGTTTGTGCATCAATTGCCTCTCAGCCTGTTGCCCGTATTGTGTGAGTAAACTCACCACCAGCATTACACTGCCCAAACAGGATAATAAGTACTCCCCCATGATGATGCAAGAAATTCAATAATGCTGATTGACGAAGGAATATTTGAATATTAAATGACGTTTCTTTCATGCTTGATTTGGTTTGATTTTGTTTTGCAATATGAATGACTATGTAGGGTTGTAAAGACCCTGCTGGATAGCAATAAGGCTTTTAGCCACATATGCTAAACGGAGGGTCTATTATGTTTGAAATTACCCTTCCCGTTGTGCACTTACACATGCTATATTAGGTTAGCAATATGTGGCTAAATAGACGCCATTTGTATTCATGTTATGCAACCCACTGAGTTATCCTCGCAACATGTAAACTTTAGTTAGCTTGTGTGACTCCATTTTGTATTCCGCAATCACAAGAAGACTGCTTGGGCTAGGCCTTATTTTTAATCTGCTTGCCTCGGCAGCACACTGTGTTTCACTATTATTTTTTCTCTCCTGTTCAGCACTGTAACCCGACTTGCTAATGAACTGATGTTCTTTCTTTGCATTCCAATCTCAATGTGTAGCTCTGCTCTCACGTTAGGAGACACTGAGTAACCTTGGGCTACTGATAGTGCACCCATCTGGCAGGTGTTAGCTCATCTCTCTATACCTCCTTTGTTCATGCCCGGCTCAAGCCGGTATCTTTCCATTAGAGGCGTGGGCGAAGTCTCAAGAAGGTTGTATTATGTATTAGCATACCCTGGGGCGTCAGTCCCCTCTGCAGACATCTTAGTGGTAAAGGCCTGACTGGGCTCCTCTGCAGAGTATATGCTGAATAAAGTAAGCTCGTATTCTCTACTATCTGACTGACTCTTCATTTTGGGGAAGGCATAGCAGGTGGTTGTAAATTACCCGCGTGGCCCTAGAGGGCCCCGTTCTTCAGAGAAACAATGTAATTTGGGGCTGTCAACGTATCCGAAAGGCGGCAAGGGGATAGACAAGGTAACTTCCTTCCTTCTGTTTGAACGATATCATTGCTGATGGCACTAATGGCCCATTCTAGCATCTGATCAATCAAAGTCAGTTTTACCAGCAGAAATGAAACACCGCAATTGCCCGCTTTTTTCCTACCCATGATCAAGGCAGGGGACCTGTATACAAAGGGCATGAGTAAATAACAGCAAACTTACACAAACAAGGGTCCTGAAACAAAGTAGAGACCACTATTCAACATTTTAAATTGTAAACAGTACCTTTTAGATGTTAGTTCAATTTCCAGAAGTGGCTTGGTAGCTTTGGCGACCTCAGATCAAATTGGAGGTTTGACGGTAAGCCTCAAGAGAGTGGGCCCTGCCCAACCTCAAACAGGCGCATATGGGCTCAGACTGGCCATCTCTTTGCCCAGTGTTTGCCCAGGCACGTCTCACAAAGCGGGGAACTCCAGGCAAAAGAAAAACACACCTCCGGGTGCGGGACGAATGCCGTGAGTGGTGGCTGGCATGAGTGTCTCTGGTTCCTATGGTCCTGCCCCCCACCAGCAGTCAAGACGGGCATTCCACAAAGCGGGGGTCCAAGGCAAAAGAAATGTGTTCCACGAGGCATGGGATGAATGGCGTGAGCGGCGGCTGCCACAAGCCTCTCTGGGCGTCCAGTTGTTCTTTTGCGGTAGGGGGACTTGAAAGAAAGCTTTGAAGGGCACAGAAGTCCACCCTTCCTGCAGTGGCTTCAGACTCACTACAGGGTGGTATGCTGCTTTAGTGTATGAACAGGGCACATCCTATCCAGTTGTAAGTGTGAGGCTCCTACCTCTCATCTCCCAGGATGGTCTAATGTTGCTGTGGTGTGAATTAACCCTAAAAAATGAAAAATCAAGAGGCGTTTGGACAAACAGAAAGATTTGGTTTAATTAAACACAGCAGCTGGGAGGCAGAGCTCAGAGGTCGGGTCTGTAGACTGTCTCAGAATACAAGGGTGTTTTGCCAATTCTTATACATTTCACAAAGTATAATAAAACGATTGCCTGACCCCCCAACACCCTCTGTGATTTACCCTATGTGCACACTCGATTTTGAGCATTGGTGGCATTATTTTAATGTGAACAGTGTTCAGAATGTTTGAAAATGTTTGAAAATGATTTACGATTTTAACTTCATTTAAACTTGCTATTTTGCACACGTACATTTCTACCTCTCGGCTCCCGCCTCGTTCCCCGCAGCTGTGTGCTGTTTGAGTGGAGGGCGTGGAGACCTGCACCAGAACGCGCAGGGCGGTTCCGGCACCACATAGGGCGGAGCTGATTGCAAGCTCCGCTCGTCTTTTAAGCTTGGTAGCTTCACTGCTCACTGAGGATTGCGGTGAGTAGGCGGCTGCCTGACCCCCCAACACCCTCTGTGATTTACCCTTTGTGCACACTCGATTTTGAGCATTGGTGGCATTATTTTAATGTGAACAGCGTTCAGAATGTTTGAAAATGTTTGAAAATGATTTACGATTTTAACTTCATTTAAACTTGCTATTTTGCACACGTACATTTCTACCTCTCGGCTCCCGCCTCGTTCCCCGCAGCTGTGTGCTGTTTGAGTGGAGGGCGTGGAGACCTGCACCAGAACGCGCAGGGCGGTTCCGGCACCACATGGGGCGGAGCTGATTGCAAACTCCGCTTCCTATATATCTAATGTGTCAGAGAACGCGCAGTGGGCGAGCGCAGCGGGCGCGCCGGTGGCGCGCCAAAGGCGCGCCTAAGGCAAGCCCGTCTGCGCCCGTCCGCTCCCGGCCCGCGCCCAGCGCCGGTCATTATGCCCAAATGGACTCATTGATACGCCGTAGCTGGTCCAGAGAAAGTCTCCTAGACCTTAGACCCCTATCAGTTGATAACCACTTGAGGTACAACCCGACGCTAGCCCAGCAAAGCTACATTTGCCCTAATTGCCACTTCTCCCTGCAACCTGCGTTACCCAATACTTGCAGGGTTACTAGAGAGAGCTGCCGTAGCACCCTTCCGCGTGATTTAAAGGCTTGTTTGATCAACTGCCGTTCCCTGCCTAAACACGCTAGTGACAGCTGGCTCTCCCTTACAACGAATGCCTGGGACCTGATGTTCCTCACGGAAACTTGGAACAAAGAGTCCTCGCACCCCGACATCGCCCTAGCTGTCCCTCCAAACTATTAATTTGCTGGGCTTAATAGATCTGGTTCAAAGACAGGAGGAGGAATACCTATTATTCTCAGAGCCCACTGGACAATCTCTTCTAGGAAACTAGACAATTTGGGCCCCATTGAATCTATGTATTTCTGCATTTCCGAGGCAGCTCTCCTCATCTGTGCAGGGGTACTTATCTACAACCCACCTAACACCCCCCCCATCTATATTACTGAATTAATGTCGAGGTTAGCTGACCTCTCACTAAAACATTCGCACTTTACTGTCCTGGGGGATTTTAACCTACATGTAGATGACAGTAACTGTGCAAAGGCATGTTCCTTCGTAGAGACCATGGAGGGTATTAACCTTCTGCAGAAAGTTGTTGGCCCCACACACTCTGCTGGGCACACGTTAGACCTTATTTTCACCAACTTACCTGGCCTCTCCACTTTCACCCCTCTCCCTGTGACTTGGTCAGACCACTTTACTATCCCTTTTAACCTAAAACTCGCCACTACTGTGACCCCAGTCTGCAGGTCGGAGAGGACGGGTAGAAAGTGGTTTAAAGTAACGCTTGAGGAGCTTGAGCTTGCTTTAGCCAAGCTCAAATGGCAACCCTCCGCGAACATAAATGAGGATGTTGCTAATCTAAATCAATACATCACCACGGCCATTGAAAATATTGCCCCCCTCACTACCCTTTCTTCAGCCAGAACCAAGCCCTCTGCTCCCTGGTTCTCCCAGCTGCTGCGGGAAGAAAAAAGTAAATGTAAAAAGCTTGAACGCCTCTGGCGTCGTACCTATGACCCAGGCGCCAAAATAACATACAGAGGGGCACTAAAAAATTTCCACAAACTCAAACAAACTGCCATGAGGGAATACTTTGCCAGTAAAATTAAATCTGCAGATAATAGTGCCAAGGCACTCTTCCAAGTAGTAAAAGACTTCACCAACCCTTCTGCCCTTCTGCACAAGACAGAGCCCTGTCAAGAACTCTGCGACAAATTATCCAATTTCTTTCATGAGAAAATTTCTCTCATCTATGCCTCTTTTAATACAGTGCATAACCTGGATACAGATGACACACCTCTCACCGATCTCAGCCCCAAGGATAAGAGGCTTAGGACGTTCAAATCGATCACCTTAGATTCTGCACTGAATAAACTCCATCTATGTAAATCAGGCTCACCCTTAGATCCTATGCCTGCTCAAGTTTTCTCCACAGTTGCTCTGGCGATTGTGCAACCTCTGCTGTCGATATGGAACTCCTCCCTTATATCAGGACAATTTCCGGACACTTGGAAGCAGGCAATTATTATCCCCCTTTTAAAGAAACCTGACGCGGACCCTGCTGTTCTCAGTAACTACCGCCCGATATCCCTGTTACCAAAACCTGCCAAAATTTGGGAAAAAATAGTACAGGAACAACTATCGGACTATATTGAAAGCCATGACCTGTTACATGACTCGCAATACGGCTTTAGGACCGGATATAGCACGGAGACTGCACTTCTAGAGGTGGCGGAGACCGTGCGGGAGACTGTGGACAGGGGAGAGGTAGCCATGTTAGTGCTCCTCGACTTGTCTGCAGCCTTCGATACGGTCTCCCATGCCATCCTCCTGAATAGACTCCGTGAGATGGGGATCCGCGGCACCCCTCTGGCCTGGATTACTTCCTTTCTTACAGGCCGCACACAACAAGTCTGGTGCCGCCTTTCTGGTCCAAAGACAGGAAACCTCTTGGCTGCGGGGTGCCCCAAGGATCTGCTCTGAGCCCCCTCTTTTTTAACATTTATGTTGCACCCCTAGCAAAGGTAATTGAGTCTCTGGGGGTAAGAGTGATATCGTATGCTGACGATACTTATTTTTTCTCTTAAAGATCACTCACCCTCTGGTTTTGACAACTTCAGAATCTGTCTCTCCAATATTGTGGCTTGGATGACTTCAAACACGTTAAAACTTAATACGGACAAGACTGAGGTGTTGTTTTTTAATCGGACGATCCCCTTATCCCCCTCCACCTGGTGGCCTGTGGAACTCAACCCACCACCTTCCCCGGTGAGGGTGGCCCGCAATCTTGGAGTTCAATTTGATATTGACTTATCTTTTAAAACCCAGATTCAGAAAGTCACCTCAGCATGCTTTGGGAAACTTCATATGATAAGAAAAATCTCTCCCTTTCTTCCCAAGGAAGCTTTGAAGACAGTGACACATGCCCTAATTACGTCACACTTAGATTACGCGAATAGTCTATATGTGGGACTACCTGCCTATCTGCTTCACAGACTGCAGATAGTGCAGAACGCCGCTGTTAGGCTAATTTGCAAAATCCCTTATCGGCACTCAATCTCCCCCCACTTGAAGAAATTGCACTGGCTACCGATTACTGCTCGCGTTAAATTTAAGGCCCTGGTACTAGCTTTTAGAGCTCTCAATGGAATAGGCCCTAAATACCTGAGTCACAGACTAAAACCAGTCCACTCCGCTCTCAATCTCAGATCGAACCACCTTCACCTGCTGTCAACCCCCCGATTTTGTTATGCGAGAAAGGGTGGCAGAGCCTTCACAGTGGCAGTATCCAAGCTGTGGAACTCTCTGCCCATCAGTCTTAGGACTATTGACACTGAATCTCAGTTCAGGGGCAAATTGAAAACCTTTCTATTTTCAGGCCACTAAGTCCTGCCCCTCTGTCCTGCATTCCTCAGCGCCGGGACACCCCCGTCGGGGGTAGCTGTGCGCTCAATAAATGTCAATAATAATAATAATAATAATATTCTCAAAAAGCACTTAAATCCGGACCTAAACCAGGAACCATAAATATGATTATACGATAGGGACAAAAGGTGGCTCTCGTTCTTGCATAGATATCGTGGGGCACAGTGTGTTTTTCCAGATGTCCGGCATGGAGAGTGTGTGATCAGTGTGCGTACAGTGTGCATGCTGTATCCTGATTGGTTGAGTGTTCCTAACTACATGTGACATCTAACTTTCTGGTATTTTGGGTATGTGAGCCCCTTCGACCAAAATAGTTTTTTTGAAGCCAGTCTCCTTAGACTTGTTTGTGGTGCAGCTGCCTATCTGGGGAATCGAATTGATCTGGGCTCTCCACGAGCCCACGTTTTTTCCCTGGGTTAAGTGTAATTCCACCTGTAGCATGTCAATCTATAAATATGGGCACAGCTTGCAGGGACTGCCTAATCATGTATCTTTGGCTGGCGGTAGCTGGGGATGGATTTGACAACAAAAATATAATTTCAATATTGCAAGTACATCCAATACGATGATCGTAACTATGGGTGCATACAGCATAATCATTGCTATTACAGGTACATACCACTTGGTCATTGCTATTAAGGGCACATAACTGGCATTACTGGTGTTGCAAGTACACAGGTTGTCATTACTGTGATTGCGGGTACATATAATCATCACAGGCACTTTGGCTATGGTATACATTGATATCATGAAGATTGCATTTATCATCATGAGTATTGAATTGATCAACATTATCATGGCTGTATGGTTTATGGCTGTTGCCTACAGTAATATTATTGGGACTGCATTTATCAGCAGTGTTTTTACTCTTATGCATGTTTTGGCTCGTGTACACATTACATTCCAGGGATTGCATTTGTCAGTAATATTGTTATGAGGCAAACTGTTGTCATCATATACACTGTAATTACAATGGTTGGTATTGGCAGTCTTATGCGTACATATATCATGACATACATTGACATCGAATTCTTCCATTCCTCCATTTTATAACCATCAAGACACACCTAAAGCTCCCTTCATGCGTGGCTATCTAGAACGAATACACAAAGCCCAGGTGTCACCCAGCCCAGACTGAACAGAGACCGGCAGAAAGCACCAAAATGGCCATAGTAATTAAATGTCAACTTTCTAAAAGTGGCCTTTGCTAAACTAATTTAAAATCCAACTTCAACATGAGTTGGGATTTTAAGACGAAAGTCCAGTGACACCAAACTTTAAGTCTATCACTACCCAAATGGGGATCACACTTAAAAGATTAAAAGATGTAATAAGGTAATCAAAAGTGTTATCCAATGGTAGAGATAGGCCTTGCAGTAGTGACCAACAAAATTGGGAGTTTTTCACTACCAAGTCATGTAACTTAAGAGTACATGTCCTGCCCTTTATATACATTGCACCCTGACTTTGGGTTATATAGGGCCTACCTCAGTGGTGACCTCTATCTATAAAAATGGACATTTTGGGCCTGGGAAGAGGTTTTCTTTCCAGGTCGAGACAGCAGTGTAAAACTGCACAAACATGCTCTACAGTAGTTGGCCACAGAAATGGTCGAGGGGCTACTTATGTTGGTGGCACAATCAGTGCTGCATGCCCACTAATATCATTTAATTTACAGATCTGAGGCACATGTAGTGCACTTTGCTAGGGACTTATCAGTAAATTAAATATACCAGTTGGGGTTAAGCCAATTTCATCAGGTTTATGGGAGAGAGCACAAGTACTTTAGCATCAGCAGTGGTAAAATGCACAGAGTTCTAAAGCCAGCCAAAATGAGATCAGACAAATGGGAAAGGCAAGCACAAAGTTTAGGGAAGCCCGCCCTTCAGCTGTCATGTCTAAAACTGTCCTTGCTTTTTGCTTGCTGTGAACATTCGCACATTGCATTTCTTGAGGCATTATTTATTTGGTGCTTCATGCAGAAAGGATGATTGTTTCCAGAAAACGATTTTATATGCTTCTTGCTGCACAATCTGTTTCCCTTATGTCTTTTTAATTTTGATCAAATAATCTGTCCTACAAATTTGAACCATAAAGATTTATTTTCTGTGCAGATTTGTCTCATACGATTGATGCATAAGTTGTTTAATTCTGATATGTAGTTCCCAATATAATAGACAACTTTTGTTTTTTAAGCATTTCTGTTTCAAATTGGAAACCATTTCAAAGAATGTCAGACAGGCAATATCCATCAGAGAAAAGAAAGTATGATGTAGATGCACGGAATGTTTTACACCTTTCCCCTCCAATCTAACAAAATTAGGCCACATAACACCTACTATCAAAAATCTGATTAAACAAAGTGTGGTGTATTCAGTACCGCTTGAAGCTAACCCATCAACTTGTATTAACCCATTTGAAATATTAACATATTGTTAGATGATCCAAAACATAGTCTAGATACAAAATAAAAAATGTTTTTGCAAGTTACTTCTGCTATTCTTCTGTTTTCTTTGGATCTCAGTGTTAACTAAATATTATCTCTTTAATTTTTCCTTTTGTAGTCAATGATGCCGTGGCTGAAAACGCTCCGCTGGATGGTAAAATATCTTACTTTTCTTATGAGGATTTCCCAATTTTAGATTTCTTAATTGTGTCCTCTCACAACCAATGAGAATGCAGGAGGCGGTAGTCAGTAAAAGACACTTAGAAGCAGTTGGATCCTCTAAAAGTGTGCACAGTTACTTCCAAGAAAGATGAAAGCAGAGACACATGTCTTTATTCATTGGGCAACGACCACCAGCCACTCTGCCTAAGTTCATCCTCATTGTTCGAAAATGTGCATTGTGTGCCACTGCATCTATTTCTAAATGGCAACAGTGTATGCAACCAGAGGTGCCCCACCTCATCAGTGTCCACTTGCTTCCCCTACATGCCGTCATCACCTTCACCCACCTAAAGATGCTCATATGCCTAAAATAAAATATATAGAAATATGCAATTTCTGTCACTATGGCAAACAGTGTAACTCCCTATCTAGCTATTTCCCCCTTGAAATCCCTCTCGAGTCTTTCACGAAAATATAAAAGCTCTGTTCAGCAACATGGTAACATGACATTATATAATTCTTCCCACCGGGGGGACATTTTGTTACAGCCCTTCCAGTTCATGCACCCCAAAACCTGTAATGCTCCAAACCTTGTCGACCACTTATATTGCCCATAGTTATGAAGTACTAATATATGGGAGTGGGGGGGTTTCTAAAAGTGTCCACCCTAATATAATGGAAAGTTGACAAGAGGGTTTTTGGTGGTAAACTATGTTTTAAATCCTGATTATGACGTGGCATTTAAATTATGTGGTAGGGTTGGTTTGAACATTAATGTCACAATTGACAGCTGTCTTTCAGATATGATACAAGTTTATCATTTTATTTACGATGTGTTACGTTTTGGAGGTAGTACACTTTATTGGGTTCTCTTTGTGTAGGACCTTTCTTGCTTGCATCCTCAGACTGCTTGCAGTTGCTTCCTCACGTTGCCCCTAGACTTTAGTTCGAGTTCTGCGGAAACATTTGTAGAAGAATCAATACTGCGGTCCTTACTCTTCTTTCTGGAAGGAGTATGAGCAAGGTCAGGTCAGTTTGCCTTCCCTCTTTGTTAAGAAGGTCTCTCAGAACTGGAATTACTTCTCTCCCTCGTGAATCTATTCCTAACGATTCTGATCACTCCTGTTTGTCACTTCCTAGACGTTTTCCTGTGTCTTCTTATGGTTATACCCTGATTATGATGACGATCAAGGCTTCCATAGTGTTTCCTCCTTGGAAAGGGTGAAATGTATTTTCTAAATGGCAGCCTCAGCTGATGAGCTCCTGTTTCTCCTCCAACTGACAATTGTCTTCAGGATGGGCTGCCATATACTAGTGGAAAGTGGTACTACTACCAGTGGAACCCAAAGGTTCTGATTATTGCAGCAATTAACTGACTTTTTAAAAAGGAACGGAGATATCCTTAAAGTCTATTTCTTTGTGTTGTGGAAAAGTAAATACTGTTGGACAAATGTTATATGAAGCTCCCTCAGTCAATCCTGATTGATATCCACTTGGCAAACTTGACAGGGAAGACTACTCTAATTGCAGAGGACATTGTAATTTCAGAACCTTTTGTTAGGAAGGTACCAGGTTCCTGAGACCCCCAAGACATTTGCACGGTATTGTTCTATGTTCTATGCAAGGTTTAGGCTATTTGTAATGTATTTAAATGTGGGGTTATGGATGTTAAGTGAAGTGATTAAAATGAGATTTAAGTATGTTTTATGTATTTATAAGATTGTATGGTGTTTTACTTTTTTTTTTTTTATGTGTATCTTTTGTGGTTATCTTTTAACCGAAGAGAGATTTATACTACTACTACTATTGATATATAGTTGCCTGCCTATATATTTGTCCACAATTTTTTGGCTGTGATATTCTGGGAAGTCGATATTCCCAACTCAACATGCCATGCCTCCATGGATTCAGAGAAATCGCCTTAGCAATTCAAGATGGACTGTTTCTTTTAGGGTGGACCAAAACTGAATATGGATGATGTTTGTTTGTGGTCTATTTATGTTAGAAAAGCTAAGCTTTTGGGGGTAGGTTAAATCGGTGATGATATCAAGAAGGATACAGGAAATTATTCTATCCTTGCGGTGATTTGTTCTTGATCCCCTTACCTTGAATGCTGATTCTCAGAGATTTGTCTAAGTTAAGTCTCCAATACAGAACTTGCACGGCAGCCTAACTGAACTAAGCAAACATTTCCCTGGTTGGATGTTATTTGTGAGACATCGTTGATTGTTCATGCTGCAGGTACCTTGGATTGCTGATGAGCTATGTTTTGAGGTTACAGATGAAACTGATGTTCTACCAAGCATGTGAACTCAGCGGCCAATGCACCCCTTATTAACAGATCCCAATTATACATTTGTGGATTCCACTACTGGATTGAATTCAAATGGAAAATATATTCTAGGCTTTCTTGTTGCTGGGCAAAGGGCATGCTGTTAAAAGTCGTTATTTTGCAAACTAGTTGTTACTTTGTAAACTACTGATTCATGAGCTTGAAGAGCTCCAATTAAAAGAGGTGCCTATGTTAGTACTTTAATATTTTAAAGATCCTCAAAGACTGCTATCAGGGTCTGATTATTTCTACTATATTTACTTTTAGCCTTTTTCCTTGTAATCTTTGGTGACAGTGGGAAATCCTGAGGTTTCTTCTGGTGCCTGAAGGAAATTTGAGTATTATATGGTGATACTGGTTAGGCCTCCCAATGTAATACTAACATTATACCCCAAAGATGGTCCTTGGATTCACTCTAATAAATACTTAGCTCAGTCATAGTAGTGTGGCAAAGAGCTGTCAGACTTTAGTACAAGAACATGTGTTTAGCATTTCAGAGTACCAACGTGGAAGATTAGTAATTAACATGACTCAAAGGAAATCCGACACCAATTTATAAAAATATAGCAGATTTTTATAAGAATTTTGACAAAAAGTGAGCGAGATTTGATACAAATAACCAGAGTTAAGTGTATTAGAACACATCATAAAGCAATGCAATTTAATGCTGAAACTTTACCACTGCGACCAGAGGGAAAAATGGTACTAGTGACAGTCGGTCACTTGCAGGTCAAGTTACGTGTAACCCAGGGAGGGGTAAGGTTTTGCGGGTCCCAGGACCAAGTCACAACAGTGACTTTGATTTAATCTAGTTCAAGAGGCCTGGGTGCAGAGTTGTCCTGGCTGTCCTTGTTGCTGAAGCGGGAGCTGCACGGATACTAGGTTTACTGCTTAGATGGTGCTGGGGATAAAACAGGTGCAAGAACTTTGAAATAAGTCCAATGCCGTGGTCGGTTGAAGATGTTGCCTGGTTTGCTCTTAACGTGGCATTGAGTATAGGAGTTGATAACCGAACTGGTCACCAACAAACCTTGGTAGTAGTAAGGCCAGTGAATCAGTACTTCACCATCTGCAGGTCCGGGGGAGATGGTAGCCACCTGAAACCTGTCGGAGGTCAGTGCTATGTTCCCTACAATGCACTGGAACATTTTCATTTTGGGTGATTCCCTTGAAGGACCTGAAGGACAGCAAGTCTTTGGTTCCGGGAAAGGTTTTTTACTGTGGTGAGCAGGGAACTAGTGCCCCTGGTCCAAGGGAGTTAGGAGTTGACTTTGGCTCAGAAAATGGTTCCTTTGTCTGGGGGAGCCAGTCTTCGGTCCAATACGAGTCTCAGTCATGCTGTTCCAGGAGCGTTGCCACCGGTGCAGATTATCCCACCTTTTGTTTGCCCAGCTCCTGTTGCCACAAACCTGGTCCCTTCTTAACCCTTTGTTGCAGTCTTCACAGATCTGAGGTTCTAGTGTCGGGGGCCAACCATAAATTCTACATTTGGAGGTATTAGGGTTGTGAGTGCATGTGGGCAATAGGCTATTTACCTTAGTAGCTAATCCGTTCCTGATGTGACGACACCAGGGAGAGGTTGTCACCTTTACATATCCATAATTCTCTATTATGCCACATCTTAAATTGGTCGAAACCTTCCTTGTCTGTACAGACCAGGTAGCCCATTCTGAGTGTGGGGCTAGACATCTGGGGTCTTATGCCCTCTGACCATCTAATGTCCTGCCTGCATTGATGCAGATTTGCCCGGGGACAGGGAGAGGGCGGCTTTCTCTTTGAAAGTCAACCTGCATGCATACCAGAGGCAGTGAATGCTTTGTAGCTCCCCACCTTGATGTGCCACGTCACTAGCCATCTTGGCAGAGAGGACATAGCTACCTCCTTCCTGATCAGGCCTTTTTCTGACTCCTGGGTGTGTTCACACTGCCTGGCAGGAGATCAGATATCTGTCTTTGCGCTGGCTGTTGAAGTCTGCCAGCCATGCAACAGGAACAGCTAGGACAATGATGTGGTCAACCTATACGGTAGCTGGCTAAGTGCATGCCACATCAGCTTCAACACTGGAATTGTGCAGGGACCGGGAGGCATGTTGTTTGATACCAAACATGACCATTTCAGCGGTACTGTAATAGAGCTGATGACCTAGATTGTGCCCGAGTGCCAAACCATGTTCTCCCATGGACTGCTGAACACCTTAATGGAAAGGGCCACTATAGGAACATATGAACTTGCATTTATATGCCCAAACCTTTAATATACTGCTGTCTGCCTACTGGGAATAGGAGGCCTATCTTGCGGTGACTACCATAAATTAAAGATAGTGCCTTGAACTTGCAACACGTGGTGAGGGCAGAGTTGAGTTGTAGTAGTGTGCACTGTTCCTGCAGTCTGTAATAGCAGGCTTGCTTTCATCTGTTTTCTTAGGTCACTCAGGGTGGTGCAAATAGTGCTTCACGTCGTGTTGATCCCTCTAACACCCATGCCCCATGAGCCCTTGTTACCACTTTATTGGGCAATTATAAGAAGGTTAAAGTCTGTGCGAATTGAGAGTGCCAATTTGCTACATCATGTTTTAGGGCAAGAGCACTGGCACTGGGGCCCAGTTACCAGGCTTTTGTGCCCTTTCAGAGGCAAAAACCAGCAGTTAATAGTCGAAATGGAGGCAACAAGTGGTGTGAAACCTGCAAAAAGACTGTTTTCCTGCATATATTCCACCCAGCTAACACAAGGAAACTCAACCCCATTTGGGGTGAGTTTTCTTGACTTGCCCGTTGAGAAAATTTCTTGCAGTCAGAACGGTACAGGACTGATTACACATCACCCATTATGAGGGTGCAGAGTGAGGTCTCTGGCATTTTGCCCTTCATCTCTGGCCCCGTTTCTGCCCCGTAACTGCCCTGTAACTGCAGTCACGATCTGACCCGATTCGCTAGTAGGCAGCGGGGATCCAGCAGGGGTTGGCGGCCGCTCCCGAAGATATCCATTCAAAGCGCTCAGAAGCAAGAAAAAGAAATGGAAAAAAATCCGTGGTAAGTGGCAAGAGTGGCAGCTAGTAGCTGGTGGCTGCAGTGTGAGTGAGCCCTCGGTAAGGCAATATCGCCGATGACACCAAAGACACACACAGAGTAGGCAACAGCAACAGCGAGAACAAAATAGTAAAGAATGAAAGAATGGAACAAGGGGATGTTATGCCCTCCACAAGAGTAGTAATTCATTGTTTACTGAGGGTAGTTGTAGCAAGGTTGATTTTATTCTTGATAAATGGGCCTTAATATATAATTTTTTAATTGCTCAGGTTATTTTATTGTTGTGACTACGCGAATAATTGAGGAACAGCAGGACCCTTGTTTTTTCATTTTCCAACTGTATTACTTGGCATGAGATTACCAGTAGCAAACTATAGATTTGGAATTCATTGACCGTTGCCTGACTTTACTGGAACTCTTTCCCGACCAGTCAGTACAGTGGAACATTTGTTTTAATTTGTAAATTGTACACCTGCTGTATAGCTGATGCACTTTAATATATACCTGCCCTGCTACTAATGTAGAGGCTGCAAAGGCTGATAGGTTTTCCCGATCTAAGGAAATCACCCTCACAGAAAGTTTGAGAGGCTCCTGGTAGGACAATGGGGAAAAGAAAAGCAATAGAGACAGCCACTGACAGGAAGAAGATAGCAAAGACCAGCAAAACAGTTACATCTGCAGCAGATAATTGCACATTGGCAGAGATTGACAATTTGATTGAAGAGGTGGAATCCATGCTAGCAAAAGGGCACCCAAGGGCACCAAAAAGATTTCCATATACGTCAGTAAACGAAGTAAAGAGAGTACCATAAAACAAAGCACAGCACTAATAACACCTCCAGTAATCGTACATCAGACCCCAGTGACTCTTACACTTATGCAAGTTAATCCCTCCCAAACAGCCTCCCCCAGGCAAGATATCATAGGGAATGATAGAAGTCTGTTTAACATTTCACACCGCACACCACCACAGCTGAAACCTGGCGTTCCTTACACCAGTGCTTTAAATGGGCCGGTACTCACCGGTACTGAGTACCAGCACTTCTTAATTTTCTCCCCTTGAGTACCAGCACTTTTTTCTAGAAGAAAGAGAGTACAGGTACTCATGGGGATCGGACTTTAACCGAGGCAGCGCGATCCCTTTATCCCTCAAGTTACACTACGGCAGCACCTTTCAAGCACTGCACGGAATCAATCAATGGAGCTCGTCACCAGGACCCAGCGTGAGCTGCTTTGTAAATCAGCGCAGGGGTGTGTCTGCTGAGTTATTTGCTTATTTAAAGATCTTTCATAGTGGGCGCTAAGAGGAGGCTGTAAAATCTAATGGGTGGCGGTGGGAGGCACTATTCAGGACATAACAAAAGAACGTATGGGAAGACTTTTATAGTTGCCACGCATCTGAATTGCTTTCTTGCACACTTCCACTTCCACACTCGCAGATTCCTATTTCATCGACCTTGGACAGACCTTAAAACCAATCAAAAACGTGGGGATTGGCACCCGGTTCCCCAGTACAGACGTTGTCAGCTCTGGCCCTAACTCCGGTTTACAAATGTTCCAGGAGGGACTTATTTATTTATTTTATGCGTTTTTATATAGCGCAGACTTTACCCGAAGGTGTCAGAGTGCTGCACAATAGGAACAGTAATGATACATGAGGAGAAAATTACAAGTGAACAAATTACAAAAGTAAACATTGTTACATGAGGCAAAAGTGACAATTGTGAGCAAACAAAATACAAGAGGTAGCAAACGATACATTACAGGAGGAAAAAGTGATATGTGTGCAGGTTACAAAAGCATACAAAGTACAAGTAGAGGTATAGTACTGCAATAAATGGCAGACACAAACACAAGAACAAACGTTACATGAGGCAATGGTGGCACTTGCGCAAGTATCTAAAGCAAACAAAATGTAAGAGGTAGCAAACAGTATGTTACAAGGGAAAAGTGACGTGTGCATGTTACAAAAGAGTACCAATACTGGACAGATGGCTCAGTGGGCTGTAGGCCACCAGTTCGATTTAAGGCAGTCTGAAGCAGCATGTAATCCTTAGGCGGTTGATAAAATGCAAGCAGATTTCGTGCATACAACCTTGGCACGGTGAAAAAGCTAAACCTGCCCCTTGTTCCCCCTTAGCCCCGCCCTAAACTTCACCCACTGCTCCTTTTGGTGAGTACCTGCACTTTTTTCTAGAAGAAAGAGAGTACAGGTACTCATGGGGATCGGACTTTAACCGAGGCAGCGCGATCCCTTTATCCCTCAAGTTACACTACGGCAGCACCTTTCAAGCACTGCACGGAATCAATCAATGGAGCTCGTCACCAGGACCCAGCGTGAGCTGCTTTGTAAATCAGCGCAGGGGTGTGTCTGCTGAGTCATTTGCTTATTTAAAGATCTTTCATAGTGGGCGCTAAGAGGAGGCTGTAAAATCTAATGGGTGGCGGTGTGAGGCACTATTCAGGACATAACAAAAGAACGTATGGGAAGACTTTTATAGTTGCCACGCATCTGAATTGCTTTCTTGCACACTTCCACTTCCACACTCGCTGATTCCTATTTCATCGACCTTGGACAGACCTTAAAACCAATCAAAATTGTGGGGATTGGCACCCGGTTCCCCAGTACAGACGTTGTCAGCTCTGGCCCTAACTCCGGTTTACAAATGTTCCAGGAGGGACTTATTTATTTATTTTATGCGTTTTTATATAGTGCAGACTTTACCCGAAGGTGTCAGAGTGCTGCACAATAGGAACAGTAATGATACATGAGGAGAAAATTACAAGTGAACAAATGACAAAAGTAAACATTGTTACATGAGGCAAAAGTGACAATTGTGAGCAAACAAAATACAAGAGGAAGCAAACGATACATTACAGGAGGAAAAAGTGATATGTGTGCAGGTTACAAAAGCATACAAAGTACAAGTAGAGGTATAGTACTGCAATAAATGGCAGACACAAACACAAGAACAAACGTTACATGAGGCAATGGTGGCACTTGCGCAAGTATCTAAAGCAAACAAAATGTAAGAGGTAGCAAACAGTATGTTACAAGGGAAAAGTGACGTGTGCATGTTACAAAAGAGTACCAATACTGGACAGATGGCTCAGTGGGCTGTAGGCCACCAGTTCGATTTAAGGCAGTCTTAAGCAGCATGTAATCCTTAGGCGGTTGATAAAATGCAAGCAGATTTCGTGCATACAACCTTGGCACGGTGAAAAAGCTAAACCTGCCCCTTGTTCCCCCTTAGCCCCGCCCTAACTTCACCCACTGCTCCTTTTGGTGAGTACCTGCACTTTTTGTTTCCATTTAAAGCACTGCCTTACACAAATAGGTTTATCCCCTTAATGGCCCTATCTGACAAAGCAGTGGAAGACCAACACAAATATCGTCCCAAATTAATTGAGTTGGCAACTGTTGCTCCCAATATAAAAACAGTGAACTCAAGCACCCATCATATTATTAGGGTCATGAGGGCTGAAGTAGGGTCCCTGAGAGCAATGATAGAGGGAGCTCACTACATTAGTCAAATCATTATTGCAACCCAGTCTTCCTCATACACTTCCGGCTACACAAGAGCCATGCGCTACAGTAGGGCGACCACAGCCGATATCCCACTATCTTACACACAAAGCAAACAATTCTGAGGGAATAATTTATAACCACCTGCACCCACAACCACCGCCAGTAGCTGCTGCTTACCCTAATCAAATATTCTCTGATCTTAATGGGAATCACGCAAACAGCCCATTTACACGAGCAGATTTGCATAGTACACTTAACTACCAGAGGAATCGCAATCTGTCTCAAAATCAGTCAACGTTATACTACAGTAGGAATTACCGAGTACCTACACCTCGCCCCCATTTGTCGTTATCAAACACAATCATCATGATGAATGTCCCAAAATTAGGTGTAAGGCAGGAGCCAGAGAGGGAAGACTCCTTGATCAACAAAGGGATCCGTTGGATCCGCCACGTCAGGGGCTGTCGCTCGATAATCTGGGCGCCGGTGTACATCACCAGGACAATCAGTAGATTACATTGAGCTGACACTAACAGGAAGAGAATTAGTAGATAATCGACTTACTCTGAATTTTACACTTGTTCCCCTGACTCTTCGTCAATTCAATTCAATTCAAACGAAACGTTCTATCCCCCACAGGTCAACTCAGTCACTATTAGTGCAAGGTAGAAGACCGAGTAGCTCAAATCTAGAATACAATGACTGAGTTCAGGATGGAATCTATTGATACACCAGACCTCAGCCTCCTCAGCAGTTCAGACTGAGTAGAGAACTTCTACGCATAGTGCCTAAATCATGACAGTAGTTCACAAACTGTTATAAGCACAGTTAGTGTTGCCAGTGATTTAAATGATTTAAATGAGCTGGAGGGGACTCCACAACGCGAGGGTGCATACCCTCCCATAGACTCTAATATCCCAACACATAAAACTACTGCGATATGGCAAACAAGTATGGCCATAGTATCCTGGAACGTAGCTGGACTAAATAAAAGCTTGAATAATCGGATTGGCTTAGCTACATAGACAAATTTGTTATGTCTTTTCCAAGAGACATGGTTACTTACACCTCCACATACGTTAGGTATAAAACATATTATAAGAACCCAATTCCCACTCAGCGAGGGAGACCTTTGGGGGGCCTCATGACCTGGATTAAAATAACACTGGGGATGAGATCTTGGAACTTACTATAGATTCGCCAGACCTGCTGGCAGTGGACCTTAAATGTTTCTAATGAAAAACTGATTTTATTTAATATATACAATAGACCAATTAGACAGACACTAAATTCTGAGATAATCAACACTTTAGGTAGCTCCCTGGATTTTGCTGACCCTAGTGACACAGTGATTGTATGTGGGAACTTAGGGCCTGATTCACAGAACTAACTTAAGACAAAATCCTAAACTTACTACTTTTTGTATTCAAAGAATGCACTTACTACTTTTGGTATCCACAGAATGCACTTGCTACTTTTGGTATTCACAGAATGGATTTACGACTACTAACTTTACCTCTGCACTCGGGCCGGAGATTCCAGGCCGGATGCGGAGATTCCGGCCCGGAGGCGGGACTTCCAGCCCAGAGGCGGGACTTACGGCCCGGAGAGGGGACTTCCGGCCCCGAGGTGGTGATTTCGGCCATGTCTAAATCTCCGCCACCTGCCGGAATCCCCATCTCCGGGCCGTAATCTCCACCACCGGCCAGGAATCTCCGCCTCCGGGCCGGAATCTCTGACCCGAGTGCGGACGTAAAGTTAGTAGTCGTAAATCCATTCTGTGAATACCAAAAGTAGTAAGTGCATTCTGTGAATACCAACAGTAGTAAGTGCAATCTGTGAATACCAAAAGTAGTAAGTTTAGGATTTTGTCTTAAGTAAGTTTTGTGAATCGGGCCAGTCAACTGTGCCTATGAGCCATCAAATGGACTAGAAAATGCCACAGAAGAAGAGGATATGGCCTCAGACTTGCCTCAACTAGTGGCCGGGCCATCTAAACCTTGCACTAATGCTGCACTACAGATAGTACAGTTTACTGTAAAACACGGTCTAAGGGCATGTAACAGAAGGGTATTCAGCAATGGAGAAGAAACTGCCTCTCTTAATACTTTCAAACGTGGCGGTACACAGTCGAAAATTAACTATATAATGCATAGCATCCATAGCTGGAGCAGAATAGAGAGCTTTAAAATAGAGACGAGGGATGACAGCGACCACCGTTGTTAGACCTGGCATCATTGGCGTGGGTCTCCCTTCCTCTCTTCTCTTCTTATCTTTCATATTGGCTGGATTTAGATGCTCTTGGCGCCGTGCCACTGCTAATCAGTGCCACAGCGCGAATGCTCCCTGTGTAATGATGACTGAAGGAATTAGGATAACCTTAATGCCTAGGTCTGTGTAGCATGTTCTAATAGCGAGTTACCCTCCATTTCACTGTTCTGTGTAGCATGTTCTAATTGCGAATTATCCTCCATTTTACTGTTCTGTGTAGCATGTTCTAGTAGCGGGTTATCCTCCATTTCACTGTTCTGTGTAGCATGTTCTAATAGCGAGTTACCCTCCATGTCACTGTTACTATTGAGAAGCTACCCGTACTCATAGGACAGAATGGGTAGGTTTAGGATTACCTTCTGTAATCCTATCTGACCCCCAGCAACCTAATAGGAACATTGAGATACATCTTTTAGTAAGGACCGTTTACATATCCCATGTTCAAAAATGCCTCTTCTGAAAATGCGCTATTTTCTTGCCTAAGCTTTCCTGTAGGCTTTGTTAGTATGTGTATTGGCTGCTGGTTTTGGAGCAGCAAGGCCAGCTGGGTCAGACCTGGCTGGAGAGAGAGATTGGTATTCAGAGCATGGGGAGGGGTGACTCTTTGATCTGAGCAATTCTGGACCTGGCAATGTGAATTATGGCTCCATCTCCCACGGGGCGTCTGATAGCAGACCCCCTCATTCTGAAAGGGCAGGATGTCGCCTCGTAAACCAAGGGCTCCCCGACCCCACCAAACTGGTTCTGACTGGATTGAGTGATTTGTGACTTTAGAGAACAAATACTTTTTAGGTATAACACGCAGCGCTGGAACTTTGTACAAGTGCGTTACTTCTGGATGTCAAGACGAAACTCTGAGTGAACAGAGGAAAGGACTTTGAAACTTTCACCAAGCTTGCTGAAGAAACTACCCAAGTGTCTGAATTGAGAGCGTCTCCTGCTGAAGTCTCAGGGACCTTAGACTTCACCCGTCAGCGGTCGGAATCCCTGTGCGAGAAATTCTGCTTGCAGGTGAGGCCTCTGTTGAGTGATCCGGAGCCTCTACTTCTACTGTGAGGAGTGTGGACTGAAAACCTTAGCTGAATCTGTGTGGGCCACTCCAGCTAAGAGAGAGCTGCTGCTGCTGAGAACCCACCTGAATTTGAACCTTCGAAACCCTTGCTGAATCTGTGTGGGGCGCTGCAGCTAAGAGAGAGCTGCTGCCGCTCAGAGCCTGCCTGAATTTGAACCTTCGAACCCCTCGTTGAATCTGTGTGGGCTGCTGCAGATAAGAGAGTGCTGCAGCCGCAGAGAGCTTGTCTGAATTTGAACCTTCTGAACCTTCGCTGAATCTGTGTGGGTCGCTGCAGCTAAGAGAGAGCTGTAGGCGCTAAGTGCCCACCATTGTGCCAGCCTGGTTGAGATCACCATTCCTCCTGTGGGCTGCCGCAGCTAAGAGAGATCTGCTGCCGCTGAGTGCCCACGCCCTTGCCAAGTTTGCATCATCATGATTCATCTTGTGGGCTGCCGCAGCTAAGAGAGAGCTGCTGTCGCTAAGTTCCCACATCTTTGCCAAGTTTGCATCATCGTGATTTGTCCTGTGGGCCGCTGCAGCTAAGAGAGAGCTGTAGTGGCTGAGTGCCCACCATTGTGCCAGCCTGGTCAAGATCACCATTCGTCCTGTGGGCTGCCGCAGCTAAGAGAGATCTGCTGCTGCTGAGTGCCCGCACCTTTGCCAAGTTTGCATCATCATGATTCATCCTGTGGGCCGCCACAGCTAAGAGGGAGCTGCTGCCGCTGAGTGCTCGCACCTTTGCCAATTTTACATCATTGTTATTCGCCCTGTGGGCCGCCGGAGCTATGAGAGAGCTGCTGCCGTTGAGTGCCCGCACCTTTGCCAATTTTGCATCATCGTGACTCATCCTGTGGGCCACCGCAGCTAAGAGAGAGCTGCGGCCGCTGAGTGCCCGTTCTTTTGCCAACTTTGCATCATTGTGATCTGTCCTGTGGGCCGCCGCTGCTAAGAGAGAGCTGCTGCCGCTGTGAGCCCATCACGGAGCTGCAAGACGAGAGTCATCACCACCACCAGCCCTGGCCGTTGCAGCCACGTGCTGCTGCCACTGAGAGCCCGCCTGTCCCCGAGTGCCCGAATCATTGTGGCTGGACATTGAAATACTATAGTACTCATTAAGGTCTATACTGTATCTATTTCTTTTTTATGTTTGCTTTGCTAAGGACCATTGTTTTTAAAAGATATTGTGTCCTTTCAACAGCAGGTATCTGGTGTGCACTGGGTCAAGTGGCCCCAGCCTTGAACTCAGTCAGTGTCACATTCTGGTGAATATGTTATTGTCTTTTTGAGTCCCTTTTGGTTTACATGCATTGTAGCTTGTTAAAAAGCTTTGAGAGTCTGGAGTAAAACCATAGATTAAGGTATTATTTTTCTATAGCTACCTGAGTTATGTCCTTTTGTGGTGTCATTACTGCCTTGTTGTGCATGGTCATAAATGCTTCATACACTGCCTCTGAGATAGGCCTATCTGCTTGTGCTACGTTACGACAGGGTTGAGACGGGGTTGTCAAAGAGGGTAGCCCACTTGCCCTGACTGAGATAGACGGGTCCCTATTTGGACATTGGCGCCAGCCATTGCCAACTAGAGACCCCCATTTCTAACATTGGCGGTCAGCGGTCACAAATTCTTTTTTTATTGTTTGGTTGGTTGTTCTAGGATTGAATTGTTGATCGCAGCCATGAGTACTGCTAATATGGGAAGGCCAACCTCCAATGCTTCGGAGGATCTCACCTTTGAGGAGGAAAGATTAGATACCTATACTGCCAGACAGCTGAAGTCATTTTGTAAGCAATTCGCCGTCCCTGTGATAGGTCTCTCTAGGAAGGAGGAGTACCAGAAGGCGCTGAAGGCCTGGTGGGAAGCGAGAGAGTCCGCTGGGGATGAGGAAGAGAATGCTGGAGGACAGCAGGATGATGCAGTAGAGGGGGGGAGATAAAATGCCCTCAAATCTAGGTACTATTGTATACCAAAGGAGCCTGACCCCAAAGGAGCCGGAGGACAGGGAGAGAGATAGGAGGCATAGTTTGGAGAGGGTTAAATTGGAAGGTCAGAGGGACCTTGAGAGTAAGAAGTTAGACATTGAGAAGAATGAATTGTCACTTGAACTTGAGAAAATGCAAATGGAGCATGAGAGAATGTTGAGGGAGATAGAGATCAGGACGAGGAGTGTCCCAGTCTCCCCCTCTGGTGGCAGCATACCTTTAGTAACTTCTGAGAGTAGAGTTTATATTCCTAAAGATGTCATTGAGAATTTCACAAGAGTGAGGAAATTGGGCAATGGTTTGCCACATATGAAATAGCAATGGTGTCCCACCGGGTCCCTTAGAAGGATTAGGGAGCTGGGTTGTGGGGACGCTTTGTGAGTGATGGTTGGGATACCCTGTTGGACCTGCCTGAGGAGAGCAGGAGGGTGTATGCTCATATGAAGGAAGCTTCGATGACCCATTATGGTTTGACCCCAGAAATGTCCAGGCAGAGGTTTAGAATCTTTAAGAAGTTTGAGGGTACCCCATGGGTTGAATGTGTCTTATTTCTGCAGAGCAATGGATCGCTGGGTAAAAGTTAGCAAAGTGGAAACTTTGAGCAATTGTATGACTTGTTTGCGTGGGAGCATATTTCTAGTAACTGTTTTCCAGAGCTACGCCAGCACCTGATTGATAGCAAGCTGACTAACCTTAGGAAGCTTGCTGAGGAGGCTGACCGCTGGGTGAGCACCCGGGTCTGCAAAGGTTTTGTGGGAGTCTTCACCAGAGGTCCGCAGGGTCCCCAGAAAACAAGTAGGGGTACATGGGTAAGCCGAGGGAGTTCCAGAGAGGGCCCCAAAGTAATTCCCAAGGGAACCAAGCAGTGGTATCCCTGCCTCCCCCGGAGAAGAAGCCAGTGTCCCCTACAGGTAGGCCTGTTCAGAGGGGGCCACTCACTTGTTGCAAGTGTGGTCAAGTGGGCCACCGGTATTATGATACCCAGTGTACCCAGAGGGACCCCAATGCATCCCCTCATGCACCACCCCGTGCACCATTCTGCCAGATTGCCAGTGTAGCCGGGGGGAGATGGAGGTCCAAGGTGGGTGGGATCCTGTAGAGTTAACCCTTGTCTCACTAAGAGACTTTGAGAAGGTCCCTAACTCCACACTGCCTAATAATACGTAAAAGTACCGGCAGTGGGTGACCATCAATGGCAATAGGGTGGAGGCTCTCAGGGACACTGGAGCTAGTGTGACTCCTGTCAGCTCCAGGTTGGTGTTCAAAGAGCAGGTTTTGCCCATGCATTCTGCCATGTAGTGTCAGCAGACTACTCAGAGAGATAGTGTGAGGTGGTTCAGGATCCCTTCAAGTGGGGGGGTCTCAGAAACTCTTCAAGTTGCTGTGAGACCCGCCATGCCTGTAGACGGTCTGTTGGGCAATGATCTAGAGAACTCCCCATGGGCTACAGTGGAGAGAAAGTCTCATTTGGAAATGTTGGGTGTGTGCGACCACTCGGTCCATAACAGCTCAGAAGGGTGTTCAGGAGGGCGTGGAGCCTGAAATTATGGCCCAGGCCCCAGCCTTAAAGAGAAGGGGTAAGGGGCGTGGGAAACCAGACCCTGAGGGGGATGCCCTGGAACCTACAGGGGAACAAGTGGCTGAACTGGGGGACATCCCAGAGCTGAACCATTGGCAGCAAGAAGGGGGGCCCTCCTGAGAAGAATTTTGTGAGCCACAAAGAACCTGCCCTTCTCTTGAGGGGGTGCGACGACAGGCCGCCGCCCAGGCCGCAAGTGATCAGACAGGGTCACATTGGATCTATTGGGAGAATGACCTCCTTTACAGTGAGCCTAAGGCTGCTGAGCCTGGGTCAGCCTGGTGTTTGTGGTACCCCAGCACTTCAGGACCTTCCTACTGGAGTTGGCTCATTATGTGCCATTGGCTGGACATCTGGGGCAGACCAAGACCTTTGAGACACTGGTCACCCACTTATATTGGCCCCAGAAGCACTGGAGCTCATATGTTCAGTGCAGGACGTGTGAGACTTGCCAGGCAAGTGGGAAGAATGGGGGAAGATTAAGGCCCCACTACAGCTTTTTCCCGTTGTGAGTACCTAATTTGAGAGAGTGGGCATTGATATTGTGGGGCCTCTGGATCACAAGACACCCATGGGCAAAAGGTTCATCCTGGTCTTGGTGGACCATGCCACCAGGTACCCTGAGGCCATCCTGCTCAGGACAATGACGGCTGCCGTGGTGGGATGGGCACTGATAAGAATTTTCTCCCACGTGGGATTCCTCTAAGAGGTGGTGTCCGATAGGGGAACTAATTTCATCTCCAAGTACATGACGTATCTGTGGGAGGAGTGTGGGGTAATGTATAAGTTCACCACTCCTTACCACCCCCAGGGTAATGGACTGGTTGAGAGATTCAACCGGACCCTTAAGAGCATGATTATGGGCCTAGGTGAGCCCATGAGGCATAAGTGGGATGTCCTCTTGCCATACTTGTTGTTTGCTTACCGTGAGGTGCCAAAAAGTCCTTAGGGTTCACTCCCTTTGAGCTGCTTTATGGTCATCCGGTAAGAGGACCTCTGAGTCTGGACAAGGAAGGCTGGGAGCAATCTCCCAGGAAAACTCCCCAGGATGTGTTTAGTTACATGCTGGCCTTCAGAAACCAGACTCGGTGTTTCAGGAAACTTGCTGAGGCAAACCTGGAAGCCAGCCAGGAAGAGATGCTCCTCTGATCGAGTTTAAGCCTGGACAAAAGGTTTGGGTCATTGCACCAGTGGAGCCCTGTGAGCTCCAGGATAGGTGGACCAGCCCCTTTGAGGTGGTGGAGGGCAAGAGTCCTGCTACCTACATGGTAGACTTGCAGTCTCCCAGGAACCCCTTGCCGGTCCTGCATGTTAACCGCCTGAAGCCCCACTTTGAGAGGTCTGAAGTGGGCCTGCACCTGGCCACAGATACTGGGATGGAGGAGGAGAACGAGCGCCTTCCTGACCTCCTGTGTGCAGGGGAGCAAGATAGGTTAGTAAAGGGTATAGTCCTCTCCACCACACTAACTCCTGAGCAACAGGGTTATTGCTGACAAACTTTTGGGACAATTCAGTGATCTGTTCTCCTTGGTGCCTAGTGTCACTGATTGGTGTGTTCACAACGCGGACACTGGGGACAGTCCACCCATTAAGCACAAGGCTTACCAAGAGACTGATCGGGTAAGGTCCTACATTAAGGATGAGGTCACCAAAATGTTTGCCCTTGAGGTGATTGAGTCCTCTAGTAGCCCGTGGTCCAGCCCAGTGGTCCTGGTCCCGAAAGCTGCAGCGCCTGGTGCCACCCCAGAACTTCAGTTCTGCGTGGACTATTGGTTCTCAATTCAGTCACGGAGACTGACGCGCACCACATCCCCAGAGCTGATGAGCACATTTGATTTGATGTCTGGGTATTGGCAGATTGCCTTGACCGAGGGAGCAAAGGAGAGATCAGCATTATCCATACCTGATGGGCAGTACCAGTTCTAGGTGATGCCATTTGGAATGAAGGCTGCCCCTGTCACCTTTCAGAGGTTGGTCAACAGGGTGTTGGTTGGGCTGGAAAACTTCAGTGCCGCCTTCCTGGATGACATTGTGGTGTTTAGCTCCTCTTGGGAGGATCACCTGTGCCACCTCTGGGAGGTATTGATGGCACTGCAGAAAGCAGGTCTCACAATCAAAGCCAGTAAGTGCCAGATTGGGCAGGGTTCTGTTGTATAATTAGGGCACCAGGTGGGGAGCGTCCAGGTGGCACCCCTTCAGCCCAAAACTGAAACTATCCTGACGTGGGAACCCCCCAAGACTCAGACACAGGTGAGGGCCTTCTTATGACTCAAGGGGTACTACAGGAGGTTTGTCAAGGGATATGGCTACACTGTTGCACCCTTGACTGAGCTTACTTCTAAGAAGCAGCCAAAGAGGGTTAAATGGGCTAACACCTGTCAGAAAGCTTTTGTCGCCCTGAAGACTGCGATGTGCACCGCACCCGTGCTTCGGGCGCCCAACTTTTTAAAGAAATTTGTTGTCCAGACAGACGCCTCAGAGCATGGTATATGGGCTGTTCTGTCACAGATCAATGAGGAGGGACTAGACCAACCAGTAGCCTTCCTAAGCAGGAGGTTACTTCCCCGGGAACAGAGGTGGAGTGCAATTGAGCGTGAGGCATTTGCTGTGGTCTGGGCGTTGAAGAAGCTGAGACCATACCTGTTTAGGACTCACTACCGGGTTCAGACAGACCACAGGTCCCTTAGATGGTTGATGCAGATGAGGGTGAGAATCCCAAGTTGTTGAGGTGTTCCATTTCCCTACAGTGTATAGATTCACGGTGGAACACCGCCTGGTATCCAACACGCCAATGCTGACGGTCTGTCCAGATTTTTTCGCCTTAGTGATGAGAACTCCCAAGGAGATGGTTAGTTCTCCCCACTTTTCAGCTGGAGGGGACGCATATTAGACCTGGCATCATTGGTGTGGGTCCCCCTTCCTCTCTTCTCTTCCTATCTTTTTTACTGGCTGGATTTAGATGCTCTGGTCGCCGTGCCACTGATAATCAGTGCTACAGCGTGAATGCTCCCTGCGTAAAGATGACTGTAGGAATTAGGATAACCTTAATGCCTAGATCAGTGTAGCATGTTCTAAAAGTGAGTTACCCTCCATTTCACTGTTCTGTGTATCATGTTCTAATAGGGAGTTATCCTCCATTTCACTGTTCTGTGTAGCATGTTCTAGTATCGAGTAATCCTCCATTTCACTGTTTTGTGTAGCATGTTCTAATAGCGAGTCACCCTCCATGTCACTATTTATATAATGTACCTCTTTATAAAGTTGATATATAGCGCGAACAAAATCGCAAAGGATATCAGAGTGTTTTACAGAAAGATGGGCGGAAGGTGATAAATGCAATATCAACATCAAGTAGGAATAACAAACAAGAATATTCACACGATTGCAAGACAAAGGGGTCAGAGGCGATTAATACAATCAACATGTACATAGCGGGCTACAAGGGGGGCACACGATAAAACAAAGAAGAACAGGATCAACTGAGGGTCTAATGGTTGTAGGAGCAATGACTTAGAGCAGATGATCCTAACCCTATTAAGGTAAGAACTTGTTCTTTTGGCTTCCAGTTTGACAGCAATCGTGGAGGAGATTCTGTGAACTTCTGGTGAAAGAAAAAGTCATATCTTAAGGGGAGTGCCGGAGAAGGCTCGGTGGCAGGTTCTCTTTTTGCTAAAGATGCAAGGTTTCAAGAGGAAAGAGTTACTATTGAGAATCTACCCATTCTCATAGGCCAGAATAGGCAGGTGAGGATTACCTTCTATAATCCTATCTGACCCCAGGAACCCGATGGGGAGTTTGATATGTTTATGCTCAGGACATTAAGATACACCTTTTAGTAAGGACTGTTTATATATCCCGTATTCGAAAATGCCTTTTCCGAAAATGCTGTATTTTCTTGCCTAAGCTTTCCTGTAGGCTTTGTTAGTATGTGTATTGGCCATCTGGTTTTGGAGCAGTAGGGCGAGCTGGGTCAGACCTGGCTGGAGGGAGATCGGTATTCAGAGCATGGGGAGGGGTGACTCTTTGATCTGAGCAAGGCCAGGCCCGGCAAGGTGAATGATGGCTTCACCTCCCCCGGAGGGACAACAGTTGTGACAGCACTGTTAGGCAAAAATGCATTAGCAACCCTAGAGGATTAAGTGCACATTGTGCTCGTGACTGGATGTGACGGCGCAAGTGACACAGTGAAAAAACAGCGATAGGTGCAAGGTGAAACGTAATATACACTTTATACAGAATGGTAGGTTCAACACAAGGATTTGTTTTGGAGAATTAGCTATAATTCAGTAGCAGTTTGTTGAACAAAAGGAAAACGTGCGCCATAAGTTGCACTGGTGGGTCGATGGAGTTTCGATCCTATCAAATTACTATCATCATCAGGACCGGGTTGTCAAGTAGATAGGTGCTGTGTGGATAAATTGTAGGTATCAGAGTGGCTAAGGGCGGGTAACAAGGGGGATGTGAAAGAGGGGGGAGGGGTTGGTGAGTTAGAGGGGGAGGAGAAGTAGAAGAATGTATAGCCTACCTCTAGCAGCTAATTCAAGTACCCCAGGAGGCAGGGGTAAACCTGGGAGGGGATAGCAGCGCGATGAGACGTCTGCAGATGATGGCGTGCCATAGGAAAAGATCCTTGGGAGAGAGGCAGTAAGGGTTGGTAACAGCATGAGCAGGTTAAGGCGTGGTAGTGAAGAGACCATCTAGTAAAGAGGTAACTCACTGTATGGTCAAACTGGGGGTGGCAGGGTCGGATCCCCGATCCACTGCGTGGGGAACCGGTGGAATCCTGGTGGGAGGAGGAAAAGGGAGGGGTTAGTGATGGTTGGGTGCCCAAGGGCGGATGTGAAGGAGTCGGGATTCCCAGGGGTCTCCTGCTTACCTCGACTCAGCAATTGCGACAGAAAGCGTCCACGCTGGGCTGGGGGCCAATTGGAAATGGAGTGGAGTGGATTAGGGGCATGTCCGTGTGCGAAGGCTAAGGCACAAGGAGCGCAGACATGAGATGGCCACGGCTTACCTGGAAGGTGCTTGTTATGTCGGGGGAACGAATCCTTGGGGTTCTGGGATGTCACACCAGGCCGCTACCGTCGTGTGCAGGTAGTTGTGTCTTAAAGTGGAGTTCGTAGAACAAGGGTTAAGAAACGGCATCCCCAGGCAGCGAGGGGCGGGCGGGGCAGCATGCGATGACATATCCGCGCGTGGATATGTTGATAGGAAGTGGACGGGGCATTGCTGAAGATGCTATGTGGCCGTCATGAGTGCGGGAAAAGGAAAGTGAAAAGTTACTGAGTAGGTGTTGTCGAGAATGGACGGCAATGCACACTTGTATAAATGAGGGACTGATTAGTAGTCTGAAAGCAAATAAATGGCAAAGTGTGCGTGAGGGAAAAAAAAGGTCCATAGACTCCGTTAAGAGGGGGCAATGCACTTGAGATACAGGGACAAGGGGTGGTGGTAGGGAAAACAAAATGAGCGGGCATGTCAATGTCAAATACATATGTACATCCTCAAGGATGGGTACAGAAGGGAGAATTGATCAGGTGTGTATATACAAATTACATTCATACATAAATTACGAGTGCCGATATGGATCGGCATGAGAGAAGGAATGCTGAAAACGCAGTCAATACAGAAGCAGTGAATTATAGATAAGAGTTACATGACTTATTTGTAGGGAGAGGTGGAACAGAGGTAAGTTGAAACGTGAATATACAAATGTTAGCACAGAACATTGTGATAATGTCTGTGTAGGATGAGCAGGCAGGCAGGCTAAAAAGATACAGGAGTGGAGGCAAGGAGTACTTAGGGCACAGCTGGATAGTACTATTCCACTCATTGATTTTGTTCAGCCCTTGGCTAACTGAGTTACAGCGTGTGATCCATTTACACTCACTCTTGTTGAGCAGGGTTTGTAAGTTGCCCCCCCTGAGTGGGAGTCGGGGTTGCTCAATCACTTGCCATGTAATGTCAAATTCACTGTGGTTCTTTTCTAGGTAGTGTGTAACTAGAGGAGCTCTCAGAACTTTGCGGTGTATTCTGCTCTTATGCTGAATGATTCTTTACTTAACCATCTGGGTGGTGTGTCCGATATGGGTAAGGTTGCAAGGACAACTGATGGCATATATCACGTTCTGGGAGCGGCAGTTGGTGAAAGAATTCAGGGTGTATGATTTGTCGTTGTATCTGAATTCCTTGGTGTTAGTAGTGAGTTCCCAGACACTACATGTCTGGGTGACCGTATTTCTGGTTTCGGTGGGGATCCATCGGAAGATATTTCGAAGCATGCGCAGGGTGTTGAAGCATGTGGACGAGACTGCGTTGACTTGCTTGGTCATCGTGAGGGAGGAGTCCAGGATGAATCCCAGGTTGCGAGCGTGGTCCGTGGGTGTCGGTGTGGTGCCCAGCGACGTGGGCCACCAGGAGTCGTCCCAGGCGGATGGGGATTGTCTGAGGATGAGCACCTCCATCTTGTCCGAGTTGAGTTTTAGACGGCTGTGCTTCATCCATTCTGTGACATCTTTCATTCCGTCCCGGAAGTTGGCTTTGGCAGTGAGAGGGTCTTTGGTGAGGGAGAGTATCAGTTGGGTGTCGTCGACGTAGGAGATGATGTTGATGTTGTGTTTGCGTGAGATGGTGGCGAGGGGGCTCATGTAGATATTAAAGAGGATTGGGCTTAGTGAGGAGCCCTGGGGTACGCCGCAGATGATCTTGGTGGCCTCGGAGCGGAAGGGAGGGAGGCGGACTCTCTGGGTTCTCTCCGGGAGGAATGATGTGATCCAGTCCAGAGCCTTTCCTTGGATCTCAGAGTTGAAAAGGCGGGTTGTTAGGGTGCGGTGGCAGACGGTGTCAAAGGCTGCCGAGAGGTCTAGGAGGATGAGAGCGGCTGTCTCTCGGTTGTCCATCAGGGTCCTGATGTCGTCGGTAGCTGCGTTGAGGGCGGTCTCGGTGTTGTGGTTGGCTCGGAATCCGGACTGGGATGGGTCGAGCGAGTTGTTTGCTGCGAGGAATGCAGTCAGCTGTTTGCTGACTGTCTTCTCAATGACTTTGGCCGGGAATGGGAGGAGAGAGATGGGGCGAAAGTTCTTGAGGTCTTTGGGGTCTGCTGTTGGCTTCTTCAGAAGGGCGTTGATTTCTGCGTGTTTCCAGCTTCCAGGGAAGGTGCCTGACGTGAAGGAGCTGTTAATGATGTTCCGGAGGTCGGGTGCGATGATGATGTCGGCTTTGTTGAAGATATGATGAGGGCATGGGTCGGCGGGGGAGCCGGAGTGGATGGTGTTCATGACGCGGGTGGTGTCTTCAGTGCTGATGGGCGTCCATGCGCTGAGGCTGGTGGTGGGGATCATTGGTTTGGTGGCTGGGGGCGGAGTCTGGGGTCCGAAGCTGTTGTGTATATCTGTGATCTTGCGGTGGAAGAATGCGGCGAGGGAGTTGCAGAGGTCTTGCGACGGTGTGATGTCGTTGTTGCTGGCGCTGGGGTTGGAGAGCTCTTTGACTATGCTGAAGAGTTCCTTGCTGTTGTGGGAGTTGTTGTCCAGCCGCTCTTTGAATGATGTCCTTTTGGTGGTGCGGATCATCTGGTTGTATTCGAGTGGCGCTCTTGGGGGATGTCATGTTTTCTGATGTCCGCTTGTGGCGCTAGGCTTTTTCGAGGGTGCGTCATGATTTCTTTGCGATTTTGAGGGCGTTTGTGAACCATGAGGTTTTTCTGTTGCTAGTCTTGCCTGGGGGTTTCTTCAGTGGAGCGAGGTCGTCGGCGCAGTTGGTGATCCACTGTGTGAGATTGTCAGAGGCAGATTTACAACACCCTTGTGCCTCTTTTACACCACCGTTGCATCACTTTTCTGATGAAGCAGTGGTGCAAAAGATGCACCACGACATGTGCTATTTAGAATGTGACGTATCTGGGACGTACGTCACATTGTAAATCCCTGTACCATAAGGACACATTCCTACATGGGGGGGTGTTCCTGCACAGAAAAACCTCCTAAAAGTGGCGGACTACAATCTACAAGATTTCACTTTGTCACTTTTGGGCTCATGCTGTGTCAAAACCCTGCACTACCTTGAAGCAGGTGTAAGGATTGACACAGCAGTCTGAGCATAGGGCCCCCACACCATTGCTGGAGATACGTTGCACTTCCAACATAACTCAAACAATGCACCACCTTTACAGCACAGATACATTACATATATGTGCTATTTTTATCCCATGGTACACCGCATTGTAAATACGGCGCATCCTTGGTGATGGTGTCACGGAGCACAATAACTGACAGATTCCTGGGGATATGCCAGTTATTGTATATGTGCCCATTAGTGTTTTAATGTAGTGATAGGATTACTACATACCAATGAATGAGTCACTACAAAACTAAAACAACAGTGACAGAGTGTTTGCTGGAAGTGTAACAATACAAACTAGTAAATTGAACGTTTAAAACACAAATTTGCAAGTACATAGAAGACTGCATACATCGTCTATAAAGATTTTGAAACAGTCTATGCCCTAAGGCCTATTTTAATGCATGAGTACTTAGATAGTGAGGGGATGATTACAAGGCTACAAGGAAAGAACGTGATTGAATTTATAGCAGACTCACTTGTTCCACAGTACACAGATAAACACATACTGCTGAATGGCTCACTACAATATTGAAACAGTAGTGTGAGAATGTTTGCTGGAAGTATTAGGGTACACATTTAGGAATTGAACGTATAAAACATAAGTTTGCTGGTGCATAGAACAGTGCATCCACAGTCCATAGAGTTTTGAAACAGCCTATGCACTAATTCCTCTTTTAATCCATGACTATCTAGATACTGACTGGATCATTACACTTCTGCAAAGAAAGTTTGTCACTAAATTTATTACAGCTTCAGTTTTACCACCATACAATTAAAAAGAACATACTGCTGAGTGGCTCACTACAATACTAAAATAGCAGTGGCAGGGTGTTTGGTGGAAGTCTAAGGATACAGACTGGGGAATTGAAGGCATAAAAGACAAGCACCTGCATACAAGACAGCATGTATACTCCATACGGATTTTAAAGAAATCGATACCCTCAAACCCACTTTGCATATTTTAAATCTATACAAACATTTAAAGAATATATAACTGAATCAATAACTGCTTCACTTTTAGTGCAATAAATACATTAGTAGATAGTGCTCAAACCTTTATTATTTTTCAACAATAAATGTATTCTTGTAACTTCTCATAATTTAACAGACATTCCAATGCAACTTCATCAGATATGTCATTCAGATCAATTTCCTCGTCAGCAGGTTCTGATTTAATGTGTTCTAAAATTTCAACATAATTTAAAACTTCAACAAAATCTGCATCAAAGCTTTTGTCTTCAAAATTACAATTCATGTCTGCAGCTCTAATTTCCCCATTTTCACTCTCATTGCCTGTGACAGATACGATTAGTTCTTCAATTACACTCAAGGTAATATCCAAAATCTCCTGAGTATGAGGCTGTTCTCTTTCCATAATTTTTCCTTTATGTTCTTGCTCCTTGTATAAAAATATAAACAGATAATTTGATCACTTTTCGTAATATATAATAAAAAACCACAGTTTTCACCTATTTTGGCCTACAGAAAATACTGTATAAATACCATTATCTAATAACATTCCATTAGTAGAGTTTTAGTCCTTTGCAAAATTATTACAACTATAATTACTTTTAAGGATATCCTGTTCTTAGCTTTTCTTAAATGTTGAAAGCAGTCACTCCGTATGACTATAGGAAAAGTCTCAGGCTGTTATAGTAAAATACACTACTAAAAAATGTAGAATATGTCTATTCACCTTACCCTTTCCAAAACATTAAATGTGTTTTACTATAATGGAAAAGATACTATTCATTGTCCTGAACAACACTTTGTATCTGTGTATATTTAGACATCATTATCACACTACTTTTTAAACACTTCATGTGTTTACTCTAGCTCTATACCTCATCTATAACTTAGTCTAGCCCTACGAATTACCTACCCCTTCCTACGGATTTTATTTGAACTAAACTCGCAAGACCACAATGCACTAATGCACGCGCCGAGGGGGCGGGACTATGACAATTTAAAAACGTGAGTGCACAACGTAAAAGGTTCTTCTCCACCGTGCCGAAGCCAGTGAACAAGGGTATGAGTCCTGAAACGCATATGGCGTTAAACCGCAAAAATGATATGCTGTGAAGAAAATCGTTATTCAGCTGCTGCCTGTCAAAGAATAAAAGGGCATATTTTATACGTCGTGTGTGGGGTCCTCGCGCTTTGAGCAACTTTGTTTGGATTTCTAGTGGCCTGCTCCGGTCACGAGGACTCTCCACTGCAGTTGATGCGGGTCCGTACACCCGTACTACGGAGGTACAATAGGAACGGTGTAGCCTCTCTGCCAGGCGTAAGAAAAGCAGCAGATAATCTTTGCCTGTAACAGCTACCTGATGGATTAATATTTTCAAAAGGAGAAACATAACCTTTTCCACTACGGATTTTATTTGAACTAAACTCGCAAGACCACAATACACTAATGCACGCGCCCGAGGGGGCGGGACTATGACAATTTAAAAACGTGAGTGCACAACGCAAAAGGTTCTTCTCCACCATGCCGAAGCCAGTGAACAAGGGTATGAGTCCTGAAACGCGTATGGCGTTAAACGGCAAAAATGATACGCTGTGAAGAAAATTGTTATTCAGCTGCTGCCTGTCAAAGTATAAAAGGGCATATTTTATACGTCGTGTGTGGGGTCCTCACGCTTTGAGCAACTTTGTTTGAATATATATATATATATATATATATATATTCACTGAAAAAACCATAGGTTATAGACCATATATAGTTAGGAATTAGCATTTACAAAACCTTGAAAATTCACTGAAAAAACCATAGGTTATAGACCATATATAGTTAGGAATTAGCATTTACTAAACCTTATTTTACTCACACAAAACCATTGAAATTCCATATATAGTTAGTTGCACTAACTATATATCGCGCACCCGCAATCCACTGCTGATCATGTCACATATTACATCATTCATGACATGGTCAGTGACATCACTGATGACATCACTGATGACAACATCCAGTGATTATGTGTTTCTGTAAAGTTTAAATATGTTTTACATATTGAAGAATGAGTGGATGTATAAGTGTCTGAATGAAGGTTTTAGTAGGTGCGTGATTGACTGTATGAGTGAGTGATTAAATGCGTCTTACTGAATGCACGGGTTAGTGACTAAACTGTCTAAAAGTGTGCATCAGTATGTCTGTTGTTGTGCAAGCTGCTGCACGTGTTGATCAGTAGCTATATAAGTAGCTATATGGGTTATTGATTGGTTGCACAAGTATTTGTATGGGAGACTGAGTGTGTGTATGGCTGGCTGGGAGGTGTGTGACTCTGTGCAGATCAATGTGTACTTGTATCAGTGATTCTATAAGAGAGTAACTATGTGTTAGTATATGTTTCAAAAATGTAAGGTGTTCTGTGTTTAACTGTATAGATGAGAAAATGGAAGTGTGATTGATTCTTTTCAGGACTGACTAGGTGTGTGAGTAACTCCATGGATGAGTGGCAGAGTGTGAGTGTCTGTATAGGTGTATGAGTGCATATGATAGTGTTGTAAAGATGAGTGATTGTATGTATGAATGATTGTATGAGTGAATGTGTGTGTAGACATAGGAATCAGTGAGTGCGTATGTAGTAACTAGTATTGGTGTGTCAATGGTTTCAAAAATGATACTCTCTATTTAACACTGGGTGTAACGGAGGTTATATTAGAGTGTGAGGAGATGCATTGTATTATCACATGAATGATATCATCAGTGATGTGATCATTGATATCAAGTGAGATGTCATCAGTGATGTCATTTGAGATGTCATCAGTGATGTCATCAGTGATGTCACTGACCATGTCATGAATGATGTAATATGTGACATGATCAGCAGTGGATTGCGGGTGCGCGATATATAGTTAGTGCAACTAACTATATATGGAATTTCAATGGTTTTGTGTGAGTAAAATAAGGTTTAGTAAATGCTAATTCCTAACTATATATGGTCTATAACCTATGGTTTTTTCAGTGAATTTTCAAGGTTTTGTAAATGCTAATTCCTAACTATATATGGTCTATAACCTATGGTTTTTTCAGTGAATTTCATTGGTTTTTTAACAGCTAATATCTGTAGCTGTAAAATTTATTCTTCTTTAAATCCAAAAATATATTTTATATGTTTATGAATAATTATTTTTTTTAATATTTTTTTTTCTTCGTTCCCGCTTCGCGAATCGGGAACCTTACAGTAAAAAAATGTTCAGAAAAATAAAAAAAAAAGTTCTTTTCAGAACTACCTCCCCGTTATTAAAAAATTGGTACAATATTTGGAACTGTGCCAACCTCTATTTCTCTTAGTTCGCTTCCTAGTTCGCTCGCTGGTACGCGAACTGGAAGCGAACCAAAAACAGTAAGTATAAGGGAAGGAAACACACACTTATGTTAAAAGAAAGACAGCTATAGGGGAGTAAACTAGAGATACTATTACCCATAATCCACTACTGATGATGTCACATATTACATCATTCATGACATGCTCAGTGACATCATCAGCAGAGGATTGCGGGTTTTTTGGCAACATGCCTTATCGACGGTTTAATAACGCTGCCTTTTGCTTTATATAAGTTTTCAAATTGTATGAAATATATACCAATAGGTCTTTATGAACCTTTAGGTAGTGCTTTTGTTCATGAGGTCTGGTCGCTTCCATACACATACAGATGTTTCAAAGATGATCAAGAAGTTTATCTGAATGGAGAGGAATGCACTGAGACGCCAGATCATTCACTAATGTGTAGGCACATACAGTTACACGATTCATGCAACAAACAGCGACCAAATATGGCTTGCGTGATGCAAGGCACGCCAGTTCCTGCTATCATCCCCACGTTCAAGTTGTTGGAAAATGGTAGTTATTTGATGCTCAATAATGAAGATTGTTCTGAGTTAATTAAAAGTATTCCTTTTATCGTAACAGTAAGTGAACGGGTTATTTGCTGCAGAAATGTTCTATTTCCTCCCACACATGAACATAGGGAGTTTTCAATCTGGCCACAAATACCAACCTTGGGACACGTTTCAACGGCATGACAAGAATAAGAGCTCTTTTGTCTCAGAGAGAGGTGGCCTTGAGTTCGGCCCGTGAAACTTTCGTACTTCACATAGCGAACACCCGTACACAGGTTTGCCTTTCAATTTCAGCAACATGTTTCCGACTATCTTTAACGCATCCTCCACAAAATCCCTGGCACACTTTTTTAAAGTTGTTACCAGTGGTCTCGTGACTTCATTTGAGAAAATCTTTGGAGTCATCCCTGCTCCCTTTCATTCCATTTTCTCCACTCTGGTTCGTGGATTGCATTTTTACTTCCATTACCAGCGGACGCTCTTGTACTTTTTTACATTTTTAAATATGGATGTCCCTCCTATGCAACCTCCGACCCTGCAGCTGCTGACACTGTTCCGCAATCGCATGCTAGAATATTATGGCACAATGCCGTTGGCGATATTAAGCACGGCATATGGATTATCTTTTCGGTTCTCCTACTTCACCTGTGTCCAGCCTGTATTTCACTGCCTGACCTGTGATTTCGATTGGGCCATTGATTTGTGTCTCTGCGGACCGGTTTCTCCTGACGTCGACTTTAATCAGCTGATGACTCCTATCATTACTCACGAGTTGATTTGTCCTGGCGAAAGGATTATGGCTGTGGCATTGATGCATGGACTACTTGGTCCCTGGAATTTACTGGCGGCAGCACAGTCTTTCTTGGAACACAGCTTTCTTGAAAACCCACCGAGCTGTCCTCTGATGGTGATAGAGGATCCGGTGCTGGGAGAGCACGTATGTTCTTTTCCGCTTTTAAATTGGATGGCTGAACTGTTTTCGGATGAAGACGGTGACTTCCTGTTGGAGGCTGTTGCAGCTTATTTTGCATACACAGTTATGTCATAGACCTTTTTCATGTTTCATATGCTGAGTACTAGCATTTCATTGACAATTCATTGACTTAATTGTCAAGTTTTTATTATTTACCTTGCCTATTGGCTTAAGACTCGATAAAGTACTTGGCTGTTTTATTTTTCTTTAGCATTGAATTTTCCTAGTTTTTAATGCTTTACCTTGCGGACCGTCCACATATAAACTTGCAATCTGCTCTCATGAGATGGCACTTCTATTATCTTATTCAGTTCGTTTCCGGATCATGAGGAGGTGTCATCTAGGTCCTGGATATCTTTACACCGTGTTAAGTTAGCATGGGCTCATTACCGGTTTAAACGCCATTTTTCCTTTTTTGCAACTTCTGCACACGACATTTAGTTGTTGCTTTAGCTTTCCACCTAGTAGTTCATCGTGGTTTACATGAGAATAATATGTTATTGGTCTACTATCTGCTTTACTTGTTAAACTATATCTGTACAGCGAGTGCTAAAGTTTCAAGAACAACACGGTACAGAATTGTTATGAGGTCTGATCTCCACGACTTCATACTCATAACATAAGTGCAACTTCTGCCAATTCTGGGCATGAGGCGGGTTTTATATTGCTTTGCCGAACACACATACACAACAGTTGATGCGGTTCACATGAAGAGAGAGCTGGTGTATGCTGATGTGATTCCTTCAAATCTAAGACACTAAAGTATGGGCACGCCCTAAACCAACACAAAGAGACCTTCTTAGCAAATAATATAATATGTGTATTAGGGAGGGTGAGATATAAGCAGCCGCGGGCCGTGGAGGGAGTTACGGTGAGGCAGGGAGGCGGGGAGGGGGAGAAGCAGGGTGGAGCCCTCTCTACCTTGCCCCTCCCCCTCCCCGCCTCCCTGCCCCACCGTAACTCCCTCCACGGCCCGCGGCTGCTTATAAGTGTTGCTAACTCTTATTCATTTACAGCATGTTAACATACTGTCACCATTCGCTTTTTATGTACTAGTAACTATGCTGGTAATTTTGCTACTGATAATATGTGTACTTGTATTCTCCACCCTGCTTCTCCCCCTCCCCGCCTCCCTGCCTCACCGTAACTCCCTCCACGGCCCGCGGCTGCTTATAAGTGTTGCTAACTCTTATTCATTTACAGCATGTTAACATACTATCACCATTCACTTTTTATGTACTAGTAACTATGCTGGTAATTTTGCTACTGATAATATGTGTACTTTTATTATCTAAGGTACTACGCCTGAGAAGACGGCATTAGTAAATAAACATTTCAAATACACATGTGTTCTTCTTAACTCCATGTTCTGGTTTCTAAGAAATATATAACGACCGACTGTTCATGAGTTCCACGTATCCTGAGGTACTATAAGTTCATATTCTGGATTGTCTAAACATTGAGAGTTTGTTATATCCAATGTGACACTGTACCTAGCTTGCTAAATAGTTTTTGATTACTAACGTGAGTTTTGGGACACCCTAATTCGCCGAGGTTCCAATCCTCTGTCCACAGTTCTGTGTGAGAACAGAAACCCTGCGACAGGGGCACCCCCGACCCTTGCTGGACCTTCATCACACTTGCGATACAACTCCAGCAATGCGCCACCTTTACGGCACAGATACATCACGCATCTGTGCTGTTTTTGCCCCGTGATGCGCCGCATTGTAAATGCAGCACACCATAGGTGACGGAACAGCGGCACAGAATGACTAACACATCCCTGGTGATGCGCCAGTCATCATAAATCTATCCCTATGCTTCTTATCTTGTTAGAGATGAACCGCCATATGTATCATCAAAGTTATTTGCATTTCCTAAATAGCGAACTTTAAGGAATAAATAGCGATTCTTTACCATTCCTAGTTTGCGATGAGCTATTTGCTAATTAGCCGAATGTAGCCCAATGAAGCCCAATGTAGCCCAATGTAGCCCAAAGATGGCCGCCAGACACACAAAAAAACAAATGTAGCCCAAATATCAGCCAGATGTAGCCCAACTATAGCCCAGTGACAGAATGACCAATCAGCTTCGCAAACCTCCGTTACGCGAAGCGGAGCGCTGTTACAGATATATATCTTTTTTTGAACGTTAATTTCTCAAAATCCACTGGAGCACATATATTGAGACCTAGCAAAGGCACATCGGGCTACCAGTCCCTAATATTTTGCCAAGTTTCGTGCAAATCCATTCAGCCGTTCAATTATTATTTTTATTATTTTTTTTTGCCCCGCGGGGCCCTTTTAAAACCTCCACATCAAACCTAGGGGGTCAGCGAGGATCTACTATGCCCCCTTATAGTTATTTCCCCCTTTGTTTTGACCTCCTCTTGTCTCTCGATCCTACCGAGAGACAAGATGGCGGCCGCTACGGACTGTTTGGAATGTTGACAGACGCCGGAGAACCAATCAGCTTCGCTTCACAAAGCTCCGTTGCGCGAAAAGTCCGCGAACCAGAGCGCTAACCGGTCCGCTGTTACAGATATATATCTTTTTTTAAACGTTAATTTCTCAAAATCCACTGGAGCACATATATTGAGACCTACAAAAGGCACATCGGGCTACCAGTCCCTACAATTTTGCCAAGTTTCGTGCAAATCCATTCAGCCGTTCGGGCTAAAAGTGAGGCCAACCGCCCTATGGAAAACTCAATGTTAAAAACACGTTTTGGGACCCCCCTTTTTTCTCGGCCCCCACTGGACGAACCCCCCCCAAATTTTCAAGGGCTGCTCAGAAACAAAATGTGCCATTTTCCTGAAAATTTCAGCCAATTCCGTCCACAAACGCCAAAGTTATTAGACATAGAATTTTCAAAAAACCCATAGAGAAAAAATCCTAACTATATATACCTACTGGCGACCGCCAGTAGGTAATATATATATATATATGCAAAAAAGAAGGAGAGAACTCTGGGTAGGTCTCAGTTTAGGTGGAAAGCAGCTCCTTTTAGAGCACTCTCAACACCAGCGACACTCTAGATCTGCTCACCTCAAATGTCTGTTTTTCTATCAAAGTTTTTAAGCATAGGATTAGACAGTGCTATCCATGCCGAGATAGAAAATGACAAAGTCTTTCGCCATTTAAACAGCAAAGTCTTTAAGCATAGGACTAGTACAGTGCAGTCCTTGCCGAGCTGTCAAATAACAAAAGCCATTTATCACTCCAGGCACAATATTACAGCTTTGAATTGGTAAAATACCAACTCAAGCCAACCTGGAATGAATAAAAGCAACCCCTGACACAGTGTTTCGCTCTAATTAGAGCTCTTCAGAGAGGTATAGCTTTGTCCAGACACAAGGGAGCACCCAGTATTAAGTCAAAACAAAACCCTTTCAGGCATAGAGTGACGCATAAATTATGCAAAAAAGAAGGAGAGAACTCTGGGTAGGTCTCAGTTTAGGTGGAAAGCAGCTCCTTTTAGAGCACTCTCAACACCAGCGACACTCTAGATCTGCTCACCTCAAATGTCTGTTTTTCTATCAAAGTTTTTAAGCATAGGATTAGACAGTGCTATCCATGCCGAGATAGAAAATGACAAAGTCTTTCGCCATTTAAACAGCAAAGTCTTTAAGCATAGGACTAGTACAGTGCAGTCCTTGCCGAGCTGTCAAATAACAAAAGCCATTTATCACTCCAGGCACAATATTACAGCTTTGAATTGGTAAAATACCAACTCAAGCCAACCTGGAATGAATAAAAGCAACCCCTGACACAGTGTTTCGCTCTAATTAGAGCTCTTATATATATATGATCGTTCCAAGGTTGTCCACCTTTGAGTAGCACACGAGCAGCAGCTTGATTTATGTGTAGGTGAGGACGGGAATCCACTTGCAGATGCCGCTCTGTAATGGATCTGCCCGACGCGTTTTTAAGCTCCATATGCTTCTCTTCAGGGGCTTTAACGCAAGCGGCGTGCGTGACCGCTAACCCACTTCTCCATTTTCCATATGACACAACCACCGTCGGGCAGATCCCGTACGGAGCGGCGTCTACGAGTGGATCCCCGTCCTCACCTATACATAAACCAAGCTGCTGTTCGCGTGCTACTCAAAAAGGTGGACACCTTCGAGCATTGATATATATATATATATATATATATATATATTACCTACTGGCGGTCGCCAGTAGGTATATATAGTTAGGATTTTTTTCCTATGGGATTTTTGAAAATTCTATGTCGAATAACTTTGGCGTTTGAGGACGGAATTGGCTGAAATTTTCAGGAAAGTGGAACATTTTGTTTCTGAGCAGCCACTGAAAATTTGGGGGGGTTCGTCAAGGGGGGGCCGAGAAAAAAGGGGGGTCCCAAAACGCGTTTTTCCCATGTTAATTTCCATAGGGCGGTTGGCCTCACTTTTAGCCCGAATGGCTGAATGGATTTGCACGAAACTTGGCAAAATTGTAGGGACTGTTAGCCCGATGTGCCTTTGCTAGGTCTCAAGATATGTGCTCCAGTGGATTTTGAGAAATTAACGTTCCAAAAAATACATATATCTGTAAGCGCGCTCCGGGCAGCGCCCCGGTTCGCGTACTTGACGCGTAACGGAACTTCGCGAAGCGAAGCTGATTGGCTCTCCAGTGTCTGTCAACATTCTAAACAGTCCGGAGCGGCCGCCATCTTGTCTGTCGGTAGGATCGAGAGACAAGAGGAGGCCAAAACAAAGGGAGAAATGACCATAAGGGGGCATAGTAGATCCTCCCTGACCCCCTAGGTTTGATGTGGAGGCTTTAAAAGGGCCCCGCGGGGCAAAAAAAAAAAAACGTTTTTTTTGCGTGGGGAGCGCCCGGTACGCGCACCGGGAACCGGTCTGGGAGCGTACTATAAGGAAAAAAGAATGATAGACTATGATATTTTGAAATATTGTATGTTTATTGATTGTTCTTTTTTTTTTTTTTTTTTTTTTTATTTAAGTAGCAGTATTAATGATTATTACATATACATTTATTTTTGGAATTGTGCACAGTATACTATAAGTCTGAATTTACATTATAATCAATTTGGTACTAGTTTATGAATTACATATAAAAAAGATTAAAGACTCAAACAATGTTTTAATATTAAATATAATTTTATTTTTCTGATTCTTTTTCAAAATGTAATAGAACGTCTAACATTTGACTGTCCGATATGTCCTCTTGTTGAGTGAACATAACTAACCCTGGGCGGGCGGCTACGTTCCGTGCACGGAGTGTGCGTAGTGCCGGCTTCTACGCATTTTGCGTAGCAGGCGTAGAATCCGGCACTATGCACTCTCCGCAGACGGAGCGTAGCTGGCCGCCACCCGCCTCCCTCCCGCCCTCCCTAAATACTTTAAATTAATAGTGTAAAAGAATTAAAAGGCACTTACCTTGCCCGCTGCTGCCTGCCGCGTCCCCGGGGCTCGCTATCTTCATTGCTTCCGTCTTGTGTATCTAATGCGCATGCGCGAGCGGCCGCGCATGCGCATTTCTCACGAGAAATGGGCATGCGCGGTCGCCCGCGCATGTGCATTAGTACACAAGACGGCAGCCATGAAGATAGCGAGCCCCGGGGACGCGGCGGGCAGCGGCGGGCAGCGGCGGGCAAGGTAAGTGCGTTTTAATTCTTTTCCACTTTTAATTTAAAGTATTTAGGGAGGGCGGGAGGGAGGCCTGCGGTGCGTAGTGGGGCTACGCGGAGTGCGGAGGTGGGCGTAGTTTCTCGCCCACTACGCCCACTACGCCCAGGGTTAAACATAACTTCCCACATTTGACCGTCATCATAATGAAGTAACAAATCCACAGATTCTACACATTGTAGAAGTTCATGGTCTCGTGATTCATCCATGAATTCCAAGTCAATGGGTTCAATGATTTCCTCATTGTTCATGTCTAGGACAATTTCAAAGGAAACGTTTTGTTCTCCTTGCATTTTTGTGCTGAAATTTGAATGAAAAAATAAATATATCAGTAGAGATAGGGCACTGTTGGGTTTAAGTTCAGACAGGTACTTTTGAGGCATGAAGTAGTACTATTAAAAAGTGCCTGTGAAAAAGCCTATGTAAATTCATAATTATACCACAGAAACCTAAATCAATCCATAATTATAATAAACAAGCCTTTCTCAATGTCTAACTCTTACAGAGGGATAGTATATAACTATCTGAAAATGTTTTCAAATTTATAAAATAATATCTTACCTTTTAAAAACAAGTTTAAGTTGTGAGTGAAAATGATCTTGCAATGTAGTTCAGGAAGTAGTAGTCAAAATGGCTGTGTTTCTCTCTCTTTTTTAATATATATTCAGGTACATAACCAATCAAATGTCAGGTAAAAAAAGTAGAAAATGAAAGTAACATTTTAATTGGTTGTCAATTCCAACACTTCAGATGTGTTTTGTGAAGTAATATACCTCAGGGTATTTAGAGAGGTCTACAGGCTAAATGGCTAAATGGAATTCCAACCAAATTTGTGAAAATGGTAGGGATTGGTATGTAGTATGAGTTAATTTATATTTGGTGAAAGTGTCTCCCATCGTTTTTCTGTAAATTACTTTCCCACCTTTTTTTAAATGAGCGCTTCCCGGTGAGCGCCCCGGTACGCGAACCGGCAGCGTTACGGTAGTCTTCCATTTTGTATTACGGTAGAATTGAGATACAAGATGGAGGGCAAAAAATGTTCAGAATGGGTAGAAGGGGGCACGGTAGACGTATCCTGACCCCCTAGGTTTTCTGAGGGTGGCTGCGGAGGTCCATATGTGCGAAAAAAAAACATTTTTTTAAAACTTTTCGCGCGGTTAGCGTCCGGTGCGCGTACCGGGTAGCGCTCCAGGAAGCGTAAATTGTGAAAATTAGTAAAAAAAAATTACATTTAAAATTTGTTTATGGTGATCATAGTTAGGGTAGCTCTGAGAAGAGCTTTTGGGTTTATGGTAGATTTAGGTACTTATAAGTAGGTACCAATGCACAGTCTTAAATTCAGAATGAAAATTCTGTTCCTCTCATCTGAGAAGAGAACTCCATCTCCTCTGTAGATATCTTGCATGTAGTAACGCAAGTTATTGTTGTACATGGAGCCCATTCCATGGTCTCTCATGTAAGCTGAAACAGACTTATTTACATGCTTCCTCGATTTCTCAATTTGTGGACAAAATTGGTTCGACCACCTCCATTTCTGTCTTTGGCATATATTTGAATATACCAAGGCAGTTTGAGGAAAAAGTGCCATCAATTGGTCAAAGGTGTCTTTTAAAAACATTTCCAGACCTACACCAGTCAAAGTGCCCAAGTCATTTCCTCCACAGTGCACAATTAACAGGTCAGGTTTTGGCAAATGCATAAAGGTTTTCACCAATGGTATCAATTGGTGACATTTTAATCCTCTGTGGCTAATCCACTTAATTTCCACATTTTGTAAATTGAGGTTAGGTAAATTTCTGTTATCAGCATATCTTTGAGCCCAGTAGATGTAACTATGTCCAACAATCCAGACAGAAAACATGGTGAGAGGAGGTTCTGCTGCAGTCAGATGAAGTGTGGCAATGAAATGGCAGTTGAAAAAATAAGAGTTTAAAATGAAAAAAACTGTGGAGTTTCTGTGTTAATGAAGCAGTAGCAGTGATTGGTGGATTTTGATTGCTGAAAACAGAAAGTTAGGGTGCATGGATGAGTTCTTTGAAAGATGTAATTTGAATGGTCAAGAAAAAATCATTTTATGAAAGATTGCACTGGATATGCAGGTGTACTGAGAGTTCAGAGTTCAATTGAAACATTGTTGTGTGAACTTGCAAACATCAGAGGTCTTTCAGGAGGTGGTTGCTATGGAAAAAAAGGCAGAAAGGGCAGAGGGGGGAAGGGTGTTGATTTGAAAAAAGTGAGGGAAGAGTTTTGATTGGGTCACATGAGAGATATGTGTGATGAATTACAGCATTTCTGTGGCATTGTTGCTTGCAGACTCTGGAGTGCATACCTTTTGCTCTGCTAAAGACAAATTGGTGTGTTTCTGAGACTGTTTTAAAACTCATAAAGTATTTGCTATTGTGAGAAAAGATTCATTTAATTTAGATAGAGAATAGTATGCTTTAGGGAGAAAATTATGAAGAAAGTTGTGTATTTAAAATGTTGCTTTGTGTCAAGTGTTTTACAAATAGATTTTGTTTCTTTGTGTTACATAGCCATGTTAAAAGTGACGCAAAAATAGTGCAAGGGTCTAACAAAAATGCTTTCATGTGTCTTAGGGTATTTTAACTCACTACCCCATGAATGTATGAATATAATTGCTTTACAAGATGTGTTTAAAAACGTTTTTTGAAATCAATTAGGTTTCTTGATATGTACTGCTAGAGTTTCATATGTTGCTTGGGGCATATTTTCAAGGCTTTTGAGTTCCTTTGATGTAATTTTTCCCATTTTATTTTAAGACATTTCCTTGTGGTGCAAGGTCCTTGTAAATACGCCCCCATGTGTGCTTGGCAAATTTAGATTTTAATTCTTTGAGTTACATAGCCATGTTAAAAGTGACCCAAAAATGGTGCAAGGGCTTTAAAAAAACGCTTTCATGTGTCTTCGGGCATTTTAAGTCATTTCCCCTTGAATGTAGGTATATAATTGATTTATATGATGTGTTTAAAAACGTTTTTTGAAATCAATTATATTTCTGGATATGTACTGCTAGAGCTTCATAGGTTGCTTGGGGCATATTTATAAGGCCTTTGAGTCTCTCTGATGTTATTTTTCCCATTTTAATTTAAGACCTTTCCCCGTGGTGCAAGGTCCTTGTAAATATGCCCCCATCTGTGCTTGGCAAATTTAGATTTTAATTCTTTGAGTTACATAGCCATGTTAAAAGGGACCCAAAAATGGTGCAAGGGCCTTAAAAAACGCTTTCATGTGTCTTAGGCCATTTTAAGTCATTTCCCCTTGAATGTAGGTATATAATTGATTTAGATGATGTGTTTAAAAACGATTTTTGAAATCAATTAGGTTTCTTGATATGTAGTGCTAGAGTTTCATAGGTTGCTTGGGGTATATTTAAAAGGCATTTGAGTCCCTTTGATGTTATTTTTCCCATTTTAATTAAAGACATTTCCCCGTGGTGGAAGGTCCTTGTAAATACACCCCCATGTGTGCTTGGCAAATTTAGATTTTGATTCTTTGAGTTAGATAGCCATGTTCCATACAGTGCTCACCTTCTGCGTAGTCTTTGATATGCTAGACTCCATCTGCACAATGAGATACGTAAGTAAAGGAAACACAGGTGATGTGATTGTGAAATGAGGAAAAGAAATTCCACATTTTTCAATTACATCACCTGTGATTCCTAAGTTTACGAATGACATTGTGCAGATGAGGTTTAGGCCTGTCCACGGACACAGAAGAGGTCTGGCCTTTGTTCAAGAGTGAAGTGGACATGACTTACTTCATTGGTAGGCCTTCACATGTATTATCTCCTCTGTACTCTTCAACAAGCGTAAATTTCATCTGCAACCCTGAGTAGGCCTCACCTCAAACAAACCTCTGGATAGGCCACACCTTATCGTCATCCTGAATCAATCATTTAAAATGTTAGGGACAGATTTATGATAGGTGTATGCCTCTTTTGCGCCACTGTGCGTCACTTTTGTGACGCAGCGGCGGTGCAAAAGATTTGCTATGTGGTGACATATTTACAACTTGATGCATCTAGGCAGATGTGTCATGCTGTAAAGTCCCGTGCCACATGAAACCGATGCAGCAGTGATGCAAAAGATGCACCATGTTGCAAGACAGGCCTCACCGCATCTCCAACAAGATAAGAAGCTGAATCTTCTGTAAATGTCAAAATTGTTGTATACAGTGCTCAACTACTGTGTACTCTTTGATATGCTAGACTCCATCTGCACTATGAGATACCTAAGCAAAGGAAACACAGGTGATGTGATTGTGAAATGAGGAAAAGAAACTCCACATTTTTCAATTACATCACCTGTGTTTCCTAACTTTACGAATGACATTGTGCAGATGAGCTTTAGGCCTGTCCACGGACACAGAAGAGGTCTGGCCTTTGTTCAAGAGTGAAGTGGACATGACTCACTTCATTGGTAGGCCTGCACATGTATTATCTCCTCTGTATTCTTCAACAAGCCTAAATTTCATCTGCAACCCTGAGTAGGCCTCACCTCAAACAAACCTCTGGATAGGCCACACCTTATCGTCATCCTGAATCAATCATTTAAAATGTTAGGGACAGATTTATGATAGGTGTGTGCCTCTTTTGCGCCGCTGTGCGTCACTTTTGTGATGCAGCGGTGGTGCAAAAGATTTGCTATGTTGTGACATATTTACAACTTGATGCATCTAGGCAGATGTGTCATGCTGTAAAGTCCTGTGCCACATGAAACCAATGCAGCAGTGATGCAAAAGATGCACCATGTTGCAAGACAGGCCTCACTTCATCTCCAACAACATACCGTCCGTTTAAACTGTAAACATTTAGGAATGTGTAGGGGGCATGGAGAAGCTGAATCTTCTGTAAATGTCAAAATTATTGTATACAGTGCTCAACTTCTGTGTACTCTTTGATATGCTAGACTCCATCTGCACAATGAGATACCTAAGCAAAGGAAACACAGGTGATGTGATTGTGAAATGAGGAAAAGAAATTCCACATTTTTCAATTACATCACCTCTGTTTCCTAACTTTACGAATCACATTGTGCAGATGAGGTTTAGGCCTGTCCACGGACACAGAAGAGGTCTGGCCTTTGTTCAAGAGTGAAGTGGACATGACTCACTTCATTGGTAGGCCTGCACATGTATTATCTCCTCTGTATTCTTCAACAAGCCTAAATTTCATCTGCAACCCTGAGTAGGCCTCACCTCAAACAAACCTCTGGATAGGCCACACCTTATCGTCATCCTGAATCAATCATTTAAAATGTTAGGGGCAGATTTATGATAGCCGTGTGCCTCTTTTGCGCCGCTGTGCGTCACTTTTGTGACGTAGCGGCGGCGCAAAAGATGCACTATGTTGCGACATATTTACAACTTGATGCATCTAGGCAGATGTGTCATGCTGTAAAGTCCTGTGCCACATGAAACCTGCGTCAGGTTTCATATAGGCGTTTTGTTGCAGGGTGGGCATTCATTTGCATGAAAGCCCTGTAAAACTAACACAGTGAAATTTAGAAGATTTCACTGAGTCAGCTTTATAGCATTGCTGAATCAAATCCTTACGCCTGTTTGAAACAGGCATAAGGAGTGATGCACCATGCAATGTGTGGCTTCCTCCTGTGCATTGCAGTAGACATGTCGCGCTTACGACGTGATTCCTGCAATGTGCTGCTTTTGCGGCACAGATGCGTGACACATCTGTGCTGTTTTTGCTCAATGGTGCTCCACATTGTAAATGCGGCACATCATGGGTGGCAGAGCAGCGGTGCACGCTAACTGGTGCATCCCCGGGGATGCGCCAGTTAACATAAATCTGCCCCTTTACATTTAAGTATGAGCAGGGTAAAAAGAGTCGGTGAGGCTTATCCAAGGTTAAGAAGAGATGAGTCCTGTTCACTGAAAACTTGGACATAGGCCTCACCTCCTCAGCATCGCTGGACATGGCTAAATAATAATTGCAAAATGTTACTCTTGTTAAACAATTTTAATATTATAGTCTCTGAGATGTATCTATTACTTTGCAACATCTTAGTGTTGTTCTCTTTCTTTAAAGATAACGACAACATCAACCATGAGTGATAATGAGCAATCAGTTGATCTCGATCTTATCATTGAACTTGTCATTGAAACGTCAGTGGAAGTAGATCCCTTGGATGATTTAAATCCTGAGGATGATGAAGAACATGATGAGGATGCCGATTTGTCAGAATTGTATGACATAGGGTGGGAAGCTGACCTGCTTGAGCCTATGGAACTATAAACATTTATTTTTAAAAGTTACTGGAAATGAAACGTAAAAATGTAAACCGTTTCATTTAAAATTAAACAAAAGTTCAAAAATAGGTTGTGTGTAGTGTCTTTAATAAAATAGTCAAATATGCTCATAAAATTAGTTCAGATTCACATATAAAACAGCACAGGTCAAATGTAGAAGCATTCAATTTCTTTGCTACTATTTGTGAATACTAAATTTGCCAATGCACTAAAAATTATTCTATGTAAAAATGACAAGTAGTGTGTTAAATTTTTGATGACTGTTATTGATTTACTGTTTGCTAATAGTGGTTAATAACATTTTTTATTATATTTTACCACAGATTCAACTGCAGATCATTTCAAAATTAAAGAATGCCTTCGAAGGACAGAAGGCGAAAGGCTACCAAACATCAAAGACAGCAGCTTAATACATTGTTGCAGCAGACCTCTACAATAAAAACTCGTCAAGTCACCAAGAAAGGTCCGGGTAAGATAACGAAATCATTCATAAGAAACATTTGTAGAAAAAAAAGTAGTACTACAGAAAATGTTTTAGTCCAGAAAAAGAGAAGCAATTTAAACGGAAAGGGAAGGCCAATCAAAAATGTTACTGCTAGAGCAGGAGATAACTCTGTGCATGGTAGTAGAAGGAAAAATCAGTTTAGGGACATTCGTAGACGAATGTTCCGCAACAGGATAATTGGCAATTTGTTAAAAAATATTAAGAAAGGTCAGCAGAAAGTGGTTTTTTATAAGAGAAAAAAAAATTGAGGAAGTTATTGATCAGGTATTTGAAATTAAGCGAAAGTTATTTATTTTGATAATCAATAGAATTAGGAAGCTAAACAAGGCAATTTATGATTTCAAAAGAAATAGTAGATGGAAGAGAACAGTTAATCGTAGTAATTTTTGTGAAGTTTTTTCAGGAGAATGGATGCATAGTTCAAGTTGTGAGGCATTTTTTAATGAGGAGAGTTATTTCCAGGATAATGATTTGGTGCATGCAGTTGACACCAGTGGTCGAGCTTATAAGGTGAAAGATGGTTGTCCAGTTGAAAAAGAAAAACTTGTGACAACAGAGGTAGAAGAGGTGTTAGGTAATGAGGTTTTAGGAAGACGTCCTAAGGGACCTGTGTACACCTGGAAGTGTAGTAGTATTTGCAGTGTGCGACAGGATTCCATCAATTTGCTTTGTGATTTTGTACGGACATTTAATAAGAAAAGTTTGAAGCAGAAAATGATGTTGTTGCAAGAATTAGATCCTTGCAGAGTGAGAGAAGTGACAGGTTTGCATGGTCATTCACTGGCTTGTCTTTCCAGGAGAGTATGCCAGAGTGTTTTTCTCTCATTTCAGGATGCTAGCAGTGCATCATAATAAAGTGAGGAAATTAGTTAGAATGTTGTATTATGCTAAGAGTCCAGCAGTTATGCTTAAACAATTATGCACTGCTCTTTTGCATGGTTCTGAAATAGATGTGAAGAATATTTGTGAAGAAATTGAGTTTTGTTACTTTGGAAGTAAAGAGGAGAATGTTGAAATTGACCCAGAAGAAGAGGGTAATGTGGAAGATAGTGTACAGGTTTCCAGTACAGATAATTTTCAGAAGGAAATTGCCACGTTTCAGGTGAAATCAAGTGAGAGGCCTAATTTCACTTGTGTGTGTTGTCGACGCACTTATTATAAGATTCAGACTAAGTTAGTGGATTTATATGCGAAAAGTGAAAGGCAAAATAATAGTGAATGGAAGGATTTCGCAAAATACTTGATGGTAGAAAATTGTTTTGATTTGGGATTGGATCAACGTGTGTGTACTTATTGTTGTAACAAATTAAATCAAAACCGGATGCCTGCTAGAGCGGTTCATAATAATCTGGAATTGGTTGAGATTCCTCTGAATTGAAGGATTTAAATACTTATGAATCTATTTTGATTCAAAGTATCCATCCCTTTCAGGCTATTGTAAGAATGGAGCCAAAGACAGGGAAATTACCTCCATCAGATTTACAGAGAGGATTAAAGGGAAGAGTTGTTTATTTGCCTCTAGATTTGAAGAAAAACATTAATACAATTGGAGTAGAGAAAGTGGAAGAGGAACCTCTGGTTATCTTAGTTAATGGGGTTCCGACAAAGAGTAAGAAAATATGGCAAGATTTAGTGGATGTTAGGAAAGTCAAAAAGGCAACATTGTATTTGAAAAAAAACAATAAGTACTATAAGAATGTATATGTTGCAGAAGAGGAAGTAAGTGAAGAAGAGGATAGCGATTTGTGTGCTGGTCAAATTGAGAAAGTAGAACCCTCTAAAAGTGAAGAAATATATGAACATTATAGTGTTCATCCTTTGCATTCCAAGGAAGTCATGGGGAATGCTATTGAGTTGTTTCAAATGAAACAAGCCAAAGGGAGTCCCATTAGTGTTTGGGTGGAAAGTTTGGAAGCTCGGTGTTTCCCACAGCTATTTCCAACAGGTCAAGGAGGAAGATATGATGAGCGAACTCATCAAATTCCTGCTTCTGAATACCGGACTTTACGATTGTATGCAGAAGATCCTAGGTTTCGACAATGCATTCCCTATCTCCTGTTTGAAAGCGATCTGTCTGGACTGTCATATGCAGTGAACCACATCTTGAAAAGTGGTATACAGATGCAAAACATCTCGGCAAGTGACTTTATGGATAAAGTCAATGTGCAAGACAGTATTTTGGATTCTCACCTGATTAATCTCATGGCGTGTCAGCGTGGTACTAATGAGTACTGGTACCGTCGTCATGGTGATTTAAAATGTATGCTGAGGAACTTAGGAACTCCCACATGGTTCCTCACTCTCAGCTGTGCCGAGTATGGCTGGGAAGACTTACTTGAATTTCTACGAGAGGCAAATGGAAACATTGAAAATATCGAATTCAAGACACCCGGAGAACTGTGCTCTTTGGATCCAGTGAATGTATGCAGGTACCTCAATCATAGATTTGAAGCTATGATGTCTTTCATCATGAACAAGAAAAATCCACCTCTTGGAGAGGTGTTGGATTTCTTCTGGAGAAAGGAGTACCAAGCAAGAGGTGCTCCTCATATACATATGCTGCTGTGGATCAAGGATGCACCTAAATTTGGAACAGATCCAGAAGACTTAGTGATGAGTTTCATAGAACAGTATTCTACATGTGCTGTTCCAAACGCAAAGGAGGACAAAAGCCTAAGAGAACAAGTTCTACGCTTCCAAAGCCATCGTTGTGGAAAGTACTGTCGTCGTAAATTCAGAAACAAGGACAAGTTCTACACCGTTTCGCCTTTCCACGACCGGTGATTTCTAAAGGAAGAGTGAACAGTTTGATGTCTTCGCTGCGACATAATGTGATGAAGAAATCACCTAAAAACACATACAATTTGAAAAGGAACGAAGAGTCCAAGTACATCAACGACTACAACACAGTGATTTTGTCCATGTGGAATGCTAACATGGATATACAGTTCGTGGCTGATAACTGTATGGCTGTGGCTCGGTATGTGACATCTTAAATCACCAAAAAAGAAAAGACAGAATTGAAGGATATGTGGGAGGACATTTCCCATGAAAAGAGCCTCAGTAAGAAGTTGTACAGTTTCAGTCTGAAGATGTTGTCACATCGAGAAATCGGAGCTTACGAATGTTCTGACCGGTTGTCTTCAGCAAGTCTCTATGCCAAATCCAGGAGTATCGTTTGGGCGAGTCTTGGTCTTGCTGCAACGCGTAATCGAGTTCTGAAACCTGTGCGGGAAATTGAGTATTTGGTGGAAAAGGAGCCAAACAGTACCGATATTTTGAAGACCAACATGTTGGATACATATCCAAATAGAAGCAGTCACCTCGAGAATGTTTGTCTGTATGAGGTTCTACAAAATTACATATTCAAGAGGAACATCAAAGAAGATATTGATAAAGGAGTGTATGCTGTAATTGGAAGTGAGGGATGTCTCGTCAAGCAAAGAAAATGCCACTTGGTAAACCATCGAAAATTGAGTGGCGAATCTCCTGAAAAAAAAAGAGTTTTTCTATTTAGCACTTTTGCAACTTTTCAAGCCTTGGCGTGCAGAAGAGGAACTGCTTGGAGATTTCCTCTGTTACGAAGACTCTTTCAATGCCGCCAAGGAGACCATAGAATGTCCTGTTTTTCTCAAATATCTAGAAATGTTGAATGCGGAAATCGAGCAGGAAGCAACGATTGCAGCCGAGATTGCTAGAGAGAGTTCTCAGGACAGTCAGAGTTCTGTTTCATTGAGTCAGGATCCACTAGGAGGACCAGTTATCGAAAATGAAGCTGCCACTGCCATGATTGAAGTGGAAAGAGCCATGGCACATGCTCAGGAGGATGCGGTTAACTTAGAAGACTTGGAAAGACAACTCAACGTTGAGCAGAGGAAAATATATGACGAAGTTACCAACCAAATTGATCATGGATTAAGTCATGAGAAGAAAGAGTGCTCATGTACGTCGTTGAAGCCTGTCCGACTGTACGTGAGTGGAGAAGCGGGAACTGGAAAAAGTTTCCTCATTAAAGCAATTTCATGTTATTTGCAGAAAAGGACTGAGTCATCGCTGTCTTGTGTTGTCACCGCTCCAACTGGACTGGCAGCACATAACATTAAAGGTATTACTTTGCATCGTCTACTGATGCTGCCAGTGGAGCATGATAGCAAATTACAATACCACAAGTTATCTGGAGATGCTTGTTGTGAAGTTTCAAGAGTCTTGAAGAAAATGAAACTTCTTATCATTGACGAAGTAAGCATGGTTTCCAATGTCATGCTTGCCTTTGTGCATTTGAGAATGCAAGAAGTTCTCAAAACAGAGTATGATGTGTTATTTGGTGGCAAACACATCATTGTTTTCGGTGATCTTCTGCAGCTGACACCAGTGAAAAGACAACCTGTGTTCAAAATGCTCACGCATGAAGATACCAGGAAGTGCCTAGGGAGCATTGGCAACGTTAATATATGGTTAAACTTCAATTATGCTGAACTGTGTGAAAATATGCGTCAGGCGAAGGATGAAGATTACAAGAATATTCTACAAGATGTTAGAATCGGAAAAGTGACCGAGCATGGTAAAGAAGCTTTACATGCACGATTACTGTCAAATTTGTATCCAGAACAAGACGTTGTGCCTGAGAATATTTTTCAGAAAATTACTGAGAAGAAATCTGGAATATGTTTGATGCCAACTCTTGCAGAATGTGCCATCTTCAACAACAAAATGTTGTATTTAGAAAACCAAGAGATTGTGAAACTGGAAGCTATTGACAGAGTAGAGCATATGGGATCAACAATTATTTTGTCTGAGAATTTGAAATCAAAATTGGATTCATTAGCCCCTTCGACGCTCATGACGAGCTGGGCTCGTCATGGCGTAGCCTCCTCGCACGCTCATGACGAGCCCAGCTCGTCACGTAAAGTGCGATTTAAAAAAACCCAGCGTACGGGCGGAATTCCGCCCGCACGCATGCGGTTAGAGAAGACTATATCTAAAACTGCAGGTTTTGAAAAGACTCTGAATGTGTGCTTAAATTGCTGTATAATTTTAAGAAGGAATTTACATGTTGAAAGAGGTCTGGTAAATGGATCAATGGGTAATGTTGTTGATTTTGTGAAATACAGAAATAGGGATGGAATTGAATTTTTAAAAATTAAATTTGATGACATTGAGGAAGTACAGCTAATTGGTCGTTGCTCTGCTAGGTTTTTGCTTGTGAAAGACTTATATGTTCGCCGTAAGCAGTTTCCTGTTTGCTTGGCATATGCAGTGACAATCCATAAATCGCAAGGTTTAAGTGTAGACAGTGCATTGGTGAATATTGGCAGTTCTGTGTTCAAGGAGGGTATGGCATATGTGGCATTGCCACGAGTCAGAACTTTATCGGGATTGTACTTGATTGAGTGTGATGTCACAAACATTTGTGCGGATCTAGATTGTGTTAAGGAATACAATAGGTTAAGAAGAGAGTATGCGCCACATTTGCCTCAATATCCTTTGTTTGAGAAACGTGTGGTAGGCCGGAAACGAAGAAATGTGACCAATAGTGGGGAGGTTGTAGCAAAAAGACGAAAAGTCGATGAACCAGAAATTATAAGCAGAAAGAAAAAGGATTTTGTTGAAGATGTTGTTAGTTTTCAATTTGAAAACAGTTCTGGTGTCAACTGCTATGCTAATGTAGTGGTTAATGTTTTGTTTTCTCTAGAAACTTTAAAACAAGAGATTGTGGTCAATTCGGATCAGAGATTTTGCAGTTTGTTGAATTCTGTGTTAGGGAAATGTAGCACTGATAGAACAAAAATAGAAAGTGTGTCTGAAATTCGAAATCTGTTAGACAGATGTTCAGGTCAAACACAATTCTCTCAAAATATTCAGCAAGATTGTCAGGAGTTTTTAATGTATATGCTTGATGTATTGCATGATGAAGGTGTAGATGTAGATCACCTGTTTGGGCTTTCTTATCAATGGCAGCATGACTGCGAGAACTGTAGGGTATCAAGTACTACTAGTGTAGACTCAGAAAAATGTATATATTTAACTTTGCCAGACAGTAAATCAGTGTCCTTTAATAAGCTAGTAAAAGCAGCTGATCACAACATGGAGTGTAGCCAATGTAAGTCTGAAATGTTGTCAACATTATTTATACGAACATATGGCCAGTATGTCATTTTAATGTTCCAACGATGTAGGCCTGATGGAACAAAATTGACAACTTTAATTAAAAATGTTGTAGCTTCACAGTTGTCAATATCAGGAAGGACTTTTGTAACTGCAGCAATTATATATCATGACGGTCCTTCAATAACATCAGGACATTACACAGCTTATTTAAAGTCTAGAAATGGCTGGTCATTCTGCAATGATTCTGTTTTAACTTTAAAAAAAATTGCCTTTTGACCTTAAAAATTCTTACTTGGTGTTTTTAAAACCAAAATTTATGGGAAGGAATCTCAGGATTTGCTCTGAGGAATTTCAAGAGGTTCTAATGGCTCCTACACAATTTGGCCTTGAGGATAAGTGTAGTACAGAGTCAAAAGTTATTTTTGAGTTTTAAATAGTTCCTGGAAAAAAGAAGGTTTTCTTACAGAAAGTGGTGGGCACGGATTAGTTAAAGGACAACAGAGTATTTCCCAAAGCAAACGGTGTTCTTACCATAACACTTGACGTCATGGAAAAATAACTGCACTTTGAATGAGTTCAGAAAAACTGTTTCTTTTTATAAGCTAATTCAAGCAGCCAACCAAAACATGGAGTAGAGGTAATGTAAGTCTGCAATGCTGTCTAGATTATTTGACCAAACTTTTGGTTATAATGTCATTTTAAAATTCCAACTATATAAACCTGATGAAAGTAACTCTTCAACTTTAATTACAAATGTTGTGGCTACACAGTCGTTTATTTTAGGAAGAACATTTTTAACTGCAGCTATTATATGACATGATGATCCTTTGACAAGATCCGCTTATTACACAGTTTATTGAAAATGTAAAAAAAGCTGCTGTTTCGTAAATGATTCCTATTTGACTACGATACAATGTTGCCTTTTTACTTAAAAATATTCTTACTTTCTGTTTTCAGAAAAGAGAATTTAGGGTAGGTAACTGGCCTATAATGATTCTAGGGGTTGATATAATTTTATCTACTGTTTTAAATTGCTTTGTGATTAAAAGTGATGTAGAGAATTAAATAATTGTAGTAGTCATAGAGGTAGTGTAAGTCTGCTTCATAGTAAGCAGTATCAGTGTCATAGGAAATGTGGAACATGAGTGAGCAAGAAGGGTGAGATATTACTAGTACAGGATTGTGAAAGTGATCTTGAACGTTTTCTTTCTGAAAGTTGCGGAAATACAAAATGACGGGATATGCTTAGAAGAATTCCAAGAGTTATAAATGGCTCTTACACGATTTGGCCTTGTGGAAAAGTGAGGTAGAGAGCGAGAAGTCATTTATTGTATGTAACATATTTGTCAAAACGATGGAGCTTTTCTTTCAGAAAGTGGCGGGCTGAAAATAATAACAGCACAACAGAGTGTAAGCTGTTCATAGGATATCCTTCGACATCATGGAAAGTAAGTTACTTTTCAGGAGTTCTGATTTCTGATTGGTTATGTTATATGGGTTTTTTAAACACAATCATTTTGATTGTGTTTTTTTTTCCCCGCTGTTATATGATGAATACCTTCAAGTCACTGTTTTTAGTGAAATTTGATAAATTCTGAGAACAGCAAAAATAAACCATTTAACATGTATAATTAATTCTGTACTTTTTGTATTTATGATATACATTTAGAACTGTGTAGTAGGCATGGAGAAGCTGAGGCTTCTGTAAGTGTCAAAGTTGTTGCATACAGTGCTCACATTCTACGTAGTCTTTCATATGATAGACTACATCTGCACAATGAGATACCTAAGCAAAGGAAACACAGGTGATGTGATTGTGGAATGAGCAAAAAAAATTGCACGTTTTTCAATTAAATTACGTGTGTTTCCTAGGAGACAGAGGAGGTCTGACATTTGTTCAAGAGTGCAGTGGACATGACTCACTTCGTTGGTAGGCCTGCAGATTTATTATCTCCTCTATACTCTTCAACAAGCCTAAATTTCATCTGCAACCCTGAGTAGGACTTACCTGAAACAAATCTCTGGATAGGACACACCTTATCAGCATCTAGAAACAATCATTTAAAATGTTAAGTGCAGATTTATGATGGCCGTGCGCCTCTTTTGCGCCGCTGTTCCGTCACTTTTGTGACGCAGCAGCAGTGTAAAAGATGCACCATGTTGCAAGATAGGCCTCAGTTCATCTCCAGCAAGATACCGTCAGTTTTAAATGTATATATTTAGGACTGTGTAGGGGGCATGCAGAAGCTGAGGCTTCAGTAAGTGTCAAAGTTGTTGCATGCAGTGCTGCACTTCTGGGTACTCTTTCATATGCTGGACTACATCTGCACAATGAGATACCTAAGCAAAGGAAACACAATTGATGTGATTGTGAAATGAGCAAAAGAAATTGCACGTTTTTCAATTACATCACCTGTGTTTCCTAACATTACACATCACATTGTGCAGATCAAGTTTAGGCCTGTCCAGGGAAACAGAGGAGGTCTGGCCTTTGTTCAAGAGTGCAGTGGACATGACTCACTTCCTGCAAATGTATTATCTCCTCTGTACTCTTCAACAACTCTAAATTTCATCTGCAACCCTGAGTAGGCCTCACCTCAAACAAACCTCTGGATAGGACACACCTTATTGGCATCCTGAAACAATCATTTAAAATGTTAGGGACAGTTTTATGATGGCTGTGCACCTCTTTTGCGCTGCCGTTGCATCACTTTTGTGAGACAGCAGCAGTGCAAAAGATGCACCATGTTGCAAGATAGGCCTCACTTCATCTGCATCAAGATACTGTTAGTTTAAAATGTATATTTTTAGGACTGTGTAGGGGCATGGAGAAGCAGAGGCTTCTGTAAGTGTCAAAGTTGTTGAAAAACTGTTTGTCCTTCAATCTTTTCCCTTGTCTTTTCTAATTTTTAAATACATGTTTTAATATTTTTCAAATGTTTGTTCTCTCTTTCACAGATTGAAAGTATAAAAATAACAAGTGACTAAGTTATCGACAATTATAAGGTAAATGTTTTGTACTCTTTTCGTTACATTTCTATCACATTTAACTTCTATTAGTTTCACTACTTCATTTCTTTAACCCTCACTTTCCTGCCTTTGCTACTTCCCTCATTCCTTTCTCTATTACTTACTTACTCTACTCCTTCCACTATTTTTCTCAGTCCCTCTCTTCTCATACTTCCTCACTCTTGTTCACTCACTCCGTCTCTATTACTCTCACTGTCTCTGACTGATCACTCTTTCACTACTTGTTCATTATGCTTTCTCTCTGTAGTTCAAGCACACTAAGGGGCATATTATCAACACAGGCAATAAAATTATCGCTGCTTTTATCGGCAGAAAACTGCTGCAAAAGTGGCTTTAGCGGCAGTTTTCTTCCGCAAAAGCGGCTTTAGCAGCAGTTTTCTGCCGATAAAAGCAGTCATTATCGGCAGAAAACTGCCGCAAAAGCGGCTTTAGCGTCAGATATCTGCCGATAAATGCAGCGAAACATTTATCGCCTATGTTGATAATATGCCCCTATGTTATTTACATTTCTTTGCTGTTTCAATCATTCCTTTTCTGTTACTTCTTCTTTTCTGCATTCTGTTTTTTCTCTCTGTTATTCCAATGTTTTAATCTTAATTTGATCATTCAGTCACACTCTCTAAGAAACTCTTGTTTGTTATTCTTCTACTCTCCTTTTTTTCTTTCACTTCCTTATCTATTTTGTTTTTCACAATTATACCCTCTTCCATCTTTTCTTCGGTAAATAGATCTATTAAACAGTATCTTTGGTTTAGTCCCTATAGCTGTCTTTCTTTTAACATTACTCTCTGTTTCCTTCCCTTATACTTACTCTTCTTTTTTTTTTAATTTTTTGGGTTCGCTCCCGGTTCGCGTACTGGCGAGCGAACCGGGAAGCGAACTAAAAAAAATAGAGGTTGGCAGAGTGCTAAACATTCTACCAATTTTTTTATAAAGGGGAGGTAGTTCTGAAAAGAACTTTTTTTTTGTATTATTTTTGTTGTTTTATATTTTTTTATTATTTTTCTGAATATTTTTTTACTTTTTTTGTATTTTTTGAACGGTTTTATATTTTTTTTTGGGGGGGAAACGAAAACGATTCATTGTAAAGGGCTCAACAGGAGCAACAAAAAAAAAGAATTTATTCTCTGGGGCGTTTCGGACAACCATGATTGTCGATAGCTCTGTTGATTAGATTGATGCTACTTTCTCTGTAGCAAATGAACTGATTACAACGCACGCACACTTGTTTGACTTCCCCGAACCTCATCTGTATATTTGGGACCATCTCCCTCGCCTCTGGTCCCGTCACTTCCTGTACAACTGATCTTCTGGCCACAGAAGGGGGATTATCTTGCTGGTCACGTAACTGCGCAGCACTGTAGTTGATAGGATGCCACCTATCCATATGGCGATGCATTGTATAATTGTCGTAACTATATTTTTTATCTGTCCCTCCGGACAAATCTTTCTTACAGATAAGGCAAGTTACGTACCGGGCATTGACTTTTTTTTGGCCCCAGGGATATTAAAAAAATTGCCAAATAAAGTTTTCTTTGACGTGAGACCTCCTGGGCTCCTCAGGCAAAAACTGCCTCCTCTCTTGCTCCTCTTCCTCTTCTTCCTCTTCTTCCTCCTCTTGCTGAATGATAACTTCAGAAGGTGGTCCTCTCTTCCTTGGAGGTGGTGGAGGGGGTGGGGAAGCACCAGCTGAAGCTACTAATGAAGCCATTGCTCAGTGATGACAAAAGGTCTTCCTCTCACAAAGATGAAAGTCAGAGTGAGGAAAGAAGGAGGGGTTTTCATCATTTGGGAAAAACAATAGTTCTAAACCAATGAAAAGTGTTACTTTTAGGTCACATGACCTAGTCTTACATCATTAGGAAACCAAAAGTGAATATATATATATATATATATATATATATATATATATATATATATATATATTCACTGAAAAAACCATAGGTTATAGACCATATATAGTTAGGAATTAGCATTTACAAAACCTTGAAAATTCACTGAAAAAACCATAGGTTATAGACCATATATAGTTAGGAATTAGCATTTAAAAAACCTTATTTTACTCACACAAAACCATTGAAATTCCATATATAGTTAGTTGCACTAACTATATATTGCGCACCCGCAATCCACTGCTGATGATGTCACATATTACATCATTCATGACATGGTCAGTGACATCACTGATGACATCACTGATGACATCTCAAATGACATCACTGATGACATCACTGATGACAACATCCAGTGACTATGTTTCTGTAAAGTTAAAATATGTCTTACATATTGAAGAATGAGTGGATGTATAAGTGTCTGGACGAAGGATTTAGTAGGTGCATGACTGAATGTATGAGTGAGTGATTAAATGTGTCTCACTGAGTGCATGGGTTAGTGACTAAACTGTCTTAATTTGTGCATCATTATGTCTGTTGTTCTGTAAACTGCTGCATGTGTTGATCAGTAGCTATATGAGTAACTATATGGGTTATTGATTGATTGCCCAAGTATTTGCATGGGAGACTGAGTGTGTGTGTGGCTGGCTGGGAGGTGTGTGACTCTGTACAGATCAATGTGTACTTGTATCAATGATTGTATAAGAGAGTAAGTATGTGTTAGTATATGGTTGAAAACGTAAGGTGCTCTATGTTTAACTGTATAGAGTAGAAAATGGAAGTGTGATTGATTCTTTACAGGACTGACTAGGTGTGTGAGTAACTCCAAGGATGAGTGGCAGAGTGTGAGTGTCTGTATAGGTGTATGAGTGCATATGATTGTGTTGTAAACATGAGTGATTGTATGTATGAATGATTGTATGGGTGAATGAGTGAATGTGTGTGTAGACGTAGGAATCAGTGAGTACGTATGTAGTAACTAGTATTGGTGTGTCAATGGTTTCAAAAATTATACTCTGTTTTTAACACTGGGTGAAACAGAGGTTATATTAAAATGTGAGGAGATGCATTGTATTGTCACATGAATGATATCATCAGTGATGTGGTCATTGATGTCAAATGAGATGTCATCAGTGATGTCATCAGTGATGTCATTTGAGATGTCATCAGTGATGTCATCAGTGATGTCACTGACCATGTCATGAATGATGTAATATGTGACATCATCAGCAGTGGATTGCGGGTGCGCAATATATAGTTAGTGCAACTAACTATATATGGAATTTCAATGGTTTTGTGTGAGTAAAATAAGGTTTTTTAAATGCTAATTCCTAACTATATATGGTCTATAACCTATGGTTTTTTCAGTGAATTTTCAAGGTTTTGTAAATGCTAATTCCTAACTATATATGGTCTATAACCTATGGTTTTTTCAGTGAATTTCAATGGTTTTTTAATAGCAAATATCATAAGCTGTCGAATGTCAAGTACGTGGTAAGAATTTTTTTTTTCGTGTTTATGCACACTGATCTGCTTTGATTGCTGCCCCCCACCCCTCATTTCTATTAGGAGTACTCTCTCTTTGCAGATAGTGAAGGGTAGTTAACGCAGCCCTTTCCCCCTTTGTAATCCGTCGTGCCTGCTTCTCTCTCCATTTGATTGATTGTTCTCTTTGGTTCATTCTCTATTTACAAACAAGCACAGAGTCGCAATACTCTGTTTAGTCTTTGCAGATAGCGAAAAATCGTGTAAAAAAACAAAAGGAATCGAGCAAAATCAGTAGGCCACTAATGGGATCTCTTTTGACCTCGCTAAAATAGAAACATTAGGAACAACCTGTTGAAAATAGCAATGCGTATGTATATAAGCGGCGTTCATTTGTGTTCACAGTACCCCTTGTTGATTGTTTCAATCGAGCATTGAATTGTTCGAAGTTAATTCTCTTAACGATCTTCTCTACCTGCAAACGAGGAAGAATAGGAATATTCTATCTCCCTTTGCAGATAGTGAAGGGTAGGTAACGCAAGCCTTTAACACGTCGTACCTATTTCATTCCTCATTGATTGATTGATTGTCCGAACATTGACTGTTTGGGAATTAGTTCTTTTTGGAGGTATTCCCTGTTTGCAAATAAACGTAGGAAAATCTTTGCAAGTAGTGAAAGGGTACGTAATGCGGACCGTTCTCCCCCGTTGTAATCTGTCATGCCTATCTACTCCCCACTGATTGATGCACCTTTTTCACCCGGACCATTTACTAGAGATACGTCATCTGGCCCGACCAGAGAGCACCCCTAGTGAAAAGGACATATGCAATAATAACGAAGTGATCACTGTATCCTGTTAACAGAAACTTTACCATGAAACAACCTGGAAAGAAAAAAATAGGAAAACGAAAATCAGTAGGCCACTGATGAACATGAACTTTTATTAAACAACGAACAAAGAAACGATAACATAACGTAATGATAAAACCTATTAATGTCCTAGAAACAAGAAAACGTTAAAATATGCCAGTGGTGAGAGACCAGAAAAACAGTAAGAGAAACCAAATCACCCCTCGCTGTCCCACCGCCTGCCACGCCAAAAAAATCGATAGACTAGGGAAAATGCAAGTCAGTAGAACATCCACCCCCACTCTGGAAACTTCCAAGGTGGGGCAGGGTTCCGGCTACGCCCAGCCGGGAGCAGCCCATATAAGGCAGGTCCTGCTGCCACGCCTCGGCCAGGAGATCCTAACGTAGGGTGTAGCCGGAGGAGAGGCCGAGACCAGCGGGACCCGGCCAGGGGATTGCCTTTACAACGCTGAACAGTTGCAGGGGGGGGGAATGTCTCCTCGACCCTCCCCTCTCTCTCCCAGTCCGGCCGCGGTGGCCCTTGAGAGTTGCAGGTAGTCCCGCCACATGCTCTTCCGGTCCGACCACCAACGGTCGGGGGGCCGAGGCCGACGGGATCCGGCTGCAGCCGATAAACCAAGAAACCCGTTCATGGGGCCAGAGCCAGGGGCGTCCGGCCGACATCCACCGGAAGCCCGGCCCGAAGACGGACGGGACACTTCTTTCTTTTATAATGGCTGCAACAACACTGGAGGGGGATGTCTTGCACATGCCTCCGACCCCCCCCTCGTCCTCATCGCCTGGTCCGGCCATAACAAATCTCAAGCGAGACGCCGTGGGGTGCACTGGGAGGGAGAGACGGTGCGAACAGGCCTCTCCCGCCTCCCCAGGTGGAGGCTTCCCAGCTGCACCCTCAGCGCTCCAGGCGGTGGCATCCTAACAACTACAGTGCTGCACAGTTTCGGAACGACCTAGATAACGGTTCTTCCACTGTGGCCATGCTGCAACGTCTCGCCCGGCAGGGTGGAGCCCGTCCGCTCATGTGACCCCGCGATCGCCGGTAGCTGCCGAACTCTCAAAATGGCGGTCGACCTGGCAAGAGCGGGCCCAACATAAAGAAATGGCCCGGTCACTGGTTGACTCCACCACCGTAGTCCTCCACGACCTTGAAGATTCTAGAGGAGCCGCGGGAGTCTCCGACCCCCGATGGGGAATGACTGCCATGATCGCCCGTGGAGTGACGAAACTGTATCCTCGGGACGTCGGCGCTCCCATGCTGGCGCCAGCCTCACTTTGAATTACTACAATCCTGCAGACCTCACTTCCGGTGAAAGCACAGTGTGACCCGGTAGGAAAAATTATTGCACCCCCTCCCCTTTTTGACTGATAGTTCAAACCACCGATCCTTTCCTTTGCCCTTTTAACGGAACTTTGGACTGCCTCCCCCTCTTTTACATTTTCTAGAGAAAACAAAACATTAACCACTACATTAGCATAGCAGTTGACACCAGAACTGTTTTCAAATTGAAAACCAACAACATCTTCAACAGAATCCTTTTTGTTTCTGCTGTGACCCTGCTACAGCACAGGCATTGTCCCCAGCAGTAATTCTGCAATGCCGGTAAGAATAGCTGTGGTGCCTACTGGACTCACTCACCCCCGCGGCGCCCCACGCCGTTTTTTGCTGGGCGGCAACTTACTAGACATCACTTTCGTGCCATCTAGATTTCAGCGCGTTCTGCTGCCTTGGAACTATTCGCACAACAGACCGCTACTGACAAGAATATTTCATTATTGGTGCTGTCAATTTCAATAAATCTATTGGATAATTAAAAAGAAATTGCCACGGTCTCTTCGTTGTTTAAATGTTTTTACTGTTTTTGTTTTGTTGTATATATTTATATGTTATTAAAGTTTTATATTCCTACTACTTTGTTGGAGTGCTATATATTTTTAATGTGACACATAATTGTAAAAACTTTGATGTACAAAGAGTCATTCCTGGAATCTTCCGCTTCAGGCTCGGTCCCCTCCCCAATCACAATACAGGATGGTTTTCAGATAGTAGGAACGCGTGTGCTGTGACGGATCACATCGGGTGTGGGCCTTGATCTACTATAACTCCTTTGAAGAGGGGTGATTCTTTACAGCTGGGGCCATAAACTACATCTGCAGGGCTAGCTGATAGCCTAGGACCGGCCTGGACATTCGGACACAGAGGAAGAGGAGTGTCAGAGGGTGCGGTAGTGAATAGGGCGAAAGGGAGGTGTCGGGCGGGCACAGAGTGTGATTCTCAGGGAAGAGCAGCGCAGATGGGGGAAGGTTTATTGCCCATGCATAAGACAGAGAGCGGTGGTGACCAGTGCCTGGGGGAGATGCTTACGAGGGTGAGGAGCCATGCTACGAATCGACAGCGTGCAGAGTGTGGGTCTGGTCAAGACATCTAAGATGGCTGCCGTGCACGACAAAAGTGTGGCATTTCAAAAAAGGCAAGATGGCGCAGACAATGTTTTTCAACACTTCCTCATTTCCTTCGAATCGAACGTTAACAGACGTTGGGGCATATTACCAAAGTTAAGCGATATTTATCGCTAACGATGCTTACCAACCAATTTTTTACCACTAAGCATCGTCAGAAATTATCGAAGATAAACCTTACTATTATCAAGGTTTATCGCAAATGCGATAATAAACGGCCGCAATGCATGAATATCGCTAAAAACTCAGCGATATTCATGCATTACCGAGCTAATACTCTTAGCCATGTTATCCACCTCCCATTGGATAACATGGCTAAGAACTGCTCAGGGCAGGTGTTACTTTTTGGAGATATTCGCGCTTAGCGCGAATATCTCCAAAAGTTGGTAATAGGAGATAGATATCTTGCATGTTGTAATGCAAGTTATTGTGGTATATGGAACTCATACCATAATCTCTCAGGAAAGCAGAAACTGATCCTTTTGGGACCGCCTAAAAAGGCCTAGGGGGTGAGGAGTACTCTACTTTGCCCCCTTTTCACGTTCCGAACTATTTTATTTTACTCTCTTCTGTAATTACACAAAATACCAGCGATAAGATGCATCGGAGACACACAGTGAGAGAAAGGAGGCCGGAGATGAAGAAGACATGTCAAATACACATTGGAGATAATATAGTGGCAGAAGGGAAGTAAATATGAGTAAACTTACCATGTAACATAAAAATGTTGCACTCTATACTATAAGTCTCATTTTATACTACAATCACTTCGCTACAACCTCATAAATTAAAAATAAAAATAAATAATGTCTCAAACAATTTTTGATTTCTAAATATAAATTTATTCTTCAGAATTTTCTAAATTTGAAACAACTAGTAACATGTCCTCATCAGTAATTTCCTCTTCAATCATCTCATCTGGAATCTCCTCATTAAAAGTCTGCAATGATGATTCTTGTAACTCTATGGTCTCCAAACACTCGATAAATTCGCCATCAAGAGATTGATCAAAAAAATCATTCAAGTCATCTCCTCCTTCTGACAATATTTCATTATTGGTGCTGTCAATTTCAATCAATGTAGTGGAATCATTCAAGTCATCTCCTCGTGACAATATCTCATTATTGGTGCTCTCAATTTCAATCAATGTAGTGGAATCATTCAAGTCATCTCCTCCTTGTGACAATATTTCATTATTGGTGCTGTCCATTTCAATCAATCTAATGGAATCATACAAGCCATCTCCTCCTTGTGACAATATTTCATTATTGGTGCTCTCAATTTCAATCAATGTAGTGGAATCATTCAAGTCATCTCCTTGTGACAATATTTCATTCTTGGTGCTGTCCATTTCAATCAATCTAATGGAATCATACAAGTCATGTCCTCCTTGTGACAATATTTCATTATTGGTGCTCTCAATTTCAATCAATGTAGTGGACAATTCAAAAGAAATTGCCACGGTCTCTTCATTGTGAGCCATTTTATTTTGAAATTGCTTGCTGTAAATTGCAGAAAAAAATAATCACTTTCATTTATCGTTTTTAGTAATACATAATATAAAACTAACTTCATCAAGTATTTAGTATAACAGAAGGACTGCAAATAAATAACAGAAAACATTTTTCAAATTATCTTCAAGTGTACAACATAGTTCCCCTTACAAATTAACAACTCACCTTCTTAAAAGTAGCAGAAGTGTTAGTACTGTGTAAATCAAACACCAGAAATTCACCACCAAAAATTCCTCACAAATGTACCTCAGACAGTAGTATCACAAAATGGCTGTGGTTTCCTCTCATTTGACATATATACATAACCAATTAACTTTCATCACACACAAATACAAAACCAAAGTAACATTTTAATTGGTTCTAAATTTCAACACTTTCAAATGTGTTTTCCCCATGCAATTTTCCATAGGACATTTACATACGTCTACAGCCTGAATGGCTGAACGGAATTACACCAAACTTGGCAAAATGGTACATCAAACCTAAGAGGTCAGGAAGGATCTACTATGCCCCCTTATGGTCATTTCCCCCTTCGCTTTGGCCTCCTCTTGTCTCTCAATCCTACCGAGGGACAAGATGGCGGCCGCTACGGACTGTTTGGAATGTTGACAGACGCCGGAGAACCAATCAGCTTCGCAAAGCTCCGTAACGCGAAAAGTACGCGAAGCGGAGCGCTGTTACAGATATATATCTTTTTTTCAACGTTAATTTCTCAAAATCCACTGGAGCACATATATTGAGACCTAGCAAAGGCACATCGGGCTACCAGTCCCTAATATTTTGCCAAGTTTCGTGCAAATCCATTCAGCCGTTCGATTATTATTATTTTGTTTTTTTTTTGCCCCGCGGGGCCCTTTTAAAACCTCCACATCAAACCTAGGGGGTCAGCGAGGATCTACTATGCCCCCTTATAGTTATTTCCCCCTTTGTTTTGACCTCCTCTTGTCTCTCGATCCTACCGAGAGACAAGATGGCGGCCGCTACGGACTGTTTGGAATGTTGACAGACGCCGGAGAACCAATCAGCTTCGCTTCACAAAGCTCCGTTGCGCGAAAAGTCCGCGAACCAGAGCGCTAACCGGTCCGCTGTTACAGATATATATCTTTTTTTAACGTTAATTTCTCAAAATCCACTGGAGCACATATATTGAGACCTACAAAAGGCACATCGGGCTACCAGTCCCTACAATTTTGCCAAGTTTCGTGCAAATCCATTCAGCCGTTCGGGCTAAAAGTGAGGCCAACCGCCCTATGGAAAACTCAATGTTAAAAACACGTTTTGGGACCCCCCTTTTTTCTCGGCCCCCACTGGACGAACCCCCCCCAAATTTTCAAGGGCTGCTCAGAAACAAAATGTGCCATTTTCCTGAAAATTTCAGCCGATTCCGTCCACAAACGCCAAAGTTATTAGACATAGAATTTTCAAAAAACCCATAGAGAAAAAATCCTAACTATATATACCTACTGGCGACCGCCAGTAGGTAATATATATATATATATATATATATATATATATATATATATATATATATATATATATATTCACTGAAAAAACCATAGGTTATAGACCATATATAGTTAGGAATTAGCATTTACAAAACCTTGAAAATTCACTGAAAAAACCATAGGTTATACACCATATATAGTTAGGAATTAGCATTTAAAAAACCTTATTTTACTCACACAAAACCATTGAAATTCCATATATAGTTAGTTGCACTAACTATATATCGCGCACCCGCAATCCACTGCTGATCATGTCACATATTACATCATTCATGACATGGTCAGTGACATCACTGATGACATCACTGATGACATCTCAAATGACATCACTGATGAGATCACTGATGACATCTCATTTGACATCAATGACCACATCACTGATGATATCATTCATGTGACAATACAATGCATCTCCTCACGTTTTAATATAACCTCTGTTTCACCCAGTGTTAAATACAGAGTATAATTTTTGAAACCATTGACACACCAATACTAGTTACTACATACGTACTCACTGATTCCTACGTCTACACACACATTCACTCATTCACCCATACAATCATTCATACATACAATCACTCATCTTTACAACACTATCATATGCACTCATACACCTATACAGACACTTACACTCTGCCACTCATCCATGGAGTTACTCACACACCTAGTCAGTCCTGTAAAGAATCAATCACACTTCCATTTTCTTGTCTATACAGTTAAACATAGAGCACCTTACATTTTCAAACATATACTAACACATACTTACTTTCTTATACAATCATTGATACAAGTACACATTGATCTGCACAGAGTCACACACCTCCCAGCCAGCCACACACACACTCAGTCTCCTATACAAATACTTGGACAATCAATCAATAACCCATATAGTTAATCATATAGCTACTGATCAACACATGCAGCAGTTTACAGAACAACAGACATAATGATGCACAAATTAAGACAGTTTAGTCACTAACCCATGCACTCAGTGAGACACATTTAATCACTCACTCATACATTCAGTCATGCACCTACTAAATCCTTCGTCCAGACACTTATACATCTACTCATTCTTCAATATGTAAAACATATTTAAACTTTACAGAAACACACAGTCACTGGATGATGTCATCAGTGATCTCATCAGTGATGTCATTTGAGATGTCATCAGTGATGTCATCAGTGATGTCACTGACCATGTCATGAATGATGTAATATGTGACATGATCAGCAGTGGATTGCGGGTGCGCGATATATAGTTAGTGCAACTAACTATATATGGAATTTCAATGGTTTTGTGTGAGTAAAATAAGGTTTTTTAAATGCTAATTCCTAACTATATATGGTGTATAACCTATGGTTTTTTCAGTGAATTTTCAAGGTTTTGTAAATGCTAATTCCTAACTATATATGGTCTATAACCTATGGTTTTTTCAGTGAATTTCAATGGTTTTTTAATAGCAAATATCATAAGCTGTCGAATGTCAAGTACGTGGTAAGTAAAAACATTTTCGTGTTTATGCACACTGATCTGCTTTGAATGCTGCCCCCCACCCCTCATTTCTATTAGGAGTACTCTCTCTTTGCAGATAGTGAAGGGTAGTTAACGCAGCCCTTTGCCCCATTTGTAATCCGTCGTGCCTGCTTCTCTCTCCATTTGATTGATTGTTCTCTTTGGTTCATTCTCTATTTACAAACAAGCACAGAGTCGCAATACTCTGTTTAGTCTTTGCAGATAGCGAAAAATCGTGTAAAAAAACAAAAGGAATCGAGCAAAATCAGTAGGCCACTAATGGGATCTCTTTTTGACCTCGCTAAAATAGAAACATTAGGAACAACCTGTTGAAAATAGCAATGCGTATGTATATAAGCGGCGTTCATTTGTGTTCACAGTACCCCTTGTTGATTGTTTCAATCGAGCATTGAATTGTTCGAAGTTAATTCTCTTAAGGATCTTCTCTACCTGCAAACGAGGAAGAATAGGAATATTCTCTCTCCCTTTGCAGATAGTGAAGGGTAGGTAACGCAAGCCTTTAACACGTCGTACCTATTTCATTCCTCATTGATTGATTGATTGTCCGAACATTGACTGTTTGGGAATTAGTTCTTTTTGGAGGTATTCCCTGTTTGCAAATAAACGTAGGAAAATCTTTGCAAGTAGTGAAAGGGTATGTAATGCGGACCGTTCTCCCCCGTTGTAATCTGTCATGCCTATCTACTCCCCACTGATTGATGCACCTTTTTCACCCGGACCATTTACTAGAGATACGTCATCTGGCCCGACCAGAGAGCACCCCTAGTGAAAAGGACATATGCAATAATAACGAAGTGATCACTGTATCCTGTTAACAGAAACTTTACCATGAAACAACCTGGAAAGAAAAAAATAGGAAAACGAAAATCAGTAGGCCACTGATGAACATGAACTTTTATTAAACAACGAACAAAGAAACGATAACATAACGTAATGATAAAACCTATTAATGTCCTAGAAACAAGAAAACGTTAAAATATGCCAGTGGTGAGAGACCAGAAAAACAGTAAGAGAAACCAAATCACCCCTTGCTGTCCCACCGCCTGCCACGCCAAAAAAATCGATAGACTAGGGAAAATGCAAGTCAGTAGAACATCCACCCCCACTCTGGAAACTTCCAAGGTGGGGCAGGGTTCCGGCTACGCCCAGCCGGGAGCAGCCCATATAAGGCAGGTCCTGCTGCCACGCCTCGGCCAGGAGATCCTAACGTAGGGTGTAGCCGGAGGAGAGGCCGAGGCCAGCGGGACCCGGCCAGGGGATTGCCTTTACAACGCTGAACAGTTGCAGGGGGGGGGAATGTCTCCTCGACCCTCCCCTCTCTCTCCCAGTCCGGCCGCGGTGGCCCTTGAGAGTTGCAGGTAGTCCCGCCACATGCTCTTCCGGTCCGACCACCAACGGTCGGGGGGCCGAGGCCGACGGGATCCGGCTGCAGCCGATAAACCAAGAAACCCGTTCATGGGGCCAGAGCCAGGGGCGTCCGGCCGACATCCACCGGAAGCCCGGCCCGAAGACGGACGGGACACTTCTTTCTTTTATAATGGCTGCGACAACACTGGGGGGGGGGATGTCTTGCACATGCCTCCGACCCCCCCCCCCTCGTCCTCATCGCCTGGTCCGGCCATAACAAATCTCAAGCGAGACGCCGTGGGGTGCACTGGGAGGGAGAGACGGTGCGAACAGGCCTCTCCCGCCTCCCCAGGTGGATGATTCCCAGCTGCACCCTCAGCGCTCCAGGCGCCCGGAAAAGGGTTCTTCCACTGTGGCCATGCTGCAACGTCTCGCCCGGCAGGGTGGAGCCCGTCCGCTCATGTGACCCCGCGATCGCCGGTAGCTGCCGAACTCTCAAAATGGCGGTCGACCTGGCAAGAGCGGGCCCAGCATAAAGAAATGGCCCGGTCACTGGTTGACTCCACCACCGTAGTCCTCCACGACCTTGAAGATTCTAGAGGAGCCGCGGGAGTCTCCGACCCCCGATGGGGAATGACTGCCATGATCGCCCGTGGAGTGACGAAACTGTATCCGCGGGACGTCGGCGCTCCCATGCTGGCGCCAGCCTCACTTTGAATTACTAGAATCCTGCAGACCTCACTTCCGGTGAAAGCACAGTGTGACCCGGTAGGAAAAATTATTGCACCCCCTCCCCTTTTTGACTGATAGTTCAAACCACCGATCCTTTCCTTTGCCCTTTTAACGGAACTTTGGACTGCCTCCCCCTCTTTTACATTTTCTAGAGAAAACAAAACATTAACCACTACATTAGCATAGCAGTTGACACCAGAACTGTTTTCAAATTGAAAACCAACAACATCTTCAACAGAATCCTTTTTGTTTCTGCTGTGACCCTGCTACAGCACAGGCATTGTCCCCAGCAGTAATTCTGCAATGCCGGTAAGAATAGCTGTGGTGCCTACTGGACTCACTCACCCCCGCGGCGCCCCACGCCGTTTTTTGCTGGGGGGCAACTTACTAGACATCACTTTCCTGCCATCTAGATTTCAGCGCGTTCTGCTGCCTTGGAACTATTCGCACAACAGACCGCTACTGACAAGAATATTTCATTATTGGTGCTGTCAATTTCAATAAATCTATTGGATAATTCAAAAGAAATTGCCACGGTCTCTTCGTTGTTTAAATGTTTTTACTGTTTTTGTTTTCTTGTATATATTTATATGTTATTAAAGTTTTATATTCCTACTACTTTGTTGGAGTGCTATATATTTTTAATGTCACACATAATTGTAAAAACTTTGATGTACAAAGAGTCATTCCTGGAATCTTCCGCTTCAGGCTCGGTCCCCTCCCCAATCACAATACAGGATGGTTTTCAGATAGTAGGAACACGTGTGGTGTGACGGATCTCATCGGGTGTGGGCCTTGATCTACTATAACTCCTTTGAAGAGGGGTGATTCTTTACAGCTGGGGCCATAAACTACATCTGCAGGGCTAGCTGATAGCCTGGACAATCGGACACAGAGAAAGAGGAGTGTCAGAGGGTGCGGTAGTGAATAGGGCGAAAGGGAGGTGTCGGACGGGCACAGAGTGTGATTCTCAGGGAAGAGCAGCGCAGATGGGGGGAGGTTTATTGTCCATGCATAAGACAGAGAGCGGTGGTGACCAGTGCCTAGGGAAGATGCTTGCGTGGGTGAGGAGCCATGCTACGAATCGACAGCGTGCAGAGAGTGGGTCTGGTCAAGACATCTAAAATGGCTGCCGTGCACGACAAAAGTGTGGCATTTCAAAAAAGGCAAGATGGCGCAGACAATGTTTTTCAACACTTCCTCATTTCCTTCGAATCGAACGTTAACAGACGTTGGGGCATATTACCAAAGTTAAGCGATATTTATCGCTAACGATGCTTACCAACCAATTTTTTACCACTAAGCATCGTCAGAAATTATCGAAGATAAACCTTGCTATTATCAAGGTTTATCGCAAATGCGATAATAAGCGGCCGCAATGCATGAATATCGCTAAAAACTCAGCGATATTCATGCATTACCGAGCTAATGCTCTTAGCCATGTTATCCACCTCCCATTGGATAACATAGCTTAGAACTGCTCAGGGCAGGTGTTACTTTTTGGAGATATTCGCGCTTAGCGCGAATATCTCCAAAAGTTGGTAATAGGAGATAGATATCTTGCATGTTGTAATGCAAGTTATTGTGGTATATGGAACTCATACCATAATCTCTCAGGAAAGCAGAAACTGATCATTTTGGGACCGCCTAAATAGGCCTAGGGGGTGAGGAGTACTCTACTTTGCCCCCTTTTCACGTTCCGAACTATTTTATTTTACTCTCTTCTGTAATTACACAAAATAGCAGCGATAAGATGCATCGGAGACACACAGTGAGAGAAAGGAGGCCGGAGATGAAGAAGAGATGTCAAATACACATTGGAGATAATATAGTGGCAGAAGGGAAGTAAATATGAGTAAACTTACCATGTAACATAAAAATGTTGCACTCTATACTATAAGTCTCATTTTATACTACAATCACTTCGCTACAACCTCATAAATTAAAAATAAAAATGAATAATGTCTCAAACAATTTTTGATTTCTAAATATAAATTTATTCTTCAGAATTTTCTAAATTTGAAAGAACTAGTAACATGTCCTCATCTCCAATGTCCTCATTAAAAGTCTCCAATGATGATTCTTGTAACTCTATGGTCTCCAAACACTCGATAAATTCGCCATCAAGAGATTGATCAAAAAAATCATTCAAGTCATCTCCTCCTTCTGACAATATTTCATTATTGGTGCTGTCAATTTCAATCAATGTAGTGGAATCATTCAAGTCATCTCCTCGTGACAATATTTCATTATTGGTGCTCTCAATTTCAATCAATGTAGTGGAATCATTCAAGTCATCTCCTCCTTGTGACAATATTTCATTATTGGTGCTGTCCATTTCAATCAATCTAATGGAATCATACAAGTCATCTCCTCCTTGTGACAATATTTCATTATTGGTGCTCTCAATTTCAATCAATGTAGTGGAATCATTCAAGTCATCTCCTTGTGACAATATTTCATTCTTGGTGCTGTCCATTTCAATCAATCTAATGGAATCATACAAGTCATGTCCTCCTTGTGACAATATTTCATTATTGGTGCTCTCAATTTCAATCAATGTAGTGGACAATTCAAAAGAAATTGCCACGGTCTCTTCATTGTGAGCCATTTTATTTTGAAATTGCTTGCTGTAAATTGCAGAAAAAAATAATCACTTTCATTTATCGTTTTTAGTAATACATAATATAAAACTAACTTTATCAAGTATTTAGTATAACAGAAGGACTGCAAATAAATAACAGAAAACATTTTTCAAATTATCTTCAAGTGTACAACATAGTTCCCCTTACAAATTAACAACTCACCTTTTTAAAAGTAGCAGAAGTGTTAGTACTGTGTAAATCAAACACCAGAAATTCACCACCAAAAATTCCTCACAAATGTACCTCAGACAGTAGTATCACAAAATGGCTGTGGTTTCCTCTCATTTGACATATATACATAACCAATTAACTTTCATCACACACAAATACAAAACCAAAGTAACATTTTAATTGGTTCTAAATTTCAACACTTTCAAATGTGTTTTCCCCATGCAATTTTCCATAGGACATTTACATACGTCTACAGCCTGAATGGCTGAACGGAATTACACCAAACTTGGCAAAATGGTACATCAAACCTAAGAGGTCAGGAAGGATCTACTATGCCCCCTTATGGTCATTTCCCCCTTCGCTTTGGCCTCCTCTTGTCTCTCAATCCTACCGAGAGACAAGATGGCGGCCGCTACGGACTGTTTGGAATGTTGACAGACGCCGGAGAACCAATCAGCTTCGCAAAGCTCCGTAACGCGAAAAGTACGCGAAGCGGAGCGCTGTTACAGATATATATATTTTTTTGAACGTTAATTTCTCAAAATCCACTGGAGCACATATATTGAGACCTAGCAAAGGCACATCGGGCTACCAGTCCCTAATATTTTGCCAAGTTTCGTGCAAATCCATTCAGCCGTTCGATTATTATTATTTTGTTTTTTTTTTGCCCCGCGGGGCCCTTTTAAAACCTCCACATCAAACCTAGGGGGTCAGCGAGGATCTACTATGCCCCCTTATAGTTATTTCCCCCTTTGTTTTGACCTCCTCTTGTCTCTCGATCCTACCGAGAGACAAGATGGCGGCCGCTACGGACTTTTTGGAATGTTGACAGACGCCGGAGAACCAATCAGCTTCGCTTCACAAAGCTCCGTTGCGCGAAAAGTACGCGTCCTGGGACGCTGCCAGGTCCGCTGTTACAGATATATATCTTTTTTTAAACGTTAATTTCTCAAAATCCACTGGAGCACATATATTGAGACCTACAAAAGGCACATCGGGCTACCAGTCCCTACAATTTTGCCAAGTTTCGTGCAAATCCATTCAGCCGTTCGGGCTAAAAGTGAGGCCAACCGCCCTATGGAAAACTCAATGTTAAAAACACGTTTTGGGACCCCCCTTTTTTCTCGGCCCCCCCTTGACGAACCCCCCCCAAATTTTCAAGGGCTGCTCAGAAACAAAATGTGCCATTTTCCTGAAAATTTCAGCCAATTCCGTCCACAAACGCCAAAGTTATTAGACATAGAATTTTCAAAAATCCCATAGAGAAAAAATCCTAACTATATATACCTACTGGCGACCGCCAGTAGGTAATATATATATATATATATATATATATATATATATATATATATATATTACCTACTGGCGGTCGCCAGTAGGTATATATAGTTAGGAATTTTTCTCTATGGGTTTTTTGAAAATTCTATGTCTAATAACTTTGGCGTTTGTGGACGGAATCGGCTGAAATTTTCAGGAAAATGGCACATTTTGTTTCTGAGCAGCCCTTGAAATATTGGGGGGGGTTCGTCCAGTGGGGGCCGAGAAAAAAGGGGGGTCCCAAAACGTGTTTTTAACATTGAGTTTTCCATAGGGCGGTTGGCCTCACTTTTAGCCCGAACGGCTGAATGGATTTGCACGAAACTTGGCAAAATTGTAGGGACTGGTAGCCCGATGTGCCTTTTGTAGGTCTCAATATATGTGCTCCAGTGGATTTTGAGAAATTAACGTTTAAAAAAAGATATATATCTGTAACAGCGGACCGGTTAGCGCTCTGGTTCGCGGACTTTTCGCGCAACGGAGCTTTGTGAAGCGAAGCTGATTGGTTCTCCGGCGTCTGTCAACATTCCAAACAGTCCGTAGCGGCCGCCATCTTGTCTCTCGGTAGGATCGAGAGACAAGAGGAGGTCAAAACAAAGGGGGAAATAACTATAAGGGGGCATAGTAGATCCTCGCTGACCCCCTAGGTTTGATGTGGAGGTTTTAAAAGGGCCCCGCGGGGCAAAAAAAAAACAAAATAATAATAATCGAACGGCTGAATGGATTTGCACGAAACTTGGCAAAATATTAGGGACTGGTAGCCCGATGTGCCTTTGCTAGGTCTCAATATATGTGCTCCAGTGGATTTTGAGAAATTAACGTTGAAAAAAAGATATATATCTGTAACAGCGCTCCGCTTCGCGTACTTTTCGCGTTACGGAGCTTTGCGAAGCTGATTGGTTCTCCGGCGTCTGTCAACATTCCAAACAGTCCGTAGCGGCCGCCATCTTGTCCCTCGGTAGGATTGAGAGACAAGAGGAGGCCAAAGCGAAGGGGGAAATGACCATAAGGGGGCATAGTAGATCCTTCCTGACCTCTTAGGTTTGATGTACCATTTTGCCAAGTTTGGTGTAATTCCGTTCAGCCATTCAGGCTGTAGACGTATGTAAATGTCCTATGGAAAATTGCATGGGGAAAACACATTTGAAAGTGTTGAAATTTAGAACCAATTAAAATGTTACTTTGGTTTTGTATTTGTGTGTGATGAAAGTTAATTGGTTATGTATATATGTCAAATGAGAGGAAACCACAGCCATTTTGTGATACTACTGTCTGAGGTACATTTGTGAGGAATTTTTGGTGGTGAATTTCTGGTGTTTGATTTACACAGTACTAACACTTCTGCTACTTTTAAAAAGGTGAGTTGTTAATTTGTAAGGGGAACTATGTTGTACACTTGAAGATAATTTGAAAAATGTTTTCTGTTATTTATTTGCAGTCCTTCTGTTATACTAAATACTTGATGAAGTTAGTTTTATATTATGTATTACTAAAAACGATAAATGAAAGTGATTATTTTTTTCTGCAATTTACAGCAAGCAATTTCAAAATAAAATGGCTCACAATGAAGAGACCGTGGCAATTTCTTTTGAATTGTCCACTACATTGATTGAAATTGAGAGCACCAATAATGAAATATTGTCACAAGGAGGACATGACTTGTATGATTCCATTAGATTGATTGAAATGGACAGCACCAAGAATGAAATATTGTCACAAGGAGATGACTTGAATGATTCCACTACATTGATTGAAATTGAGAGCACCAATAATGAAATATTGTCACAAGGAGGAGATGGCTTGTATGATTCCATTAGATTGATTGAAATGGACAGCACCAATAATGAAATATTGTCACAAGGAGGAGATGACTTGAATGATTCCACTACATTGATTGAAATTGAGAGCACCAATAATGAAATATTGTCACGAGGAGATGACTTGAATGATTCCACTACATTGATTGAAATGGACAGCACCAATAATGAAATATTGTCAGAAGGAGGAGATGACTTGAATGATTTTTTTGATCAATCTCTTGATGGCGAATTTATCGAGTGTTTGGAGACCATAGAGTTACAAGAATCATCATTGCAGACTTTTAATGAGGAGATTCCAGATGAGATGATTGAAGAGGAAATTACTGATGAGGACATGTTACTAGTTGTTTCAAATTTAGAAAATTCTGAAGAATAAATTTATATTTAGAAATCAAAAATTGTTTGAGACATTATTTATTTTTATTTTTAATTTATGAGGTTGTAGCGAAGTGATTGTAGTATAAAATGAGACTTATAGTATAGAGTGCAACATTTTTATGTTACATGGTAAGTTTACTCATATTTACTTCCCTTCTGCCACTATATTATCTCCAATGTGTATTTGACATGTCTTCTTCATCTCCGGCCTCCTTTCTCTCACTGTGTGTCTCCGATGCATCTTATCGCTGGTATTTTGTGTAATTACAGAAGAGAGTAAAATAAAATAGTTCGGAACGTGAAAAGGGGGCAAAGTAGAGTACTCCTCACCCCCTAGGCCTTTTTAGGCGGTCCCAAAAGGATCAGTTTCTGCTTTCCTGAGAGATTATGGTATGAGTTCCATATACCACAATAACTTGCATTACAACATGCAAGATATCTATCTCCTATTACCAACTTTTGGAGATATTCGCGCTAAGCGCGAATATCTCCAAAAAGTAACACCTGCCCTGAGCAGTTCTTAGCCATGTTATCCAATGGGAGGTGGATAACATGGCTAAGAGTATTAGCTCGGTAATGCATGAATATCGCTGAGTTTTTAGCGATATTCATGCATTGCGGCCGTTTATTATCGCATTTGCGATAAACCTTGATAATAGTAAGGTTTATCTTCGATAATTTCTGACGATGCTTAGTGGTAAAAAATTGGTTGGTAAGCATCGTTAGCGATAAATATCGCTTAACTTTGGTAATATGCCCCAACGTCTGTTAACGTTCGATTCGAAGGAAATGAGGAAGTGTTGAAAAACATTGTCTGCGCCATCTTGCCTTTTTTGAAATGCCACACTTTTGTCGTGCACGGCAGCCATTTTAGATGTCTTGACCAGACCCACTCTCTGCACGCTGTCGATTCGTAGCATGGCTCCTCACCCTCGTAAGCATCTCCCCCAGGCACTGGTCACCACCGCTCTCTGTCTTATGCATGGGCAATAAACCTTCCCCCATCTGCGCTGCTCTTCCCTGAGAATCACACTCTGTGCCCGCCCGACACCTCCCTTTCGCCCTATTCACTACCGCACCCTCTGACACTCCTCTTCCTCTGTGTCCGAATGTCCAGGCCGGTCCTAGGCTATCAGCTAGCCCTGCAGATGTAGTTTATGGCCCCAGCTGTAAAGAATCACCCCTCTTCAAAGGAGTTATAGTAGATCAAGGCCCACACCCGATGTGATCCGTCACAGCACACGCGTTCCTACTATCTGAAAACCATCCTGTATTGTGATTGGGGAGGGGACCGAGCCTGAAGCGGAAGATTCCAGGAATGACTCTTTGTACATCAAAGTTTTTACAATTATGTGTCACATTAAAAATATATAGCACTCCAACAAAGTAGTAGGAATATAAAACTTTAATAACATATAAATATATACAACAAAACAAAAACAGTAAAAACATTTAAACAACGAAGAGACCGTGGCAATTTCTTTTTAATTATCCAATAGATTTATTGAAATTGACAGCACCAATAATGAAATATTCTTGTCAGTAGCGGTCTGTTGTGCGAATAGTTCCAAGGCAGCAGAACGCGCTGAAATCTAGATGGCACGAAAGTGATGTCTAGTAAGTTGCCGCCCAGCAAAAAACGGCGTGGGGCGCCGCGGGGGTGAGTGAGTCCAGTAGGCACCACAGCTATTCTTACCGGCATTGCAGAATTACTGCTGGGGACAATGCCTGTGCTGTAGCAGGGTCACAGCAGAAACAAAAAGGATTCTGTTGAAGATGTTGTTGGTTTTCAATTTGAAAACAGTTCTGGTGTCAACTGCTATGCTAATGTAGTGGTTAATGTTTTGTTTTCTCTAGAAAATGTAAAAGAGGGGGAGGCAGTCCAAAGTTCCGTTAAAAGGGCAAAGGAAAGGATCGGTGGTTTGAACTATCAGTCAAAAAGGGGAGGGGGTGCAATAATTTTTCCTACCGGGTCACACTGTGCTTTCACCGGAAGTAAGGTCTGCAGGATTGTAGTAATTCAAAGTGAGGCTGGCGCCAGCATGGGAGCGCCGACGTCCCGCGGATACAGTTTCGTCACTCCACGGGCGATCATGGCAGTCATTCCCCATCGGGGGTCGGAGACTCCCGCGGCTCCTCTAGAATCTTCAAGGTCGTGGAGGACTACGGTGGTGGAGTCAACCAGTGACCGGGCCATTTCTTTATGTTGGGCCCGCTCTTGCCAGGTCGACCGCCATTTTGAGAGTTCGGCAGCTACCGGCGATCGCGGGGTCACATGAGCGGACGGGCTCCACCCTGCCGGGCGAGACGTTGCAGCATGGCCACAGTGGAAGAACCGTTATCTAGGTCGTTCCGAAACTGTGCAGCACTGTAGTTGTTAGGATGCCACCGCCTGGAGCGCTGAGGGTGCAGCTGGGAAGCCTCCACCTGGGGAGGCGGGAGAGGCCTGTTCGCACCGTCTCTCCCTCCCAGTGCACCCCACGGCGTCTCGCTTGAGATTTGTTATGGCCGGACCAGGCGATGAGGACGAGAGGGGGGGTCGGAGGCATGTGCAAGACATCCCCCTCCAGTGTTGTCGCAGCCATTATAAAAGAAAGAAGTGTCCCGTCCGTCTTCGGGCCGGGCTTCCGGTGGATGTCGGCCGGACGCCCCTGGCTCTGGCCCCATGAACGGGTTTCTTGGTTTATCGGCTGCAGCCGGATCCCGTCGGCCTCGGCCCCCCGACCGTTGGTGGTCGGACCGGAAGAGCATGTGGCGGGACTACCTGCAACTCTCAAGGGCCACCGCGGCCGGACTGGGAGAGAGAGGGGAGGGTCGAGGAGACATTCCCCCCCCCTGCAACTGTTCAGCGTTGTAAAGGCAATCCCCTGGCCGGGTCCCGCTGGTCTCGGCCTCTCCTCCGGCTACACCCTACGTTAGGATCTCCTGGCCGAGGCGTGGCAGCAGGACCTGCCTTATATGGGCTGCTCCCGGCTGGGCGTAGCCGGAACCCTGCCCCACCTTGGAAGTTTCCAGAGTGGGGGTGGATGTTCTACTGACTTGCATTTTCCCTAGTCTATCGATTTTTTTGGCGTGGCAGGCGGTGGGACAGCGAGGGGTGATTTGGTTTCTCTTACTGTTTTTCTGGTCTCTCACCACTGGCATATTTTAACGTTTTCTTGTTTCTAGGACATTAATAGGTTTTATCATTACGTTATGTTATCGTTTCTTTGTTCGTTGTTTAATAAAAGTTCATGTTCATCAGTGGCCTACTGATTTTCGTTTTCCTATTTTTTTCTTTCCAGGTTGTTTCATGGTAAAGTTTCTGTTAACAGGATACAGTGATCACTTCGTTATTATTGCATATGTCCTTTTCACTAGGGGTGCTCTCTGGTCGGGCCAGATGACGTATCTCTAGTAAATGGTCCGGGTGAAAAAGGTGCATCAATCAGTGGGGAGTAGATAGGCATGACAGATTACAACGGGGGAGAACGGTCCGCATTACGTACCCTTTCACTACTTGCAAAGATTTTCCTACGTTTATTTGCAAACAGGGAATACCTCCAAAAAGAACTAATTCCCAAACAGTCAATGTTCGGACAATCAATCAATCAATGAGGAATGAAATAGGTACGACGTGTTAAAGGCTTGCGTTACCTACCCTTCACTATCTGCAAAGGGAGATAGAATATTCCTATTCTTCCTCGTTTGCAGGTAGAGAAGATCGTTAAGAGAATTAACTTCGAACAATTCAATGCTCGATTGAAACAATCAACAAGGGGTACTGTGAACACAAATGAACGCCGCTTATATACATACGCATTGCTATTTTCAACAGGTTGTTCCTAATGTTTCTATTTTAGCGAGGTCAAAAGAGATCCCATTAGTGGCCTACTAATTTTGCTCGATTCCTTTTGTTTTTTTACACGATTTTTCGCTATCTGCAAAGACTAAACAGAGTATTGCGACTCTGTGCTTGTTTGTAAATAGAGAATGAACCAAAGAGAACAATCAATCAAATGGAGAGAGAAGCAGGCACGACGGATTACAAAGGGGGAAAGGGCTGCGTTAACTACCCTTCACTATCTGCAAAGAGAGAGTACTCCTAATAGAAATGAGGGGTGGGGGGCAGCAATCAAAGCAGATCAGTGTGCATAAACACGAAAAAAAAAATTCTTACCACGTACTTGACATTCGACAGCTTATGATATTTGCTATTAAAAAACCATTGAAATTCACTGAAAAAACCATAGGTTATAGACCATATATAGTTAGGAATTAGCATTTACAAAACCTTGAAAATTCACTGAAAAAACCATAGGTTATAGACCATATATAGTTAGGAATTAGCATTTAAAAAACCTTATTTTACTCACACAAAACCATTGAAATTCCATATATAGTTAGTTGCACTAACTATATATTGCGCACCCGCAATCCACTGCTGATGATGTCACATATTACATCATTCATGACATGGTCAGTGACATCACTGATGACATCACTGATGACATCTCAAATGACATCACTGATGACATCTCACTTGACATCAATGATCACATCACTGATGATATCATTCATGTGACAATACAATGCATCTCCTCACATTTTAATATAACCTCTGTTTCACCCAGTGTTAAAAACAGAGTATAATTTTTGAAACCATTGACACACCAATACTAGTTACTACATACGTACTCACTGATTCCTACGTCTACACACACATTCACTCATTCACCCATACAATCATTCATACATACAATCACTCATGTTTACAACACAATCATATGCACTCAGACACCTATACAGACACTCACACTCTGCCACTCATCCATGGAGTTACTCACACACCTAGTCAGTCCTGTAAAGAATCAATCACACTTCCATTTTCTACTCTATACAGTTAAACATAGAGCACCTTACGTTTTCAACCATATACTAACACATACTTACTCTCTTATACAATCATTGATACAAGTACACATTGATCTGTACAGAGTCACACACCTCCCATCCAGCCACACACACACTCAGTCTCCCATGCAAATACTTGGGCAATCAATCAATAACCCATATAGTTACTCATATAGCTACTGATCAACACATGCAGCAGTTTACAGAACAACAGACATAATGATGCACAAATTAAGACAGTTTAGTCACTAACCCATGCACTCAGTGAGACACATTTAATCACTCACTCATACATTCAGTCATGCACCTACTAAATCCTTCGTCCAGACACTTATACATCCACTCATTCTTCAATATGTAAGACATATTTTAACTTTACAGAAACATAGTCACTGGATGTTGTCATCAGTGATGTCATCAGTGATGTCATTTGAGATGTCATCAGTGATGTCATCAGTGATGTCACTGACCATGTCATGAATGATGTAATATGTGACATCATCAGCAGTGGATTGCGGGTGCGCAATATATAGTTAGTGCAACTAACTATATATGGAATTTCAATGGTTTTGTGTGAGTAAAATAAGGTTTTTTAAATGCTAATTCCTAACTATATATGGTCTATAACCTATGGTTTTTTCAGTGAATTTTCAAGGTTTTGTAAATGCTAATTCCTAACTATATATGGTCTATAACCTATGGTTTTTTCAGTGAATATATATATATATATATTCACTGAAAAAACCATAGGTTATAGACCATATATCGTTAGGAATTAGCATTTACAAAACCTTGAAAATTCACTGAAAAAACCATAGGTTATAGACCATATATAGTTAGGAATTAGCATTTATAAAACCTTATTTTACTCACACAAAACCATTGAAATTCGCATATATAGTTAGTTGCACTAACTATATATTTCGCGCACCCGCAATCCACTGCCGAAGATGTCACATATTACATCATTCATGACATGGTCAGTGACATCACTGATGACATCACTGATGACATCTCAAATGACATCACTGATAACAACATCCAGTGATTTTATGTTTCTGTAAAGTTTAAATATGTCTTACATATTGAAGAATGAGTGGATGTATAAGTGTCTGGATAAAGGATTTAGTAGGTGCATGACTGACTGTATGAGTGAGTGATTAAATGTGTCTCACTGAGTGCATGGGTTAGTGACTAAACTGTCTGAATGTGTGCATCATTATGTTTGTTGTTCTGTAAACTGCTGCATGTGTTGATCAGTAGCTATATGAGTAACTATATGGGCTATTGATTGGTGTCCCAAATATTTGTATGGGAGACTGAGTGTGTGTGTGGGTGGTTGAGAGGTGTATGACTCTGTGCCTAGATGTGTGAGCAGTTGATTCACTAGATGTATGGGTTCAAAAGTGCATGTGGAAACAGCAGTATGGGCGGTTGACTGTGTGCATGAGTGTATTGGTGAGTGAATGGATATCTCAGTGCTACATGTCATACAAGTAAGAACATATGTAAAACACAGTATATGTGAGAGTTGACATATATAAATAACTGTGCATAAGAGCCAGTGAATGTGTGAGTGGCTGTATGGATCATTCTGAAATTGTATCAGGGATTGTATAAGAGAGTAAATATGTGTTAGTATCTGTTTGAATAAGTAAGGTGTGTATAACTGTATAGTTGAGGAAATGGAGGTGTGATTGATTCTTTGCATGACTGACTAGGTGTTTGAGTAACTCCATGGATGAGTGACAGTCTGTGAGTGTCTGTTTACACTGAGTGTATATAAGGTTGTTTTAGAGTCTGAAGAAGTTCATCGTATTATCACATGAATGATGTCATCAGTGATGTGATCAGTCATGTCAAATGAGATGTCATCAGTGATGTCATCAGTGATGTCATTTGAGATGTCATTGGTGATGTCATCAGTGATGTCACTGACCATGTCATGAATGATGTAATATGTGACATCATCAGCAGTGGATAGCGGGTGCGTGAAATATATAGTTAGTGCAACTAACTATATATGCGAATTTCAATGGTTTTGTGTGAGTAAAATAAGGTTTTATAAATGCTAATTCCTAACTATATATGGTCTATAACCTATGGTTTTTTCAGTGAATTTTGAAGGTTTTGTAAATGCTAATTCCTAACTATATATGGTCTATAACCTATGGTTTTTTCAGTAAATTTCAATGGTTTTATAATAGCAAATATTAAAAGCTGTTAAATGTATTCTTTTTTTAAAGGAAAAATATATTTTATATGTATTTAATATAATTTTTTTATGTATATATATATATATATTTTTTTAAGTTTCGCTACCGGTCCGCGCACCGGGTAGCTTCCCGTTAGCTCAATTTTATGCCGCGACCCGGTCCGCGCACCGGGAAATGTTCCATTTGCAGAACTGCCACGTTCGAGAACAACATCGTGACGCGTCACGTAAGCGCGACGTATCGCGTTGCCGCGTAATGCGTCTTATGACGCGCCGCGTTCGCGCACTTGGAAGTGCTCCGGTGCGCGAACGAGGCGTGAAGCGCAGCACACCGGAAGCGCTCCGGGCGCGGAGCGGGACGCGTAACGTAAGCGTAACAGGTCATGTGACCTGTAAATAACACTTTTCATTGGTTTAGAACTTTTTTTTTCACAAATGATGAAAACCCCTCCTTCTTTCCTCTCTCTGACTTTCATCTTTGTGAGAGGAAGACCTTAGTTATGGCATCTGTAGTAGCTGCAGCTGGTGGACCCCCACCACCACCACAACCACCTAGGAAGGAAGGACCACCTCCACAGTTCCTTCCAAACCCAGAGGAAGAGGAAGAAGAAGAGGAAGAAGACTTAGAGCCGAGGCAGTTCTTACGTGAAGAGCCCCGGAAATCCCACCACAAAGACAGTTTTATTTGGCAATTTTTTTCATACCCTCAAGACCAAAAAAAGGTCAATGCCCGACATGTGACATTCCTCATTTGTAAATTTGTTTTGTCAAGAGGTACAGACAAAAAGTATAGTTATGGTAACCATACTATGCACCGCCATATGCAGAGGTGGCATCCACTCAATTACAGCGTTGCTGAGATTCGTCACCTCCAAGATAACCCACCAACTCCTCTGGCCAGTACATCGTCACAGGTAACTCTATCGGGACCAGAGGCGAGGGAGATGGTCCCAAGTATCCAACAGAATTTTGTGCACATGAAGCTAGTGTGCATTTATTGTGGTGAACTAATTTCATATGGGACTATGAGTATGATTTTAATTAATAGAGCCTTTGAAAATCACAATTGCCCAAAACGCCCCAAGAAATAAAAAAAAAAATTTGCTCTGGTTGAGCCCTTTCTAATGCCTGTTTTTCGTTTTTCCCCACAAAAAATACCCCAAAAAACATAAAATTGTTCAAAAAATACAAAAAAAAAAAAAACAGAAAAATTAAAAAATATATAAAACAACAAAAACATTTTAAAAAGTTCTTTTCAGAACTACCTCCCATTTAAAAAAAATTACTAAAATTTTTAGCACTCTTGACTTCATTTTTCTCATGGGTGCGCTTCCCGGTACGCGCACCGGAGAGGGCCCCGTTAGCGCAATATAAAAAAAAAAGAAAAAAAAAACAAGAGAAGGAGAGCATAAGAGAAAGAGAAAGAGAGAGTAATGTTAAGAGAGACAGCAAGAGAGAGCAACACAGAGGTACTGTGTAATACATAGTAAAACAGTGTAAAAGATATATGAAAGTGTAAGAGAGAAAATGAAAAAATATATGGCTGTGAAACAAAGAAAGAGAGAAGAAGAATACTAAAGCAGAGGCACATAAAGAATGTGAGTGGCTGTAAAGAGTAAAAGAAAAGAGAAAAAATAATTTACAAATAAAACGTAATAACGGAACCAGATTTAAATAACACTGCTGAGGGAGAGAGAGAAAAAAGTAGTGTGCATAACTAAAGAGGGATGAAATAAGATGGATAAAATCGACTAAAGTTAAAACATGTGCATTGACAGAGAGAAAAAACTAAAAGAAGAAAAGAAGAAGTAACAGAAAGGGAATAATTGAAGCAGCAAAGAAATGTAAGTAACGTAGTGTGCTTGAACTTCAGGGAGAAAGCATAATGTTATGTTATGTTAATTTTTATTTATATAGCGCCAAATCACCGACAGGTCTCTTAGCATTTGCTTTGGGAACCCGTCCTGGCTTTCCCTGCGAGATTACCCCTACTCGGCATCCCCAAGGTGAAGACCAGGCATCCCTCCGCGGAGGGGGCCGTAGTGGAGATTAAGCAAGCTATTGCCCAGAGCTGCAGAGTGTGAACCCATGATTTGAGTAGGCACCGAGGCGAGAATTATCAAGTCTGTGGACATTTGGGCTCAAGACCCTGCCGCGTCGGGAATTGAACCCTGGTTCCGGGTCTGACCTCTGCATCAGGGTCTGCCTCCTCTAACCAGTGAGCCACACTTCTCCACAATAATGAACATGTAGTGAAAGACTGAAGAGACAGAGACAATTACAGTAAGAGAGACGGACTGAGTGAACGGGAGTGAGAAACTGTGAGAACAGAGGGACTGAGAAAAGGAGTGGAAGGAGTGCAGTAAGTAAATCACCCACACAACACAACAGCTACCCTACCTCAAAGCACTCTAAAATATTATTTTACTGTTTCTCTTGGTTTTCCCCTTGTTACGCTCCCCGGTGCTCTACCCATACTATAAGTAAAGAGGGGTGAAAGAGGGAGAAATATTGAATTAGGATAACACATGGGGAGTGACAAAGAGAGAGGACAAAGAGAGTAAATGAAACAGTACCTGAATGGGCTTGAGTAAAACAGCCAAAAAAGATAAGTAATGCAGTGTGTGTGACTTACAGGGAGTCAGTGGGTGTAGGTCGGAGTGTGGGTGTGTAAGGTGTGTCTGTTGGTGTGGTTGTGTGTAGTGTTTTGGTGTGGGTAGAGATGAGGGTGTGTGAAATATGTGTGAGGAGTGTATGAGTGTGGGGTGTATATGTGTTCGATGTGTGTGTGTATGGAATGTGTGTGTGTTTTTGAGGAGTGTGTGTGGGAGGTTTTTTTGTGTGTATGAGGTGTGTGTGTGGGGTGTATGTTACAGGTGTGTGTATGTGTTGGGAGGGGGATGAGGTATATATGTAGGAGTAAGGTAAATAATTAAGAAAAAGAGAATGAGTGAAGAAGCAAAGGAAGGGAACAGAGGGTAAGTGAAGTAAAGAATAGGGATCAAAAGAAGTTGAATATGAGAGGGTAAATAGGGAAAGGGGAGTAAACATGGAGAATAAGAATAAGTGAGAGAAGCAGAGTAAAAACACAGGAGTGAGGTAGATTGAGAAAACTTTAGTGACCTTAAAGCAAAGGGTGATAACAAACTACATTTTTTTGTCATACTTACCATATAATAAATGTAACTATAATTTTTTTTCTACAGTTGGTATCTGTGAAAGAGAGAAGAAAAAATAAGTTATAATTAGTAAAATATGTATTTTAAATGAAAAGATACAAATGAAGAGCTAAAAACATCATAACACTCTATTTAGAAATAAAGTTAGAGTGAAGAACACAGAAAGGGAAATAAACTAAGGTAGAAGGACAAAAAGAGGGAAAAAGAAATAGAAGGAGAGCAAATTATAAAGAGTAAGGCATATAGATTCACTAAGAAAAAGAGAGAGAAGAACAGAGAAATGAACTGAAGGTAAGAAAGATATTAAAACAATGTGAGTTAGCAAAACTAAATCAGGAAACAGAAGTAAGTAAAAAGACAATGACTGAGACAGAAAACAGTCTAATTAAGGATGCATTTAGAAGAATGAGGAATAGAAGTTAACTGAGAGTAAGTGAAGAACAGTCATAGAGTGAAAGGATGAAGGGAGACAGAATACTATACAACAATTGAAGCAAATGGACTGAGGAAGTTATAAGGTAGACACACTAAGAGAAAAACGGAGTGAGGTGGAGTACAATGAGTGAGAAAAGAAAAAAGTAAGTGAGCAAAAAAAAGGAAAGAGAGGAGAACATGACTAAAACAGTGCTACTGAGAGAAAATAATTTAGTGATGAAAGTAAAGAGAAGGACATTGAAAGAAAAGAAATGATGGATAGTAACGGAACCAGAGTAAAAGAAATGGGATGAAGAACAACGAGAGAGGAGCAGTGAAGTTGTTGCAAAAGAAGTGATAGAAGGAAGATAAACACAAGTGAAAATAACAGAAGTAGAGTGAGGCACTGAGCACAGAGTAGTAGTGAACGAAAAATAGAGAGAAGAGGTCAAAAGTAAGGAGCAAACAAAGATAAGCGAGGGAGAGTGGATGCCAGAGAATGGGAATACAATTTAATTTACACAATCCAAAGTATAGAATAACTTCTACAACATGTTACATAGTTTATTTTTGCTGTTCTCTGAATATATTGAATTTCACTTAAAGCAGTGAGTTCAAATTACTCATCATATGACAGCGGGAAAAAAAACACAATCTAGAAGATTGTGTTTTAAAAAAAACCTTATATACTGACAAATAACAAATGTACGCTAATCTTTGATTGACTTAGTTTTCCTTGAGGCCAAAATGTATATCATGGAGGTCCTTTTCTCGTTGCATGGTATTTTGCTGTTCAGTTAAAAATCCATTTCATCGACTTTCTACAAGAAAAGCTCCAAGAATATCTGAAATATTTTCAAAATTTTAATATACCCTTTTTTTTCAGTCATGACTCTTTACTCATTCTTGCACCTTTCCATTTGGCCAAATAGTGTCAGATGTATGAGTATATATGAGTACTCCTCCTGTCTTCATAGGCCAATTACCTTTACCTAAAGTTTGGCTGTAAAAACACTAGGTATGAATTTATAAAGCCAAAAGACAAACGTTGTTTGAAAGTCAAATGAGTGTCGTTACATTGGGTCCAACCTTTAGAAGTTTTTAAATAGCATGTGTAATGCCCTGATGTTGTAGAAGGACCGTCATGAAAAATAATAGCTACAGTTGCAAAGGTTCTTCCTGATATCGATAACTGAGAAGTCACGAAATTTTTAATAGAAGTTGTCAATTTAGTTCCATCAGGTCTACATCGTTGGAACATTAAAATAACATAGTGACCATAATTTTGTAGAAATAATGTGGACAGCATTGCAGACTAACATTGGGTACACCCATATTGTGATCCGCTGCTTTAACTAGATTATTGAAAGACACTGATTTGCAGTCTGTTAAAGTTAAATATATAAATCTTTCAGAGTCTATTCTAGTAGTACTTGATGAAGCACAGTTATCACAGTCATGTTGCCATTGATAAGAAAGGCCAAATAGATTTTTTTATATCTACTCCTTCATCTTGTAATACATCAAACATATACATTAAAAATTCCTGACAATCCTGCTGAATATTATGTGAAAATTGATTTTGACCTGAACATATATCTAGAAGATTTCTAATTTCGGAAACACTTTCTATTTTTGCTCTATCACTACTACATTTGTCTAACACATAATTCAATAAACAGCACAATGTTTGTTCCCGATTTTCAACAATCTGTCTTTGTAAATTTTGAAGAAAAAAAACAACATTAACTACTACATTAGCATAGCAGTTGACACCAGAACTGTTTTCAAACTGAAATCCAACATCTTCAACAGAATCCTTTTTGTTTCTCTTTTCAATTACACTTTTATCTACTTTATGCCTTTTTGCTGATACCTCACTGCAATTACTCTCATTTCTTCTTTTTCGGCCTACCACACGTTTTTCAATCAGAGGATATTGAGGCAAATGTGGAGCATACTCTCTTCTTAACCTATTGTATTCTTTTACACAATCTAGATCTGCACAAATCTTTGTTTCATCACACTCAATCAAGTACAATCCTGATAAAGTTCTGACTCGTGATAATGCCACATATGCCATACCCTCTTTAAACACAGAACTTCCAATGTTCACCAAAGCGCTATCTACACTTAAACCTTGAGACTTATGAATTGTCACCGCATATGCCAAACAATTATGAAACTGTTTTCGGCAAACATATAAGTCTTTCATGAGCAAAAATCTAGCTGAACAATGACAAATTTGTTCTATTTCATCAATGTCATCAAATTTAATTTTTAAAATTTAAATTCCATCTTTATTTTTGTAATTCACAAAACCAACAACATAACCCATTGCTCCATTTACCAGACCTCTTTCAACATTTAGATTCCTTCTTAAAATGACACGACAATTCAAACACACATTCAGAGTCTTTTCAAAACCAGCAGTTTTAGATATAGTCTTCTCTAATGAATCCAATTTTGATTTCAAATTTTCAGACAAAATAATTGTTGCTCCCATATGCTCTATTTTATCAATAGCTTCCAGTTTCACTATCTCTTCATTTTCTAACTGTAACATTTTGTTATTGAACATGGAACATTCTTTCAGAGTTGGCAACAAACATATGCCAGATTTCTTCTCGTTAATTTTCTTAAAAATGTTCTCTGGAAGAATGTTTTCATTTGGGTACAAATTTGAAATTAATCCTGCATGTAAAGCTTCTTTCCCTTGCTGACTTACTTTTCCGATCCTTACATCTTGTAGAATATTTTTATAATCTTCATCCTTTGCCTGCCGCATATTTTGAAGCAGTTCTGCATATTTAAAGTTTAACCATATATTAACTTTTCCAATGCTCCCTAAGCACTTCCTGGTATCTTCATGAGTGAGTATTTTGAACACAGGTTGTCCTTTTACTGGAGTTAACTGCAGAAGATCTCCAAAAACAATAATATGTTTTCCTCCAAATAAGACATCATAGTCTGTTCTAAGAATTTCTTGCATCCTCAAATGCACAAAAGCAAGCATTATATTTGACACCATGCTTACTTCATCAATGATAAGAAGTTTCATTTTCTTCTGGACTCTTGAAACTTCGGAACACGCATCTCCAGATAGCTTGTGATACTCCAATTTGTTATCATGCTCCACTGGCAGCATCAGTAAACGATGTAAAGTAATCCTTTTAATGTTATGTGCTGCCAGCCCAGTTGGAGCGGTAACAACACAAGACAGCGGTGATTCAGTCCTTTTCTGCAGATAAGTTGCAATGGCTTTAATCAGAAAACTTTTTCCAGTTCCCGCTTCTCCACTCACGTACAGTTGGACAGGCTTAAATGATGTACATGAGCACTCTTTTTTCTTATGACTAAATTCATGTTCAATCTGTTCTGTGACTTCGTCATATATCTGTTTCTGCTCAAGGTTTAGTTGTTTCACCAAATCTTCTAAGTTAACTTCATCATCTTGAGCTTGTTCCATAGCTCTTTCCACCTCATCCATGGCAGTAGCAGCTTTATTTTGGATAATTGGTCCTCCTAGTGGATCCTGACTCAATGAAGTAGAACTCTGACTGCCTTGAGAACTGTCTCTCGCAATCTCTGCAGCAATTTTGGCTTCTTGCTCTATTTCTTCATTCAACATTTGCAGATAATTTGGAAAAACAGGACATTCTATGGTATCCTTCGTTGCATTAAAGGAGTCTTCATAACAGAGAAAATCTCCAAGAAGTTCCTCTTCTTCACGCCATGGTTTAAACAGTTGCTAAAGAGCCAAATAATTACATTCTCTTTTATCTGGATTATCACAACTCAATTTGCGATGATTAATCAAATGACCTTTTTTCTGTTTCACTAGACATCCTTCACATCCAATGACAGCATATATTCCATTATTGATATCTTCTCTGATGTTCCTCTTATAAATATATCTTTGCAGAACTTCATAGAGACAAGCGTTCTCAAGGTGATGACTTCTATTTGGATAGTATGTATCCAACATGTTTGTCTTCAAAATATCTGTACTTTGTGGTTCTTTCTCCGCCAAATACTCTATCTCTTGTACAGATTTCAAAACTCGATTTCGGGTTGCAGCAAGACCTAGACTTATCCAAATGATGGTTCTAGATTTGGCATAGAGACTTGCTGACGACAATCGATCAGAACATTCATACGCTCCAATTTCTCGATGCGGCAACATCTTCAGACTGTAACTGTATAATTTCTTGCTTAGACTCTTTTCATGTGAAATGTCCTCCCACATTTCCTTTAGTTCTGTCTTTTCTTTTTTTGTGATGTAAGATGTCACATATCGAGCCACAGCAATAGAGTTGTCAGCAACGAATTGAATATCCATGTTAGCATTCCACATGGATAAAATCACTGGGTTGTAGTCATTGATGTACTTGGACTCTTCGTCTCTTTTTAAATTGTATGTATTTTTTGGTGATTTCCTCGTCACAGTATGTCACAGAGAAGACATCAAATTATTTACTCTTCCTTTAGAAATCACTGGTCGTGGAAAGCCGAAACGACATTTTGTGTAGAACTTGTCCTTGTTTCTGAATTTTCGACGACAGTACTTTCCACAACGATGGGATTGAAAGCGTAAAACTTGTTGCCTTAAACTGTTTTCTTCCGTAGTTTTCAGAACAGCACATGTTGAATACTCTTCAATGAAGCTCATCACTGTCTCATCCGAATCTGTTCCAAATTTGGGTGCATCTTTAATCCACAACAACATATGTATATGAGGAGCACCTCTCGCTTGATACTCCTTTCTCCAAAAGAAATCCAAAACCTCTCCAAGGGGAGGATTTTTTTGTTGGTAATAAAAGACATCATAGCTTCAAATCTATGATTGAAATATCTGCATACATTCACTGGATCCAAAGAACACAGTTCTCCAGGTGTTTTGAATTCTATATTTTGTATATTAGCATTGGCCTCTCGTAGAAATTGAAGTAAGTCCTCCCATGCATACTCAGCACAGCTAAGAGTGAGGAACCATGTAGGGGTTCCTAAGTTTCTTAGCATACCTTTCAATTCCCCATGGCGACGGTACCAATACTCATTTGTACCACGCTGACATGCCATGAGATTGATTTGATGAGATTCCAAAATATTATCTTGCAGATTCACTTTCTCCATAAAGTCCCTCGCCGAAACATTTTGCAGATGTGCTCCACTTTTCAGTATATGATTTACTGCATAAGAAAGAGCAGACAAGTCACTTTCATACAGTAGATGAAACAAATAGGGAATGCATTGTCGAAATCTTGGATCTTCAGCATATAATCCTACAGTTCGATATTCAGATGCTGGAATTTGAAGTGGTCGATCGTCATATCGTCCACCTCGACCTGTTGGAAATAGCTGTGGAAAACAACGAGCTTCCAAACTTTTTTCCCATACACTAATGGGACTTCCTTTTGCTGCTTTCATTTGAAAAATTCAATTGCATTTCCCATTACATCCTTGGAATGCAAAGGATGAACAGTATAATGTTCATATATCTCTTCACTTCTAGACACATCAACTTTTTCAATTTGGCCGCCTGAACTATCACTGTCTTCATCTGCAGTTTTTCCTCTGCTGCAACACATACATCTTTGTAGTACTCATTGTTTTTGACTAAATACAACGTTGCCTTTTTGACTTTCCTAACATCCACTAAATCTTGCCAGATTGTTTTACTCTTTGTTGGAACCCCATTAACTAGAATAACTAAAGGTTCCTCTTCTACTTTTTCTATACCAATTGTATAAATATTTTTTTTTTAAAATCTAGGGGAACATAAACAACTCTTCCCTTTAATCCTCTCTGCAAATCTGTAGGAGGCAATTTCCCTATCTTAGGCTCCATGCGAAAAATTGCCTGAAAAGGATGGACACATTGAATCAAAATAGACTCATATGTATTTAAATCCATCAATTCACGGGGAATGTCTACCAACTCCAGATTATTATGAACAGCTCTAGCAGGCATTCTGTTTTGATTTAATTTATCATAACAATATTTACAAATACGCTGATCAGAACTCAAATCAAAACAATTCTCCACCCACAAATAAGTTGCTAAGTATTTCCACTCATAATTATCCATCTTTTCACTTTTTGCATATAAATCAACTAACCTAGTCTGAATCTTATAATGAGTCCGTCGACAACACACACAAGTAAAATTCGGCCTTTCACTTGATTTCACTTTAAACCTGGTAATTTCCTGCTCAAACTTTTCTGTATTTGAAATCTGTACATTGTCTTCCACATTACCTTGAATTGCTGTCTCAATTTCTACACTGTCCTCTTTTTCACCAAAATAACAAATCTCAATTTCTTCACAAATCTTCACATCTAATTCAGTTCCATGCAAAAGAGCACTATTTAATTGTTTAAGCTTAAGTGCTGGACTTTTTGCATAATACAACATTCTCTCTAATTTCCTCATTTTGGTATGATGCACTGCTAACATCCTAAAATGATGAAAAACACTCTGACAGACTTTTCTAGAAAGACAAGCCAGTGAATGGCCTGCCAAACCTGTCTTTACTCTCACTCTGCAAGGATCTAAGTTTTGCAACAACTTCACTTTCTGCTTTAGACTTTTCTTACTATATGTACGTAAGAAATTACAAAACAAATCAATGATTCCTGTCGCACACTACAAATACGACTACACTTCCAAGTGTACACTGGACCCTTATTACATCTCCTTAAAACTCCATCAGATAACACCTCTTCTGATTCTCTAGGCACAAGTTTCTCTTTTTCAATCGGACAACCATCTTTCACTTCATACGCTCGACCACTGGTGTCAACTGCATGCACTAAATCATTCTCCTGGAAGTAACTCTCCTCATTAAAAAATGGCTCACAACTTGAACTGTGCATCCATTCTCCTGAAAAAACTTTACAAAAATTAGTCCGATTAATTACTCTTTTCCATCTACTGTTTGATTTGAAAACATCAATTGTCTTGTTAAGTGTCGTAATTCTATTGATTACTAAAATAAATAATTTCTTCTTAACTTCAAAAGCCTGATCAACAATCTTCTCTACATTTTTCTTTTTCTTATAAAAAGCAGCTCTCTGTTTTCCTTTTCTAATGTTTTTTAACAAATTTAAAACCACCCTATTGCGAAACATTAGTTTACGAATGTCTCTAAACTGATTCTGCCTTCTATTCCTATACATATTATTCTCTCCTGCTCCAGTTTTAGGATTCTTTGAAGTTCTCTCCTTCCTTTTCAATTTGACTCTCTCATTTTCATTTTCTACATCCTGTCCATCATTTCTTTGAAAAGTACATATGTTTCGAAAGAAAGACTTAGTTCTCTTACCAGGAGCTTGGTTCCTGTTTTTTGAAGTATTTGTTGTGGAAGAGTGCTGTAATTCCGTTGCTGTTTTTGATTTTTCCCGGTTACGTTGTTTAATTGACCTTTCCCTCGTGGGCATCTTTCCTTATTCTTGAAGTAACGATTTCAATCTGTGTTAAAGAAAAAAATAGCACATTATAGACCACTATTACCAAACAACAAAGCAATGACAAAAAGCAAACAATCTATTCAAAATTACAGATCTGTGAGGATTCTCCAGGGGTGCACAAAAGGTGAGGCCTGTATTGAAGAGTAGAGTGGAAGACAGCTCTGTCCACAAGTACAAAGAAGATGAGACCTATGTCTAAGTCCACTGCACTCTTATACACAGGCTTCACCACCTATGTTTCCCGAGAAAGGCCTCTCTCCCACAACAATCTTGATCATAAACCTCACCTCCTCTATCCCTCTGGACATGTCTCACCTCATCTGCACAATCTACTTCCTAATTTCAGGTAACGCAGATGACATAATTGATCCTCATTTATAAATCCATGCGTCAGTTTTGCGCTACTGAAGCGTCACTTTTTGTGACGCATTGGCGTCATAAAACATATGCCTTGTTGCACCATATGTAAAAAGTGATGCATATAGGTAAAAGCATCATTTTTTAAACCTTTTGCACCACATTATACCTCTGTCAAGTGTAATGTACAAAGAGGGGTCATTTCTCCACAAAAAGCCTCGTAATAAAGACACAGTTAAATCTATGCGATTTCATTGCGTCACTTTTACGACACTGTTACATCAAAATCTTGCACCTGCCTCACAACAGGGATAAGACTGAGGCAAACGCTTTCACATGGACCTTCACAATTTTACAAAATACAATTCCTCTATGCAAACAAATTCAATATACTTCCTACACTGAGTTAAAACACAGGTAACATCATTGTAAAGAATCAAATTCACACCTGTGTCTAAGAGTGCAGACAGGAATAGGCTTCATGAAGCCTAATCCACTGCAATCTTAGACACAAGCCTCACCACCTACGCTCCCCAGGAAAGCCCAAACATGTACCTTATTGCACCATATTTAAAAAGTGACGCATGTGGTTAGATGCGTCACTTTTTAAACCTCTGCGCCACAATATACTCATAGATGTAAAAAACATTAATTTCCCCAAAATCGTTTTTGACATCACATTTAGGAAACACAGCACAGATCCTATGTACAACCATCTGCCTCACAGCAGAGATAAGACTAAGGCAAAAGCTTTCACATGAAGCTTCACAATTTAACAAAATACAATTCCTCTATGCAAACAAACTCAATATGTTTCCTACACTGAGTTAACACAGGTAACATCATTGTAAAAAGTTAAATTGACACCTGTGTCTAACAGTGCAGTCAGGGATAGGATTCACAAAGCCTAGTCCACTGCACTCTTAGACACAAGCCTCATCACCTACGCTCCCCAGGAAAGCCCAAACATGTACCTTTTTGCACCATATTTAAAAAGTGACAGATGTAATTAGATGCGTCACGTTTAAAACCTCTGCGCCACAATATACTCAAATATGTAAAAAACATTCATTTCCCCAAAATCGTTTTTGACATCACATTTAGGAAAAACAGCACAGATCCTATGTACAACCATCTGCCTCACAGCAGGGATAAGACTAAGGCAAAAGCTTTCACATGAAGCTTCACAATTTTACAAATTACAATTCCTCTATGCAAACAAACTCAATATGCTTCCTACACTGAGTTAACACAGGTAACATCATTGTAAAGAGTCAAATTCACACCTGTGTCTAACAGTGCAGTCAGGGATAGGCTTCATGAAGCCTAGTCTACTGCACTCTTAGACACAAGCCTCACCACCTACGCTCCCCAGGAAAGCCCAAACATGTACTTTTTTGCACCATATTTAAAAAGAGACACATGTAATTAGATGCGTCACGTTTTAAACCTCTGCGCCACAATATACTCAAATATGTAAAAAACATTCATTTCCCAAAAATCGTTTTGACATCACATTTAGGAAACACAGCACAGATCCTATGTACAACCATCTGCCTCACAGCAGGGATAAGACTAAGGCAAAAGCTTTCACATGAAGCTTCACAATTTTACAAATTACAATTCCTCTATGCAAACAAACTCAATATGCTTCCTACACTGATTTAAAACAGAGTCAAATTGACACATGTGTCTAACAGTACAGTCAGGGATAGGCTTCATGAAGCCTAGTCCACTGCACTCTTAGACACAAGCCTCACCACCTACGCTCCCCAGGAAAGCCCAAGCATGTACCTTTTTGCACCATATTTAAAAAGAGACACATGTAATTAGATGAGTCACATTTTAAACCTCTGCGCCACAATATACTCAAATATGTAAAAAACGTTCATTTCCCAAAAATCGTTTTTGACATCACATTTAGGAAACACAGCACAGATCCTATGTACAACCATCTGCCTCACAGCAGGGATAAGACTAAGGCAAAAGCTTTCACATGAAGCTTCACAATTTTACAAATTACAATTCCTCTATGCAAACAAACTCAATATGCTTCCTACACTGATTTAAAACACAGGTAACATCATTGTAAAGAGTCAAATTGACACCTGTGTCTAACAGTGCAGTCAGGGATAGGCTTCATGAAGCCTAGTCCACTGCACTCTTAGACACAAGCCTCACCACCTACGCTCCCCAGGAAAGCCCAAACATGTACCTTTTTGCACCATATTTAAAAAGAGACACATGTAATTAGATGCGTCACGTTTTAAACCTCTGCGCCACAATATACTCAAATATGTAAAAAACATTCATTTCCCAAAAATCGTTTTTGACATCACATTTAGGAAACACAGCACAGATCCTATGTACAACCATCTGCCTCACAGCAGGGATAAGACTAAGGCAAAAGCTTTCACATGAAGCTTCACAATTTTACAAATTACAATTCCTCTATGCAAACAAACTCAATATGCTTCCTACACTGATTTAAAACACAGGTAACATCATTGTAAAGAGTCAAATTGACACCTGTGTCTAACACTGCAGTCAAGGATAGGCTTCATGAAGCCTAGTCCACTGCACTCTTAGACACAAGCCTCACCACCTACGCTCCCCAGGAAAGCCCAAACATGTACCTTTTTGCACCATATTTAAAAAGAGACACATGTAATTAGATGCGTCACGTTTTAAACCTCTGCGCCACAATATACTCAAATATGTAAAAAACATTCATTTCCGAAAAATCGTTTTTGACATCACATTTAGGAAACACAGCACAGATCCTATGTACAACCATCTGCCTCACAGCAGGGATAAGACTAAGGCAAAAGCTTTCACATGAAGCTTCACAATTTTACAAATTACAATTCCTCTATGCAAACAAACTCAATATGCTTCCTACACTGATTTAAAACACAGGTAACATCATTGTAAAGAGTCAAATTGACACCTGTGTCTAACAGTGCAGTCAGGGATAGGCTTCATGAAGCCTAGTCCACTGCACTCTTAGACACAAGCCTCACCACCTACGCTCCCCAGGAAAGCCCAAACATGTACCTTTTTGCACCATATTTAAAAAGAGACACATGTAATTAGATGCGTCACTTTTTAAACCTCTGCGCCACATTATACTCAAAAATGTAAAAACCAGGGATAAGACTGAGGCAAAAGCTTTCACATGGAGCTTCACAATTTTACAAAATACAATTACTCTATGCAAACAAACTCAATATGCTTCCTACACTGACTTAAAACACAGGTAACATCATTGTAAAGAGTCAAATATATTTCTTTAAAAATGCACACATTCTTTATTCCTTTTTAAAAATGTAAAATCCATTTATTTTTTCCCAAAATCGTTTTTGACATCACATTTAAAAAACATAACACAGGTCCTATGTAGAAGCATTCCATGTCACTACTAAAACTTCACAATTTTACAGAATACAATTACTCTATGCAGTAAAAACTTTTTACCAAGCATTATCAAAAAGCATGACACAAAGCAACATTAAAAAACCACAATTTGCTTCCAAATCTTCTCCATAGAGTATACAAGTCTCTATGTATATTAAATGAATCATAACTCACCTTTACAAATGCTTTAGGAGATTCAGAACAGTGTCAGATACACACACCAATATTTCTTTAGCAGAGCAAAAGGTATGTTCTCCGGTCACTGCAAACCATAAAGGCACAGAAAACCTCTAATTCTACACACATATTGCTCATGGTAACCAATCAAAACTCTTCCCTCTGTATTTTCAAATCAACACCCTTCCCCCCCTCAGCCCTTTCTACCTGTTACCATAGCAACTCCCTCCCTACTGACCTGCCAGGTTTAAAAGTTTATTCTACAATGTTGCAAATCACCTCTGCAAGGATGTTTGACTTGCAAATACACCAGCTTATCTGGTGTAAGCTTTCTTTAAAGGACTTTTTTTTAACCATTCAAATTACTATTTACACAGAACACAACCATGCACCCTAACTTTCAGTTTTCACCCATCTCATTCTACCAATCATTGCTTGTGATTCAAGAGCACTGAAAGTCTACAGTTTTTTTTTCCAAACTCCTATTGTTCCAACTGCCATTTCTTTTCCACACTTCATCAAACTGCACCAGGATCTCCTCTGACCATGTATTCTGTCTGGATTATTGGACATAGCTATATCCACTGGGCTCAAAGGTATGCAGCTACCAGAAATTTACATAACCTTGATTTATCAAACGTGAACATAAAATGGATTGGCCACAGAGGATTAAAATGTCACCAATTGATTCCATTGGTGAAAACCTTTTTGCATTTGCCACACCCTGACCTGTTAATTGTGCACTGTGGAGGAAATGACTTGGGTACTTTGACTGGGGTAGGTCTGGAAATGCTTTTAACCCCTTCGACGCTCATGACGAGCCCAGCTCGTCATGGAGTTTCCATTGATTTCAATGGAAATTACATTAAAAGCCATAAAACACCTTAGCATCCAAGTGGTTAAAGGACACCTTTGATCATTTGATGGCACTTTTTCCACAAACTGCCTTGGTATATTCCAATATATGCCAAAGACAGAAATGGAAGTGGTCCAATCAATTTTGTCCACAATTTGAGAAAGCACGGAAACATGTGAATAAATCTGTTTCTGCTTACATGAGAGACTATGGAATGGGTTCAATATACAATAATAATTTACGTTACAACATGGAAGATATCTACAGAGGATATGGTGTGCACTTTTCTGATGAGGGGAATAGAATATTCCTCCTGAATTTAAGACTGTGCATTGGTACCTACTTGTAGGTACCTAAATCAGCCACAGAACCCAAAAGCCCTTTTCAGGGCTACCCTATCTCTGATCACTCCAAATGATTATCTTTTAATAACTTTTTTCACTCTTTTTCACTATAGTACGCTCCCCGGTACACTCCCCGGTGCGCGTACCGGGCGCTCCCCCCCGAAAATATATATATATATATATTTTTTTTTTACCTATATGGGCCTCCTAAGCCCCCCTCAGAAAACCTAGGGGGTCAGGGGGTGTCTACCCTGCCCCCTTATACCCATTCCCAACGTTGTTTATCCTCCATCTTGTGTCTCAATTCTACCGAAACACAAAATGGAGGACTCCCGTTGCGCTACCGGTACGCGTACCGGGTCGCACACCGGGAAGCGCTCCCAAAAAATGTAAAACTTAATTTACATAAAAACCTCTGTAGAGAAGTTCACCAAATAAAGAATAGGCAATACTACATACCAGTCCCTACCATTTTCCCAAATTTGGTGGAATTCCATTGAGCCATTTGGCCTGTAGCCCTGTCTAAATATCCTAAGAGAAATTACATAACAAAAACACATCTGAAGTGTTAGAATTGACAACCAATTAAAATGTTACTTTCATTTTCTATTTTTTTTTCCTGACATTTGATTGGTTATGTACATGAATATAAATGAAAAATGAGAGGGAAACACAGCCATTTTCACTACCACTACCTGAGGTACATCTTGGAAAGATTTTTGCATTTTGTCTTCTTCACCTCTCTGTAAAGTAAGTTGATAATTTGTAAGGGGCACTTTAAGTTATTTTTTAAAAACATTTTCTGATAGTTATTTACTGTCCCTCTGCTATAGTTATAGATAGAGATAGGCTCCTCTGTTATATTTATAGATTGACTTAGGCTTCTCTGCTATAATTATGAATTTACTTACGCTTCTTCACAGGCACTTTTCAATATTTCTACTTCCTGCCTGTTACCATACATTGCCCAAAGTTAACTTCACTATTAAAAAATCAAAACTACCTATCTGAACTTAAACCCAACAGTGCCATATTTCTACGGATTTTTTTTATATGCAAATTTCAGCACAAAAATGGAAGGAGAACAGAACGTTTCCTTTGAAATTGTCCTAGAGATGAACGATGAGGAAATCATTGAACCCATTGACTTGTAATTCATGGATGAATCACGGGACCATGAACTTCTACAATGTGTAGAATCTGTGGATTTGTTAATTCAATATGAGGACGTTTCTGACAGTCAAATGTTGGAAGTTATGTTCAGTCAAAAAGAGGACATTTCGGTCAGTCAAATGTTAGACGTTCTATTAAATTTTGAAAAAGAATCAGAAAAATAAATTTATATTTAATAATCAAAAATTGTTTGAGACATTATTCATTATTATATGTAATTCATAAACTAGTACCAAATTGATTATAATATAAAGTCAGACTTATAGTATACTGTGCAACGTATTTGTGTTACATAATAATTTTGCTCATAGTTACTTCCTTTCTCCCACTATATTATCTCCAATGTGTATTTGACATCTCTTTTTCATCTCCTGCCTCCATGTTGTTTCTGCTTCCCTGACAGACTATGGTATAGATTCCATATACCACAATAACTTCTGTAACAACATGCAAATTATCTACAGAGGAGACGGTGTACATTGACTTTAAGACTCAGCATTGGTACCTACATGTTGCTACTTAAAACACCCAAACAACACAACAACTCTATTCAGAGATGCCCTACCTCTAAGCACTTTAAATTATTATTTTAGTCTTTCACTGAGTTTTCCCCATGTGTAGGCGTGGGGGAGGAGTGTGTGGAGGATGTGCGGGGGGTGTCTGTGAGGTGTGTATGTGTGTGTGTGTGTGTCTGGGGAGGATGAGGTGTATAGGTGTGTGGAATATATGGATGTGGGTGGGGATATGGGTATGTAAGGTGTGTGTGTGGGTGTGAGTGTGTGGGGGGTTTGAGTATAGGTGGGAGTGTGGGTGTGTGAGGTGTGTGTGGGGTGTGTGTGGGTGTGGGAGGTATGTGTGTAGGATGTGTATGTATGTGTAAGATGTGTGGATGTGTCTGTGAGTTGTCTCTGTGTGTGTGGGGGGGAGATGTGTGTGTGGGATGTGTGGGGTGTGTCTGTGAGATATTTGTGTGAATGTGCATGTGTGTGTGTGTGTGGTGGAAGGGGGTGAGGTGTGTGTTTGAGTGTGGGTGTGTGGGATGTGGGTGTGGGTGTGGATGTGTAAGGTGTCAATGTGGGGGTGTGGGGTGTTTGAGTGTGGTTGGAGGTGTACGTGTGTGAAGTGTGTGTGGGGAGTGTGTGGGTGTGTGGGTCTGGGGTTTTGTGTATGTGGGTGTGTGTGGGACACACTTGTAGGTACCTAAAACAGCCACAGAACCCAAAAGCTCTTTTCAGAGCTACCCTACCTGTAATCACTCAAAATGATTATTTTACACTATTATTTTCACTATTTTTCACCTAAGTACACTCCCTGGTACGATCCCTGGTGCGCGTATCGGGCGCTCCCCCCGCGAAAATAAAAAAAAAGGGGGTGTACCCTGCCCCCTTTTGCTCATTTCCCCCTTTGATTTTTGCCACCTCTTGTATCTCAATCCTACTGAGACACAAGATGGCGGCCGCTGCTGACTGTTTCGAATGTTTACAGACACCCGAGAACCAATCAGCTTGCCGTGCGCAAGTCGCGTGGCGCACCTGGAGCGCTCCCCGGTACGCGTACCGGGGCGCGCTTACAGATATATAAATTTTTTGAAACCTAAATTACTCAAAATCCACTGGAGCACATATCTTGAGACATAGCAAAGGCACATCGGGCTACCAGTCCCTACAATTTTGCCAAGTTTGGTGCAAATCCATTCAGCCGTTCGAGCTAAAACTGCGACAGACCGCCCTATGGAAATTAACATGGGGAAAACACGTTTTGGGACCCCCCTTTTATCTCAGCCCCCGCTTGACGAATCCCCCCAAACTTTCAGGGAAGGAGCGGAGAGCCGCGAGGCAAAGTTGCTGAAAATTTCAGGCAGATTCCTCAACCGGCGCCAAAGTTATTCCCAATAGAATGTTGCGATTTCCCTATGGAAATCGATCCTAACTATATATACCTACTGGCGACCGCCAGTAGGTAATATATATATATATATATATATATTACCTACTGGCGGTCGCCAGTAGGTAGTTACAGTTAGGATTGGCTACCTTAGGAAATCCACATCATTCTATTGGGAATAACGCTGGCGCCGGTTGAGGAATTTGCGTGTAATTTTCCAAAATTTTGGCCAGCTCCGCTCTGCTCCTTCCCTGGAAGTTTCGGGGGGATTCGTAGAGTGGGGGCTGAGAAAAAAGGGGGGTCCCAAAACGTGTTTTCCCCATGTTAATTTCCATAGGACGGTCTTACAAGTCTACAGCCCGAACCGCTGAACGGAATTACGCCAAACTTGGCAAAATTGTATGGACTGGTACGCAGATGTGCCTTTGCTATATTTGGTGAAAATTGCTCCAGTGTTTTTTTTTTAAATTAACTTCAAAAACACATATATATCTATAGGCGCGCTCCGACCGCTCACCGGAACGCGTACCGGGGAGCGCACCCGGCACGCTACGGGAGTGCGTGAGCAGAAAGCTGATTGGCTGTCGGGTGTCTGTCAACATTCTAAAGCACCACGGGGAAAAACAGTGTAAATAATTATAGTAAAAAAATTATTTAGAGTGCTTAGAGGTAGGGTAGCTTTGAAAAGAGCTGTTGTGTTATGTGGGTGTTTTTTGTACCTACAAGTAGGTACCAATGCAGAGTCTTATATTCAAGAAGAAAACTCTATTCCCCTCATCTGTAAAATGCACACCATCTCTCCTATAGATGCCTTGCATGTTGTAACACAAGTTATAGTCTCTCATGTAAGCAGAAACAGATTTATTTACATGTTTCCTTGCTTTTTCAATCTGTGGACAAAATTGGTTGGACCAGTTCCATTTTTGCCTTTGGCATATATTAGAAAATACCAAGGCAGTTTTTGGAAAAAGTGACATCAATTGCCCAAAGATGTCCTTTAAAAGCATTTCCAGACCTACCCCAGTCAAAGTGCCCACGTCATTGCCACTTCAGTACACAATTATAAGGTCAGGGCGTGGTAAATGCATACAGGATTTTACCAATGGTATCAATTGGTGACTTCTCAATCCTCTCTGTCCAATCCATACAATGTCCACATTTGGTAAATCAAGGTTGTAATTACCTCTGTTAGCTGCGTATTTTTGACTCCAGTGGACATAGCTATGACCCACAAACCAGACTTTTGGCATCTTAAAGGTAGATGTGCTTCTAGTCAGATGAGTTGTGGAAATGAAATGGCAGTTTGATTATGAAAAAAAGTGTTTGAGAATCAGTGCAGTTGAATAACTAGAAATGATTGGAGCTTTTTTAAAAATCTCCACTGAAAATTAGGGTGCATGCTTTTTTTTTGTAAGAAGTCATTTCAATGGTTGAGAAAAAGTCATTTAAACAAACATTGCATTTCATTAGCTAGTAGATTGAGAGGTCAAACAGCATTGATGGATTTTTTTGCAACATAGTATGATGAACTTGTGAACTGTGTGCTTTTTTAAGAGGGAGTTACCATGGCTACTTGGTGAATGAGCACTGGGGGATGGGTGAATGTTATGTGAGTTTCAAAGTCTTGAAATGTACAACCAATTAAAATGTGCAGTTTGGTTTTGAATTTGTGTGGGAACAATTTTCATTGGTTAGGTACAAGAATATGGCTCTGAAATGAGAAAGAATCTATGCCATTAATCTCTGGCTCAAGTGAAGGAAGCATTATTCAGAGATTCTCGTTAAGATTATCTTTTGACTATGACTGACACTGTTTTACATCTTCCAAAGCATTTTTAAAGGTGAGTAATGATTGTTTTAGAAAAGATAGAGAGCATAAAGATTTTTCACAAGTATCACAGTGAGTGTCTGTGTGAATTAAGGAATTATATTTTTTCATTTTTCCATAATGTTAGCTGTGTGTTTATAAGGTAGACTTCTTTTTAAATTGTTTTTTATGCTTGGATTCAATGCTGGTTTAGAAATTGTGTAATGGTTTCATTGGACTTGTAAATATGGTCCTTTTTTTGAAGCGCCTTGTGCAACCTTTAACATGGGTGGAAGCAGTGAATGTATGGAGAGGGATAAGAATAGCAGATAGAAAACCATATGAAATGGTGTGGGAGATGCATAAAGTATTTCGGTAATGGTATCAATTGAGATGGAATATAAGATAAAGAGGGGCATATTTCCAAGACTTTTGCGCAATGTTTGACATAGGTGCAAGAAGAAAATGCATGGAGAGTAATAAAATTGGCACCCAGACAAGAATATGGAATGCTGTGAGAGATGTTAAAAGGTTTTTTTTAATGGCATAAAATGAGAAAGAATATTCAAAAAAGAGAGGCATATTTACAAGCTCCTTGTGCAATGTTTGACATTAAAGCTGATACAGAGATAGTGTATTGGTTTCATTGGCATATTTACAAGCCGCGTGCGCAATGTTTGACATTAATGCTGATACAGAGATAGTGTAATGGTTTTATTGGCATATTTACAAGCTGCGTGCGCAATCTTTGACTTTAAAGCTGATACAGAGATAGTGTATTGGTTTCATTGGCATATTTACAAGCCGCGTGCGCAATGTTTGACATTAAAGCTGATACAGAGATAGTGTATTAGTTTCATTGGCATATTTACAAGCCGCGTGCGCAATGTTTAACATTAAAGCTGATACAGAGATAGTGTATTGGTTTCATTGGCATATTTAGAAGCCGTGTGCGCAATGTTTGACATTAAAGCTGATACAGAGATACCGTAATGGTTTCATTGGCATATTTACAAGCTGTGTGTGCAATGTTTGACATTAAAGCTGATACAGAGATAGTGTAATGGTTTCATTGGCATATTTACATGCTGCGTGCGCAATGTTTGACATTAAAACTGATACAGAGAAAGTGTATTGGTTTCATTGGCATATTTACAAGCCGCGTGCACAATGTTTAACATTAAAGCTGATACAGAGATAGTGTATTTGTTTCATTGGCATATTTACAAGCCGCGTGCGCAATGTTTGACATTAAAGCTGAAGCAGAGATACTGTAATGGTTTCATTGGAATATTTACAAGCTGCGTGCGCAATGTTTGACATTAAAGCTGATACAGAGATAGTGTTTTGGTTTCATTGGCATATTTACAAGCCGTGTCCGCAATGTTTGACATTAATGCTGATACAGAGATAGTGTATTGGTTTCATTGGCATATTTACAAGCCAAGTGCGCAATGTTTCACATTAATGCTGATACAGAGATAGTGTATTGTTTCATTGGCATATTTACAAGCCGCGTGTGCAATGTTTGACATTAAAGCTGATGCAGAGATAGTGTATTGGTTTCATTGGCATATTTACAAGCCGCGTGCGCTATGTTTAACATTAAAGCTGATACAGAGATAGTGTATTGGTTTCATTGGCATATTTACAAGCCGCGTGCGCAATGTTTGAAATTAAAGCTGAAACAGAGATACTGTAATGGTTTCATTGGCATATTTACAAGCTGCGTGTGCAATGTTTGACATTAAAGCTGATACAGAGATAGTGTAATGGTTTCATTGGCATATTTACAAGCCGCGTACGCAATGTTTGACATTAAAGCTGATACAGAGATAGTGTATTGGTTTCATTGGCATATTTACAAGCTGTGTGTGCAATGTTTGACATTAAAGCTGATACAGAGATAGTGTAATGGTTTCATTGGCATATTTACAAGCCGCGTGTGCAATGTTTGACATTAAAGCTGATACAGAGATAGTGTATTGGTTTCATTGGCATATTTACAAGCAAGCCGTGTGCGCAATGTTTGACATTAAAGCTGATACAGAGATAGTGTATTGGTTTCATTGGCATATATACAAGCCGTGTGTGCAATGTTTGACATTAAAGCTGATACAGAGATAGTGTAATGGTTTTATTGGCATATTTACAAGCCGCGTGTGCAATGTTTGACATTAAAGCTGATACAGAGATAGTGTATTGGTTTCATTGGCATATTTACAAGCCGCGTGCGCAATGTTTAACATTAAAGCTGAAACAGAGATACTGTAATGGTTTCATTGGCATATTTACTAGCCGCGTGTGCAATGTTTGACATTAAAGCTGATACAGAGATAGTGTATTGGTTTCATTGGCATATTTACAAGCCGCGTGCGCAATGTTTGACATTAAAGCTGATACAGAGATAGTGTATTGGTTTCATTGGCATATTTACAAGCCGTGTGCGCAATGTTTGACATTAAAGCTGATACAGAGATACCGTAATGGGTTCATTGGCATATTTACAAGCTGTGTGTGCAATGTTTGACATTAAAGCTGATACAGAGATAGTGTAATGGTTTCATTGGCATATTTACAAGCCGTGTGCGCAATGTTTGACATTAAAGCTGATACAGAGATACCGTAATGGTTTCATTGGCATATTTACAAGCTGTGTGTGCAATGTTTGACATTAAAGCTGATACAGAGATAGTGTAATGGTTTCATTGGCATATTTACAAGCTGCGTGCGCAATGTTTGACATTAAAACTGATACAGAGAAAGTGTATTGGTTTCGTTGGCATATTTACAAGCCGCGTGCACAATGTTTAACATTAAAGCTGATACAGAGATAGTGTATTGGTTTCATTGGCATATTTGCAAGCCGCGTGCGCAATGTTTGACATTAAAGCTGATACAGAGATAGTGTATTGGTTTCATTGGCATATTTACAAGCCGTGTGTGCAATGTTTGACATTAATGCTATGATACATACTGTTGGCAGAGACAGACATGGTACATTAGATCTAACATTCTGATCATGTGCCTAAGATCACACTGTGACTGAAGCTTGATTCACCCATCACTGTGATCTTACGCAGAGTCACACATACTGTTGGCAGAGACACACATGGTACATTATATCTAACATTCTGATCATGTACCTAAGATCACACTGTGACTGAAGCTTGATACACCCATCACTGTGATCTTTGGCAGAGTCACACATACTGTCGGCAGAGACAGATATGGTAAATTATATCTAACATTGCGCAAGTGGCTTGTAAATATGCCAATGAAACCTTTACACTATCTCTAGACCAGCATTAATGTCAAACATTCAGAATTTATGGCAAATGTGTGACACATCTGAATGCCTTCTTGATGGAACCAAAGTAAACAAGCATTGAAAATGCAATAGATCTCGCCCTCGGTGTCACACGTATTGTTGGCAGTGACAGACATGGTACATTAAATCTAAAATCCTATTAATCTGCCTAAGATCACACTGTGAGTGAAGCTTGATATATTGCGCAATTAGAGTGCTAACATTCTGAATTTATGGCAAATGTGTGACACATCTGAATGCTTTCTTGATGGAACCAAAGTAAACAAGCATTGAAAATGCAATAGATTTGGTGTGATCTTAGGCACATGTCCACGATATTACATGTAATCCACCATCTCTGTCTCTGCAAGCAGTATGTGTGTCTCTGCACAAATTATTTCTCTGTATCTACAGGCCAAAAACAGGCCACCTATATATAAACAAGATATAACATTAATTAGTAAATTATATCTAACATTGCGCAAGCGGCTTGTAAATATGCGTATGAAACCTTTACACTATCTCTGGACCAGCATTAATGTCAAACATTCAGAATTTATGGCAAATGTGTGACACATCTGAATGCCTTCTTGATGGAACCAAAGTAAACAAGCATTGAAAATGCAACAGATCTCGCCCTCTGTGTCACAAATACTGTTGGCAGTGACAGACATGGTACATTATATCGTAAATCCTATTAATCTGCCTAAGATCACACTGTGAGTGAAGCTTGATATAATGAGCAACTAGAGTGCTAACATTCTGAATTTATGGCAAATGTGTGACACATCTGACTGCTTTCTTGATGGAACCAAAGTAAACAAGCATTGAAAATGCAATAGATTTGGTGTGATCTTAGGCACATGTCCACGATATTACATGTAATCTACCATCTCTGTCTGTGCAAGCAGTATATGCGTCTCTGCACAAATTATTTCTCTGTATCTACAGGCCAAAAACAGGCCACCTATATATAAAAAATATATAACATTAAGTAGTAAATTGTTTTTGACACAAAGCAAAGCACATGTAATGTAATTGAGCCTTTTGTTGTATGCTAGTGTTTATATGGTTTACTTATTGTAATTGATATGTAATATGTTTGTAGTGGTCTATAATATGTTATTTTGTGTTTTCCACAGATTATAATCATCTATACAAACAAACAAAAAGATGCCTTCTAAATCAAGAAGAGAAAAAATGTATAAAATAAAATTAAGGTCTAAGGAAAAAGAAAATCAAGAACCAACTAAAATAAAATCTTCAGAGAAAAAGAAAAATGCTCCTGGTAAGCAAAATAAATTTTTTCTCAGTAACTTATTGAAATGTCAAGAAAAAAAGTTTTTTTTAGAAAGAACATTGAAACACCTGTAATTTAAAAAAAGACAGGATGTCCTTCTAAAAATGTTAGACCTGTACAAGGAGACGATATTTTGCATACCACAAGAAGAAGCAAACAATTTACTGAAATTCGTAGACGAATGTTTTACAACAGAATTGTATCCAATTTATTAAAAAATGTAAAGAGGTATAAAAAAAGACCGCTTTTTACAAGAAAAAAAAAACATAGTTAAGATTGTGGATGAAGCATTTAAAGTGAAAAATAAATTGTTTACTTAGTAATGAATAGAATCCGTACACTTGATAAGGTAATCAATGTGTTCAAAACAAATTGTAAGTGGAGGAGAGTAATTAATCTAACTCATTTCTGTGATGTTTTTTCTGGAGAATGGAAGCATAGTTCAAGTTCTGAGCCATTTTTTAATGAAGAAAGTTACTTTCAGGATAATGATTTGGTGCATGCAGTTGACACCAGTGGTCGAGCATATGAGGTGAAGGACGGTTGTCCGGTTGAAAAAGAAGAGATTGTGCCTAGAAATACGGAAGAGGTGTTACCCGATGAAGTTTTAGGGAGATGTCCTAAGGCTCCAGTGTATACATGGAATTGTAGTAGTATTTGTAGTATCCGACAGGAATCAATTGATTTGTTTCGCACTTTCTTACGGACATATACTAAGAAAAGTAAGAAACAAAAAATGAAAATTTTACAAGAGTTAGATCGTTGTAGAGTAAGAGAAAAAACAGGTTTGCAAGGGCATTCACTGGCTTGTCTTTCAAGAAAAGGAAGTCAGAGTGTTTTTCACCATTTTAGGATGTTAGCAGTGCATCATAAAAAAGTGAGGAAATTAGTGAGAAGGTTGTACTATGCAAAAAGTCCAGCACTTAAACTAAAACAGTTAAACAGTGCTCTTTTGCATGGAACTGAATTAGATGTCAAAAACATTTGTGATGAAATTGAGTTTTGTTACTTTAGTAAAAAAGAGGTCAGTGCAGAAATTGATACAGTAATAGAAGGTAATGTAAAAGAGAATGTAGAGATTTTAAGTACAGAAAAATGTGAAAATGAAATTATAAAGTTTAAGGTCAATTCAAGTGAAAGGCCTAATTTTTCTTGTGTTTGTTGTCGACGAACTCATTATAAGCATCAGACTAGATTAGTTGATTTATATGTAAAAAGCGAAAAGATAAATAATAATGAGTGGAAGGATTTTGCAACTTATTTGTTGGTTGAAAATTGTTTTTATTTGGGCTCTGATCAACGTATTTGTACATATTGCTATAATAAATTAAATGAAAACAGAATGCCTGCTAGAGCTGTTCATAATAATATGGAGTTGGTAGACATTTCTTCTGAATTGATGGATTTAAATACCTATGAGTCTATTCTGATTCAATGTGTACATCCTTTTCAGGCTATTGTTCGCATGGAGCCTAAGACAGGGAAATTGCCTCCTTCAGATCTACAGAGAGGATTAAAGGGAAGAGTTGTTTATTTGCCTCTAGATTTTAAGAAAAATATTGATACAATAGGTGTCGAAAAAGTAGAAGAGGAACCTCTGGTTATTCTAGTTAATGGTGTTCCGACAAAAAGTAAGAAAATCCGGCAAGAATTAGTAGATGTTAGGAAAGTCAAAAAGGCAACGTTGTATTTGGTAAAAAATAATCAGTACTATAAAAATGTGTATGTGGGAGAAGAGGAAACAACTGTACAAGACAACACTGATGTCTCTGCTGTGCAAATAGAAAAAGTTGATGTCTCTAGAAGTGAAGAAATGTATGAACATTATAGTGTTCATCCATTGCATTCCAAAGAAGTAATGGGGAATGCTATTGACTTGTTTCAGATGAAAAAAGCCGAAGGAAGTCCCATTAGTGTATGGGAAGAAAGTTTGGAAGCTTTGTTGTTTTCCACAGTTATTTCCAACAGGTGAATGTGGACGATATGACGGCCGACCTGTTCAAATTCCTGCATCTGAATACCAGACTTCAAGATTATATGCAGAAGATCCAAGGTTTCGTTAATGCATTCCATATTTGTTCCATCTACTGTTTGAGAGTGACTTGTCTGGACTTTCCTATGCAGTAAACCATATACTGAAAAGTGGAACACATCTACAAAATGTTTCGGCAAGGGATTTTATGGATAAAGTGAAACTGCAAGACAGTGTTTTAGAATCTCAGCTAATTAATCTCATGGCATGTCAGCGTGGTACTAAGGAGTATTGGTACCGTCGTCATGGGGAGTTGAAATGTATGCTAAGAAACTTAGGAACTCCTACATGGTTCCTCACTCTTAGCTATGCTGAGTATGCTTGGGAAGACTTACTTGAATTTCTACGAGAGGCAAATAAAAACATTGAAAGTATTGAATACAAGACACCTGGAGAACTGTGCTCTTTGGATCCAGTTAATGTATGCAGGTATTTCAATCATAGGTTTGAAGCTATGATGTCTTTTATTACAAACAAAAAAAATCCTCTGCTTGGAGAGGTGTTGGATTTCTTTTGGAGAAAGGAGTATCAAGCAAGAGGTGCTCCTCATATACATATGCTGCTATGGATTAAAGATGCACCTAAATTTGGAACAGATTCAGATGAGAAAGTGATGAGTTTTATTAAGCAGTATTCTACATGTGCTGTTCCGAAAAGTACAGAAGAAAACAATTTAAGACACCAAGTTTTACGCTTTCAAAACCATCGTTGTGGGAAATACTGTCATCGAAAATACAAATCCACGGACAGGTTCTACACAAAATGTTGTTTTGCATTTCCACATCCAGTAACATTGAAAGGAAGAGTCAACAATTTTATGTCTTCTCTGCGACATACTGTGACAAGGAAATCACCCAAAAATACATACAACCTAAGAAGAAATAAGGAATGCAAATTCGTAAATGACTACAACCCAGTCATTTTGTCCATGTGGAATGCTAACATGGATATTGAATATGTGGCTAACAACTCTATTGCTGTGGCTCGATATGTGACGTCTTACATCACAAAATCAGAAAAGACGGAACTGAAGGAAATGTGGGAGGAAATTTCACATGAAAAGAGTCTAAGCAAGAAATTATACAGTTACAGTCTGAAGATGTTGTCGCATCGAGAAATTGGAGCATATGAATGTTCTGATCGGTTGTCATCAGCAAGTCTATATGCCAAATCTAGAACCATCATTTGGGTGAGTCTAGTTCTTGCTGCAACACGAAACCGAGTTTTTAAATCTATACAAGAAATAGGGTATTTGGTGGAGAAAGAACCGGACAGTACAGATATTTTGAAAACAAACATGTTGGATACATACTATCCAAATAGAAGTACTCACCTTGAGAACGCTTGTCTCTATGAAGTTCGGCAAACTTATATTTTTAAAAAGAACGTCACAGAAGACATCAATAAAGATGTATATGCTGTAATTGGTTGTGAAGGCTTTCTAGTGAAACAAAGAAAAGGCCATTTGATTAATCATCGAAAATTGAGTTGTGATTCTCCAGACAAAAGAGAATTGTATTACTTAGCTCTTTTGCAACTCTTTAAGCCTTGGCGTAGAGAAGAGGAACTACTTGGAGATTTTCTTACTTATGAAGATTCGTTTAATGCAACCAAGGATACGATAGAATGTCCTGTTTTTTCAAATTATCTGCAAATTTTGAACGAGGAAATTCAGCAAGAAGCTGCAATTGCAGCAGAGATGGCTAGAGATAGTTCTCAAGATAGTCAGAGTTCTGCTTCATTGAGTCAGGATCCACTAGGAGGACCAATTATACAAAATGAAGCTGCCACTGCCATGGATGAAGTTGAAAGAGCCATGGAACAAGTTCAGGAGGATGGAGTTGACTTAGAAGATTTGGAAAAAGAACTAAACGTTGAGCAGAGACAAATATATGACGAAGTCACAGAACACATTGAGCATGGTTTATCTCATGAGAAAAAAGAGTGCTCATGTACATCATTTGTACCTGTCCGACTATATGTGAGTGGAGAAGCAGGAACTGGGAAAAGTTTCCTGATTAAAACGATTGCAACATATTTGCAGAAAACAATGGAGTCATCGCTCTCTTGTGTTGTTACTGCTCCAACTGGGTTTTCAGCGCACAACATTAAAGGGATTACTTTACATCGCTTATTGATGCTGCCAGTGGAGCATGATAACAAGATACAATACCACAAGCTATCTGGAGAAGCTTGTTGTGAAGTTTCAAGAGTCCTAAAGAAAATGAAACTTCTTATCATTGATGAAGTAAGCATGGTATCAAATGTAATGCTTGCTTTTGTGCATTTAAGATTGCAAGAAATTCTTAAAACAAACTATGATGTGTTATTTGGAGGCAAGCACATCATTCTTTTTGGAGATCTACTGCAACTAACTCCAGTGAAAGGACAGCCAGTGTTTAAAATGCTTACGCATGAAGATACCAGGAAGTGCTTAGGAAGCATTGGAAATGTTAACATATGGTTACATTTCAAATATGCAGAACTGCTTCAAAATATGCGACAGGCAAAGGATGAAGATTATAAAAATATTCTACAAGATGTCAGAATTGGAAAACTAACTGAGCATGGAAAACAAGCTTTACATGGACGATTAATTTCAAATTTGTTTCCGAATGAAAACATTCTCCCAGAAAATATTTTTAGGAAAATTCCTGTAAACAAATCTGTCATATGCTTGATGCCAACTCTGCAAGAATGTTCAATCTTCAACAACAACATGTTAAAGTTGGAAAATCAAGAGATTGTGAAACTGGAAGCTATTGATAAAATAGAACATGAAGGAGCAACTATTGTTTTGTCTGAAAAGTTGAAATCAAATTTGGATTCTTTAGAGAAGACAATATCTAAAACTGCTGGTATAGAAAAGACTCTGTATGCATCTTCAAATTGTCGTGTAATTTTACGACGTAATTTACATGTGGAAAGAGGTTTAGTAAATGGAACAATGGGTCATGTTGTGGATTTTGTGAATTACCGAAATAGAGATGGAATTGAATTTATAAAAATAAGATTTGATGGTATTGAAGAAGTACAACAAATCAGTCGTTGTTGTGCCTGATTTTTGCTTGTGAAAGATTTATATGTCTGCAGAAAACAGTTTCCTGTTTCTTTGGCATATGCAGTGACTATTCATAAATCGCAAGGTTTAAGTGTGGATACTGCTTTGGTGAATATTGGAAGTTCTGTGTTCAAGGAGGGTATGGCATATGTTGCTTTATCTCGAGTCAGAACTTTATCAGGATTGTACTTGATTAATTTTTATGAGACAAAGATTAATGCAGATCTAAATTGTGTAAAAGAATATAATAGGTTAAGAAGAGAGTATGCTCCAAATTTACCTCAATATCCTCTGTTTGAAAAGCGTGTGGTAGGACGAAAAAGAAGAAATGAGAAAAATTGTAGTGAAGTTATAGCAAAAAAAAAAAGGTAGATGAACCAGTAAGTGTAAGCAAAAACGAAATGTATTCAGTTAAAGATGTTGTTGGATTTCAGTTTGAAAATAGTTCTGGTGTCAACTGCTATGCTAATGTTGTGGTTAATGTTGTTTTCTTTCTCCAAACTGTATAAGAACAGATTGCTGAAAATCGTGATCAAACACTTTGTTGTTTATTAAATTCTGTATTTGAGAAATGTAGCAGTGATAGAACAAAAATACAAAGTGTTTCTGAAATTCGAAAGGTTTTAGACATATGTTCTGGTCTAAATCAATTTACACAGAATATTCAGCAAGATTGTCAGGAATTTCTAATGTATATGCTTGTTATTTTGCAAGATGAAGGTGTAGATGTAGAAAATCTTTTTGGCCTTTCTTATAAATGGCAACATGACTGCGACAATTGCTCCTTTTCAAGTAGTACTACAGTAGACACTGAAAGATTTATATATTTGACTTTACCAGACTGCAAATCAGTGTCTTTTAATAATCTAGTTAGAGAAGCAAATCAAAGCATGGTCTGTACTTAATGTAAATCTGAAATGCTATCAACTTTATTTTTACAAACATATGGACAGTATATTATTTTAATGTTCCAACGATGTAGACCTGATGGAACTAAATTGACAACATTAATAAAAAAAATTGTGGCTTCTCAGTTATCAATTTCAGGAAGAACCTTTACAACTGCAGCAATTATTTACCATGATGGTCCTTCAACAACATCAGGACATTACACATGTTATTTCAAATGTCAAAAAGGCTGGAAGCTCTGTAATGATACTCAATTGACTTTCAAACAACGTTTGCTTTCTGACTTACAGAATTTTTACCTAGTGTTCTTACAGCCAAAATTTTAGGGAAGGTAATTGGCCTATAAAGATTGCAGCAGTTAATATAACTTACTTTACTCTTCAAAATTACTTTCTGAATGAGAGTGATGAAGATAATAAAAAGCATGCAGTTCTCATAGATATAGAATATGTATATCATATAGTGTGTGCTGTGAGTATTATAGAAATTATTTATAAAAAGTAAGGTAGATGTGGAAATTAAACTCTTGTTTCATAATGTAAAAGATGTTGGAGCTTTTCTTTCAGAAAGTCGGGTAAATGAGAAATTACGAATACTCTGGACTAATTTCCAAAGAAAAGGACTTTCCATATACTATTTGGCCTCGTGGAAAAGTGGATGGATCAAAAGTGAGGTTAGATATGTTTTTTCAAAATTTTACATTATTTAAAAGTAGTATTTATGGGTTTTTTAAACACAATCATTTTGATTGTGGTTTTTTTTTGCCCGCTGTTATATGATGAGTACTATTGAAGTCACTGTTTTAAGTGAAATTCAATATATTCTGAGAACAGCAAAAATAAACCATATAACATGTTGTTGAAATTATTTTGTATTTGCTATTAATAAATATATATTATTTTCCCATTCTCTTATGCTCACTTACCTATTTCCACCCTCTAATACTCCTCTTAACTCTCCCTCACCTCCCTTCCCTTATTACAGTTTGCTCACTTATTCTTATTAACCACTACTTCACTGCCCTTTCCCTCTCTCCCATTCACTACTTTCCAGCTGTCAGTCACTCTACTTCACTCCCCTTCCCCTTGTTTTCTTTCTTTGTTTCCTCAATAATTCCCCTTCTCTCACTCACCTTATTACACTTCACTCACTCCTTCTCTCACTTCCTCTGTCCTCTCACATCCTCACAACCCTTTCCCTCACTCCCTGTCTCTTAGCTCCAGTCTCTCGATCCTCTTACCCTCTCACTCCTCTTCCGTCATCCTTACTCCCTAAAACTCACCCACACTCCCTTACTTATCTTTCTTTGCTCTGTTACTCAGTTTCTTTCTGCCAGTGTTTCCTTCACTACCTCTATGTTTTCATTCTTTCACTTCCTTTGTCTCAAGCTCATTTGCTTTTATCCTCTTTTTATTTTCCTTTTTTATCAACCTCACTCTCCTGTACTCACCCTCCCTCATCCTTGTTCCCTTACTTCAGTTCGTTCAGTTATCCTGAATCATCATCTTTAACTACCCTTCTTCTTTCTTTCATCACGTACTTACCTTTTCCCAGTCCCTTTGCTTCACTTTTGTTCCGTTTCTTCCCTTCCTTTGCTCTCTGAGTCATTCTCCTTCCCTTACTCATCTTACTGCCCTTTACTCACTGTTTGTCGTACTCCCTCTATTCTATCATATTTTTACTTGGGTTCCCTCACTCACTCTCTGTTACGTTCACTCCCATTGTATACTCACTGTCTTACAAGTCTACATTCACCTTCACTGAAATTCCATGCCTCATTTTCATGAATCCACTATTAACTCCTGCTTCTCTGTTACTCACTCCCCTTTCTTTTCTCACATTTCTGCCTTTATTTTTCGTAATGCATATTTCTTTAGGATGTTACTCATCTTCAGTTTATTTCTCTCTCCTGCTCTTGTTCACTGTCACTGAATGTATCTATGTCATTATCCTTTTAGTAATTTGCTGTCTCTCTATTTCTTTTTAACTCTCTCTGACCTTCACCATTCCTTTGTTTTTTGTTCTGACTACTTCACTTCTACTTTATCTCTTACTAACCGTTTATGACTTTTAATGGCATACTTTGTCTCTTGTATTGTAAAATATATATTATAAATATTCTAACTTTTTTTTCTCTTTCACAGATATACATTTTAATTGAATTATGAAATTAAGTTTACATTAGATATAAGGTAAGTTTGATGTACAAAATGTATTTTCTCTATATTCTTTTCCATAACCTCACTACTCTTCTTTGATGCTCCCAAACCTCTGTTCCCTTATTGCGCTTGCCTCACTTATTCTGAATCCCCACGTTTACTCCCCTTTTTCACACTCTTCTCTTACACTCACCTTCTTTCAGACCTTCTCCTTTACTTTCTTTCCTCTCTCTTCTCTTACTTCATTGTTTTACTCTTTTCCTTTCCTTTACTCTCCTTACTCCACTTCAATTACTCCTTCTCTTACTCCCTCTGTCGTCTTACTTCTACACTTCCCTTCTCTCAATATCTCTCTGTTAGCATTATTCTCTCCGTCCCTTTAGCCTCTCACTCCTCTTCTGTCAAGTTCACTCCCTATAACTTAGCCATACTCCCACACTCACCTACTTTCAGAGCTTCTCCTTTACTTTCCTTCCTCTCACTTCCCTTTCTTTACTCCTTCACTGTTTTCCTTCCCTTACTCTCCTTAATCCACTTCACTAATTCCTTCTCTTACTCCGTCTGTCATCTTACTTCTACACTCCCCTTCCCTCACTCTCTCTCTGTAACCCACATTCTCTCAGTCCTCTTACTCTCTCCCTTCTTTGCTATCACACTCACTCCCTATAACAGAGCCATACTCCCACACTCACCTTCTTTCAGACCTTCTCCTTTACTTTCCTTCCTGTCACTTCCCTTCCTTTACTCCTTCACTCTTTTCCCTTCCCTTACTCTCCTTACTCCACTTCACTAATTCCTTCTCTTACTCCCTCTGTCGTTTTACTTCTACAGTTCCCTTCCCTCATTCTCTCTCTTTTAGCCTTATTCTCTCCGTCCCTTTAGTCTCTTACTCCTCTTCTGTCACGTTCACTCCCTATAACTCAGCCATACTCCCACACTCACCTTCTTTCAGACCTTAATCTTTACTTTCCTTCCTGTCCCTTTCCTTCTTTTGCTCCTTCACTCTTTTCTCTTCCCTTACTCTCCTAACTCCACTTCACTAACTCCTTCTGTTTCTCCCTCTGTCCTCTAACTTACTCACTCCCCTTCCCTCCCTCTCTCTCTGTTACCCACATTCTCTCCTTCCTCTTAGTCTCTCACTCCTCTTCTATCACGCTCACTCCCGATAACACAGCCACACTCCCTCACATATGTTTCTTTACTCTCTCTGTCAGGGCCTCATTTATGAGAAATGACGCATCGCTGCGTGAAAGCAGCGATACATCACTTCTCAGTGCGCTCTCCTTGCGACATTCCTGATGCGTCATATTTAATGTATGACGCATTATGTCGCAAGGAGTTACAGATACTTCAGTATTTCTGACGTATCTGTAAGCGCAAAAGTGATGCATTGCTGGAGTGTGTCACAAAAGTGACGCAACTCCAGCAATGCATCCATTCACATGGGGCCAGCCCCATGTGAAAGGGCCTGCGTCAGTCTTACGCCTGCTGTGAGGCAGGCGAAAGATTTTGACGCAACAGTGTTCTAAAAGTGACGCAGTGAAATCTCATAGATTTCACTGCGTCACTTCTACGACCCTTTCTTGCGTCAATTCGCCCCCTTTGCATACATTACACCTGGCGCAGGTATAATGTGGCGCAGGGGTTTACAAAGTGATGCATCTACCTAGATGCGTCACTTTGTAAATATGACTCAGCCATACTCCCACACTCACCTTCTTTCAGAGCTTCTCCTTTACTTTTCTTCCTCTCACTTCCCTTTCTTTACTCCTTCACTGATTTCCTTCCCTTACTCTCCTTAATCCACTTCACTAATTCCTTCTCTTACTCCGTCTGTTGTCTTACTTCTACACTCCCCTTCCCCCACTCTCTCTCTGTAACCCACATTCTCTCAGTCCTCTTACTCTCTCACTCCTTTGCTATCACACTCACTCCCTATAACTGAGCCATACTCCTACACTCACCTTCTTTCAGAGCTTCTCCTTTACTTTCCTTCCTCTCACTTCCCTTTCTTTACTTCTTCACTGTTTTTCCTTCCCTTACTCTCCTTACTCCACTTCACTAATTCCTTCTCTTACTCCCTCTGTCGTTTTACTTCTACACTTCCCTTCCCTCATTCTCTCTCTGTTAGCGTCATTCTCTCCGTCACTTTAGCCTCTCACTCCTCTTCTGTCACGTTCACTCCCTATAACTCAGCCATACTCCCACACTCACCTTCTTTCAGACCTTAACCTTTACTTTCCTTCCTATCTCTTTCCTTCTTTTGCTCCTTCACTCTTTTCTCTTCCCTTACTCTCCTTACTCCACTTCACTATTTCCTTCTCTTACTCCCTCTGTCCTCTTACTTCTACACTCCTCTTACCTCATTCTGTCTCTGTTAGCCTCATTGTCTCTGACCCCTTAGTCTGTCACTCCTCTTCTATCACACTCACTCCCGATAACACAGCCACACTCCCTCACTTATGTTTCTTTACTCTCTCTGTCAGGGCCTCATTTATGAGAAATGACGCATCGCTGCGTGAAAGCAGCGATACATCACTTCTCAGTGCGCTCTCCTTGCGACATTCCTGATGCGTCATATTTAATGTATGACGCATTATGTCGCAAGGAGTTACAGATACGTCAGTATTTCTGACGTATCTGTAAGCGCAAAAGTGATGCATTGCTGGAGTGTGTCACAAAAGTGACGCAACTCCAGCAATGCATCCATTCACATGGGGCCAGCCCCATGTGAAAGGGCCTGCATCAGTCTTACGCCTGCTGTGAGGCAGGCGAAAGATTTTGACGCAACGGTGTTCTAAAAGTGACGCAGTGAAATCTCATAGATTTCACTGCGTCACTTCTACGACCCTTTCTTGCGTCAATACGCCCCCTTTGCATACATTACACCTGGCGCAGGTATAATGTGGCGCAGGGGTTTACAAAGTGACGCATCTACCTAGATGCGTCACTTTGTAAATATGACTCAACAAGGTGCATTTTTTACAGCACTGGTGCGTCACAAAAAGTGACGCACCGGCGGCGTAACAGTGACGCATGGCCTCATAAATGAGGCCTTCAGTCTTCTACTCATGCGACATATTTAATGTATGACGCATTATGTCGCAAGGAGTTACAGATACGTCAGTATTTCTGACGTATCTGTAAGCGCAAAATTGATGCATCGCTGGAGTGTGTCACAAAAGTGATGCAACTCCAGCAATGCATCCTTACACCTGGCGCAGGTATAATGTGGCGCAGGGGTTTACAAAGTGACGCATCTACCTAGATGCGTCACTTTGTAAATATGACTCAACAAGGGGCATTTTTTACAGCACTGGTGCGTCACAAAAAGTGACTCACCGGCGGCGTAAAAGTGACGCATGGCCTCATAAATGAGGCCTTCAGTCTTCTACTCTTACTTTTTCTTTCACTTTCTCTGTTTTTTCACTGCCTTACTCACCTTGTCTCACACTCACTTGTCTTTATCCAGTCTGTATCTGCACTCTTTCCTAAACATCACAGCTCTTTTCTTACCCTTCCACACCCCGTTCCTTTACTACATTTTCTTCACTTATCCTCATTCCCTATGTTCAGTCTCCTTCTCCTCACTCTCCTTCCCCACACTCACCTTCTTTCAGTCCCCCTACTTCACTTCCCTTCCCCTCTCGTCCCTTTCTTTGCTTTCTCACTCATTTTCCTCTCCTCTCTCACTGCACTCCACTTCAGTTACTCTTTTTCATTTTTTTAATAATACAGCTCTTTGATGAGAATTGGAGGTAGTTCTGAAAAAGAACTTTCTTTTTTCCTTTTTTTTGAACAAAAACAAAAACAGGGAATGGGAAACTGCTCAACAGGAGCAAAAAAAAAATAATCAAAATTAGGGCTGGGGACGGCAGCGGTGGTTCTCTATTGCTCGAACCATGTTCATACCACTTTGTTCCCCATAACAAAGTAGCTGATCACAATGCCTGCATTTGATTGTGGTTTCATTAAAAGCAGGCTGAATATTTGGGATCAGCTGTTCTGGTCGCCCCCTCACCGATACAGTTGCTCCTCCAGTTGAAGTAGAAGCACCATCCCTTGGTGCCTCTCGTGCCAGAGCCCTGACACTCTCCCGGGCATAGTTCTGGGGATGCCGGCGTTGAACATGGCTAATCATGGTTGAATTACCGAAACTGTACTTCCTGCTGGGGTCTCCTCGGGAAAGTACAGTTTGGCAGATTTCGCACTCCACCTTTGGTTCATTTACTTTTTTACGTCCCTCAGGTATAGAAAATTTTTTCCAGATAAAATTTTATTTTACCTTCGGCTGAGGAGCCTCTTCTTCAATGAACCCATCCGAGTCCTCACTGCTACTGGTGGGTCTAGCAGCCATTATAATTCAAAAATAGGTTGAGCAGGAAAAAAACAGGTCTTGCAGTCACAAAAGTCAAAGAAGAAGTGAAGGAAAAGGGTGGGGTTTTCATTAGTTGTTAAAAAAACTGTTAACAACCAATGAAAAGAGTTATTTTAAGGTCACATGACCTGATGCGCTTACGCTGCGCGCACCGGAGCGCTTCCGGGGGCGCTTACGCGGCTCAAACATAGGCGCTTCCAGGGACGCTTACGTGGCGCGCCTGAGTGACGTTGTGGTAGCTTTACGGAAATGCAAAATCATTTTCATTCGGAAAATCAAAAATACTACTTTTATAAGCATGGTACTAAATGTCTTGCATTATTATTTAGTTTTCATACATATTTTTTTTTATGAACGCAGGAATAGCGCTCTCGCTGCGCTCTCGGGAGAGCTTACCGGTGCACGCACCCTGAGCGCTCCAAGTGAAAATGATACGGGTAAGCTTACCGGTGCGCGCACCCTGAGCGCTCCAGGACAAAATGATAAAAAAAAAGAATAATACAGTGAACAAATAATTTTTTTTTTTTTATAATTATCCTAGGTAACAAAGTTGATATACAAAGGAATTAACTTTTAAAAGAACTATGAAATTCACTGAAAAAACCATAGGTTTCACAAACGTTATAGTTAGGAATTAGCATTTAAAAAACTTTCGAAATTCACTGAAAAAACCATAGGTTTCACAATATTTATAGTTAGGAATTAGCATTTAAAAAACCTTTGAAATTCACAAAAAAAAACATAGGTTTCACAATCGTTATAGTTAGGAATTAGCATTTAAAAAACCTTTGAAATTCACTAAAAAAAACATAGGTTTCACACCAGTTATAGTTAGCTGAACATTTTACTCATACAAAACCATTGAAATTCCCACGTTATAGTTAGTTGGACTCACTATAACTCGCGCGCCCGCAATCCACTGCTGATGATGTCACATATTACATCATTCATGACATGGTCAGTGACATCACTGATGACATCACTGATGACATCTCAAATGACATCACTCATGACATCTCAAATGCTAATTCCTAACTATAACGATTGCGAAACCTATGTTTTTTTAGTGAATATATATATATATATATATATATTTGATTCTCACCCACAGGTACCACCTGTGGCATGCTTCATCATTAGACCCTCACCCAGGCACTGAAGGTGAATGGGTGAGCTCTACATGTTTGTAAGTGAAGCTCTTTGAGTGGTGTGAGTGACTTAAAATAGCCTTTAAATCCTTTGTATCAAATGTATTATTCTGGGAACTAGGGCTAGGTCAAAATAGATCAGTGTGATGCTTTTAGGAATAAGTGTTAGTAGGCATCTAATAGATCGACATGTTTCAGCATTTATATAGCCCATGAAGGGTGACTAGGGTTCCCCAGGACCTTGTTTTTACCCTGTTTTTGCATTTGCTAATTTTCTGTGCAAGCAAATAGTAATAAACATGCACGTTACCATACATTCCATATTTATAGGATGGATTCTGTAGTCACACATTCATCAGGAGTAGGCGTCCGCTTGTACTCGTAGTTTTCCAAGGGACACAAGGAGAAAGCATTTGATATGGTCTCCTCGGACTATATTTGGGCGGTCATTGCATGGTTAGGTTTCAGGAAAGGTTTCATCAAGGCAATCCAGGGCGTATACAAGGCTCCAGTAGCTTGATTAAGATTGAACACGGGTATACAGGGTACTAGGCAAGGATACCCGTGCTCTCCCCTTCTGTTTGCCTTATACATTGATCCTTTCATCCGGAAGAGCAACACTAATAAGGATATAAGGCCAATGAGGTTTCAAGAGCAAGAAACTAAAGTCTTGGCCTACACTGATGATGTGGCCATGTTAGTCCCCAATCCCCAAACCACACTAGTTGCAACTTTGGAGGAAGCACAGGTATTTGGCACAATTTCAGGCTACTCACTTAATCAGCAGAAGACGCAGATAGTTATGCATAGGACAACTGATCTGCATGATAAAAGAATTACTGTCCTCGAGCACAATGAGGCAAATATTGAGTCTTAAGAGAAAAGAAAAACCAGATCATATTCTTTCCGTATTTTAAGTTCATTAAATCAGTTCCTTTTATTTTATTTTATTTTCTCTTCACAAACGTGAGATTTCCATCACATAGTCAATCTTCATACAATGTTCATTGGAGTCATACAAAATGTTGCCAAAAAAACAAAGCCGACACGTGTTTCGTCACGGGAAGCAATCACCCAATGACTTCTTCAGGGCATAAAAAACTCCTCACAATGTCATACACCACATTCCAGGTATGACCTGTCTACGGCCCAGTACTATATAAGACTAGGTAAAATCGTATTCTCTTCAAACAATCAAGTCTCCGTCCATCATTAACCCCTTCAGTGCTGCGCGAATTTCGCTGCAGTGCTGAAGGGTCATAAATCATATTGACTCATGACGGAAATGTTCCGTCATCAGCACCGGAGCACCGACGCTGATGACGGAACCGTTCCGTCATGAGCATGCAAGGGGTTAATAGGTTCAATATCTCCATATAGTTCATGAATCCGTTGTGATTCAGAAAAGATTATATAGAAATTGCTGGGAGAGTGCTCCCGTCGTCATCTACGGTGCTTCTAAAGTTGTGGCGACTTGAACATTGTATGAAGACTGACTATGTGATGGAAATCTCACGTTTGTGAAGAGAAAATAAAATAAAATAAAAGGAACTGATTTAAGGAACTTATAATACGGAAAGAATATGATCTGGTTTTTATTTTCTCTTAAGACTCAATATTGGCTGTGTTGTGCTCGGGCACAGTAATTCTTCCTTCTTGTATTCTTTGTGTTTACACAGAGGAGTTTTGGGGACGTAAGTTGCTGTTTTTCCCTTGTTCCCTGGAGCAATTTACTTTAGGATTTACTGTAAAAGCTGGCTTTGTGCAAGGTTAACCTAGCCACAATCTGGATGATCCTCGGGTGAAGCAGGCAGCCACTTATCTAGGTAGTTATATTACCTCCAAACTGGGACAACTAGTGGAGGGAAATATTGCTCAAGCTATTCAAAAAGCAAAGAAGGTCTTTGACAGAATGCATAACCTTCATCTATCCATTGTATGCTGGTGTGATATTATTAAGATAGTCTTCCTACCCAAAGTGTTTTACCTTTTTAAGGCAATACCCATAGAATTTGGGAAACAATGATTTAAAACACCGGAATATATATGCTAAATAGGTTAATTTTGCCTCAAAGCAGGACCAAGAGAGCACTGAGATAAATTACACTTTCAATAGAGAGGGGAGGTAGGGCGGCTCTACAATATATGCAGGGATTAATGGGAGGCAATTTAGAAGACCGTTGGAGCAGAGCAGGGTCACCAGATATATATGAGTTACTATTGGGAGAAAAGGACCGTAATTGCTTGCTGAAGTATAGAAAACCCAGATATCATGAAAAACTAGATTTAAACCACTGGTAGCAGCATTTCAGATTTTTAAAAGGGAAACTGGACTTGGGAGAATAAAGTTTTATACATGGCTTTTTAGAAATCCGACATTCTCGGAAATCTTTAAAGATAATATAATGGCTAGGAGGGAGGGGTTGGAAATCTGGAGGATAGGAGTTATTTTGGGGCCAGATGAAATTCAGCCATTTATAGATATACAAGCTAAATTTGAAATTGACAAAAGAGACTTTTTCAAATATTTGCAAATATGTAGCTTCTTAGGAGCGAAGAAAGGGGGATCTAACAAATTTTGTGAAGTCCATATTATCAAGGTGTTTAGGGGTAGTTAGAGCTGCACCACCAGAAAACTTTACTCAGAACTGTCCCAGTTGAAACAGAATGATCTTGAGAAACAAGGGTGGTTATGGGTGGATACGCTTAGGATAGATATGGGTAGATTTTTTTGAGTCTCTTGAACTACGGCAGACCATCCTGTGTTCAGCTGGGCTGCAAACACAACATAAAAAAAATCTTCTCACTGTATCAAACCACAGCCAAAATAGAGCAATGGGGGGACCGAAAGGGATCAGGTGTCCCTGCTGTAGCAATATAGAACCAGATTTAATACACATGTTTTCGTCCTGCCCCCGTTTAAAAACTTTGAAGTAGGAAATAGAAACATCTTTAGATCAAACCCTAAACATAAAGGTAATGCTAACACCTGAATTAATGCTCCTCGGGGTCAGCAATGGTGAAATACAAGATGCATGCCAATATTTTTTACTTGTGGCTACAGCCGTTGTGAGAATTTGCATAGCCTTGGTGTGACTGGATCAGCTGGCTCCTTCATTTCAGCAATGGCTTGGAAGGTTACTAGCCATTTTCAATTCAGAAAACGGGGTCTGTGAAAGAAAGGGGAGGCGGACAGAAGACTTGGCAGGTCTATCGGGGCCTCAGTCTATAGATGGAAGGAGGAAAGACTGGATAACAGACCTTAGCCAATCATCTGATCAACGCTCTTTCTTTAGGGTTATATCTCTGAGTATTACAACAGGCTGCTGGGTGCTTATAACTATTGGCTTATAAATTGTTTTAGGGTTATATTATTAAGTATTATTTATTAAGCAATATTCTAACTCAAATATTTAAAGCCCCTCTTTTTGGAAACCATGTAATGGCTGCTAGGAAGTTAATATTTATATAACAATATCCTGCTGTCACTCTCTTTTAGGATCCTTTTGTTTTGTAATATTTAATGGTATTTATTGCTCTTCTCTTTTCTCTTTAACTTATGTACAAACTTCCTGATGAACTATTTGTATATTTAATGATGGTGTTGAAATGAGAAAACAAATAAATATATATAAAAAAAGAAAGATTGAATCTAATGTAGGAAATACAAACATTCTAATGTATTTTGCTTGACTCAGAACAAAACTTTTAAAATATCCTAGTTTGTACATAAAAATATTACTTAACTATACATCCCAACAAATACCAAAGCATCACCCACATCCCTTCCCACCAGAGAATACTGCAAACGATATCACAGCTTGAAGGCTGAACCAACCACAGGCAAAATTAATTCACTCTAGCGCCAAACTACAGCCAGATAACGGCTGACAGCAAACACTACTGGTGTAGAAGTGTCTCATGTCAGAATCCTATAAGCTATAGAGTGGATTCTGGTCCCAAGATTTAGAAATATCGTCCGTATCCATTTATGCCTCAAATATAAATATTTCGGACAAAAGGACAATAAATGCTACCTGGTCTCCGGTGTCAGCACACAGGCAGGGCAAAGAATGGAACCAGCATTCTTGTTACACCTGCAGGTAAACACTTTTGTAGGCAGACAGTTAAAACGAAACTGAACGTACAAACTCTTTGTGAGTGCAGCACTAATTATGCCAAGGTCAAGTTCAAAAGAAGGAGTATCCTTAAATGTATGGAATTTCTTAGTTAGCTGTCCATTAGTTTCTTGCAAAGTACAGTTTTCACAGACAAGAGCCCAATAACGTTCTTTTATGATTCTTTCAATGGACTTGTGAATGCTGATAGCGCCAAGCCAAATATTTTCAACATAGAGCTTCAAAAGCCAATTGCGTACAAAGTTAAACCAAGGGATTTGTTGGACAGTACTAAGGACTATAAGGGGCATATTTACAAGAACTTAACATTGCGATAGTCTCAATTTGTTGACGTTACTGCAACTTTTTTTATTGCCTTATTTACAAAGTGCCGCTAATTGTAGTTATCAGCGCTTTTCTATTGTAAACGTTAATTCTCTCAACCACCACTCCTGTTAGCAGGACTTAACCAAAATGAGATCCAAGGTGAGTGTTCCCAAGCAAAAACTGACGCTAACCCCACTTCGCGATATTTACGATTAATTATCCGTCCGGCAATATCCTCTCAAAACTCCTGCTAGGGAATTTTTTAAGAACAGAGAATACCTACTCTTAAAATTGAGCTAACATTTGGGGCCTCATTGCAAAGGTTTTGCCACAAAACAAAAGGGCAGTAAGATAGGGGGCGCATTCCTGGGCCCCACTCATGAAAAGTATTGCATTGCTTCGACAAAAGAGAGCTGCAACACTGTTCCCTGCGGCCTCTTTGCGACACCATGGATGCGCGGTATCCACTGTTTGGCGCTCCATGTTGCAATTAATGACAGATACGTCTGCAAAAGTCAAAGCTAAAGTCACACATTGCTGCAGTTGTGTCACAAGCGTGACACAACTCCAGCAATACATGGGGCCAGCCTATCCCTTTGGCACTGCATCACCCTTACACCTGCTGTGAGTCAGGTGTAAGGTTCTGACGCAGTGGCATCCTAGAATTGTTGCAATGAAATCTGATGGATTTCACTGCGCCACTCCTGAGGCTTTGTTGCATTTTATTTAACTGAATTTATATAGTGCAAATTTTACCCAAATCGGGTATCAGAGTGCTTTACACAGCACCAGTTACATTACATTAGGACACATTCATTTTTGGTAGGTACATGGAGATTAAGTGATTTGCCCAGAATCACAGGATGTTCTGCGTCATTGCGGAGACTCAAACCCAGTTCACCAGAATTGAGGTTGACCGCCTTAGCCGTTAGGCCAACTCCTCTCCGCAGAGGAACTTTGGAACGCCCATCCTGCATACATCACACCTGACACAGGTATAATGTGGCATAGGGCTTAATAAGTTCATGCATATGCCCAGATGCAACACTTTGCAAATGCAGTGCAACGTGGTGCAAGATTCATTATGCAAATATGTCACGTAAATTATGAAGTTCCCACTGGTGGAGAAGATGGGCTCAAGCATGTGTCAGGCTACGTAGGTTGGTGTGGTGACTAGCTGCTTGAGTCCGGTGTTGGCGAGGTTCCTCAGGAGGGCAGTGGTGTTCTGGTCACTGGGGTTTTTCAGGTGGACCTTGAGGTCTCCGAGCAGGATGTAGTTGGTGGATGGGAGAGCCTGAGGTTCGATGAGGTCTACAATGGCTTCAGTAAATGGGGGTGTATGGCCAGGGGGGCCAATATATGCAGTTGCCATGGAGGGTGGTATTGGAGTTGGTCTGGATCTGGAAGTGGAGGTTGTCCACGGTGGGTTTTGTAGACAATAGAAATTCGTCCTCCTGCATAGTCGGGTTGGTCCTTGCGGGTGATTTTGTAGCCGTTGTGGATGGTGATGGCAATGTCCAGTCCGGAGCAGAGGTTGGTCCAGGTTTCCATGAAGAAGGTGTTGTCTGAAGAGGTGGTGCCGAGGAGGTCCCAGATGCCTGTACCATATTTGTGGAGGGACAGCACGTTGAGGAGGATGCAGATGAGTTGGTTGGGTGCGCTGTTGGTCGGCTGGGTGGCAAGAGGCGCTGGTGTGCTGATGTTACAGGAGGTGCGTTTGCAGTTTTAGCAGGAGGAGGGTACAAGGGTATTCTTCGATGATGCCAGATGGCAGGTGGCGTTGCATCCAGGGTTGAGGGCGAGAAGCGTGCTGGTGTTGTAGTGGTGGAGTGTCTGAGAGGCAGGGTTTCTGGTGCTGGGTATGGTACAAGAGCAGATGAATACAGATGGGCTTGCCTTTGGCTTCCCTTCGTCGCACCAGTGGCACACCAGCACAACATCATACGGCCTGTCATGCAGAGGCACATGGCCCAGCATTGGTTATCTCCTCTGTGCACCCCAGTTTAGTGTGGTGCTTAGTATGTGATACAGGCCTCCCTACATAGGTGCACAGGAGCACCTTTACCGTTCACAACTCCAAGGAGCCCAAGGCGGTCTTCTGACACAGGTCAGCAAACGTTTCTCTGTACGACCTACCAGACTTCATCAATATGTATGGGCGATCGCCGAGCCTCAATGTCTACTGCCACAGCCCAGCAACTCCACACCACCTCCGCATCCCACTCTGGGTCCCAGACACAGGCCCAGTGAGGCCCCAGGGTCTGTCTGCGCTTTCACGGGTTTGGATGCCATGGTGTTGCAAGGAGTGAGCAATGAAAAGTGATACATCACTGGTTCTGTCCAGGGATGCACCTCTTTTAATAGATGTAGTCCTGAATGTTCTCATTCCCTGGAATCAGGGTGGTCATTCTTGCTATTGGGGTCTAGGGGTGGTTGTTGATCTGTGCTGCACTTGATACTGGCTGCTCCATCGTGCATTGTGCACGTGGGAGTTGTGTCATTTTTTGCCCGCTAACGTCAGACCTTTTATCCCCTATTGCTAGTGTTAGCGACAGTTTTCACCGTGTTTATCTAAAATTACTGCCATATTGCGACGTATTGTATATACATCGGTACCAAGGTGATAGTTGTCGCTGATACGCAGCAGTAAGAAAATTGCTGCTAACTACAGGTAACGCTAGTTACTGGTAGTTCTGGTAAATATACCCCTAAATTCCCACAAAGAATCCCTATATTCATTGAGTTCTGGGTAGTCCACAGGCGTACCCAATACACACGTGGCTTCAGGACACTTTAGTGAGAAATTGTTCTGATGCCTAAATACAAAAATTGGAGTCAGGGGAATAATACTAGCTGGACACGTAAGCAATGATCCAGCAAAATTATTCTTATCTACAGCTAATTGCTGTGATATATACCCTATCATTATGTTTCTTTTACAAACCACAAGATATTCTCCAGTCAGAGGAAGGGAGATAAATAAATAATTTTCCTCCATTTTTGTAGCAACCCTTTCAAAGGAAGCCTGAGATTCTAGCCAGAAATAAGTTTGCCCCCTGGAGAACTTAGAGGATTGTGATTGACTGGCCAGTAGCTGAAACAAGACAGTTAAGGATGGGAGTTGTAGGGAATCACTAAAATGGGTGAAGGATAAGATGGTGAGGGAGACAGAAGTAATCAAGATAGTACCCTGAAACATAGTGGGTTTCAGACGAAAGAGGGATGACATGGACTGGATAATAGAGATAATATAATATGACAACACATGGGAAACATGGGAAGTGGGTCCCATGGATGGCTTTCGCTCCTACCAAACCTCAGCAGTAACATCCAGGGCCTGTAGAGCAAAAGATAGAGTTCTGACATTGATAGTTAACACTCTCAAAATGAGAATTCTTTAGTTTTTCAATTCACTCTACTTTCATCATTTAGTATATGGGGGCAAGGAGACTAGGATCTGATAATTATAAATTATTAACTTTGAGGCCAATACGTCTAAGGTGGCAGGAGAACTGGAGCAGGTGATTAATGATATGAGCACTCAACATCCCAGCACCTGAAATGTATTTGGCTGGGAGATTTTATTGCCAGAAGCTGTCAAAAAGTAGGGACACCAGTTTGTTGGATAATGGATTGTGAAATAGATTAAGCATGGGTGAAATTTGGGAATTCACATTCCGCGAATTCGTGGATTTCCCTGCGAAATCGCAAAAAAATCCACGAATTTGCGGATTTTCCAGCGAAATCGCGGATTTATTTGCGATTTGCCCTGGAGTACTTTCTCCTGGCTAATCCAGTAAGTGCTCCCTCATTGGGCAAATGTATAGTGCTTTTACTACACTGCAGCTGCCTAAAGGGCCAGAAGATGTGTCTCCAGTGACCATGTATGCCTGTAACACAGGCACAGGCACACATGGTCACTGGAGACACATCTTCTGGCCCTTTACGCAGCTACAGTGTAGTAAAAGCACTAAGGGGCAGATTTACAAGCCGCTTGCGCCTCTTTTGTGCCGCAGTTGCGTCACTTTTGTGACGCAGCGGCAGCACAAAAGATGCGCTATGGTGCTGGGTATTAACAACGAGACACATCTGAGAGATGCATCACGTTGTAAAGCCCTGCGCCATCAGGAGGCGTTCCGGCGCAGGGGAGGCCGTTCCTGCGCAGGAACACCTCCTAAAAGTGGGTGAGTAAAATCTACAAAATTTCACTCAGTCACTTTTAGGCCAATGCTGTGTCAAAACCCTGCGCCTGCTTGAAGCAGGCACAAGGCTTGACACAGCATTGGTGAGATAGGGCCCCCCAGAGCATTACTGGAGCTGCGTCGTGCTTGCGACGCAGCTCCAGCAATACGCTGCTTTTACGGCACAGATGCGTGACGCATCTATGCCATTTTTCCCACATGGTGCGCCGCATTTTAAATGCGGCGCACCATGGGTGGCGGAGCTGCGGCGTACAATAACAGGCGCCAATTATTGTAAATCTGCCCCTACACATTTAGCCAACGAGGGAGCACTTACTGATTAGACAGTAGAAAGTACACCAGTTGAGTAGAGGTATTGCACAAAAAGTTGGCATCTTCATGGAGAAACACACAGGGCGGGAATTCATTCAGCCCCCTGTTAGACTTGTTTTTTGTGCCCTCCTGCCCTCTGTTAGACTCGTTTTTCCCTTGTTTTTCTGCCCTTCTGCCCTCTGTTAGACTTGTTTTTCCCTTGTTTTTCTGCCCTTCTGCCCTCTGTTAGACTCGTTTTTTGGGCCCTTCTGCCCTGTTATTCCCTTGTTTGTGTGCCCTTCTGCGCTTTGTTAGACTGCTTTTTGTGCCTTTCTGCCCTCTGCATCACCACATCATCACTCAGCACTACCCCAGCATCACTCGGCACCACCACATTATCACTCAGCACCACCACATTATCACTTAGCACCATCACAGCACCACTCAGCACCACCACAGCATCACTCAGCACCACCACAGCACCACTCAGCACCACCCCAGCATCACTCAGCACCATCCCAGTATCACTCAGCACCACCACAGCACCACTCAGCATCACCACAGCACCACTCAGCACCACCACAGCACCACTCAGCGCCACCCCAGCATTAATCTGCGCAACCATTCAACAACAACTGGTTCAAATATGTTCTCTCAATGTTTCAAGCTTGATTACAAATGTCACAAAAAGATGTTAATATTTCACTTCTGTTCTTGGATTTTCGTCACAATAAAATACACTGAACATAATCTTCACAAAAGTTATTTACAAAAGTTTAAGCTATTGCCATTATAAATTAAAATCGCTTTAATTTAAGTATTCATTATTAAAAAATTCAAAGCCATTGTAATTTGTAATATCAATACATGTAAGTCACGTAAATACAAAACATGTTGCATTACAAATGCTATAGGTGTCACATTTGTGAAAGTTATAACTTTTGGCATTGTAAATGACAAAGCTATTAATTTAGCTATTTTCAAAACCAACACATAAATAAAAAAAATTGTCATATACAAGACCAATAGCTCAACCTTTCCTAATGCGAGACCTATTGCATTGCAAATGCTTGTTTTTATATCTGTCAGTGCTTCCGGTTGATGTTTAATTTTCGTGACAGGTGCCTCATTGCCTACTTGTAACTATTCTCTGACCCTGCTTCAAGGGTCAGAGCAGGGTCAGAGAATAGTTGCAACTAGGCAACGAGGCGCCAGGAAGCACTTGCAGGCTTACAGCAGCAGGTGCCCAAGTTGAAGTTTATTTCTTTGTAACCCTTTTGTAAAATGTTACAAAAAATTAGCTTCAACTTTTGCACCTGCTGCTGTAACCCTGTAAGTGCTTGGCTGAAAATTCGTTCCCGCTGATTCGCGGATATTAGCGCGATTTCGCGAGATTCGCGGATCGCAAAATCGCGGAAAATCCACAAATTCAGCTAGCGGAACGAATTTTCAGCCCATGCTTAAAATAGACACCATTAACCATTCTTACCACAGTAATTATCGGAATGCAAAAAAATAGACTGTTGTGAATGGAACCTGAGGATAATAACAAGGTAAATCCGCTCACAGAATCCATGGATGGGACCTTAGAGAAGAGCAGATAAAAGGTCCACAATTGTTTATGTATTAGCTTCAGAAATCTTGAATGACAATCTATCTAATATGCAGGTAAGCTTTTCAGGGTTTATTGACTATGCCTCTCTCACTTGAGATTTGAACTGGGAGTTAAATTTTAAAAAGAATGTGGGAAAAAGCCCCAGAAGCAAAGGTTACATATTGAAATGGGAAAATGTGGACAAGGCAAACCTTTTGCAATGGAACTTACATGTAAACAAGCTGAGGTTATGACCAGTATAGATGCTAGTGCTATTCCTGAATAGGTAACAAGGGCATTGGAGGAGGTTTTGGATGATTAGAGTGCACATGACACACCCATTACCAACTATAGAGTGTCCTCCAGAGCGATGGTTTGATACAAATGGCCCTAAGGCCTTCTTAAGCTTGAATAACACCTTGCACACTGTTTCCAGAGATGCTTCCCTTGTATAAGATTTGTGTACTAAGTATAAAGAGATGAGAGGGATTAGGAGAAGTAGTTTAAGGAAGGAAGCATGGGTGGATCAGAGACAAGAAAATGAGATGAATGATAGTGGAGGGTTTTGGAAGGTGGTGAATGCCCCATTTTTAAAAGATGCTGGGGAACCCTTTTGAGCCATAGAACAGTATTTTCCTGAAGGCCCCCGGACCTGATAGGGTCCAGGTAAATATCTTCTTGGAGACTAAGGTCTTATGGGCTCCCATATTGAAGGATGTATTTATTGCTATAACCAAGATGGGCCCTCTTAAAACAAGCATTCAATAATTGTTTCCATATTTAAAAGGGGGGCAAGGCAACCCCAGTAATTTATAGGGCAATATCTCTAATGGATAGTACGGCTAAGTTGATGAGATTAACCCGTTCAGCGCAGCGCGAATTTTCGCGCTGTGCTGAACGTTCTAAGAAACGGGTGTGGTCATGACGGAACGGTTCCGTCATGAGCACAGCTCAACCGACGCTCATGACGGAACCGCTCCGTCATGAACACCGAAGGGGTTAAATACATTAGAGGAATGCGTGGGGAAAACAATAGCCCTGACCGAAGTACAGTATGGTTTCAGAAAAGGTAAAGCGACCATCGATCAGTGCCTTATCTTGAGTATGGTGATGGCCAAATACACGGTGCCTAAGAAAGGCCAACATTTTATGGCCATTATGGACCTCTCAGCCGCATTTGATTACAGGGTCCATAGTAAATTATGGCAATTATAGAGAGCATGGGAGTTGACCTACTTTTTATTAGATCCATACGACAGCTTACTCAGGTGCAATGACATGTGTTCGTTACAGCACGAAATGGGGATTGTATAAAATCTTGTGAGACAGGGGTGCATCTTTGCACCATTCCTGTTTTCTCTCTACACTAATAGAGTGGATGCAGTCCTGGCGGGGAGTGTTAGGGACGTTTCCTATATTGAGGCAGCCCCTCTTCTGATACTCCTCTATGCAGACAACATAGTTTTAGCCAGGACTCCCCTGGTTTATGGATGGCTTGGACCTACATGTGAATGAATCAAAATTGTGCTGTTATTGTGGGTAAACACACAAAGAAAGTCCCAAAATTCCATATAGCCTACAGGAGGGTAGAGGTATTAGAAACACTTTGGTACCTTGGGGTATTATTTGATGGAACGTTTTTATGGAAAGATATGGTTTTAAAGAGAGCTATTCTTCTATTTCAGCAATACCCGCAACGTCAAGTTATGGGACAGCGATGTTCGCCGCATCCGATGCAAATTTCAGGGCCACCTACCAGGCATTCGTGCAGGCCGCATCAGGGCCTCCATGTGGTAAGAGTGCTCTCCTTGTCTTGTAGCTGTGCAAACTATATTTGTCATAGTGAGTTATGTCTACTGCATATTGTTGATACGATTCTATCTGATTCACTAATATTTTGACATACAATATGGAAAAGGGAGAATGCAATATTGAACCAAGTGGTGCTAAAAGATTGTTTAAAATTGGATTTCGCAAATAAGATACCATGGCTGAACAATGTGGAGTCCAACCTGACAGCCCTGGGTTTTTGAGTCTTATTTGACTCTCCATCTATATGTGCCATTTTCCCAAACGCTATGCTTAAAGAGATTTTTTTTAACAAAGTCTGCTATTTATAGCTGGGAGAAAACCAAAAATAAAAGCACTGTAGGACTAAATCATATGGTTCCCCCTGAAGTATTATGTGCAGTCTTACATGGTGCTTGTCCAAAATACCCAGCACTATTTTATATTAACAATGTTTTGTAAAAAGTATAATCCTCTTATGCTGGTTTCCCCCTAACACCAATTCAATGAATGAGCTGCCCTCTTGTACTTGTGATGGAACGACCATCCAGTCAAATTTGCATTTATTACTTTTTTGTTCCCTATATATTCCTCAAAAGAAAAAAAAATCAGAGTTTCCCTATGGCACAAATTTATATTAAAGTCAAGTTTATATCCCACTTGCACACACTATTTTCTCCTATTTTGTCAATTCAGGCGTGCTCTAGGGTGCACCCTCCGTGCTTGGGTGCGTCAAATATATACCAACAGCGTGTCCCATCTGGGAGACGTCCCCTAGTCACAGCTCATCCATCCCAAAAGGGTAATCCAATTAGTAATGAGTTACACCGTTGTTAAATTCACATTCATTTTAATTTTTCATTGTTTGCTGTTTGTGACAGCTTGGAGGAGTGGGTACATGTCCGTGGGGCGCTTGGCCCATATCCCTGATGAAGGCTTTTTGCTAGCCGAAATGCATTGGATGATGGATGTGTTTGAAGAATGAGATTTAATACTACTTATTTGGATTCATAAATATAAAGAATGAAGGAATTCTTGAAAACAATGAAAAATTAAACTGAATGTGAATATAACAACGGTGTAACTCATTACTAATTGGATTACCCTTTTGGTAAGGATGAGCTGTGACTAGGGGACGTCTCCCAGACGGGACACGCTGTTGGTACAAATTTATATTACTCAGTGTTGGTCAGCATTATCATATATTCAGCAGATTGTCAAATAGGGACCGCCAGAGCCGTGGTGGCTCTAAAACAACTGGGGAGGGCTCTGGCGACCAGGTTAAGAGTAGCAGAAAAGTAAGTAAACAGCCTCTGCTTACCTCCAAAGGATTGTGTTAACACCGAAAGTGCACTTCCAGCCATTTTGTGTACGTACTGCACGAAAGGCTTCTTATAATCAGGTGTACCAGGCACAGATGCAGAGCAAAGGGCAACTTTAAATTGTTCAAAAGCATGCTGACATTCATGTGTCCAGGCCAAGGGTTCATGTACATCTTTAGTTGTTAAAAGAAGCAGGGACTGTATTAGTAAAGAATAAGCAGGAATCAAGTGTCAACAATATGCGGTGAAAGCACGCACATCCCTCTGTGTCATAGGGACAGGAATCTTGACAATAGCATCAACTTAGTCATGTGTTAGCCTCCGACCTCTTTCGACAGCAGGTGACCTAAATAGGTGACCTGCTGTTGACAATATAGGAACTTTGAAAGAGACACTTTATGTCCTTTATTCACCAAATGCTTCACAATTTTACCGTGGCATCCCGACAACCCTCTTCGGTATCGGAGGCTACCAAAATGTCATCCATGTACTGCAATAATACATTACCTGGGGGAATAGGGAGAGAGTCCAATTGACTTTTCAAAGCCTGGTTATAAATACTGGGACTTTCAGTGTACCCCTGAGGAGCTCAACAAAATTGGAAGCTCCTACCAGCCAAAGCAAATCCAAAAAGATTCCTACTATCTAGATGAATTGGAATACTAAAGAAAGCATTTTTCAAATAAATCACAGAAAAGAATTTCGCTGTGGGAGGCATCATCGCCAAGAGAACGGTGATGTCTGGAACCACTGGGAACTGGGGGACTAATATCTTATTATTCTACCGTGGATCAATCACAAAGCAATATATCTCAGGACGTGCATCAGGGGAATCCAGAGGTGCCTTCTTAAGAATAGGAAGAATGGGGCTATTGCATACATTTGCTACTGTCTTCTCAACCACCCCGACTTAATCAGGTCCTGTATATACTGCATCAGCGCCTGTTCCTCAGCTTGTGATATTTTATTCTGGGTAATACAAGGGAGCACAGCGTTATCCTTGACCTTTATAGAAACTGGTGGTATCTGCAACAACCCCAAATCCATATCCACTGTGGGCCACAGTGAGGACTGCACATCCTTAATTCCAATTGCTGTTTTGCACTAACCATATTAGGTCCAACAGTCATGTAAACACCATCCGGGGAATGGTAGCATGTAGCTTTTTCAACAAATCCAATGCTAATACATTTTCTTCACAATTCGCAGTCAACAAAAATGGGGAGTCCACAGTGAAAGGACCAACAGTCAAAGCAGGAGGTTTGGTAATAGGGCTCATAAACGGTACGCCTGGAAAACCTACCAAAACATTATTACGGCCAGACATGGCTGCCTTGGGGATCAGCGAACGAGAAACAGAGCTATTCATTGCACCTGTATCCACCAACATTTTCTATGCCGAATCATGCAAATCTGCTGTGACATAAGGACCACGCTGATCTACAGGAATTTGGACTGGTCCCTTCCCCTGTCCCTGGCTGTCCTACCCATGAGACATCCCCGCAGCTTCATTCATGTCATAATCATCATGATAGTACTGCCTTCCCCGAGGGTCATCAAAATGATCACAACGACCCCCCAAGAATGCACCTGCTTGAACCTCATCCCAACCAATCTCATCACAAACCCTTCCACTCAAACCATGCCTTCTAGGTACTGCAATTTTCTGTAACTAATCTGGACACTCCCTTCGCCAATGTCCCTCCTTCTTGCAAGATGCACACTGATTCGGCCCTAAGGGTGTACCTCCTCTACTGGCACCCAGCAACCTCTGAGCAGGAGCAGTGCCTTATCCCCTTCCGGACCCTATTGCAACCTGCTACTGCAATACCCTCATTTTCAAATCCTTACTCTTCTTCTCCACCTTGTCCTTTTACTTATTTTCTCGATGCTCATAGTACTGAGCCATACTCAATATCACCGAGGGGGAGGAGGTAGTCCAAGTGCTTTCCGAAATATAATTGACTATTCCAACTCCACCCTGGGCAAAAGTAGGGAAGGTGTTGGAATGGTAAATCATACCATTCCTTAAGTTGGAGCGCCATCTAGAGCACGTTGATCTAATGACTTGCTATGTAATGGCATCGCGTTGTAACACGTGGTCCTTGTAATGCTAACGCGATGTAACAACCACGGTGTTAAGGTTGTTTTCCTGGCTGCGATGATGGCGAGGGTTGCTTTTTCTGGACTTGGCTCTCCGTGTTGCTCGCTGCGGGGACGGAGCCCTGAAGAGGCGTGTGGGCGGAGGGTGCAGTACGACTCAGCTGGGGCCACCACATTGCAGCAAGGATCATCTTTGCGGACCTTGCAGGGAGAGAAAGATGTATGTTTACAGTTCGTCAGGGGATGCACTATCGAGCGACAGACACGGCTGGGAGATGCCATCCAGGGCCCCCTGATGACTCCGGTAAGGAGAAGTGAAGCACGCCTCTCAAAAAGTCAATGCAGCTTAGGAGGTGTCTCCAGGCATAAAGTGGTCATTGCTCAAAGTAACGAGGAGTCCAGGGAAGGGTCAGTGTGCAGTATTAAGAGGTATACATTGAGAAGCAGAAATATTTGGGAAGGAGGGGGCAATATTCATAATGATCTTGTGGAGAGAAAGATCTTCTCTGCTCCTCTAGCCTCCCTGAAAGCAACACATACAAGCTACAAAATACCATGTGCTCCCCCCAGGTTTCTCGTGAACGTGTGTCAAAAAATCTCTCAAGGGGATACCAGGCATACGAAAAAGAAGACAGAGAATATACAAATAACTTCATCACTCCACTCGTATTTTAAAGTCAAAGCCCAAGCTCAAGGACATGATACTTTAATGGCCTGTCCCTCACTATCATTGTCTCATCGTGTTGAGACAAGAGCCCCCTAAAAAACTATGGAGGACACAGTTTATGGTAACATTCAGGAAGATGCACAACAATTAGAGAACATGTTTGACCCTAAGTCCTACAGTCTCTGAGAGCCATTCGCGGGTTCAGGATGGATAAGTTATTGCAGACTTTAAGCAGACTAACAGCCCTGAACTGGAAAAAATTCTATCTACTCTATTAACAGAGGTCCGGGAGAAGTTTGCGATTTGTGAACTAAATCAGCCAAAAATGTAGGGTACTGTTGAGGCTCTTGAGGTAAAGATTAATAATTTGGTGGGAAGAGTTGGGGTCATGAAGTTCTCATTAGAGGACCTCTATAATAAAGTAACTGCCAATAAGGGAGAGGTACAGAGTCTGAAGAACAGTGAGAAAGAGCTCAGAAATAAATTGGAGTCTTTAGAGAATAATGCCAGAAGAAACAATATTCGAAATCTGAATGTGCCCGAGTGCCTCGAAAGGGGAGACATTAGAATTTTTTGTGATAAATCTTCTGAAGGAATTTATTATGGAAATTAATCAATGTTGCCTAGAAAAGGATAATCTAAGAGTACATAGGGATCCTTTAACGAGGCGTTCGGGAATGAAAAATCCAAGAAGGATCCTTGTGAACTTTAAATCTTACACCTTAAAAGACAAAATTCTCACAGAAGCCCTCAAAGCAGGAGTCTTTAAAAAAAGATGGCTGGACCTTCTGTATTAGATCAGATATGTTGCCTTCCTCGCAGGGCAGGCAATGGGAATTGGCCAAATTCATTCAGGAATTGAGGGAGATGGGAGCTACCGCAAAGATATGATTCCCAGCCACGCTGAGGATGATGCGAAATATAAAACGTTCAACTTCAGGGTCCCAAGCAAATTTACTACATTTATCGAACAGATTAAGGCACAATAAGTATAATTCTCAATATTTCCATCCTAGCATAGCGAGAGAGTTCATATGAGGTAACATTAGTATGCCTCTAGTGTAAAGGGAGGGTTACCCAGGGTGGGGGCGACTTCAGGAAGGAGGGATTCACAGGAAATGTAAATAAAGCACTTTTGCACCGGGTGAAAGAGTATGTGGAAAAAAACGAAAATAATTTGTGTTCCTTTGTAATTGTCAGAACAGGATCCTTTTTTCAGTTATGTAAGTCTCCTAGTCTGATTGGAAGAACTAGGCGGTTAGGCATTTATTTTTTACATTTACTATTCACCTCATCGCAAATTTGGATAAGCCCAGGTTTTTAAAGATTCTATCCTGAAACGTCAATGGTCTCAGGGTTCCTGCAAGAAGGAGGAAAATCTTAGAGTATTTGAGAATTAAGGATATAGATGTTTTCTTTATGTAGGAATCACATTTGGCCAAAAAAGAATGGCCTGAAATATTAAGGAGTCAGCAATGGATTGAGCATTGCATATACACTTCACAGTCCTGTACAGTGTAAGGGGTTCTTCTTTTAACAAAATTTATCCAAGCCATATTGGGGGAGTGTGTAGTAGATCCATCCGGTAGGTGGGTAATAGTTAAGGCTAAAATGTATAATGTTTGGTTGGCTTTTGTTGGATATTATGACCCTAATCCAATCCAAAAAATCTTTATTTCGACCTTTTAGGCCATAAAAGATGCATAAAATATACACACATTTAAAATCCAAACAATTAGAATGCATACAGGGAACGAGTAGCAGCAATTCATAATATTTAAAATCAGTAATATAGATAGATAAAAAAAAAAAAAAAAAAAACAAGCAACAACATTTCCTGTCGTTAAAAAAATGGAATAAGCAGTGTGATAAAAAAACGTTAACAGCAGGAGCCAAAAGGTTAACATGTCACAGTGGTGTAGCCATTCATCCTATGATGATTTTGCCTTAATCAAATTGGACCTAATGCGCCACATAGCCAAGAGAAATTTTGCAACTGCGAAAACAATGTGGGGGGAGGAATCAGTTTTCAATATTCTGTAAGATGTAACACAATTCCTTATTGCCATATTCCTACAAAGGGGCACAAGCCAGTATTTCCTGGGTGACTTGTAGGTAGGGCAAAAAAACAGAACATGGATTTCCTCCTCTTCGCAGGAATTACAGCCAGGGCATAACTTGTCGCCTCCATTAGTCCATTTACTAGTAAAAGATTTGATAGGTAGGGTGCCAAACCGCCACTGTATAAAAAGCTTCCTTGCCGTAATCGGATAGATAAAATCCATAAAAGTCTCAAACTTATAAGAATTTTTGGATTCAGTAAAACAATGGGTTAAAGTGCCAATGCTGGGTGCAGTCATGTGGGAAACAAGATTTTGTTCCTTGTAAACTTCCACAAGTCTTTTCCGGGGGACCCTATTACAGCCTATTTCCGGGACCTCCCACAGCTCATTAAAACCAAGCCGAAGCAGTTCTTTTTTAACAAAGGCTAGCCAAGGAATCTTATCATTGTGATTTAGATTCATAACATGCACAAGATCTTGCCTGTAGTGGCTGAGCTCCCCTGTTGACCATAGTCTATGCCAGAATCTTAAAGGTTTGGATTCAAGGTCCTCCCTGATGGACGGCAAACCCAAATCTAGACGTAAGGGAAACAGAGGAGTTGCAATTGGGAGGGCCAGGAGACGCCTCATGAAGTTGTTTTCGACACGTACCAACTCACTAGCAGCTTGATGTCCCCATAATTCACTACCGTAGAGTGCAGCTGATTTCGCTTGTGTTTTGTACATCTCAACTGCAGGGGCTATGGGTTTATAGGTTGAGGTGTTCGTAGCCTTTAAAATAGCCCCAGAAAGTTGAGAAAGCCTTATTCGCGCACTTGAAATCTGTGGACCCCAGGATAGGTTCTCTTGGAGGGTCACACCCAGGTACTGAAATGTTTTAACCCTCTCTAAAACCGTGGAGTTTAGGGATGGGTTAGGTCTAGTTGTGGGAGAGGGGTTAAAGATCATAAATTTGGACTTCCCTGTGTTAATCTCAAGGCCATACTGCCTGCAGAAAAGACCAAATCCATCTAGGATTCGCTGAATTCCCATGGGTGATTTGGAGAGCAGGAGGGTGTCATCAGCAAACATTATTGCCGGCACCCTCCTGCCTGCCAAAACTGGGGCGTCGTTGTCCCTAACGTTAACTAAGTGTGAAATGACACTGTTCACGTAAAGACAAAAAAGGGTAGGGGCGAGGACGCATCCCTGCCTAACCCCCCGGGAGACAGGGAACCTTTTTGTCAAAGCTCCACCCCGCCCACATCGTACCTGGGCAAAGTTACCCTGATGAAGTCTTATTATGGCCTGGAGCAGGTTAGTGGGCACTCCCATCTCCTTCAGGACTTCCCAGAGTTTGTTCCGTGGTACCAGGTCGAATGCTGACTTCAGGTCTACGAACACCATGTACAATCTCCCTCCCTCGATGGTCACCGATTTCCAAAAAAGGAGGACGAGGCGGAAGATTTGGTCCATGGTGGACGTATTTTTCCTGAAGCCAGCCTGGAGGGGACTTAAAATTTCGTTTTCCTCCATCCAGTCCAAGAGTTGGTCCAGTAAAAGTCGCGAATAAATCTTCTGGGGGACATCTATAAGGCTGATCGGCCTGTAGTTGGATGGGAGCAGAGGGCAGCCCTTCTTGAAGATTGGGACTATCTCTGCCCCCAGCCAAGTACAGGGGATCGCCATTCCACTTGCAAGTGAATTAAAAAGAATGTGAAGATAAGGCGCCCAGACCTCTGGCCTCTAACCTCTGACCTATGACCCTAACCTAGATGACCCTGCTCGGGAACGCACCCTATTTTCACACTTAGTTGGCATTAGTCATCCCATCTGATTGGGAGGTGACTTTAATGTTTGTCTGGATCCAGCACAATATACAACCTCTAAGAGGGCAGCGTTGTCAAACCCTAATACTAGAGGGACTCTGAAACAACTGATAGCTGACAAAGGTCTTGTATTCATCTGCAGGACTATGAACTACAAGGGTGGGATAGAAGGGGAAAGCTTCATTTTCCACAATACAAAACACAGTCATTGTTTTCTTTCTGGTAGACTTAATTATTAGTAAAAACATTAGGACAGTCATGCATGTTCCTGAACATCTATTGGATCATTCTGCAGTTTCTCTCAAGATTATGTTCAGAGATAAAGGCCCTCTGCAACATTGGGCAGTAAATCGCATGTTGCGGTGGTGGTAAAATCCTAGGGCGGCCACAAAGGTGTTTTTCCTTTTCAACCCTTGAAATGTTTTTGGGGACACATAAAGGCGTTCCTTGGAGGCATTCTATCCAGCCTAGGTTCTGCCCATAGCTAGACGGTCAGGGAAGGGAAGAAATTAATACTCTCGAAATCACCATAAAAACTCTCCAATGTACTTTTGCACAGGTACCTACCCCTTTAAATATAGTTCAAATCAGGAATTGCAGCTGGCAAAATCCAAGCTAGCTGATTCCTTGGAGGTTATAGTAAGACGGAAATGGGAGCCAGCAGGTTATCCTATTATGAATATGGGGTGGGGTGCGGAAAATTGTTAGCTTGGAAGATCAACGCTAACCAGTCCAGGAACTTCATAAAAGACCTAAAATGCCTGAATTCAGGTAACATAATTTCGGAAGGTTGCGAAATTGAAAATGCCTTTGTATAGTTTTTTCAAGACCAGTACATGGAGGATGTAGCACCAAGCAAGGAGCAAATTAAGGCTTTTTTCAAAATTGAGACCTTCCACATCTTCAAGGGCTTTAAGAGAAAAACTAAATAATCCTATTTGTATGGAAGAGGTTGAAAAAGCCTTAAGTAGCTTAAAGAAAGGGAAAGCGGCAGGCCCGGTAGGTTTTGGACCTATTGGATAATTGGGGAAAAAAAAGGCTGTGATGGGTTTGGCTTGTTTCCTCTATTCTTCATTTTTGTTTTGTTGACTCTGTAAATATTTCTCCATATTATTTTTGTAATTTGACTGGTCCAATAATTAACAACATGATACACAATTAGCTTGAAAGGGAGGAAGGCGTCCTCCAGCTCATTATTTCCGTGGTACAAAGCTTAGCACCTGTTTAAAGGGGTTGTTTCCAGGTTGGCAGCACATAAAAGACTCAGGATGTTTATACATCCCTCTCCTGAAGGAGAGGTCGAGGTCTTTCATCCAGCTTCAGCCACTTGGATCATTTGACACCCAATACAAACATTGGCAAATGAGGACTAAAAAAATTAATAAATAAATAAATATAGGTGCACAGATCCTCTGCAGATCTGACAGTCCCGCGCTGAAATCTGATTGACTGCCAACACTTCAACCAGGCAGGCTTCAGCCAAGTCTCAATAACAATGGTTAAAATTAAGAAAAACGGGTGGGATAGGAATACCCTGACCCCTATGTGCGGTGGTGGGGTCCTACAGTGACCCTTCTGGGGATGAAAACATTTTTTTTCTCTAATTTTGCTGCAAAATCACAAATGTATTCATGTATCCACGGCAAAATTGAAAAAAGAAAATAGTGCATTTTTTTAAATGTTCCCCGGTTAGGCCAGATCCCAGGAATAGATTTATGAAATGCAAGTGCTTATACAGTAATAAATTCAGTAGAAGCAATGGTAGACATGCCCCTGGAGACAGTGCACTTTGCGCTGTGTAAAGTAAGCTGCTCAGCGTTTAGTGTAGAGACTCAGATTACCACATGCAGTCCTGTGGCAGGTTTTCACTTCTTGGAGGACTCGGTGTTTGTTTTAAACAGGCTGCTGAGAAGTGCGGTAGGCATGGCTTTTCAGCCGTCAGTGATCCGCTTCAGGGAGCAAGTTGTGAAGCCCTCTGTACATTTGTCGAAAAATAGTTACCAGGGAACAGAGCACAGCACAAGGTAAGTAAACAGCCGATTGCTCCCAACCAGCAAAGTTATTTTAATCCAAAATTCATGTAACAAATTCTGTTCAGCCAGCGATCTTCATGACAGTTGTTTTACACCAATGATACAGCTACAGCCAGCCAACACGTGTTTCTTCGCCATTCGCGACTTTTTCAAGGCTGTTGGCAAGATCATACAGAATATTACTTTGTTTGTTCAGTTACAATTTGATGGAGAGATATAGCGAATTTGTTGTAAAAATTCAGTTTTAACAATTTGAATCTCTCTAATGTGCTTAATCAAAGAGTCCCAATCCCCTTTACGTTAGTGATCATACACAAAAAAGAGAAAGTGACCAAGACAGGGAATCTCCCAAGAATTAATTGCGAGACTCCCCTAAATCTGAAAAGGATGTATAGTCATCAAGAGTGGTGTGCAAACCCCCCAAAAAAATTGTGAATGAAAAATAGAAGAGAGGAACCAATCAAAATGCCCAATGAGAACACCGAGTTGGTGATTAATAAAACAGAGTTGAAATTAGATATAAATACCTTCTATGTAACGTCAGAACAAAAATCGAAAATCACATCTAATTTGATAGATCAAAGCACGCAAAATATGGATAGAATAGTACAGGGCTAGAAGTAGTAGTTCGAATATAGCCTGTAAATCACGTCCTTATATCAATTTTCCTTTTAGAAGTATAAAAAGACTGTAGTATCTTGGTTATTATGTTTTACATGTCTTCCACTGCTTCACCAGTGGAACACTCATAAGATGATGTCACTTAGAATGTTGGTGTATGAATCACACAGTTGGAGAATGGCTGAGCGCCTTCCAGGCTGCTTCTGTTGGGGCTGATTACCATTGTACTTCTAATCTTCTAACTAACTTCAATAAATCCTCCTGAATATCATCTACCTGCGTGGAGTCAGTTACTACATTTTATTGGCGACGATTTTATCTAAAGAACCTGCCTCTGCTACCTCTGAGGTCCGGTCCTACTCTTAACCTCAAGCTACTTCTGAATCTACAGCAGCTCCAACTCTTCTTCTGGCACACATCAACCCCACCAGTGACCTCCCACCGGCCGCTCTTAACGCAAAAGTGCCTGTTCTAGCTTCTGCAGTGAGATTAAGCCTGCCAACGCTTGCGTCTTGTGTGGTGAGTTTGCCATCATCTCACCTATACACTGTCTGGTGAAGAAGTTTATTTTCTCATGCGAATGCCAGTTCCAGTCTACTTGCACCTCAAGTTTTTGCCTGCTGTTCCTACAGCCTGTCTCAACTCTGTCTACGTTGCACAGATGATCCAATACTACAATAAATGTCTATAAAGCCTCAAAAAACGTTTTCAAGAGCCACATCAATTGTATACAGTGCCTTTTCAAATAAAGTAATCTGTGGTTGCCTGTGTTTCTGCACCAGTGAGGGTTAAACATTTTGTATGGCTTATGGCCTTTTTTATAAAAAGACTAGCAGCCCGTCCCGACGTTGTGCGGGTATGAATTGCTGCCGGCCAGTAGTATATTGTTTTGTAGGATTTCGTTTTGATAGCATTTCTTATCTGTGACAGGCCTGTGAAACGCTCCGATTCACAGTGCACTGCTGATGCACTTAAGAGTGCGTGTTCAATAGTGTGTGAACTCGAGTTTCCCTACTTTATTTTTCCTTGTAATATTATATAGCACAAACTCGACAACATGGCATGAGCACAATTTACATTACAGAAGAACACATTCATTTGTGGTAGGCACGGGGAGACAAAGTGATTTGCCTGGATTCACAGGATGTTGAGCTGATGCCGAGATTCGAACGTAGCTCCCCAGCTCTAAAGTTCGCAATTCTAGAACATGTGGCGGGTGGTGTGTCTAAAAGTGTATGTCGGTGCTGGCCATCAATGAGAGAGCCCTGTGCATTTTTCAAATCGGTGGTGAAAAAATATGAGCATGTTGCTGGAGATGTGGGCCGCCGTGCCACCAATGTACTTACCGGGGGAGGGTAAACACCCATTATTCCGCAACTTTCTTTCCACATACCATCACTCCGCATACTTTCATTACGAAAGTACCATGACTCCGCAATGCCATTATAACGCATGGCATTACATTTTACATGCTTCTACCACGCATACATTTACAACTAAATTCTTTGTAAATGCATGAATGGTAAAAGCATGTTTTTTTTATGTTTGGATAAGGTAAGTATGGGTATAGGGGTATATGTTTTGGGGTACTGAGGTATACGTTTTGGGGTGTTTGGGTATTTTAAGGGTTCAAATATAGCTTTGGGTATAGGGTACAGGGGTCGTTTTAGGGTTTAGGGATAGGTATGGGTTTGAGGGTACAGGGGTATTTTTAGGGTTTAGGGCTAGGTTTGGGTTTTGGGGTATAGGGGTATTTTTAGGGTTCAGGGGTTGGTTTGGGTTTTGGGGTACAGGGGTATTTTAAGGGTTCAGGGCTAGGTTTGGGTTTTGTGGTACAGGGGTGTTTTTAGGGTTTAGGGATAGGTGTGGGTTTTGGGGTTCAGGGGTAGTTTTAGGGTTTAGGGATAGGTATGGGTTTTGGGGTACAGGGGTATTTTAGGGTTCAGGGCTACGTTTGGGTTTTGGGGTACAGGGATATTTTAGGGTTCAGGGGTAGGTTTGGGTTTTGGGGTACAGGGGTATTTTTAGGGTTCAGGGCTAGGTTTGGGTTTTGGGGTACAGGGTTATTTTTAGGGTTCAGGGGTAGGATTGGGTTTTGAGGTACACGGGTATTTAAAGGGTTCAGGGCTAGGTTTGGGTTTTGGGGTACAAGGGTATTTTTAGGGTTTAGGGATAAGTTTGGGTTTTGGGGTACAGGGTATATTTATAGGGTTAAGATGGGTACACTGTTTAAGGGTGTTGGGGTATTTTAAGGAGTAAGGGTGGGTTATGATTATGGGGTGCAGGGGTATTTAAAGGGAGCAGGGTGGACTCCCGGAGCTGGAATGTACAGAACCTGGGAAGAAAAAACAATGAAATATTGGGCACAACGCTCGCTTTTTTTTCCTTAATCCCGCGCCCCACACACGCTCACGCCCCCAGCACACGCCCCCAGCACACGCCCACAGCACACGATATGAGACATGGCATGAAGGGCGGAACGTACCACACGTCCCCAGCGTTTGTCACGCCCCCAGCACACGCCCACAGCACAATGCAGACACGCCCACAAGGGACTACTTTGTTGGCACGGTTCTTTTACCTTTTAAATGTATATGGTGGGCGTCTGCATAGCCTATGTCCTTCTGCTGCAACTGCCCTTTCCAATGCTGTATTGGGTGTTGTGATTGGTGCTGTGGTTCCTGAGATTACCCGCCTCAAAGGTTTGGGCTCTCTCTTTATAATATAGTATAGATCATCGTGAGCTACCTTCTTTGCACAAGAGAAGTACTGCATACTGCCTGTGTTTGCTACTTAGAGAGCGTTTGCTTGGGGAGTGCGTAGCAGTCATCAAGTGAGTTTTCTGCTATTTACAAGTGTTACTGCACAAGTGCTTCGATTTTTTATTTATTTTACAATTGATATTGTCTCCGTGTGGCTGACAGAAGTTTAATTGTCACGATGTATTTAAAATACTGTGCGCGAGCGCGTAAAGCTTAACTGATTGTGCTGTCTCGTGCTTGAGCTCCGTGTGCTCTCTGACGCTACTGGCATCTTCACTGCTTCTACCATGCTCACTCACGTCTGTCCTGCATCAACGTGTCGAGAGCCACCCGGTGCAGCGTATGCTACGTGCCCCCATTTTGTGGATGAAAATGTATACTGATACTATTTGAGTCTCTACATCTAATGCGTTTTTCATTTTCTTTTCGTTTTCATGTGCTTTTGGAGTGTCGTTTATATTTCGGAACCAGGAAAATACAACAGTTATTCAGCCATGCCATCTAGTGGCCATCTAGCACCACTGCAACATCTTCGAATTTCCAGCTTATACAGTTTTCTATTCTTGTCTTTCCATTTGCCAACCACGTCCTTTCTTCAGTATAGCCTCTTGTCGATGCATCGATGTTGAAGGAGTCTGGATCTGCGGCATGGGACTTCTCACGTCTGTCACCTGTGGAGCTGACATTGTGGTTTGTTTTACACCGAGATTTGTGTTGAAGTATTTGCTGTACATGTTTTTTTTTTGGTACTATTTATTTTCACTCACAGGCACATCTACGTTGGCAGCAATGTTAACCCTTTATTACACAAGCTAGGAGTATTTTCAAAAAGTTGCAATGTCTGTTTAATCCTAATTTTATGCATACTGCTATGTCGCTTTTTATGCATTATTTTAGTACTCTTGCTGTTTTGTTTTATATTTAAGTGTATTTCTTTCAGGGCAATTATGCATAGGTTCCAGTCCTCTTGCATTTTTTTGGGGGCTTTTCTTTCATAAGAGATAAGTCATTTATTCCTACCTATTTATTTTGGGTTCCTTCCCGAAAAGTCTACATTCACGTTGTTTTAGTGCACAATACGTTTTTTTACTCTACTTAGGGTATCTTCACACAGTGCACAATGTTTTTATTTTTACCCTACATTGGGTGTCTAAGGTTCTTACCTTCACTACAGTGCACAATCTGTACCTCAATTTGAGGTGTCACATAGGAGTTTTAGGGTATACAGACAAAATATCAAGTTCAAAATATATCGAATTACACAAATATCGACTTCAAAATATAGAATGGACAAAATATCGACTGGACAGAATGTAGTCATCAAAAATATCGTTTTTAAGGTAAGTAATGTAATATTGATTTTTATAAATATAGAAAGTCAAAATCTCGAAGTATATATTATAGGGTATTAAAATTATCGAATTTTTAATAATATCGATTTTTTTAAAGTGTTTTGTATGTTAGTATAAGTGTATATATTTTTTTTAATTCATTTTAAGTAATGAATTTTATGTTATTTAATTTTTGTGTAATTTAATTCTGTAGCGGGTTCTGGGTTCATAGGGGAATAGGATGGGAAGTAATTTAATTCTAATTATTAAATATATTAATTTATTTATTGGTATTTATTTTGAATACATTGTTAATTCATTTTTAATTGGTAATTCATTAATTCTTAATTGGTAATTCATTTTATTAATTGATTAATTGATAATTATGTGAATTTTATTAAAATAATTCTGTAGCGGGTTGTGGGTTTATAGGGGAATAAGGTGGGAAGTAATTTAATTGTAATTAATTACATATTTTAATTTATATATTGGTATTTATTTTGAAAAAATTGTTAATTCATTTTTAATTAGTAATTAATTAATTCTTAATTGGTAATTAATTTGTATTATTGGATGAATTGATAATTATGTGAATTTAATTAATTTATTTTTCCTAGCGGGTTGTGGGTTTATAGGGGAATAGGGTGGGAAGTTATTTAATTGTAATTAATTAAATGTTTTTATTTATTTATTGGTATTTATTTTGAATTAAATGGTAGTTACATTTTTTTTTAATTATTAATTGTAAATTGGTAATTAATTTGTATTAATAGTTAATGAATTGTAATTTTTTTTAATTGATTAATTAATATATTGTATTAAATTGGTATTTACTTTTAATTCATTTTTTATTGGTATTGATATTTAATTTATATTTATTAATATAATAAATATTTACTTTCTCTACTGTTAAGCTCACTAGAGTGGGAATAGTAATTTTTACCCCTACGCTATCCAACACTTTCCCTACTGTTGCACTCACTGGAGTGGATATAGTAATTTTTACCCCTACGTTATCCAACGCTTTCCCTACTGTTGCACGCTCTGGAATCGGAATAGTAATTTTTACCCCTACGCTATCCAACGCTTTCCCCACTGCTGCACTCACTGGAGTGGGAATAGTAATTTTTACCCCTACGCTATCCAACGCTTTCCCTACTGTTGCACTCTCTGGAGTGGGAATAGTACTTTTTACCCCTACGCTATCCAACGCTTTCCCTATTGTTGCACTCACTGGAGTGGGAATAGTAATTTTTACCCCCACGCTATCCAACGCTTTCCCTACTGTTGCACTCACTGGAGTGGGAATAGTAATTTTTACCCCTACGCTATCCAACGCTTTCCCTACTGTTGCACTCACTGGAGTGGGATAGTAATTTTTACCCCTACGCTATCCAACGCTTTCCCTACTGTTGCACTCACTGGAGTTGGAATAGTAATTTGTATCCTCCTGCTATCCTATGGTAAAAATATCGTATGTTTTTTATTAATATCATGTGAATATATATATATATGTATATATATATATATTACCTACTGGCGGTCGCCAGTAGGTATATATAGTTAGGATATTTTCTCTATGGGATTTTTGAAAATTCTATGTCTAATAACTTTGGCGTTTGTGGACGGAATTGGCTGAAATTTTCAGGAAAATGGCACATTTTGTTTCTGAGCAGCCCTTGAAAATTTGGGGGGGGTTCGTCAAGGGGGGGCCGAGAAAAAAGGGGGGTCCCAAAACGTGTTTTTAACATTGAGTTTTCCATAGGGCGGTTGGCCTCACTTTTAGCCCGAACGGCTGAATGGATTTGCACGAAACTTGGCAAAATTGTAGGGACTGGTAGCCCGATGTGCCTTTGCTAGGTCTCAATATATGTGCTCCAGTGGATTTTGAGAAATTAACGTTCAAAAAAAGATATATATCTGTAACAGCGGACCGGGCAGCGCTCCGGTTCGTGGACTTTTCGCGGTACGGAGCTTTGTGAAGCGAAGCTGATTGGTTCTCCGGCGTCTGTGAACATTCCAAACAGTCCGTAGCGGCCGCCATCTTGTCTCTCGGTAGGATCGAGAGACAAGAGGAGGCCAAAGCGAAGGGGCAAATGACCATAAGGGGGCATAGTAGATCCTCGCTGACCCCCTAGGTTTGATGTGGAGGTTTTAAAAGGGTCCCGCGGTGCAAAAAATAATAATAATAATAATAATCGAACGGCTGAATGGATTTGCACAAAACTTGGTAAAATATTAGGGACTGGTAGCCCGATGTGCCTTTGCTAGGTCTCAATATATGTGCTCCAGTGGATTTTGAGAAATTAACGTTCAAAAAAAGATATATATCTGTAACAGCGCTCCGCTTCGCGTAACGGAGGTTTGCGAAGCTGATTGGTTCTCCGGCGTCTGTAAACATTGCAAACAGTCCGTAGCGGCCGCCATCTTGTCTCTCGGTAGGATCGAGAGACAAGAGGAGGCCAAAGCGAAGGGGCAAATGACCATAAGGGGGCATAGTAGATCCTCCTTGACCTCTTAGGTTTGATGTGGAGGTTTTAAAAGGGCCCCGCGGGGCAAAAAAAAAAATAATAATAATAATCGAACGGCTGAATGGATTTGCACGAAACTTGGCAAAATTGTAGGGACTGGTAGCTCGATGTGCCTTTGCTAGGTCTCAATATATGTGCTTCAGTGGATTTTGAGAAATTAACGTTCAAAAACAAGATATATATCTGTAACAGCGCTCCGCTTCGCGGAGATAAAATTATATCTGTATTACCTAGCTGTTGCTAACACCAGTTAGCGACGGCTAGTAGGAGATAGCGACCATCTTGGGCCCCACTTTGCATGTGAGTGATATTTATCACTAATGACATGCAAAGTGGGCATGCCAAGATGTTAGCGACTGGAAACAGTCGCTAACATCGCTATCTCCTATTATCAACTTTTGGAAATATTCGCGATAAGCGCGAATATCTCCAAAAGCTAGCACCTGCCCTGAGCAGTTCTTAGCCATGTTATCCAATGGGAGGTGGATAACATGGCTAAGAGCATTAGCTCGGTAATGCATGAATATCGCTGAGTTTTCAGCGATATTAATGCATTGCGGTCGTTTTTTATCGTATTTGCGATAAACTTTGATAATAGCAAGGTTTATCTGCGATAATTTCTGACGATGCTTAGCGGTAAAAAAATCGTTGCTAAGCATCGTTAGGGATAAATATCGCTTAACTTTGGTAATATGCCCCAACGTCTGTTAACGTTCAATTCTAAGGAAATCAGGAAGTGTTGAAAAACATTGTCTGCGTCATCTTGTCTTTTTTCAAATGCCACACTTTTGTCGTGCACGGCAGTCATTTTAGATGCCTTGACCAGACCCACTCTGTGCACGCTGTCGATCCTTAGCATGGCTCCCCACCTTCGCAAGCATCTCCCCCAGGCAGTGGTCACCCCCGCTCTCTGTCTTATGCATGGGTAATAAACCTCTCCCCATCTGCGCTGCTCTTCCCTGAGAATCACACCCTGTGCCCGCCCGACACCTCCCTTTCGCCCTATTCACTACCGCACCCTCTGACACTCCTTTTCCTCTGTGTCCGATTGTCCAGGCCGGTCCTAGGGTATCAGCTAGCCCTGCAGATGTAGTTTATGGCCCCAGCTGTAAAGAATCACCCCTCTTCAAAGGAGTTATAGTAGATCAAGGCCCACACTCGATGAGATCCGTCACAGCAGACGCGTTCCTATTATCTGAAAACCATCCTGTATTGTGATTGGGGAGGGGACCGAGCCTGAAGCGGAAGATTCCAGGGATGACTCTTTGTACATCAAAGTTTTTACAATTATGTGTCACATTAAAAATATATAGCACTCCGACAAAGTAGTAAGATTATAAAACTTTAATAACTTATAAATATATACAAGAAAACAAAAACAGTAATAACATATAAACATTTTTAGGGAAAAACAACGAAGTAGCGGTCGGCTGTGCGAATAGTCCCAACGCAGCACAACGTCCAGATTTCTGGCGTGGGGCGTCGCGGGGGGTGGGTCATCAGTAGCAAACTGTTGTGCGAATAGTTCCAAGGCAGCAGAACGATGGCACCAAGGTGATGTCCAGTAAGTTGCCGCACTGGTTTTGGTATCCTACAATGCTGCTCCGAATAACGGCGTGGGGCGCCCGGGGGAGGCGGCGTGAACGGGCCTCTCCAGGTGGAGTCTCATCTGTTGTAGTGGGGCGCCCCTTTACCGTTTCAGTTGCCATTCCGTCCGTTTTTGGTCCACTGTGTCAAAAGCCGCAATTCAGCTGAGTTGCGCCCACTCTTGCGGTGCAGCGATAGGCGGCTGTCACAGGACTCTCAAAATGGCGGCAGGCTGTTTCCTTTTTGGGCCTGGTCCACTGAAATGGCCCTGGGACACCTTGGAAATCGGACGCTTGTCTGCTAGGTCTTGGACCCCATTCTCGAAAGCGTCCCCTCCGCCTTGAGGATTCATCAAAAGTTTTGGGGGCCCCCGACTCCTGTAGGCTTCTGGTGGGGAGCGGCTGCCATGATTGCTCGCAGAATGACCACGACGGAGCTACGAGATGGTGGTGCTCTCATGCTGACGCCAGCTTCAGTCTGAAACATCCAGAAACAAGGTGGGGCTTTCATCGTTTGGGAAAAAAAAAAAGTTTTCATCCAATGAAAAGTGTTGTTTTTAGGTCATATGATCAAGCCTTCCATCATTAGGAAACCAAAAGTAAAATGAACCAATGAAAAGTTTTATAAACAAGTCACATGACCTGTTATGCGGCATAGGGTATAAAATGCGGAGAAAATACGTTGGCACGTGAGGCGGCGTCAGTAGCGGACCGATGTGCGAATAGGCCGAAGGCAACACAACGCGCCAAGATCCGGATGGCACCGAGGTGGTGTCCAGCAAGTTGCAGCACAGGTGTGGCCATCCTACAATGCTGAAAGTCGGCGTGGGACGCCCCGTTGGCCTGTGAGTTTGCGTCAGTAGCGGACCGATGTGCGAATAGGCCGAAGGCAGCACAACGCGCCAGGATCCGGATGACACCGAGGTGGTGTCTAGTAAGTTGCCGCACTGGTGTGGCCATCCTACAATGTTGAAAGTCGGCGTGGGGCACCCCGTTGGCCTGTGAGATGGCGTCAGTAGCGGACCGATGTGTGAATGGGGCCAAAGGCAGCGCAACAATATTTTCGGAATAGAAGACAGCACAAGGCGCTGAGATGCCAAGATCCGGATGGCACCGAGGTGGTGTCTAGCAAGTTGTGGCACTGGTGTGGCCATCCTACAATGGTAAAAGTCGGCGTGGGGCGCCCTGTTGGCCTGTGAGATGGTGTCAGTAGCGGACTGATGTGCGAATGGGGCAAAAGGCAGCGCAACAATATTTTCTGACTGACACCACAAGGCGCTGAGATGCCAAGATCCGGATGGCACCGAGGTGATGTCTAGGAAGTTGCTGTACTGGTGTGGCCATCCTACAATGGTAAAAGTCGGCATGGGGCGCCCTGTTGGCCTGTGAGATGGTGTCAGTTGCGGACCGATGTGCGAATGGGGCCAAAGGCAGCGCAACAATATTTTCTGTATGGAAGATACCACTAGGCGTTGAGATGCCAAGATCCGGATGGCAACGAGGTGATGTCTAGCAAGTTGCTGTACTGGTGTGGTCATCCTACAATGCTGAAACTCGGCGTGGGGTGCCCCATTAGCCTGTGAGATGGTGTCAGTAGCGGACCGATGTGTGAATAGGCCGGAACCAGCACAAGGCGCCAAGATCCGGATGTCACCGTGGTGGTTTCATAGTTGAGAGGCACTTCATCTGCAGTGGGGCGCCGAGATCCGGATGGCACCGAGGTGATGTCTAGCAAGTTGCTGTACTGGTGTGGTCATCCTACAATGCTGAAACTCGGCGTGGGGCGCCCCATTAGTCTGTGAGATGGCGTCAGTAGCGGACCGATGTGCGAATAGGCCGAAGGCAGCACAACGCGCCAAGATCCGGATGTCACCGTGGTGGTTTCATAGTTGAGAGGCACTTCATCTGCAGTGGGGCGCCGAGATCCGGATGGCACCGAGGTGATATCTAGCAAGTTGCTGTACTGGTGTGGTCATCCTACAATGCTGAAACTCGGCGTGGGGCGCCCCATTAGCCTGTGAGATGGCGTCAGTAGCGGACCGATGTGCGAATAGGCCGAAGGCAGCACAACGCGCCAAGATCCGGATGGCACCGAGGTGGTGTCTAGTAAGGTGCACTGGTGTGGCCATCCTACAATGTTGAAAGTCGGCGTGGGGCGCCCCGTTGGCCTGTGAGATGGCGTCAGTAGCGGACCGATGTGCGAATGGGGCCAAAGGCAGCGCAACAATGTTTTCTGAATAGAAGACACCACAAGGCGCTGAGATGCCAAGATCCGGATGGCACCGAGGTGGTGTCTAGCAAGTTGTGGCACTGGTGTGGCCATCCTACAATGGTAAAAGTCGGCGTGGGGCGCCCCATTAGCCTGTGAGATGGCGTCAGTAGCGGACCGATGTGCGAATGGGGCCAAAGGCAGCGCAACAATATTTTCCGAATAGAAGACACCACTAGGCGTTGAGATGCCAAAATCCGGATGGCACCGAGGTGGTGTCTAGCAAGTTGCTGTACTGGTGTGGTCATCCTACAATGCTGAAACTCGGCGTGGGGCGCCCCATTAGCCTGTGAGATGGCGTCAGTAGCGGACCGATGTGCGAATGGGGCCAAAGGCAGCGCAACAATATTTTCTGAAGAGAAGACACCAAAAGGCGCTGAGATTCGGTTACCACCGAGGTGATGTCTAGCAAGTTGCCGCACTGGTGTGGCCATCCTACAATACTGCTCCGAATAACGGCGTGGGGTGCCCGAAGGGGGGAGGGCGGCGTGAACGGGCCTTCCTAGGTGGAGGCTCGTCTGCTGTAGTGGGGCGCCCCTTTACCGTTTCAGTTGCCATTCAGCTGAGTTTCGGCTGCTCTTGCTGCTACAGCGACAGGCAGCTGCAACAGGACTCTCAAAATGGCGGCCTGTTCTTTGGATTTGGGCCTGGTCCACTAAAATGGCCGTGGGACACCTTAGAACTCAGACGCTCGATTTTTTTTTTCCTTTCCTGTACATGCAAAAAAAGGTAAATGCCCGGTACGTTACACGCTTCATCTGCCACGATGAACTCTCCAGAGGAACCGAAAAAAAATATAGTTATGGTAACTATACCATGCATCGTCATATGGAGAGGTGGCACCAATTAATTATAGTGCTGCATAAAAGAGAGATTTGGAGGAGAACCCCTGACCTGCTAGTACATTCATCAAAGAAGTGGCACTGACAGCATCAGAGGCAAGGGAAACGGTCCCAAATATTTAGAAGAACTTTGGAAAGATTAAAATGACATGTTTAGATTGTGGCAAATTAATTTCATGTGGACAGATGAGTGTTACTCTAATAAATACAGCATATGAACATCATCATAGTCGATGGTTGGTAGAGACATTTTGACTATATCCTGGACCTGCCCGTCCTCGCCCAAAATGGCGCCGGAATAAATGGGACTCGTAACTCCTTGTTGTGTACTGGTTGCAGAACCTTGAAATCACGAGATACGTATGCAGTTTTGAAGCACATGGCGGGCGGGGACGAGAATTGATTGAATATTTCGACATCCCTATTGATATTAAGTTCTGATGTGTTATTGATTACTGTACTATTGAAAGTTCGAATTAACGTCACCCATGGTACTTGCCCGCAAATGTATATGTAGATAATTTTATTGTAACTGGCCCTGTCGTATTTTAATTATAAAATGTACGTCCACCGATTCCGTAACTGTTAGACACCTTAGTTCTTGCAACCTAATGGCCCGCCCGTTACGTTCCTCTACAGTGTAAATGTCTACTCATCATATACGATTACAGTTTGCTCCGTGGCCGGCCCACGTGGTTATAGGCTCGTATTTGTATAATGAAATTTTCACAATAAAGGTTTTTAAAAGAAAACATGGTAGTAGTATATACATTGGTAAAGTTTTTAATAATAGTCACTGTTTTAGAATCATTAAAAGGCAAGTGAAATAAAGCAGACCAATTACATGAAGGGTAAAAGGTATAATACGAAGGAACGCAGTAAAGATAAATGGTCAAGGGCTGTTGTGTTTTCTATTCCTGCAACATAAAGTGACCGATAAGAATCTCATATTCAGGCGTATCGGCGACTAAGACAGCAGGTCGACCCTCTTTTGCTCAACGGCTCCGTCATGGGACGAAGAAACGCTCTTTTTCTCGAAAAAAGAATATATTTTACTTGCAGGACAGTTGTAAATTTTCCGGGAAAGTACATTAGCCTGGAACATTATAACATATATTTAAGAAAAAATAATGTTCGGAAGTAATAAAAAGCGTAATTTTTAGGTCATATGACCAAGCCTTTCATCATTAGAATAAGAAAAGTAAAATGAACCAATGAAAAGTTTTATTAACAAGTCACATGACTTGTTATGCTTACGTTACGCGCTGCGCGCCCCGGATGACTTCCGGATGCGCTAACGCGGCGCGTCATATGACGCATTACGCGACAACGCAGGTCCAGAATATAGTCAAAATGTCTCCACCAACCAGCGGTCGGAACACAACCCTTTTCAGCAGGCTAAATAGTTCTGTTAAATGACAACAGAAGGGACAGGCAACAAGAACCATTAGTCAAAGAGGGGAGGGCTAGTTCTTCTCTTCCGGGTTACATTGGGGCGCTACCGGAACTGATCGAATTGGTAGTCTACAGTGTTTCTGGATGTTTCAGACTGAAGCTGGGGTTAGCATGAGAGCAGCACCATTTCGTAGCTCCGTCGTGGCCATTCCGCAACCAATCATGGCAGCCGCTCTTTATCGTTATTTTGGGCGGGGTGGGTGGCGGAGCCGAGCTGTTTTGCAGCCATCATTGTGTGGAGTTCAGTTAATTTCACTAGTTTTGTATTTGTCATGAGGGGTTGTTCCTAATGTTTCTATTTTAGCGAGGTCAAAAAGAGATCCCATTAGTGGCCTACTGATTTTGCTTGATTCCTTTTCTTTTTTTTTTACACGATTTTTCGTTATCTGCAAAGACTAAACAGAGTATTGCGACTCTGTGTTTGTTTGTAAATAGAGAATGAACCAAAGAGAACCAATTCTAAAACAGTAAATACTTGGATAACAATCAATCAAATGGAGAGAGAAGCAGGCACGACGTATTACAACGGGGGCAAAGGTCTGCGTTAACTACCCTTCACTATGTGCAAAGAGAGAGTACTCCTAATAGAAATGAGGGGGGGGGCACCATTCAAAGCAGATTAGTGTGCATAAACACGAAAATGTTTTCACTTACCACGTACTTGACATTCGACAGCTTATGATATTTGCTATTAAAAAACCATTGAAATTCACTGAAAAAACCATAGGTTATAGACCATATATAGTTAGGAATTAGCATTTACAAAACCTTGAAAATTCACTGAAAAAACCATAGGTTATAGATCATATATAGTTAGGAATTAGCATTTAAAAAACCTTATTTTACTCACACAAAACCATTGAAATTCCATATATAGTTAGTTGCACTAACTATATATCGCGCACCCGCAATCCACTGCTGATGATGTCACATATTACATCATTCATGACATGGTCAGTGACATCACTGATGACATCACTGATGACATCTCAAATGACATCACTGATGACATCACTGATGACATCTCATTTGACATCAATGACCACATCACTGATGATATCATTCATGTGACAATACAATGCATCTCCTCACATTTTAATATAACCTCTGTTTCACCCAGTGTTAAATACAGAGTATAATTTTTGAAACCATTGACACACCAATACTAGTTACTACATATGTACTCACTGATTCCTACGTCTACACACACATTCACTCATTCACCCATACAATCATTCATACATACAATCACTCATCTTTACAGCACTATCATATGCACTCATACACCTATACAGACACTCACACTCTGCCACTCATCCATGGAGTTACTCACACACCTAGTCAGTCCTGTAAAGAATCAATCACACTTCCATTTTCTTGTCTATACAGTTAAACATAGAGCACCTTACATTTTCAAACATATACTAACACATACTTACCTTGTTATACAATCATTGATATAAGTACACATTGATCTGCACAGAGTCACACACCTCCCAGCCAGCCACACACACACTCAGTCTCCCATACAAATACTTGGACAATCAATCAGTAACCCATATAGTTAATCATATAGCTACTGATCAACACATGCAGCAGTTTACAGAACAACAGACATAATGATGCACAAATTAAGACACTTTAGTCACTAACCCATGCACTCAGTGAGACACATTTAATCACTCACTCATACATTCAGTCATGCACCTACTAAATCCTTTGTCCAGACACTTATACTTCCACTCATTCTTCAATATGTAAGACACATTTTAACTTTACAGAAACATACAGTCACTGGATGTTGTCATCAGTGATGTCATCAGTGATGTCATTTGAGATGTCATCAGTGATGTCATCAGTGATGTCACTGACCATGTCATGAATGATGTAATATGTGACATCATCAGCAGTGGATTGCGGGTGCACGATATATAGTTAGTGCAACTAACTATATATGGAATTTCAATGGTTTTGTGTGAGTAAAATAAGGTTTTTTAAATGCTAATTCCTAACTATATATGGTCTATAACCTATGTTTTTTTCAGTGAATTTTCAAGGTTTTGTAAATGCTAATTCCTAACTATATATGGTCTATAACCTATGGTTTTTTCAGTGAATATATATATATATATGTTTTAAAAAATAAGATTGTATGTTATTTTTAGCTTAAATTAATTATTTTATAATTTTAAGGTTATTGAAGTATTTTTAAGTATTTGTTTGTTAATTATTTTTAATATTTCATTTATTTTAAATTGCTTTTAAGACATTTACAAAAATCCGACATTTTTACTATCTATATTATTTTTAAACCATATGTTTGATTCGATATTTTTGTACTTACCTCTTTGTAGATAATAATTCAATATTTTTGTAGTCGATATTTTATCCTCGATATTTTTGTATGTCTATATTTGTGTACTCGATATTATGTCAGTGATACGAGTTTTAGTCCTGTCATTACTATTCCCATTACCAGTGGAAAACTCTTAAGATGATGTCACTTAGAATGTTGGTGTATGAATCACACAGTTGGAGAAGGGCTGAGCGCCGTGCTGGCTGCTCCTGGTGGGGCTGATTACCATTGTACTTCTAATCTTCTAACTAACTTCAATAAATCCTCCTGAATATCATCTACCTGCGTGGAGTCAGTTACTACATTTTATTATCCTCCTTTCTTCCAAAGGAAAACAAAAGAGAAGAAAATGTATTCAGGTGTATATAAATAAAATGTAGTAATCAAGTCCAGGCTGATTGTGAAGTTTCATGAAGATTTATTCAAGTTGGATATAGATATGTAGTGCAATAGTATTCAGCCCCACCAGGAGCAGCAAGCAAGGCGCTCAGCCCTTCTCTAACTGTCTGCTTCATACTCCAACATTCTAAGTGACATCAACTCAAGAGTGTTCTACAGACGGAAGAGTGGAAAGCATGTAAAACATAATAACCAGGATACTACAAAGACAAAAGGTCGAAAACTTAGAACTATAAACTGATGTAGGCCAAACACAACAAAGAGAGAATTTGTTAGTCTATAATGAGCACTTACTATGTAGAAGGTGAAAAGACTTAAAACCAACACACACGTTTTTTATTAAATCACCTAAAAAAAACAATCCATAAAATGGGAATTCTATTCTGACACACGACTGAAAATCTCACCAGTCATCCACTAGAAATCAAGTACCCAAATTGGTAGTCTATGAATTCAAGAAGCTCGTTGTTGCTAATCATCACTAGTGAAAAGTCAAATTAAATCATTACCAGAATTCTCTTAAATACACTTACTTCGTATTTCCAATTCAAAGTTTAGAGAAATCAATTCCTGAAAATGTTGTTTGCAGCAGTAGCCTCCAAAAGCAAGTCTTTAAGCGTGTAGTGTCCGATGAGACACTGTTAAAAAATGAGAGATCGAAGGTATATAGTGCCACGGGAGCACCCATACAAGTAAAGCTTCTGACCTTTAACTTCTTCCTTGTAACTCCCTCTACCATCACATGTGATTTTTTCCTGTTGACTTTTAGATTGAGGGACTGCATAAAGGTGCCAAAGTTATCTAGCAGCCTCTGTAGGCCCGTTCCTGTACGCGCCAGTAGGACAGCGTCGTCAGCGTATAGGAGAGCTGGGATTCCCTTCCCTCCTATACGCGGGACGTCTACTGTAGCCTTAACTTAAGACTCTTCCAGGGCATTGATATACAAGGTAAAAAGGAGAGGGGCCAAAATGCAACCTTGTCTGACCCCTCTTTTAGAGCTAAAGTGTCCAGTGCATCGGCCATCTTACGTAGTCCTCACTTTGGCAGAAAGGTCCTGATGAAGGTCACTAAGAAAATTAATCAGAGATGCTTCGATCCCCATTTCTCGGAGGGTAGACCATAGTTTCGACCGATTAACCAGGTCGAATGTCGAAGACAAATCCATAAAACCTAGGTATAAGTGGCCAGGTTTTGCTAATGTATATTTCCCTATCACAAGATACAGGTTAATACATTGGTCTATAGTGCTTCTGTGCTTTCGGAAACCATATTGGAGGTTAGAGAGTACCCATTAAGCATGGGCGGATTTTGCGGATTGGCAATCCGCGAACTTGCGTATTTACGGATTCGAAATCCGCGAAGATCCGCGAACTCTAGCGGATTTGCGGATTTTTCCGTTTTTTGTGTTGGCGCGTGTTCGCGCCGATTTTGGGACAAGTTCGCAATTGCGAACTTACTTTTCGGCTCGCAACGGCCGCGACTATGTTGTTTCTACGTCTGGTTTATCATCACAGGTTCACAGCACCCTCTGTTTCACCACTGCCACCCTCTGGGACACCCATGCCACACTCTAGTACATCCTCACTGGCACCTATTAGGTTTATTTATCACTGTAGATTATGGTGGTTGAAAAAAGCAAGCACACCTGCCCTTCTTCAACTGCCATCAATTAATTTGTGTTTCATTAATGTGTCAGTAATTTTGAAAGTTCCAGTCTGGCTGGCACCTGCTTCCTTCCTTATCTGTAATTTGCTTTTTGTTGCAGTGAAATTTTTTTTTCACAGGACCTTTATGGTGCTATTCTATGAGCCTGCTGTTTGGGTCATAGCAGGGTCATAGAATAGTTGCAAACTCTGGAGGGGCCCATCAGGAAGCACTACCTTGAATGTTACTAATGTTAAGTTTGAACTTTTGCACCTGCTCATTGCTTTCAGTTTAGCTAAAATCGTTTTTTCTGCAATTTCGCGCGTTTTTTGGGGCGCGAATCCGTGCGAGATCGATTTCGGAAGCCGCGAATACGTGCGAATACAAAATTGTTTTTGTTGCGACGTGTATGTTCGCGTGATCTTGCGCGTGTTCGCGAGGCGCTTCTAGCTATACGTTTGCCAAGTTACCCTATCGGTCGTACACGGGCGCGGCCATCTTGTTGGCGTGACGTAATTCCGTTTCCGCCCGCTATGTGTAATCTCGCAAAGTGTGCTGCTCGCTAGTACAATTTTGCGCGTACTCGCAAGGAAAATCTCGCGCGAACTTACCCACGCGGTCGTGAACGGGCGCGGCCATCTTGTTTCTCATTCATTGCTATGGTTCTGGGCATGCTTTCTCTATCCTCTCTCAATCTCTGCCATCCTTTGCTTGTTTGAAGTTTTTTTGATCTAATTTTACTTATTATCTATCCCTCTATTTTTCTAGCTCTATATTTTTGTGTTTTCTGCAGCTTTTAGTTACTTTTAAACTACTTTTTTAAACTCTTTTCTTTTCTTCTTCACTATTCTATTTCTTCTTTATCATTTAAGTTTATTTCTGCCCAGACCATGGTAAAGGGAGCCGGGAAGCACCCTGAGAAGGGGAAGGGTCCCGCACCCCGTGCCCGGCTCCCGTGCGGGCGTTTAAGGGGGGAGCAAGTGGTCCCGAGGGAGATCTTCAGCGCGGAGGAAGTGGCGGCACTGATCTTCCACGTCCAGCGCCGCCTCCCCAAGACGATCCTGGGAGGCGGCAAGATCGCGACCGGCTATGGCATCCGGGAGCGTCGCAAGCGGTGGGAGAAGGTGTGCCGGGCCATGTACAAGATCTCTGGGGTCCGGCGCACATATAACCAGGCCACCCACCGCTGGACCGATGTCATGGACCGGGAGCGGGACTTGCTGGACGCGCTCGGCGTAGAGGTCCCCGGGCTTGGTGAGTAGTAGTAGTAGTACATTTACTACTCTGTTTTATCCTGCTCTGTTATTTGCAAATCTTTGTTCTTTACCAAGAGCAATAATGCTGCCGATTACATTGAGGTAAATTATATTTCAAAATCTTCTATGCATTTCAGGTGCACTGCTCTCCTTCTCAGTAGCCTTGCTTGCTACTATGCTTCTTTGTTTTGTATGTTGTGTTCAGAAGCATTTCATTGGCCTGAGAAATTATGTATGAGTGTACTGTAAAGAAAAGAACTGCGTAATGCTAGACAGTAAGGGTCATATTTTCAATTACCGGCGCATCCCTGCAAAGTAGCAGGGATGCGGCAGTAATTGTGTGCCATGCCACCACCACCCATTGGCCCAAAACGTCACAGAAGCCTTACGCATCTGTGCCGTAAAGGCAGCGCATTGCTGGAGTTGCGTGCCAACGATGGCGCAGCTCCAGCAATGCTCTGGGGTACCCTATCTCCCCAATGCTGCATCAAGCCGTACGTCGGCTTCAAGCGCGCAGGGTTTGAGTCATGCATCATTGTCCTAAAAGTGACTGATTGACATCTTGTAGATTTCCCTCAGCCACTTTTAGGATTCGTTCCTGCGCAGGTACGCCCTCCCTTGCGCCGGAACGCCCCCTGATGGCGCAGGGCTTTACAACGTGATGCATCGCCCATATGCCCATATGTGGTTTTTTTTTTTAATATATACGCCGCACCAACACCATGGCGAGTCTTTTGTTCTGCCGCTGCGTCAGAAAAGGCACGCAACAATGGAGGAAAATCAGCCGCAACTTCCGCAAGGGACTTCTAAATCAGCCCCAACAGACTGAAGTCCAGTCCTTCCTTTAGACAGTCACATGGCTATAAGAAGAAATAGTGGCGGTGGTGGCGGGTGGATTGATAGTTTGAGTATTCACTGATCTGCAAGCAGGATGGACTTTGTCTGTCACGTGTTGCGCACTGCTGCCTGCAGTGCCAGGCCTAGGCAAACCTCTTTAGTAGTCTGTTTATTGAGTTACATAGGAACTTTCTAAGTCAACGTTCCGCAAATCAGGCAATACGAATAACGTAGTATACCACATGAGATAGATCCCGTGGAATAGTTGTCTATCTATTTGCTATTTTTCCAAAATATGTTGTTATTGTTCTTTTGAAATGTTTGATTTGGTTGAAAAATCTCATCCATGTTTTCTGGTTTTTCTTTCTTTCATGTTGTACATCAGCTCCCCCCAAGGGCAAGAGGACACAGGAGGAGGGTGCTGAGGATGCAGGCCAGGATCGGGCAGGCGAGGGCTCCTTTGCTGGCCCCAGTAAGTTTACATTTTAATAAACAGTACCTATTTTTTCCTAGCGTTCCTCATTCGATTTTTTCTAAATCGTCTTTGATCTTCTTGTAGACTGGATATAAATTCTTATCCTGCCTCGAATATGACTCCCTGTGGTATTACTAGACTATTCTTATTAGTCTGTCTGTGTAGCTAACTAAGATTGGACATTTGGCAATTCCATTGGACTCCCATTATATTCAGCAATACCTCTATGCACTGTCTCCTTACTGACTAGATAGTGTGGCAGAGTCATTCAGCTCCCGAAGTCACCGATTATAGATCCCCAATGATCTCTAGATTATCGTACGCAGGACAAGAGAGTAGTACGGAGTCACAGCACAGTCAAGAAGTGTCAGAGGCACTCATGCTTGCAAAAATTCCAAAACCTTTAGCTCATCCACTCTAGTCTAGAGGAACAAAAACCACAGAGTCTATTTAAGTTTAAAAGCTTTATTAAAAGTAAACACATTTATTAAAATCTACTTTGTCATAAAACTATTTAACTGTAAACGGAAAAGTGGTTAGTGCTGACGATTAATTGGACACATTTCTTGTGGTCGAGCCGAACTCTCACCTAGTTTGAACTTGATCCTGGTCGTGTTCTTAGGACTCAGGAGTCAAGCTTCTGTCTGTTAGGAGAAAAAGTGGTGCGTGTTAAAAATCAAAAGCAAGCATTCATCAGTTGTGCATAAAAGTGCAGCAAGACAACAGCCTTCCCTGGAAAATGGGACATTTTTACTATGGAGTAGACAGTCACAAATTATTACATTGTATTCTGTTTTTTTAACATTTCTCCTAGACCAAATATTATATAGTAGTGAGTGGTGTATTCTAACATTCTTAAATGTACTTTGTAGGTGTAACATCTGGTGACGGGGCCAGCGCGGAGGTGGCTGTGTTGGACCAGGACTCGGAGGCCTCTGGGGAGGAGGCGGCGGTAGAAGAGCTGGCGGCCGTTCCTGTGGGGGATCAAACGGTGGTGGCGGAAACAGGTAAGCTATATATTCCTTACTTATTGAGATTGAAGACTGCATAGTGTGCTTTCTGCACGGGTGTATTACAATTACAAATCAACCAGGTAGTAGCCTCCTCGAAATGTACTTCAACTTAGCTGTGAAGTTTTTGGTGAGAAGAATCCCAATAAGTTCTTAGACGAACGTGATGGATGGGATGAACGAAAAGCGAAAGAAGGGTGTAAGTAAGTGGGACGCGAACTTGTATGATGGCTGGCAAAGAAGAACGATATGTGTTTGCTTGGACCCAGAGGTGGCTGGGAAGGAAAGAATATGGTATGGTGCATGGCTGGGTCAATGATGAAGCAAGGATGGGTGGAAGGACAGCAGCCTGGGTGGGTGAAACAGAAACTGTATGTGTGCGTATACTTTGACTGAATGGATGCCTGGAGCATGGTATTCTCTGACTCTTAGATAGCACATGTGTATCTAGAGAGAGTAGATGGTCGCCAGGTGAAGTAAGTGTTACCTTGAAGAGCATGTACCACCGCACCCGCACGTCCGTCCCAGTGCAGGGAAGGCAAGGAAAAGAAATTGTAAATGTGTCCAATACTACCATGAATAGTAGCAGTACTTTGTATTGCGTTTGCATTCACAGCATATATCTGGTTATTACGGTGGACACTCCGTACCTCTCTTAATAACTTTAGTTTACTTGTAGTACGTCATTCATGTGTGGGTGTATCACTGTTCACTCAATATTAAGCAAAGCACCTAAAGTCATCTCATCTGTCATTAAATACGTCCCATGTGAAGTGATAGATAATCAAATTAGTTAGCTTCTTCAGTTTCCTTTTCTAGTACTCATTTGCACTGTAGGGTGAAAGGTAAATTAATTAAGCAGTAGCCCTTGTAACAGAGTATTCTCAGTGCCACCCGTAATAGAAAAGTAATAGCTTCACCACCTGCATGTACTGGACCGGTACAGTAACGCAAGTCTGTCTCACTCATCATGGTGTGCAACTTTTTTTCTCGGGTGCAACTTCACTGTGCTGTGTCCATGTCATTCTGCCGGCTTGCATAAGATAACGTACCCATTTCCCTAAACAAGAGAGAAGAAGAAGAATAAGACTGGTGTACTGTCATAGTCGACTGTAATGGAAGTCCATAGTGGTCGTAAAATTAGTTCATTAAACTACCACTACTGTTAGAGCAAGGATGCAGAAGTGGGAGGTTACATAGATACTGTCCTCAATAGTTATGTACTGTGCTTTCAATTTGCTACTTGTACTCTGTGACCCAACTTTCGGCTCAATCACTTTGTGTTATTAATAAGGAGCATTGGTTACAGACTATGTCTTTCTTTCTTCATATAGTTGCTCCTTCCAAATCAACAACAAGGAGGGAGCAGGCTAGATTGGCCCGGCAACGGAGGCTGGAGGCCACAGTCGCCGAGTATCGGCGGCTGGTGGCCCTGGAGGAGGAGGAGGACACGCAGTCGAGCGGGGCAACATCCTCGACTGTGACCACTGCATCCTCCTCCGTGACTAAGCCAGCGGGACCGAGCCGGGCTAAGAAAGACGACCGCCACCGCCAAGCAACCGAAATACCAGCTGCCCCCCACAGGAGCTGCAAGGAACGCCAACGCCGCCTACGAGTCCGCATGTCCAACCTGGAGCAGGAGGTCCTGAGGTATAAGAACTTGGTTAAGGGCCTCCGCTCCGAGCTTGCCACCCTCCGCAAGGAGTATGATGCCCATGCCGCATCATGCACCAGCACCAGCACCCTCCAGTAGTGGAGTGTCCCTTGCCCTTTTTTTATAGACTTTTGGGGGGTGGGATTTCGGAGTTGGGATCGTTTTGGGACGTTTCAGAGACAATCGTTGGGGTTAGGGTGGGTGAGGGAGATTATTTTGTTAGGGCTAAATAAATATATTTTTCAACTTTATCTGACCATACCTGTTTTTTACTGCTTTTCAGTCTGGTGGGTGGGGGGCGGGGGTGTAACAGTAACTTTGTTTTCCTGAACAGTCGTAGGACTTTAGTAGTACAACCGTCAATCTCTTGTCTACTCCGAAATAATACTCCATTATACTACCTCCCACCAAACGCTTATCTTACCTGTAATTTGTGTTAGAAATTAGGGCTAGGCCCAGGGCTGGCTCCAGGTGAAATGGGGATTAACGTTGTCAATCCTGGGCGGGTGACATTTCCTCATTGCGGTGGTACTAGTGGTGTGACACAGTGGCAGTTGCATGCCTATGGAAAAAAAGAAAACGAAACCTTGTTTGTCCTCCTTACTGTAGCATTACAACGGTTACGGTACGATCGAGAAAATAGCAGGTGACAGTACACTAGAACAGTGCCATAATGTAGCCTAACAAATGGTAAAGTATTTGCTTGCAAGTATAACTAGTACTTGCGTTGAATTTATTTGACATTGGCTACTACTACTAGAAGATATAGTACTGAAGCTGAGTAAGTCTAGAAGATATCCTCGTATTCCTTCACCAGCCTGTTGCTGCTATGACCTTATCCTCCCCAGCAAGTGTGTGGAATTATTGATGTCATTTTAGTCAGACATCAAGCAAAACAACACAGCCCGGGGGAAGAGGGTTAGGGTTTGTAAAATGGATGGGAATGGGGGTTTCTTTTTGGGTAGGTTTTGTTGAGAGAAGAAAAAAAAAGCAGAGCATGGACAAACAATAATTGAAGATACAGACAATCTTTGGTTACAAACTAAAGGTAAGCACATGCAGTCACACTCATAGAATAAAAGACAACAATGGATACTGTATCTGTATTGCGTATGTTGTTGGAGTTGTCCTGTTGAAATTGGTAAGTAAGTTGCATGCAGCAAACAATTCCTCTTATTGGCGGCACTCCTCCATTCCAGCTGACGCTTCGTCCATCAATGTGGTGACCACTGACAGAAGAGACACCCTGTCCACTGCCTGCCTGGCGGATGTTGACTGAAACCCGGCCTGTAATTATTGAACGGAAAACAGGAAGTGCTATTACAATACCACTCATAAATAAATAAAAGGTATGTACGCTGTGTGGTTCAAAAAGTGACACTTTGATTTCCCTAATAGACAGTACAATATTTTTGAAATTGCGTGCTCTGTCTGAGTCACCTTTTTAAGGATCAATAAGTATGGCCAAAATATTATAGCGGATCTTTCCCCTCAAGGTGGGTGTACTACTGTGTTTTAGAACAAAATTTGACCTTCCCAGCAATGCTCCCACCAAGACCCTTACTAAAGCCAGTCGCAAAAATGTAGAAGAACCCCAATCATATCTTCAAAAACGATGCCTAGCAGAAAAATGGTTACAAAACGTACTTTGAAAGTAACAGTAGGCCCAAATACAGACCGTGGATTGTATTCAAACCACTTGCAAGCAAGCAAAAGTATCCATAGCCAGCATCGCTCCAACAGTGCTCTACAACAACAGAACCGCGTTGCAATAGAACCCCCCTAAACACATGCAATCCTGCTGCTAGGGCTAACCCTAACGAACCCTAACTTACAAAAAGTGCCAAAACTGGTGTTTCCTTATGGATTTTGTCCAACAAACTTCTAGCCGGTATTAGACCTTCCCAGGAATGCCCCAGGCAAGACCCGCCAATCCACCCGCAAAAAAACACCCGACACAACACCCCCAAACAGCGAAAAAGCTAAATCTCATACTTACAATGTCTCTCGGCCTTCGGTCCAAACGCGGCGCTGTGCAGCTAGGTCGTCATCATCATCAATCATCATAACTCCTGTTTTCCACCACGGATTTCCTGAAAAGCAAATGCAATCAAGATTAGACTGTCGCAGCAGTGCTTCGACAGAGACCCCGGCCGCAACCCACCCACGAACAGCAGGAAGCCCCCCAAAACGCTACATTGAGCAAGATGTCTGAAGAAATGGCAAAAAAAAGGCTGTTCCTTATGGATTTTGTCCAAAACACTTCTATCCGGTATTAGACCTTCCCAGGAATGCCCCAGGCAAGACCCGCCAACCCACCCGCAAAAAACCACCCGACAACACCCCCAAACAGCGAAAAAGCTAAATCTCATACTTACAATATCCCTCGGCCTTCGTTCCAAATGCGGCGCTGTTCAGCTAGGTCATCATCATCAATCATCATAACTCCTGTTTTCCACCACGGATTTCCTGAAAAGCAAATGCAATCAAGATTAGACTGTCGCAGCAGTGCTTCGACAGAGACCCCGGACGCAACCCACCCACGAACAGCAGGAAGCCCCCCAAAACGCTACATTGAGCAAGATGTCAGAAGAAATAGCAAAAAAAAGGCTGTTCCTTATGGATTTTGTCCAAAACACTTCTATCCGGTATTAGACCTTCCCAGGAATGCCCCAGGCAAGACCCGCCAACCCACCGGCAAAAAACCACCCGACAACACCCCCAAACAGCGAAAAAGCTAAATCTCATACTTACAATATCTCTCGGCCTTCGTTCCAAATGCGGCGCTGTTCAGCTAGGTCATCATCATCAATCATCATAACTCCTGTTTTCCACCACGGATTTCCTGAAAAGCAAATGCAATCAAGATTAGACTGTCGCAGCAGTGCTTCGACAGACACCAAAAATTACACACAAACCCCCGGAACCCCGCCAAAGAGCACCTCAAAGGCAAGCAAGTCAGCAAAAACGGCAAGAAATTTCCACCTCATATTTGGTCCAAAACACTTTTGTCCATTATTAGAGCTTCACAGCAATGGGCCCAAATCCGTCAACTCACCCGCAAAGAAGTACAACACCCCCACAAGTGCTGAGTCTTTCTTCATTGGGCGTAATCCAGCACTCTGCTTGGAGGGAAATCGCAGTCTGGAGGAGGAGGATAGAGGAGCATGTTCTTCAGAACTTGTGAACCTGAGGAATGTAGACTGCGGCACCTTCAAATCAATAAGCAAACAAGTGAAGACAGTTCTGATGATGGTCTTGTTTTTGGGATTAGGTGATTAAAGTTTGAATTAAATTAACTGTGCAAAACAAAGAAAGAGAGACACAAAGCACACAGGAATAAAAGTGAATAAGGACGAAAAAGAAAGTTCTTGATTGATTGTCTCATTTTCAGGGCTCGGTGTCAGGGAATAAGAACAAGATTTCGTCATCATACTCTGCGAATTCAGGCTGGATGAGGTCAGTGGCACCGAACAGAGAAAAAATCCCCTCATCTACGTTGCTGTCCTCCTCGTCTTCATGCGGCGTGCTTTCTCGTACTTTGTAATCTGGTGATATGAGGTGCTGATTCATCTTGATCATTGTCAGCCGCTCCACATTTTTGGGCGAGAGGCGGCTCCGTTTGGGAGTTACAATGCCACCAGCAGCACTGAAAACACGTTCAGAAGACACACTTGCGAGTGGGCAAGACAAATAGTTTATAGCCAGGTTGAAGAGCTGTGGCCACAATTGTTTTTTGCCATGCCAATACTGCAATGGCTCATCATTAAGGAAGACCTCTGTTGAGTCATTCAGATAGTCCTGCACCATCGACTCAAGGTCATCAACTGTTCCTCCACTTTGCTTACTTTTTGCTGTGCCTGTGACATTTTTTCGAGAACCATACCCCATCAAACTTAGCCAATCCTCCTCCCCAGCCACTGTTAGTGTTGTCATTGTGTGTGGTGCAGATGATCCAGTTGCCGGTGTCTTTAACGGCTGAGAGGTCACTTGTGCCCCAGCCACAGGTGCAGAAGTGGATTCTTGTGACTGTGGATGGCCTGCTGATGCTGATGCTGATGTACTGGCTTCTCCTTCAATAACCTGCCGTTCTTTTTCAAACCTCTTGGCTGACCAGGCTAACCAATGTTTGTACTTTTGAACATCTGCATCAGCGAAAGGAAAGAATGCGTTGTCTGCCAGCGCCTTTTTGTAGCGTGGATCCAGAATAGTAGCACAAATGTAATGCTGATCTGAGTTGATGTTTTGAAGACGTTCATCACCACGTAGGCAATGTAATAATTTCTCAGACAAAATGAAATGTTTTTTTTTTTTTTTCATCTTTTTCAAACTCAGAAGAAACCGCCATCAGTTGGTGCTCCAGTATGCACAACAATGGGATAGCTTTTCCCAAATTACAGTCCTCCTGGCTGACTGCACGCGTGAAGAACTCAAAAGGACGAAGCATGTCTGTCAGGCTTTTAACTATGTCCCATTGCGCCTTACTCATCCGCAGGTCCTCCTTCTGAGATGTAGCCTCTGTCAAGAAATAGTGATCGAGTACCGTATACTGCTCATACAGACGCTCAAGCATGTAGAAGGTTGAGTTCCAACGTGTTGCCACCTCCTGGATGAGTGCTTTCACTGGCATTCTACGTTGAAGTAGCAGTCTCCGCAGATGCTTCCGGGCCTTAAAAGAATGGCTGAAATGGTTGCACATTTTGCGGCAGGTGGCCATTACCTCGAACGCTGGACTCTCTTTATCACTCAAGAATTTTTGAACTACCAGGTTGATACAGTGCGCCAAACACGGCACTCTAACATGGTCACCAATGAACATGGCCTTAACTACATTGGCGCCATTATCCGTGGAAACATAACCAATCTTGCGTTTTAGGGGGGATAGCATTGTCAAGACCTTTTTGTCAAACTCTTCCAAAAGGTTTTCTGCTGTGTGACTTTTCTCCAAGCCAAACATGGCTAGTGTTGCATGTTTCCGAGCAGCTTTGAAAACTTGGTCCGGGTCAACACCTGCGTTTAGCTTTGCTTTAACACCTGAAAAAGAGACCCAGTGTGCAGTGATGCACATGTAATCATCGCCTGGGCCACTGGTCCACATGTCTGTTGTCAGATGTATTGTGTGAACAGCACTCTTCTGCAAAGCTGCCCCAATCGCCTGCAGCACATCTTCATGTAGTGCTGGAACCGCAACTCTGGCAAAATAGAACCGGCTCGGAACCTTCCATTTAGGGCAGAGCGTTGCAACTAATTCAAGAAAACCTACCGCTTCTACAAAAGAAAAAGGTAGAAGGTCCACAGCTAGCATTTTAGCCAGCTTAGTGTTATACAGACGTGTCAGTGGGTGGTTGCGTTCATATGGCACGTCTGAAGTAAGCATTGTTCTAATGTTGCCCTGGACCAAGCATTTACGGGCTGATAATGACTTCGTTGACCCAATTTTGCTCGCTGGTGAACTTTTGTGCGTTGGTGTCTCACTCGCTCCAACACTCTTAGTGTGCCTCACATTGGGTGTGCTGCTGACAGGGGTACTGGGTGTAAGGGAAGTGTTTGACACGTCTTCTTCCTGCTCGTCATCATCAGATGAAACATCAACGTTTCCTTGATTTTGGCCTTTCTTGATCGCATCTAGGTGCGCAAACCATTTGACAGCGTGCTTTCTCTCAAGATGACCACTCTGGCCGCCGGTACCATAGTTGGTACCTGACTTACCACGACTAACTGCAAGCTTACAAAGGGTACAAATGGCAAACTTTGGATTTTTGGGACAAACAGTAAAGAAGTCCCAAACTGGGGACTTGAAGTGTCTGTGGGACCTGGAGGAGGCGGCGATACTGGTGGTGGTGGTCATGAAGCTAATGCCAGATGAAGTGGAGGATCTGGATTGCCCAACTTTTGTACGTTTTCCACTTTCACCGCCACTAATTAAGGTCGAGGTTGACGGAGGTCTCTTCTTGCCAGAAAGAAATATGGAAGCGGGACGAGTTGGTGTACTACTTAACTCCAATGATTGTGGTGTTTCCACTGCCTCCTCATCGACAACATCATCATCATCATCACGCGCAGCAGCTCTTCGGGCTAGGGTCAAAATGTCTGTTTGCTGCATGCCCGCTGGGGCTGCAGTGACCATTATGATGACTGGGTCGTCGTTGGCAGAGTCTTCATCAGCAGCAGTATCCGCCACTTCTTGTTGAGCCTCATCACACTCCATAACTCTGAGACTTTGGACGAGCTTCCTTTTACGCTTAAGTACCTTTGTTGGATCATGGTGTGCCTCACTCTCAGACGGCTGTGGTGCTGGTTCCCAAGTTTGATCCGTATCATCAGAAGGAGGTGTGCTTGAAGAGGATGTAGACACCACCCTTGATCTCTTCCTTGCTAGGGTTGTGGAAGACAATGAAGGATCATCAGGAGGAGTGGCTTCCTCAAATGATACCTCGCCTTGATTGTCGATTTCCTGATGTGCCCCTACTTCGGGAGGAACAACTATTGTGGGCACTTGTGACCCTCCATGCACCTCTGCTTGCGCATCTCCTTGCGCTGCCTCTCCTTCCACATGTACTTGGGCTTGTACTTGCACATGTGATTGTTGTTGCGGCTGTGGTTGTTCAACACTCGTCAGATGAGCTACAACAACCTGTGTTGATTGAGGGACATTGCTGCTGCTTTCTTGCGATGAGCCAACATCACTGGTCGATGGTGATTGAAGAACTATACTGGCTGCCTCTGCAGCACTCAAGGGCTTGGACTTAAGTTGGCGTGGTGGTGGTGGTGGCACTGAGCCCAATGGAGCGGGGGGGGTGCTGCCAGCTTGGTCCCCAGCAGATCCCGCTGCTGCTGCTGCAGGCATACTTTTTTTTTTACTCCCAAAAAAAGGGGCGGGCGGCACACCAGTCTCCTTGGTAACTTGCTTCTTCTGCTCCTTACTGGCACCTTTCTTGCTAGAGGAGCTACGGGTTACTTTTTTTGGGGCCATCCTCTTCAGAGCAGGTCAGCAGGCAGCAGTTGCACGAGTTGCAGAGGGTTCTGTGTCCAGACGTGACGTCGCGTGACGTTATGCTGCACACACCGCTGCAGGACTTCTTCCTGGCACTGGTGGTTCTCTTGAGTCTTCTTGTGCACCTAAAAGCAATGGAAGACAGAGGAACATCAGTTCAGTTATACACCCCAAAAATTCGACAAAACACAGAAAAATGAGCACAATCCCATGCCATCCTTGATGTTTACATTGAAGACACCCCACAGAAAGACTACGGACATGCAAGTATGCAACACTCACTACCCCTGGGCATAATGGATGAAAAGTAGGCAAAATAAGTGCAGGCCTCAGACACTGCCTCTCCTCAAAATGGCCCCTTACACCCCAGGCACATGTTGCCTGTACCAGCCAGCACTCAAGATGGCCACCACCACCACCCACATGGCCAGTCCACATCAACAGTACACCCCCAAAAAACAGAAAAACAGCCAGAAATCACCACAATCCAACGCCATCCATGATGTTTACATTAAAGAGAGTGAGACCACACCACAGGCACACTCAGTCCATGCACCACCCACCACCCCTGGGCAAAAGGCCACACCAGCAGCCCCCCAAAAACGACAAAAAACAATAAAATAAGCCCAATCCCAGCCCATCCATGGCCTCAATTATGTTTAAATTCAAGAAGACACCCCACAGAAAGACTAGGCCCATGCAACACTCACCACCCCTGGGCAAAGGGCCCCACCAGCAGGCCCAAAAAAACGACAAAAAACAATAAAATCAGCACAATCCCAGCCCATCCATGGCCTCAATGGTGTTTAAATTCAAGAAGACACCCCTCAGAAACACTAGGCCCATGCAACACTCACTACCCCTGGGCATAATGGATGAAAAGTAGGCAAAATAAGTGCAGGCCTCAGACACTGCCTCTCCTCAAAATGGCCCCTTACACCCCAGGCACATGTTGCCTGTACCAGCCAGCACTCAAGATGGCCACCACCACCACCCACATGGCCAGTCCACATCAACAGTACACCCCCAAAAAACAGAAAAACAGCCAGAAATCACCACAATCCAACGCCATCCATGATGTTTACATTAAAGAGAGTGAGACCACACCACAGGCACACTCAGTCCATGCACCACCCACCACCCCTGGGCAAAAGGCCACACCAGCAGCCCCCCCAAAACGACAAAAAACAATAAAATAAGCCCAATCCCAGCCCATCCATGGCCTCAATTATGGTTAAATTCAAGAAGACACCCCACAGAAAGACTAGGCCCATGCAACACTCACCACCCCTGGGCAAAGGGCCCCACCAGCAGGCCCAAAAAAACGACAAAAAACAATAAAATCAGCACAATCCCAGCCCATCCATGGCCTCAATGGTGTTTAAATTCAAGAAGACACCCCTCAGAAACACTAGGCCCATGCAACACTCACTACCCCTGGGCATAATGGATGAAAAGTAGGCAAAATAAGTGCAGGCCTCAGACACTGCCTCTCCTCAAAATGGCCCCTTCTTACACCCCAAGCACATGTTGCCTGTAGCAGCCAGCACTCAAGATGGCCACCACCACCACCCACATGACCAGTCCACATCAACAGTACACCCCCAAAAAACAGAAAAACAGCCAGAAATCACCACAATCCAATGCCATCCATGATGTTTACATTAAAGAGAGTGAGACCACACCACAGGCACACTCAGTCCATGCACCACCACCCCTGGGCAAAAGGCCACACCAGCAGCCCCCCAAAAACGACAAAAAACAATAAAATAAGCACAATCCCAGCCCATCCATGGCCTCTATTATGTTTAAATTCAAGAAGACACCCCACAGAAAGACTAGGCCCATGCAACACTCACCACCCCTGGGCAAAGGGCCCCACCAGCAGGCCCAAAAAAACGACAAAAAACAATAAAATCAGCACAATCCCAGCCCATCCATGGCCTCAATGGTGTTTAAATTCAAGAAGACACCCCTCAGAAACACACTAGGCCCATGCAACACTCACTACCCCTGGGCATAATGGATGAAAAGTAGGCAAAATAAGTGCAGGCCTCAGACACTGCCTCTCCTCAAAATGGCCCCTTACACCCCAAGCACATGTTGCCTGTAGCAGCCAGCACTCAAGATGGCCACCACCACCACCCACATGACCAGTCCACATCAACAGTACACCCCCAAAAAACAGAAAAACAGCCAGAAATCACCACAATCCAATGCCATCCATGATGTTTACATTAAAGAGAGTGAGACCACACCACAGGCACACTCAGTCCATGCACCACCACCCCTGGGCAAACGGCCACACCAGCAGCCCCCCAAAAACGACAAAAAACAATAAAATAAGCACAATCCCAGCCCATCCATGGCCTCTATTATGTTTAAATTCAAGAAGACACCCCACAGAAAGACTAGGCCCATGCAACACTCACCACCCCTGGGCAAAGGGCCCCACCAGCAGGCCCAAAAAAACGACAAAAAACAATAAAATCAGCACAATCCCAGCCCATCCATGGCCTCAATGGTGTTTAAATTCAAGAAGACACCCCTCAGAAACACTAGGCCCATGCAACACTCACTACCCCTGGGCATAATGGATGAAAAGTAGGCAAAATAAGTGCAGGCCTCAGACACTGCCTCTCCTCAAAATGGCCCCTTACACCCCAAGCACATGTTGCCTGTAGCAGCCAGCACTCAAGATGGCCACCACCACCACCCACATGACCAGTCCACATCAACAGTACACCCCCAAAAAACAGAAAAACAGCCAGAAATCACCACAATCCAATGCCATCCATGATGTTTACATTAAAGAGAGTGAGACCACACCACAGGCACACTCAGTCCATGCACCACCACCCCTGGGCAAAAGGCCACACCAGCAGCCCCCCAAAAACGACAAAAAACAATAAAATAAGCACAATCCCAGCCCATCCATGGCCTCTATTATGTTTAAATTCAAGAAGACACCCCACAGAAAGACTAGGCCCATGCAACACTCACCACCCCTGGGCAAAGGGCCCCACCAGCAGGCCCAAAAAAACGACAAAAAACAATAAAATCAGCACAATCCCAGCCCATCCATGGCCTCAATGGTGTTTAAATTCAAGAAGACACCCCTCAGAAACACACTAGGCCCATGCAACACTCACTACCCCTGGGCATAATGGATGAAAAGTAGGCAAAATAAGTGCAGGCCTCAGACACTGCCTCTCCTCAAAATGGCCCCTTACACCCCAAGCACATGTTGCCTGTAGCAGCCAGCACTCAAGATGGCCACCACCACCACCCACATGACCAGTCCACATCAACAGTACACCCCCAAAAAACAGAAAAACAGCCAGAAATCACCACAATCCAATGCCATCCATGATGTTTACATTAAAGAGAGTGAGACCACACCACAGGCACACTCAGTCCATGCACCACCACCCCTGGGCAAAAGGCCACACCAGCAGCCCCCCCAAAACGACAAAAAACAATAAAATAAGCACAATCCCAGCCCATCCATGGCCTCTATTATGTTTAAATTCAAGAAGACACCCGACAGAAAGACTAGGCCCATGCAACACTCACCACCCCTGGGCAAAGGGCCCCACCAGCAGGCCCAAAAAAACGACAAAAAACAATAAAATCAGCACAATCCCAGCCCATCCATGGCCTCAATGGTGTTTAAATTCAAGAAGACACCCCTCAGAAACACTAGGCCCATGCAACACTCACTACCCCTGGGCATAATGGATGAAAAGTAGGCAAAATAAGTGCAGGCCTCAGACACTGCCTCTCCTCAAAATGGCCCCTTACACCCCAAGCACATGTTGCCTGTAGCAGCCAGCACTCAAGATGGCCACCACCACCACCCACATGACCAGTCCACATCAACAGTACACCCCCAAAAAACAGAAAAACAGCCAGAAATCACCACAATCCAATGCCATCCATGATGTTTACATTAAAGAGAGTGAGACCACACCACAGGCACACTCAGTCCATGCACCACCACCCTTGGGCAAAAGGCCACACCAGCAGCCCCCCAAAAACGACAAAAAACAATAAAATAAGCACAATCCCAGCCCATCCATGGCCTCTATTATGTTTAAATTCAAGAAGACACCCCACAGAAAGACTAGGCCCATGCAACACTCACCACCCCTGGGCAAAGGGCCCCACCAGCAGGCCCAAAAAAACGACAAAAACAATAAAATCAGCACAATCCCAGCCCATCCATGGCCTCAATGGTGTTTAAATTCAAGAAGACACCCCTCAGAAACACTAGGCCCATGCAACACTCACTACCCCTGGGCATAATGGATGAAAAGTAGGCAAAATAAGTGCAGGCCTCAGACACTGCCTCTCCTCAAAATGGCCCCTTACACCCCAGGCACATGTTGCCTGTACCAGCCAGCACTCAAGATGGCCACCACCACCACCCACATGGCCAGTCCACATCAACAGTACACCCCCAAAAAACAGAAAAACAGCCAGAAATCACCACAATCCAATGCCATCCATGATGTTTACATTAAAGAGAGTGAGACCACACCACAGGCACACTCAGTCCATGCACCACCACCCCTGGGCAAAAGGCCACACCAGCAGCCCCCCAAAAACGACAAAAAACAATAAAATAAGCACAATCCCAGCCCATCCATGGCCTCTATTATGTTTAAATTCAAGAAGACACCCCACAGAAAGACTAGGCCCATGCACCACTCACCACCCCTGGGCAAAGGGCCCCACCAGCAGGCCCAAAAAAATGACAAAAAACAATAAAATCAGCACAATCCCAGCCCATCCATGGCCTCAATGGTGTTTAAATTCAAGAAGACACCCCTCAGAAACACACTAGGCCCATGCAACACTCACTACCCCTGGGCATAATGGATGAAAAGTAGGCAAAATAAGTGCAGGCCTCAGACACTGCCTCTCCTCAAAATGGCCCCTTACACCCCAAGCACATGTTGCCTGTAGCAGCCAGCACTCAAGATGGCCACCACCACCACCCACATGACCAGTCCACATCAACAGTACACCCCCAAAAAACAGAAAAACAGCCAGAAATCACCACAATCCAATGCCATCCATGATGTTTACATTAAAGAGAGTGAGACCACACCACAGGCACACTCAGTCCATGCACCACCACCCCTGGGCAAAAGGCCACACCAGCAGCCCCCCAAAAACGACAAAAAACAATAAAATAAGCACAATCCCAGCCCATCCATGGCTTCTATTATGTTTAAATTCAAGAAGACACCCCACAGAAAGACTAGGCCCATGCAACACTCACCACCCCTGGGCAAAGGGCCCCACCAGCAGGCCCAAAAAAACGACAAAAAACAATAAAATCAGCACAATCCCAGCCCATCCATGGCCTCAATGGTGTTTAAATTCAAGAAGACACCCCTCAGAAACACTAGGCCCATGCAACACTCACTACCCCTGGGCATAATGGATGAAAAGTAGGCAAAATAAGTGCAGGCCTCAGACACTGCCTCTCCTCAAAATGGCCCCTTACACCCCAAGCACATGTTGCCTGTAGCAGCCAGCACTCAAGATGGCCACCACCACCACCCACATGACCAGTCCACATCAACAGTACACCCCCAAAAAACAGAAAAACAGCCAGAAATCACCACAATCCAATGCCATCCATGATGTTTACATTAAAGAGAGTGAGACCACACCACAGGCACACTCAGTCCATGCACCACCACCCCTGGGCAAAAGGCCACACCAGCAGCCCCCCAAAAACGACAAAAAACAATAAAATAAGCACAATCCCAGCCCATCCATGGCCTCTATTATGTTTAAATTCAAGAAGACACCCCACAGAAAGACTAGGCCCATGCAACACTCACCACCCCTGGGCAAAGGGCCCCACCAGCAGGCCCAAAAAAACGACAAAAACAATAAAATCAGCACAATCCCAGCCCATCCATGGCCTCAATGGTGTTTAAATTCAAGAAGACACCCCTCAGAAACACTAGGCCCATGCAACACTCACTACCCCTGGGCATAATGGATGAAAAGTAGGCAAAATAAGTGCAGGCCTCAGACACTGCCTCTCCTCAAAATGGCCCCTTACACCCCAGGCACATGTTGCCTGTACCAGCCAGCACTCAAGATGGCCACCACCACCACCCACATGGCCAGTCCACATCAACAGTACACCCCCAAAAAACAGAAAAACAGCCAGAAATCACCACAATCTAATGCCATCCATGATGTTTACATTAAAGAGAGTGAGACCACACCACAGGCACACTCAGTCCATGCACCACCACCCCTGGGCAAAAGGCCACACCAGCAGCCCCCCAAAAACGACAAAAAACAATAAAATAAGCACAATCCCAGCCCATCCATGGCCTCAATTATGTTTAAATTTAAGAAGACACCCCACAGAAAGACTAGGCCCATGCAACACTCACCACCCCTGGGCAAAGGGCCCCACCAGCAGGCCCAAAAAAAGGACAAAAATCAGCACAATCCCAGCCCATCCATGGCCTAAATGGTGTTTAAATTCAACAAAACAGTTGTATCATGCACCCCTAACCAACCCTGGTCCTACTGGATACTGTGGCTACCCACAATATAATTTATTTAATGTTCTGAAAAAGTTCCAAAATTTTACTTGCAGCAACTGTAATGCCCCAAACAAACTTACTGGTGAAAGTTGATTTCTAATCCAAAAGTGATCCAAAGACAGTCAAAAAGGCCTCAAATCCAAATATCCAGCAGCACCCACAAAAAGTAATCCTTCCAGCTCCAGATCCAAATGAAAGTGACCAGGAGATGGACAAAGCACTGGGAGGAGCCTGCTGGACAGGAACAGGAAGTTGGAGACTGTGGGGCACTTCCTTCCTCCCCCCCCCCCCAAAATGGACTCCTTGCAAAAAAAAGGCCATGCAAATGTCAACCTGAGGAGTGATTCTGATAAAAATCATAATTTTCTGAAGGTTTATCCTGTTTGCTGGTGATTTTCTTGTGCGAAATTGCAAAATCTCTATTTCGCAAGTGCGAGATTGTTCCTTTCCGCCGCAACTACGTGTTCGCAATTGCGAACTCTCGCGAGGTGTGCTGTGCAAGGTGGCAAGCCGCGAGTACGTATTCGCGGGCGCCAAACTCCCGCGGGAACACGCAGCAAGATCTAAAATGGCGCGTCACTCGCAAAGAAAAACAACTCGGCAAACGCTAAATGACGGAAAGTGAACGCCGTGCACCACGCCGCGCGCCGCAACCAAGCAAAAAATCCGCCGCGAGCGGATTCACGGATTTTCGACAAATTCGCGAGCGTTCGCGGATTGCGGATTTGCCGAAAATCCGAAAAATCCGCGAGCGGAGCGGATTTTACGCCCATGCTTACTACCCATCTGCTAGTAAGCCAATCCCCTAATTTTTTTTAAATGACTCTGCCCATGATTTTAACTGCAGAGTCTATCAGGGAGATCGGCCTATAACAGGCCGGGGCCCCTCTACTCCCTTTTTTAAAAATCTGTACTATAACCGAAGTGGACCAGGAGGCAGGGAAGCATGCAGAGACTGACGCATTAAAAACATTTGTCAGAACTTTTGCCCAGAACTGAGGGTACAAGATATAAACATCTGCAGGCACCCCGTCAGGACCCGGCGCCTTCTGATTGGCCATTTCTCTAATTGCCTTTTCTACGTCTGCTACGTCAAAGACAAGCATAGCAGGGGACTCAACAGTGATAGCACTCCTAGGGGCGGGCTCTATATTTTCGGTATCGGCGTAGATATTCTTGAAATGTTTCAGCCAAATGTCATCGGGAATTACACAATCTGTATCTTTAATTTCACTTTCTTTAAAGAAGGGCTGATTGATTATAGACCATAACTTTCTGCTATCCCTTAAAACATCGACTGTTTGAAGATTACTCCACGCTTCCTCTTTAATTGTGTGTTTACGCGCACTAATGGCCAGTTTATACTCTTTACGTAATGAAGCAACCAGGCCCTTGTCTCTTGGACTCATCTTAAGAGCTTCCAAAAGCGCCTTGTGAGCCCTAGTACAGGAAAGATCAAACCATTTGTAGGGTTTCTTTGTATTAAATCTGCTGGCTGCCTGTAATTTCCCAGCTACCTGATTACAAAGTGCTTCATAAGCTATAATAGTTTCCCCAGCTGGAACTGAGTCATCAAGACAGGTAGCAAAATTAGCCTCCGCTATGAGTGCCAGGTCTTCAAAAAAAGTTTCAGGGACGACAAAGTCCCATTTAATGCACCTACCTTGACCTTTTGTAGATAATCTACACGGGGCCCCGCCTCCCTCAGTGATAGCAAACAATCCCCCCGGTTCAATCTCCAACAAGACCGGGTTATGGTCACTGAATGCTGACTTGACTACTCTGTATCCTATGGACCTATCCAGGATTAGTGGGGTGGCAAAGATATAGTCAATCACTGTATTGGATGCACGGCCTATAAAAGTGGGATCCCTTTCCTGCCCCCCCCCTCCCTGCCTGTTTCGAGTAAATTTAGGGTAGATAGGGCCTCCTCCGGAGCTTCACCCTGTTTACTGTGCTCAAAATGAGACAACCCCCACTCAGTAACCCTTCCTGATCCTCTCCGTAACAGTCCCACAAGAAGGGATGTATATTAAAATCACCCATAAGAATCACCTCGGATACATGGGTCTGATTGGACTGATAGACTGACAAGAATTGACTCAGGGAGCTAATGTGTACAATATAGCTATCACCTTCCTTGGCATTATAAAAATTTATTAACAAAAGGGGAGGTTGATCGGGGACCATCCATTCAATTATGAGATAGTTGGGCGAGACGGAATCCAATTTCTTAAAGGTACCCGCAAACTTTAGTGAAATTAAGAAGAGAAGACCGCCCCTAGATCTACCTACTGTTCCTGATACTGCAGGTATAACAAAACTGCAATATCTATCCAGGCTAAGACATTGTGAAGTTTCCCACGTTTCTTGGAGCGCCAAGATATCATAGTACCTTATGAAAGTTATCCAATTAGGATATGTCCATTTAGTTCTAGCTTAACAATTTGCATGAGGTTCTTACCCTAGAGTCACCTGTTAACTTCCCTGGCCTAAGGGTGACCTCGGGTAGTCAATTGTTTGACTACAACTGAGACAGGGGAGAGAAACGGTTTGTAACACTTAAACCCTCCATTGGTTGACACCCTGGCAAAGGGACTGGTGTTGTGGTTGCATTTGCAACCTTACCCACCCATAAAGGTGATGTTATGTGAGCATTAACAGCCCTACCCGTCACCCCTTTTAGATATATAGGTTGGGGGATGCCGCCTCCCCTTTCTGATTGTGTATGCTTGTGGGCCATGTAAAAGTGTTGCCGCTTAACTAGCCGGGGAAGGTTATTAGGCCTGACTGGGGGGTAGAAGAATCCAAGAGGTAAAGGTCTAATACCCTGATAGTCCAGATCTGAGTTGTCCCAGATTAACCTTTGAGGGCTTGTGTGGGTATTAAAATTTACAACCACAAAATCGCCAGGGATATTTTTAGGACAGCGGCCTATCCAACTGACCCTTCTTGCCATGATGACAGAGTTTATAATGTCATTTCCCACAGTACTATGCAGTCTACACCATTCCTTTGCTAGAATCATAAGATCGTAAGTTGATTCCTGAACATTATCTCTCAGCGGGGGAACCCCAGTGAAGACAGCCACCAAAGGGGCAGCCTCCGGAGGCAACTCTAGATGTCCAGAAAAAGTGAAGCCATGCCTAGTGCTAGCTTGTGCCTGGTTGCCGGAAGTGGGAACACCGGGGCTCAGACTAGCAGCCCCCCCTCCATTAGGTCGAGTCCCCACCTGGCCCTCCTCCGTAACCATGTTACCAGTTTTGGTTGGTATCTGACCTGTTGGCACTATGACCATTATGACAGAATTGGTTGGTGAGGTGGGTCACTAAGCCCCACATCCCCAGAATATTGATTTAGCAATCGGTCCATTTTATCACGTTTAGACAATAATCCCGATACACAAGAGTTAAATGTTTCCACAATGTCCGAGGCCATATTTACTAAAACTGGCTCTAATCTGGAAGTAAATAGATCCTCAATGATTTTCCCAATGTGTGCTTTGAGACCTTTAAATGAAGGGGAAGCCACCCCCCTACTTTTCTTGGCTCGTTTTCCATATGACTTTCTAGATCTGGGTGCTTTCTGCAGGTTCAGGCAGTGTAGAATATTTGGAAGTTCAACTGGGGAAACAGGGTGTTCAGTAGATTGTAAAGGGTCCAGCGCCACGGGGGGGTTACTGACAATAATAGTCGGCTCCAAAGGTATAACCCCTGCATGTTCTATCGGTTTAGTTGAGTCGCTAACCACATTAGCTAGCCCCAGCTCTTTCTCTGCAATGGCAATTTCTTTTGTCAGTACACCCACCGCTGAAGTAAGATATGACAATATAGAATCAGCCTTCCTTGGGTGTTTCGCCTTTTTCCTTTCATCTGTGCCCCTGGAAGGCTGCTTCCTCTTACCCATATTGTAGTCTGAAGAGGTTAGCCTTGCCTGGCCTCTTATGGCCCCTGATGGCCTTAGATGGCCCGCCCTCTGCCCGGGCTCAGCCCGACGCTGCCCGCGCGCGTCCCGCGATGCGGGAGGAGCAGCTCCTTCTTATGCGCCTCCGGTCGCGGCTGTGTGATGCGGCGGTCGGCGTCCCTGTGGGGCAGGCGTGGGACGCTGGGAAATGTAGTTTCCTGGTGCTCGCTCTCCCCTCTCGGCGGCCGCTATGCCAGCTGTGGCGGCGGAGGAGAGCAAAGGTGTCCGCAGGTCCGGGAACAGCCACGCTAGTACTGGTGAGAGGGTGATGCCCCCAAAGACCTCGGTCCCCCGCTCCGCCGCAGGAGCAGCTCCTTCTTATGCACCTCCGGTCGCGGCTGTGTGATGCGGCAGTCGGCGTCCCTGTGGGGCAGGCGTGGGACGCTGGGAAATGTAGTTTCCTGGTGCTCGCTCTCCCCTCTCGGTGGCCGCTATGCCAGCTGCGGCAGCGGAGGAGAGCAAAGGTGTCCACGGGTCCGGGAACAGCCACGCTAGTACTGGTGAAAGGGTGATGCCCCCAAAGACCTCGGTCCCCCGCTCCGCCGCAGGAGTAGCTTCTTCTTATGCGCCTCCGGTCGCGGCTGTGTGATGCCGCGGTCGGCGTCCCTGTGGGGCAGGCGTGGGACGCTGGGAAATGTAGTTTCCTGGTGCTCGCTCTCCCCTCTCGGCGGCCGCTATGCCAGCTGCGGCGGTGGAGGAGAGCAAAGGTGTCCGCGGGTCCGGGAACAGCCACGCTAGTCCTGGTGAGAGGGTGATGCCCCCAAAGACCTTGGTCCCCTGAGAGATTCAAATTGTTAAAAATGAATTTTTATGACAAATTCGCTATATCTCTCCATCAAATTGTAACTGAACAAACAAGGTAATATTCTGAATGATCTTGCCAACAGCCTTAAAAAAGTCACGAATTGCGACGAAACACGTGTCGGCTGGCTGTAGCTGTATCATTGGTGTAAAACAACTGTCATGAAGATCGCTGACTGAACAGAATTTGTTACATGAATTTTGGATTAAAATAACTTTGCTGGTTAAGATCAATCAGCTATTTACTTACCTTTTGCTGTGCTCTGTCTATGTTTAGAAATGTATTAATACATACGAAAAATTCTGTTTGTATTAGGTGATACTGTGGATGGCACGGTATGCAGACCTAGAGCACGCCTTAAAAAGAAAGGGTTATTTACTGACTTTAATGCAAACACAGCGGAGGTGCTGGCGGCTTCAATTATTCCACTGCCACCATTCCTTTTTCTGAACAATTGGGTTATGGTGATATCAAAAGGAGAAGAACCTTACACAACTCAGTGTTAAATGTAGACAAAAAAACTTTTATGTAGATATATATATGAAAAATAATTACAAAACTGAACAGTGCATTGTGTCCCCAGTGAACATGGAACCTACAACACTTTGTGACAAAATTGTAACAATTATAAAGGGTTTCCAAAACAGTATTAAAGTCGACCATCCAAAGAGATCTGTGATAGGAATGGTTTGCTTTATTTTCGTCTACTGCGTTTTGATCCTTGTGGGGATGAAATGTCTCTTCAGGACCTAACGATATAGGGACATCTAAAAGGGAAAAAGGAATATTGTGACTGATATGAGCCTTAGGGGCAACAGTGTTACTGTATAGGGAGACTAGAAAGGGCCTATACCTGAAAGGATGATGGCCTTTCATCATATGTGTGCACCACGGGAAGCGAAGAGTGATATCAAAAAAGTAACTCATGTGGATCCCAGCCGGGCGCTGCACATGTGGTAAAATAAAATGAGACTGGGTAAACACAAACTGGCACATGCATCAAGGTAGGCTTTTGCGATTTCTTAATTGAGTTTATTAAGGAATCGCAATTAAGCAATCGCAAAAGCCTATGCATGTAGGAATCTCTATGAAAATAGAGATTCCTAATCATTCCTTAATTGCGACTCGCAAATTGCGAGTCACAATTTAGGAATGCTGTCCCATTCATTCCTAAGGGCCGACAGGCCCATATGAATGAATTGGAGATTGCATGCGCAATTTGCGAGTACCAGCATGTACTCGCAAATTGCTCGTGCGATTTCAAGAGTGTCAAAATGACACCCTGTTGCACCCCTGAAATTATGTGCACCCATGTTACGCACACACATGGCCCAAGGGCATGTGTGTGTGGAACCTAAAACTTTAAAAAATGCATTTTAGTGCATCTGTCAAAGTTTTTGCAAATTACAGACAAGTTTTATTTGTTTGTTATTTGCAATCCCAAATAGTGAAATTTCTATTTGAAAGTGCTTCTAGCATTGCATTTAAGGAATCACAAATTGCGATTCCTTAAATGCAGTTGTAATTTAGGAATTTGCAACAAATTGCTAATTCTTAAATTGCGATAATAAGAAACACTTTCATGCATCTCCAAAGGCCAATTAGGGATTGCAAACCTCCGATTTTTGCGAATCGCACCGTTTGCGATCGCAAAATCCTTTGAAGCATGTGCCCCAAAGTGACTGGTAACTCAGCAATTCAATCGCAGGTATAATACACAGAACTTACCCCAGTGAGGGGAAGGAACGAGATGACAGATGAGCTGAACTGCAACTCGATGCAGCCGCTGGATCAATCGTTCATATGCTCTGGATGTGCATATTGTAAAGCCTATGTAAGTGCAATAACGTCTGATTAGGGTGCTGGCAGCAATTATATGTTAACGCCATAACAGTAGCATAAGGTTATATTTATCTGGCCTCACAGTGGTTATCCTTATTCAGTTTCTTTGGAAAGGGTGTCTTAGCTTTAGAGAGAATGATGTGGAAAGGTCACGACAATCCATGTACCTGTTATGTTGTGTTATGTTAATACAATTTATAGAAGCGCACAAATACCTAATGGTGTCTTGGCGCTGAGTACCACATTGACCTGTTGTACGCCTAGCCCTGGAACAGCCAGGTTTTCAAATTTCTCCTGAAACTAGTTAGGGAACTAGCGTTCCTAAGCTCAAATGGAAGAGAATTCCAGAGTTTGGATGTCCCGTAGTAGAAGCTGCGGCCACCCCAGTGTGAGGTCCGAATTACAGGCACTGGGAGAAATTTTGCGCCTGCTGACCGAAGAAGTCTAGTAGGTTGGTACCAAGAAAAAAGATTGTGTAAAAACGCCGGACTAGAGTGATTTAAAGCTTTATAGGCAAGACACAACGCCTTAAATTTAATGCGCTGAGGTACCTGCAGCCAATGAAGATTACTAATTTTGTTGGAAACTGCTTTAAGCCTGGGAAGATTAAGCAGAAGACGCGCTGCTGAGTTTTGCACCATCTGGAGCTTCTTTAGACACTGCTTCTGGGTGTTCAGATACAGCCCATTGCAGTAGTCCAATTTGGATTGAATGAGAGACGGAATACTGTTTTCTTGGTGTCTGCCGGTATATAGGGAAGAATCTTCCTTATTTTCTTTATAAGAAAGTATGAGGCAGATACAATGGCATTAGTCTGTTGACAAAGCGTTAGTCTATTGTCAATCACAACCCCTAAGTTTTTTACTTCTACCTCAGGTTTGGGGGGGCACCCATCTCTGCTGGCCACCATAGATTGCTCCAGGAAGGCTGCATATTGCCAAAAAGCAAAACCTCTGTTTTATCGGAATTAAGTTTGAGGCAATGTGCAGTCATCCAGTTGTTGATAGCACTCATGCAGTTTTGAAACTGCTGAAAAGGAGATGTCTGATGTTTATAAGCCGCTACCACAATCTGGGTGTCATCGGCATAGGATGTCAAACTAAATCCAAAATCCTGGGCAGTGAGGCCAGTTCGGAGACATAAATGTTGAACAAGAAGGGGCTCAACGAATTGGCCTGGGGGACTCCACATGGTAGAATGTAAGGGGCCAAATTTAAACTGTCAAGTGATACCGGTGATTTCCGATCTGTTAGAAAAGACGACAGAAGAGCCAACGCCATTCTGTCCAATCCCATCTTTTTCAGCCGATGTTGTAAGAGAGCATGGTCCACCGTATCAAAAGTGGCTGATAGATCGAGGAGCACAAGAGCAGCTGTGCCTCCTCCGTCCATCACCGCTCTGATTTCTTCGGTCGCCTTAATAAGCGCTGTTTCTGTGCTGTGTTCCTTACGGAAACCAAACTGGGAATCATCCAGCAAACTATACTCCCTGGTAAATTGTGACAATTGAGTGTTAATAATTTTGTCAACTATCTTGGCTGGTACGGGTAATCTAGCAATGGGTCGATAGTTCAATGGATTTGTGGCATCCAACATTGGCTTTTGTAACACCTTCGCTGCGGCGGCTATTCCGCCGCAGCACTAAGGGGGCGGAGCGGCCGCGCGGCGCGCCCATGCTGGTGACGGAGCCGCTCCATCACCAACCTCTGTTGAGCTGTGCTCATGACGGAGCGGTTCCGTCATGGCCCCGCCCACTCAATGGAATGCCCAGCGCAGGCGCGGAATAGGCGCTGCGCAGGCGCGGCGAGCGGGCCATGACGGAACCGCTCCGTCTTCAGCACAGCGCTACCGCGGCTGATGACGGAGCGGTTCCGTCATCAGCGCCGAAGGAGTTAATAGAGGAAGGATAGACGTCTCCTTTCAACTGGTGGGAAAGATTTCCGAATCAAACATAAGATTAAAAATCTCCACCAGCCCAGGACTCACCAGATCACCCAACTCTTTCAGAAGAGCTGGCGGACACGGGTCCAATGGGGATCCAGATCTGGCTTCAGTTATGCACTTTCCCACTACTTCCAAGTACACAGGGGAAACATTCAACAAGGGGTTTTGTTGGGGTCCGGGTCATAGTCTTGGGATGAAATACTGGGACCTGGTCCATCTTTAAAAGCTTTAAAGATGCCCAACACTTTTGATTTGAAGGTTGTCTCAATGTCATCACAATTACCCTTTTTTCCAGCATTGGCAGGCAGGGTGAGTTTGTTAATGACCGAAAACAATTCCTTTGAGGAATTGTTAGCTAACTCAATCGGTAGAGTAAAATAGTTTCTCTTTTCTACAGTAAGTACTTTTTTATAGTTCATTAAGGCTTTTTTTTATACTTGTCTATCTGACTAAAAGTAATTTGTTCACCAGCGATGTTCTAGACGGCGATAGTTTTGCTTTTCCTTACGAAGTAAATCAGAAAACCAAGGGGCCGATGGGATGGTCCTATTTCCAGACAGTTTTTTTATAGGATTTGCGGCACTCACTGCCTCGGAAATCCAGATAGTATATTTAGTGACCGCTACATCCACCTGGTCCTGAAATTGAGGGCATGAGGCTTGCAAATGAGTACGAAGGACAGTTTTATCCACTTTGCTCCATGCTTTACATGAGGATGCATGCGGCTTCCTATTACTCGCCTGTCCAACCATACTACAAGGAAGACTAAACTTAATAAGAGAATGGTCAGACCATGACAGAGGAAGGATGTCTTTCACTATAAGTCCATGTGCTGATGAGAAGACACCATCCAGTGTATGACCAGCCTAGTGGGTGGGTACTACCACTAATGAACAAGTCCTACCGCTCCTAAGGAGTCTAAGAGCATAGCTGTCTCTCTATTGCCTGTGTCTTCCAAATGGAAGTTAAAATCTCCAAGAATAGTAAAATCCTTACTTAAAAAAGTAGATTCAAGCAGGGTGTCAAAATTTGCTAAAAAACGTATTTGTCATCCCTGGTGGGCGATACAGTAATATACCTTTAAATGTTAGTTTCAAAATAAGTTCAAACATAAATTGCAGAGCCTCGTAAGAAGGAGTGGAGACAGGGTAGTAAGTAACTGTGAGGTGTTCCCTAAAGATAATTGCTACTCCGCCCCCTGTCAGATCTTAAAAAAAAGGATACTCGTAGAAACTGCACGGGAACAGAGATGCTGGCTTCTGAATCCACCCAGGGCAATAACCTAGAGCTCATTTAATATAAGACTCCAACTCATTACCTCAGGGGGAAGGGGAAATTGGATAAAATAATAAACAACAAAGAAGAGATCCTCTTGGATGGCTCCGCTCGTCAGTCCGACCTGCAGACCTTCGCTAGCTCGGAACCTGTGGGAAGATTACAATAACCTTAACTTTATACCACTCTCTTCCTCTCTACTCTCTCCTATGACTATCCTTAGTTCTCACCTACCATTCCTGTCAAGAGTTCTGCCTTCTCTTCTGTCTGGTTTAGGCTTCAGATATAACTGAACTTCTCTGTCATGCTTCTTTCCTGTAATTTACAATGACACAATGTATTAATCCTTCCTACCTCAGTCCTGCCTCTATCTATCTTTTACTCCCACTACTCACTTTCTATCTGCTCTCCTGTTCTGTTAACCTGGATGCCTTTTCCTGTCTTCTTGGAATTCTTCCTGCTAACTGCGAATACATATAATTTTTGTGTTAAACTTCGATGCTCTACCCCTTAGGACTACTCTGTAAGTATCGTTATTTGTTTTCCTAACTTACTTATTATTTAGCTTATTTTCTCTGTACACTATTTCCTGCAATTCTCACTATTTTGACTTTTCTCCTGTTCTTCTTGTTAGATTCCCAACTGCTCTCTATTCCAGTTTTTCAGCGTATGCAATTATGCTGATATCCTCCACATGTATCAAGGTAAGTTAACAGACTCAAATTCTTTTTTTAACTTAAACTGAATTCATGAATATTCTTGTCACTTATCTCTGTCTTTCGCTTTCTTTCTTCACAGGTGCTCCGACGTGATACAACTGACACGGTAAGTTTGACACTGAACTCCTCCTCACACGACTTGTATGCGACGAAGCTTCTCACCACAGAACTCTGCTCCAACACTGGTACATAACTACTCGCGCGCCTTTGTGCTAGGGGCTTAAGATTTTCGTTTCTCACGGAACTAGGATTCTTTAACCAAAAACTCCTCAGGGACTCTAAATGCGCTTCCACTCCGGGTTACGCCGTTGGTGAAGTGCGCAGTTCTTTGTTCTCACGCGCATCACCTGAACTCGACTGTTAACAAGACTAAACACTAGAATGCTGACCGTGGCGAGTACCAGCGGCCATCTTGAAGTTCCTTTTCCTCATTCTTTCTGACCAGGAACTTGTCATTGGCTTCAGCCTTGCCAGGCGATTCTGTGCGTGAAAGATTGTTGCAGCTTGTAAATTAGAGGTCATGGCAGTACCCCCAAACAAGGTAGATTCTTTCCCCCTTGGTTTAGTGGGAAAGCGTGGATAAAAGGATTCGACTAACCTGGGAGCATGAACATCCTCTTCTCGTTCCCAAAATCGCTCTTCAGGACCGTATCCCTTCCAATCTATGAGATAGAACTATTTCCCTTTCAAACTTTTTGAGTCCAGGATTTCCTTGACCTCATACTCGGTTCCTGTCTCTAGATTGATGGGTTTTGGTGGTAAAGTCTTCCGCAAATCGTTTGGGGCCTTTTTCAACAATGAAACATGGAAAACTGGATGGATCTTAAGTCTTGCCGGTAAGGTTAGCCTATAGGATACCTGATTTATCTGTTTCTCTACTGGGTAAGGACCAATAAATCGTGGCTGGAACTTTCGGTTTCCTTTCAACCTCAAATTCTTGGTACTTAACCACACATTATCTCCTTTCCCTAGTTTTGGACCCTCTCGCCTCTTCTTATCTGCATAACCTTTATATTTCTCAGTGGCCCTCTGTAAACTTTCTAAGGCATCTTGGTTTACTTGTTCTAGATGGGACACAATATCCTGAACTGCTGGGACCGATAAGTCTACCTGTCGAAGGGTTGAATTCGGGTGTCTTCCATAATTCATGTAGAAGGGAGAGAAACCCGTGGACACATTTTTAGCATTATTGTGGGGGAACTCTGCTGCCCACAAGTAATCTACCCAGTCCCCCTCCTGTTTCAGAAGAAACAGTCGCAGGTACTCTTCCAATTCTTGGTTCACTCGTTCTGTTTGACCCTCGGTCTCGGGATGGTAGCTAGTGGAGTATCTTACTTCGGTTCCCAAGCTCTCCATAAAGGATTTCCAAAAATGGGAAATGAATTGTGTTCCCCTATCGGATATCACAACTTTAGGTATGCCATGTATTTTTACAATGTCGGTACTAAAATGTGAAGACAACTGCTTGCCAGATGGAATTCCCTTCAGGGCTGTGAAATGTGCCATTTTCGAAAAAGAGTCTACCACTAACAATATTGTGTCATAGCCCTTACTAAGTGGTAGATCTGTGATGAGGTCCAATGTAACTGTGTGCCAGGGGTAGGGTGGTGTGGGCAGGGGTTGTAGTAAACCTTTAGGGGCTTGCCGTTCAGATTTTCCCTGCGCACAGACCTCGCAAGTCTTGACGTAGTTCTCGATATCCTTATTCATCTCTGGCCACCAATAATGTCGCTTAATTAGTACTTTGTTTTTTGCTTCTCCCTTATGTCCTGCCAATTTCGCATCATGATTTTCTTGTATGACCTGTAACTGCAGCTCTTTTGTAGGAATGTACAGACTTTCATGAAAATAAGGGAGCTGATTAATAACTTTTCTTCCTTCTTCCTCTCTTGCCCATGTTTCCATCGTGGCTGGTGTCATAAACTCTGAAATACTGGTTTCCAAGCCTATTGAAGTCTTGGCACCAATGATCTTCTCTCTTGGTATAATGGATTGATTTTCCAAGGGCGTTTTCTGATTCTCTGTGTCAATTTTGGACAAGGCATCTGCCTTTCCGTTTTGTGCTCCTGGTCGAAAGGTAATTATGAAATCATAGTCGGCGAAATACAGCGACCACCTCAGCTGTCGGGGAGTTAATGTCCGGGCAGTCTTCAAGAATTTTAAATTACGATGGTCTGTAAAGACTGTCACTTGATGTTGGGCACCCATGAGATGATGTCTCCATTCTTTAAAAGCGTCCTTAATCGCCAACAGTTCCTTTTCCGTGATCGTGTAGTTACACTCTGCTGGAGACAATTTCCTTGACCTATAGGCCACCGGATGCAGCTGCCCAGTCACCTTGTTTCGCTGAGATAGGACTCCTCCAACTGCTTGGTCTGAGGCGTCAGTTTCTACGTAAAAAGGTTCATGGGGATCCGCATGCTGAAGAATTGGGGCCGTAGTGAAATCTTGCTTCAACAAATTGAACGCCTCCTCAGCTTATTGGGTCCAATTGAACTGAATACCTTTCCTCAGCAACTTGGTAAGTGGCAAAATTTTGTGAGAAAATTTGCTGATGAATCTGCGATAAGTTAGCAAATCCGATGAAACTTTGGACCTCCTTAACACTTTCTGGAGACTTCCACTTAACCACCGCTTCAATTTTTTTTTGGTCCATAAGTATTCCTGTTGGCGAAATAACGAAGCCCAAGAATTCTACTTGAGGCACGTTAAAGGCGCATTTTTCCAATTTTACAAACAACCTGTTTTCTTTCAACTTTCCCAAGACACCCCTGACCTGCTCCTGGTGTCTTTCTTTGTCTACAGAATAAACAAAATGTCGCCAATGTACATGATGGTGCATTGGTCTATGAATTCTTTTAGCACATCGTTAATGAAATGTTGGCAGTGCAGAGCCCGTAGGGCATGACTTGGTATTCGAACAACCCGAAACGGGTCCGGAAGGCTGTCTCCCACTCGTCGCCCTCTCTCATTCTGACCAGGTGGTAGGCTCCCCTCAGGTTGAGCTTCATGTATATTTGAGCTCCTTTCACTTGATCTAGTAACACCGATATCAGGGGTAGTGGATACCTGTTCTTTTTGGTGATCCTATTAATGGCCCTATAGTCAATACACGTTCTCAAGTCTCCTTCTTTCTTCGGCACGAAGAATAAGGGCGATGATACCAGGGATTGGGAAGGCCGAATAAATCCATTTGCTAGATTTTTGTCTAGATACTCCTTGAGGTGACGATGTTCTTTTTCCGTCAACACATACACTCGACTACAGGGCAGGTTGGATCCGGGTTCAATTTCTATCTTACAATCATAGTCCCTGTGTCGAGGCAATTGTTCGGCTTCTACTTCATTGAACACCTCTTGGAACTCAGAATATTCTTCTGGAACTTCTTGAGCGTTGATCAAACATATTGATCTTTCCAGTTGACATAGGGAATGAGACAGGCTGGCTTCGATCTCCAATCCTCTTTCACTGTGTCCAAAGCAATGTTAAAAGCAATATTTTGAATCCATCTTAATTGTTCGGTTGCTTCAGTTTATCGTGGGGTTATGCTCAGTTAGCCAAGGCAGGCTTAAGATTAGTTCAAACTGAGGAGCATCTATTAGGTTGAACTGGATCTTCTCTTCATGGCCACTATCTGAAACAAGATGGATTACATCGGTGTGACTAATTATGGGACCTGAGGACAGATTAGTCCCATCCACGGCTCTTACAGGTTCACTTTTGCTTTTCCTTATTGCCTGTATTCCCGCCTTACGAGCAAATCTCAAATCGCAGAAATTCCCTGTGGCACCAGAGTCTATCATTACCGACACCCCAGATAAGGTTAGGTGTCTGAACTTCACTTCCATGGATAGACTTAGATGAGGAGCTGCCGACTGTAGTGTATTGGCCACTCGATGTTCTTCTGGAGTCTCTTCTAGAATTGCACCCACCTGTTCGACTCCTCTAACAGGTAGTGAAACTAGTTTTCCTTCTGCTTTGTAGCTAGCCTTGGGCTTCTTTGGGCAATTCCTGACAAAATGGCCTTCTGCTCCGCAGTACATGCATAAGTTACCCGTCCTTCTCTTTTCCTTCTCTTCCTTGGACAGGGGTCCACGGATTGTTCCGATCTGCATGGGCTCCACCCCTGAGGAACCTTCATTACTCCGATTCACTTCTGACCAAGCCCGATCAAACCTTGGGACCGTCGGTCGAAATTCTCTCCTTCTTTCACCCTTTCTTTCCCCTTGCCGGAAGTCTATCTCCAAAACGAGGTCCACCAATGCAGATATTTCGGAGGGTCTATTCGGAATTCCAGCCAAGGCGTCTTTGAGTTCATCTCTTAAGCCGCGGTAAAACATTGCTGCTCGCTTGCTCTCGGACCAGTTTGTCTCTACCACAAGCTTGTTGAATTGGGCCAGGTAACCAACCAGATCTCGATTTCCTTGTTTCAAATCAAGCAGCTCGTTGTCAACTACTTGAGATATCCTTCTCCGGTCGAAAATTCGTAGAAATTCATCCTTGAATTCCTCATAATTTCTGAGGATTGGATCGTTTCTGGTGATGAGTGGCAAGGACAAGGCTGCCACGTCCCCACTCAGATAAGACAATGCGAATGCGACCTTGGATTGTGCGTCAGGGAAAATTGAAGGGCGGCACATGTAATGCAGGGAACACTGCGTTAGAAATATTTCCGCCTTTTGTGGATCCCCACTGAAATGCTCTGGGGCTGCCAAGGGTATAAATGGGGACAAGGAATGGATCACTTGGGTGCTCATTTTATTTGCACTATCTGACGAAGGGTTCTGTGTTTCCTGTCCTGTACTAAAGGGCTGTCTAAGTCTGTGTGCTAGTTCAGCTGTTTCTTTTCTGGAATTCACAATCTCTAATCTTAGGTTTTGGTTCTCCTCTCTAACTGCACTTAACTCCTTCTGAATTGTGTCTAAGATCACTCCTAAACCCTGCAGGTCTATCCCCTCTGCCATCTCTGTTCAGGTGCAAGGTGCAACTTGGGCACTTCACTCTGTCAGATCTTAAAAAAAGGATACTCGTAGAAACTGCCCGGGAACAGAGATGCTGGCTTCCGAATCCACCCCGGGCAATAACTTAGAGCTCATTTAATATAAGACTCCAACTCATTACCTCAGGGGGAAGGGGAAATTGGATAAAATAATAAACAACAAAGAAGAGATCCTCTTGGATGGCTCCGCTCGTCAGTCCGACCTGCAGACCTTTGCTGGCTTGGAACCTGTGGGAAGATTACAATAACCTTAACTTTATACCTCTCTCTTCCTCTCTACTCTTTCCTATAACTATCCTTAGTTCTCACCTACCATTCCTGTCAAGAGTTCTGCCTTCTCTTCTGTCTGGTTTAGGCTTCAGATATAACTGAACTTCTCTGTCATGCTTCTTTCCTGTAATTTACAATGACACAATTTATTAATCCTTCCTACCTCAGTCCTGCCTCTATATATCTTTTAATCCCACTACTCACTTTCTATCTGCTCTCCTGTTCTGTTAACCTGGATGCCTTTTCCTGTCTTCTTGGAATTCTTCCTGCTAACTGCGAATACATATAATTTTTGTGTTAAACTTCGATGCTCTACCCCTTAGGACTACTCTGTAAGTATCGTTAATTGGTTTCCTAACTTACTTATTATTTAGCTTATTTTCTCTGTACACTATTTCCTGCAATTCTCACTATTTCGTCTTTTCTCCTGTTCTTCTTGTTAGATTCCCAACTGCTCTCTATTCCAGTTTTTCAGCGTATGCAATTATGCTGATATCCTCCACATGTATCAAGGTAAGTTAACGGACTCAAATTCGTTTTTTAACTTAAACTGAATTCATGAATATTCTTGTCACTTATCTCTGTCTTTCGCTTTCTTTCTTCACAGGCGCTCCGACGTGATACAACTGACACGGTAAGTTTGACACTGAACTCCTCCTCACACGACTTGTATGCGACGAAGCTTCTCACCACAGAACTCTGCTCCAACACTGGGACATAACTACTCGCGCGCCTATGTGCTAGCACAACTCGCGGGTACTTAGAAACGAACTTGGGGCTTAAGATTTTCGTTTCTCACGGAACTTGGATTCTTTAACCAAAAACTCCTCAAGGCTCTGAATGCGATTCCACTCTGGGTTACGCCATTGGTGAAATGCGCAGTTCTTTGTTCTCACGCGCATCACCTGAACTCGACTGTTAACGAGACTAAACACTAGAATGCTGACTGCGGCGAGTACCAGCGGCCATCTTGAAGTTCCACTTCCTCATTTTTTCTGACCAGGAACTTGTCATTGGCTTCAGCCTTGCCAGGCGATTCTGTGCGTGAAAGATTGTTGCAGGTTGTAAATTAGAGGTCCTGACACCCCCTCTTTTCAAAGGCCTGTCTACTCTAATCACTCTAAAACCCACATTGGTAACAGTGACAAAATCGGGGTCTGAAGCATCATCTGCCCAAGTTTCAGTTATAAAAAGAATATCCAGACCCAGGTTTTCTATAATGTAGGCTACTTCATATTTATGCTTAACCAAAGATCTAGTATTAACAAGACCGCCATGAAGCGTAGACTTCTCATAAGGGATGTTAAAATCATGAGTCATGAGATTCTGAGGAGATTCAAGGGCAGCAATTCTTTTCTGTTGTGGAAGTGAGAACCTGCATGCCCCACAGATAATGCTATGCTCAGGACCTACCATGTAACATGAGGAAAATGACTAGTTGTATATATTTATAATAGGGAAGATTTGGACGTTCAATTGCCAGCTGTCAAGGCTTCATACCTGACATCCACTGGATTTACATTTACCTTTGTGGCAGGCAGTGTATTTCATGTGTAACATGGTGAGGTGGTTTGCATGTGTGTATCGCAGCCAGTGCATCGCTTCCACCAGCAGCCTCGACACACGTGGCCCCAGCACACTGGCCAGCGAGTGTGCCACCACTCTGCGATTTATACTATGATTACACAGTTGGAAGGACCTGCCAAATGTAAAGTAAACATTGGCAGTGCTTGCTTCTGGACCAGTCCTGTAAACCTTTGGAGTCAGGGGTGACCTGGTCCATGTCCCACACTCAAAGTGCCTCCCAGGTTCATACGCTGTGCGATATGGGGCTCATATGCAGATGATTAATCATATCTGTGTCATTGTTCTTGGGGTTTTTCTAGGAGATGTTGGTGTTGTGATTCCCAGCAGGATATATAGACTACTTTTGCTCTACACTGCTGGGACTGGGCCACAGGGCTCTCCACATCCACGTATCTAGAGATTACTAGAATCTGAGGCACCGCCTAGGCTGCAGTCCCCCTTTCATGGGTAACTGGTTTAGCTGGTGCTCTGCCAGAAATGTCACGCTAAGATTCATCGTCCATGCTTCCTAATCCTGTCAGCTACTCTGTCTTCTTGTGAGTCGATGGGTGTCAGCAGCATATAGTTAAAATGCACAGACCTGGTGAAATGAAGCCTAATCTCTACATCGTGTACTAAAATGAAGTACACTGTGCAGAGAGTCCAGTGAGACTCAGATTGATATAAAGAGGCAAAACAGATAACCCTAATGCTCTATTTTGTGGTAATATGGGCGAGCAGTTAGTCTTTTTTTTCTTATTGGTTTTCTTAGTACAGCCAATAGTGACACTCAAGATTGCAGGAGTACATTGTACATTTCACACACTATCCAGAATGAAGACAGTAGGTAACCATTGTAGTCTGATTAATCATCTACACATCATGACTGAGAAGTAAACATCGACTGAGGCATATCTGTAACACTTGCATACCTGTCAGTTAAGTCGACATGATGTTGTTGTAACTAGCTGGGGTGTGAATAATTGCGTCAGCAGTGTTGTTATCTGCTGATGTCAGTAACGGAATGATCTTGTCTAGAGTTCAATCCGGTGTCACAGTAACTTCACTAGCTGTGGTGCATAGATAAGTTTAATATGTCTCCTAGAAGTTTTTAGGTCTGTTACTTGGGGGGAGTGAGTCGCTGAAAAGTTCAGTCTGTGTACTACAATATGTCATGTCACGTGTCCACTGTGTGATCGTAGGGACTGGACCACGAGACCAGTTGATAGATACCCTACATTTGGCCATCAACAGTCCCATATCTACCAGAAGACGGACTCCCTTTTGGTATTGATTTAGAGTAGCCCAATAAAGCCAACGCTGGATCAGGGTCCAAGGTTAGCTTAGTCATTTGTCCAAGTTCTTTGAAGACTGAAACCCAAAAAGCAGAGATACCAGGGCAGGTCCAGGCTAAATGGAGGAAATTTGCTAAGTGTGCTGCGCAGCGGTCACAGGTTGAGTCTTCCAGTAATCCGTATCTATGCAGTCTCTTTGGGGTGTAATATACCCTATTAAGGTATTTAAAATGTACAAGTCTGTGCCGCCCATTAACTGAGATACGTTAGGTGCTGATGCAGCAATCGGTCCACATAGTGTCAGCAATTTCTATGTTCAAGTCCCATTGCCATGCCAAATGGGCCTTGGTGTAATGGTTCGCTCTATATGACATTGATGAATTATAAATTGTAGATACGATTCGTTTAGGGGATTTCGTCCTTATGGTGTGTGTTAAGGTTAGTAGTTCTGGGGGTTCGAGGTATTCGTCTCCTAGAGTAATCCGCAGCGCCTGCCGTATTCTATGTAATTGAAATGTGGTCATTGTGGTGGGTTCAGGTTCCAGAGGGGTAAAGTCTTCCCATGCTTTGGCCACACCATCTTCAAACAACTCGCCCACTGTCTGTATGACCAGAGTGTTAAGTGCCTGTGTAACCCCCCTTTCCTTACATGGTGGCAGCCACAAGCACCAATCAAGTGGGGTAGACGGTGAATACATGATCGTGCCTGCTAGTTGTTGCAATCGGTGGTGCTGTAGTGTAGTTACTATATTCCCAATAGGCTCTGCGCATTAGAATAATATACCCCATAGATATGACCGAGGACTTAGGTCACTATGTCTCTATCGAATGTACTAAACTTAATTGTGAGTGCCAGCGAGCTCAGAGGTCACTAGAAACTTTCTCAAATACACAAGAAGGGATTAGTTTCTGACAACCGCCTGAACATGACAACTTTGTTTCCACTTTGTTTCCCTAGGACTGGAACAAATATCTTCAGAGTCGTGGAAACAATAGATAACTATTTTACTTAGTCAATCGTGCATGCTTCGTTTCTACAGAGTTGCAGAGAAAATAGAGAGAAGGACGTTTCAATAAAAGGGGTTTATTGAACAGTCTTCTTTCTCATGCAAGAGAGGTGAACTGTTACAATCGTTTGACAGAATGCAAAGTATAATGCGTACAACGTAAACAGTAATATAAAATAATACTTTAATAGCATTGTCTGGTGCTATGACATATAAAAATACATACATAAAGAACACAGGCTAAAATACTCAACTGGTGCTTCTAAAATACGCCTACCCCAATGTACCTAACCTAGGCCTAGTACCAGGGAAGAAGTAAGTGTGGTCTTTAGCACAGGTTAAGTTTTTGCCAAGAATAGGTTTCTCTAGGTTCTAATCAGCTCCATACCTTAGAATGAAGGAGGTTGGTATCTCTGTCTTGGACTCGATTTCCCAACACCCCACAAGGCGAGTCAGAAACACTGGAGATGGATTCTCGGCAGAGGACAGCTTCCGATCAGTGCATCAGCTGGAGAGTCGGCTTCCTTCGGCACTTGCTGTAGCAAGCTGCGTCGGCCAAGTAGGTAGTCCAACTGCACCGAACCACACCGTGCTTTGCCATAGCAAGTGAAAAGATATTTTTTTACCTTGAAGGTGTTTTAGGAATGCCATATTTGACGTAAAGTCGGGCATAGGAATGAACCCTTAAGGAATAGTTGTTCATGCATAATGATGAGTTTCTTGGAGAAATCAACATTCAAGCTAGGGGAAGTCCTTTCTGCTTAAGAGTCTGGTTTTCCAAGAAATCGTTGTGATGTTTGGTGAACGGATGGAAGTAGCCATGCCTGTATTTGGATAGCAGGGGCTATGCCTAAATAAGGGCTTGATTTCTATGCCTATATAAGGACAAAGCGAATTGTACCTATATAAGGGCATGAATCAGGGATTTCAATCGGAATCTAAAACGCCATACAACACTCACTCCACTTTCTTATGTACGACTTTTACTAAAATACTAAGGGCCAGATGTAGGAAGGCTATTACCGGTCGGTAACAGACGAAATTAACGAATTTCGGCAGTTACCGACCGGTAATAGGCTTTTGTGATGTAGGTGGCCAATTTACAGATTCGGTAAATACCCTTAGGGGCATGTATTTTTGACACATGTGCACACAAGCACTATTTAGGGGTGCAACAGGGTGTCAATGTAACACCCTGCCACCCTTGACTCTTTCCCTAGTTTACTGAATCGGTATTTACCAATTCGGTAATTGACATTCATTCTTATGAGCCTCCAGGCCCATAGGAATAAATGTCAATTACCGAATCGGTAAATACCGATTCGGTAAATACGGAATCTTAACGATTCGGTAATTTTTACAGATGTTTTAGCTACATACCATTTACCGATTCGAAAATACTGAATCAGTAAAATTCTGTATTTTCGAATCGGTAAATTTCAATTACCTACATCTAGCCCTAAGTCCTAAACATGTTGAAGCATATCTAAAATACAGCTACACAACAAGCGTTTAAAACCCACCCAAAATATATACAAATGCATTGGTACTGGTTGTACACAAACGAGCATTGGTGCTGTACACATTTAAAACAATGTTTCATTATAAGCATATAGATGACATTTGAAAAAAATGCTGTTTGAATGATCATGAAAATATAAATGTATGAAATGGCTTGTTAATAGAGAAGAAAAAGGTGCCAAAACCATTTCATGTCGGATTACATGAAACTGCTGGTATGTGGAAAAGGGCAAATATTGTCTCTGGAAGTTTTTTCAAAGAATTCTTGTTCTCTATGAATAGTTCTACTGTGGTGTTGGGTTCAATCAGGTCTACATACTCTGCTAAACTCTCGAACACCTTAGTATAGAAGTTGGCACGGACACTGGAAAATGCAAAAGACAAGTTTATTAAGACCCCATGGGGTGGTGGTACATTCCTACAGCACCCTTCGGCAATGCAAGAAGTAGCACACCGAACATCGGTGCACAACCTCTTTTATACAGTTTAATAGCAATAAAAAGATAGGCGTTTACAAGTTTACACATTTTAGGTACATATAAGGTCTTTTTTGGAACACAGCCAGCATGTGGGAGGAGTTCAGTAGTACTGGTCAGTTTGGGATAACATTCCTAAAGAATGACCAATTGATGTATAATGCGCATGTGCGCTTGACCAGTACTAAAAATAGCCTGTTGCTGGGCAAGGTAAACGACCATGGGTATCGAGAAAGAACGAAAGGGCATGCTGATCACGAGGCAGCGTGTTCATACAAATGGAAGCCAAAGGATTCAAAATGGCCCCCGTATATTTTAGTCAAGTTATTGAAAAAGATCGTGTAGCTGAGCTAAACGCTAACTCAGGAGCTGCCAAAATACGGCAGACGGCCCTTTTAGCGTTTAGCAAAAGCTACCTCATAACGGAAGTAATCAGGGTTTTCATCATCAATATTGATGGCCATTATCTTCATCATTTCATCATTAATTCGTTTCTCTTGCTTAATAATAGCTCGTTTGGATGGAACACAAGCCGTGATACATACAGAGCATAAGGTAGGGCCACATTGAATACATAAACAAAGGGAAAACAGTATTCCGATAATAATACATAGAATAGTTAATAACTTCCAACCCCATGTACCAAGTAGAGTCTAGAACCAACTAGAAAAGGTCCATGTTCCATTCTCTGGGTGAATCTCAGCAGCTATTTTATGCAGCTTAGTAATAGCTTCATACACGGAAGGTGAATTATCTGACACGTACACGCAGCAACTACTACCGATAATGCGGCATGCACCTCCACGATCAGCTAATATCATGTCTAGAACCATCCGGTTCTGGAGCGTCAAAATTCTAGTAATCTGCAATTCTTCAGTTATGTTTCCCAAAGCAGAGGCAGTTTCATTAGCAACTGCTTCCACAACACGTGTAAGTCGTCTTATCTTTCTACTGTTCAATGCAGCTCCTACAAATGAAAATAATCCTAAATTGAAATCTACATATTGCTGTAAAGAGGTATCGGTCTGGTCTACTCCATCAATATCTAATGTTCTTTTAGCCCTATTTAGTACAAAATCATGATACAATACATAATCATTATGATACATAGGTGGAGCAATAAACACAGGCGGTAATACAAAAGATATGTAACAAGCTCCTAACCATCCAATTGGAAGACGGTGATATCCCTTATTTCCGCAAATGAAATATGTATTACGTGAGGCTACAAATGCAATTCCGTTTGGTGTATCAAATTTGAGCGTGATATTACATTCACTTCGGCCTACAGGGATTGTACCTTTATTTCTAATGCAAAGATCTGCTTTCGTATCAATAACAGTTATCACATGAGAGTTCGACACATTTATGAGTCTTTGATTTGTAAAAATACGAGGTGTAGATACATTGTCCGGACGGTATTCTTCCCATTCAAATTTAGTTCCTTCAGCTTGTGGATAGCCATCCTAATCATTGAAGCATATTTTATTTAGTCGAAAGAGTAGTCCACCTTTCGTTGGCCATCGTAAAGTGAAAAGAAGAGTGTACCAAGCATTGCAGGAACCATTATGAGAAAACGGGAGAGGAATAAGTGGTGTTCCTCCTCTCTTCTGATGCCCAGGCAACATTCCACATACCCAGCAATTGGTCGTATTAGTCATATTGTGAGTGTGGTGCAAAATCTGAATGAAACTCTTATTCAAATAAGTCTGTCTATGTCTCTCTTCATGATAAGGCAAAGTAAAATGGAAATGCTCAGATGGGCTTGGAGTGGTAGGCAGCAAGTGTTCTCGTACAGGAAACAATTGTTCTATAGTCCAAGCTATTACTGCTATTACCACTATAGTCAAAACAAACAGCACAGCACCAAGAATTCTCCCATTTCGTGTCAGAGGAGGTGCCATAGCTCACAAAACAAAATTCTTCAGAAGCAAAACTTAAAAATAAAAAGGTAGTTCTGGACTGAGGCTGCCGTTGGTTTTTTCTCCAAGATTCAAGACGGGTGTCGCTACACTGGACAGAACTGATCCCCCCCCTTGATATTCCCGGCTTCCGTTTCACAAACCTCAGAACGGTAACTAACCAGTTCAAAAATGCAAGAAAAAATTATTTCCTGGGACGTAGATTGTACTTCACTCCATCAGAAACAGTGTGGTCCGGGAAGGCTCCCTCCGATTCATTAGGCATAACAGCTGGGCCCTTTTCTGCATCCAAGATGTCTCTGTAGTCGGACAGCACCGCAGGGTTCACCAGATCCGGGGAAACACGACAACAATGAGTGGAATGAATCCACCGTTTTTTGTTGGTAACCCTCACTGCCGTTCGGGTCGCAAGCAGCACCTGCTCAGGGCCATGCCATCTCGGTTCCAAACTGCCGGACCTCTCGAACACACGGATCATCACGTGGTCCCCAGGATGAAGATCGTGAGCCTCACCAGTGGAGTTATCAGGGAGCGCTTCTCGAACCTGTTGATGAATAGAAAGTAAATCATTTGTTAATCGTGCCAAATAATCGTTCATCATTATACAAGGCACATCATGTATCCAACGAGGCTTAGGAACTCCCCAGATATTCATCGGCCTTCCAAACACCACTTCATAGGGTGTGAGGCCAGATCGGGAATGTGGCACTGATCGAATAGACAGCAATGCCAAAGGCAGGGCGTCCGGCCATTTCAAAGATGTGGATGCCACGATCTTTGCTAGCTTCAGCTTCAGAGTTGCATTATACCTTTCTACCAAACCTGCTGATTGTGGGTGAAAGACAGCGTGGAATCTTTGCTTGATTCCCAATCCTTTCAGGACGTACTCCACCACTTTCCCAATGAAATGAGGACCATTATCATTCCACATAAACTTACAAACACCATAGCGCGGGAAGTACTCTTTGAGTAACACCTTAGCTGTTGTCAATGCTGTATTATCTTTCGTGGGGTAAGCCTCAATCCATTTGCTGAAGGCACACACCACCACTAAGACATACTTGAGGTTATTACAGCGCTCCAGCTGGATGTAATCCATTTGCAATACTTCGAATGGTGCAGTAGGTGGAACAAACCCTCCTTTGGGAGTATAAGTCCCTTGTCCAGGATTGTGCTGTAAACATATCAGGCAGGTCTGAACCACTCTCTTGGCCGTACTAGCAATCTCAGGATTTTCCCAAACCCGTGTAAGCAATTTAGTAAATGCAAGAGCTCCAACATGTGCCAGCCCATGTGTCATTTGAACCATTGTTTGTAAATAGCCCGTTGGTAATTTCCATCTTTCCATATCTTTACTACGCCAGCAACCCTCATCATCCAACACTCCTTCAGTTGCCCATATCACAAGTTCTGCTTCAGATGCTGATCTCTGTATATCTAATATTTCTCCTCTAGCATCATGCCATCGCTCAGCTTGTGATTTCACTACATACATGGGAGAGTCATTTTGTAGAATAGCAGTCTCTCTCGCAATGCGATCTGCAAAAGCATTTCATTGTCCTATTTTATCTGTCACCTTTTTGTGTGCGCTGCATTTGACTATCGCTACTTTCTTTGGACACAAGAGTGCATTCAGGAGATCGCGTACCAATTCTCCATGCATGATATGCACTCCATGTGAGGTCAAGAACCCTCGTTCTTTCCAGAGTAGACCAAAATCATGCACTACTCCGAAAGCGTAGCGACTATCCGTGTAGATGTTCACACATAGTCCAGCACTTAACTCACATGCTTTCGTTAAGGCTATCAATTCCGCTGCTTGGGCCAATTTCTGGGGTATTCGTGCTGCTTCTACCACTGTTTTAAGTGTCGTGATCGCATAGGCTGCGGAAGTCGTACCATCTGGTAACTTCACACACGATCCATCAACCCACAGTTCCCCATCTACATCTGGAAATGGTGTATCCTGTAAGTCAATACGACCCTTTGTTTGCTCCTCAGTCAGAAAAACACAATCATGTTGTTCTTCCTTCTTGGTCTCAGCAACGGGATATGGTAAAAAAGTAGCAGGATTCAGAGTAGCGCATCGTTTCGGTGTGATATGTGGCGCCAACAACGTTAGCTCATATCCTGTTAAACGAGCACTTGTTAGATGCTGTGTTTTCGTTTGGTTCAACAAAGCATCTACCGCATGGGGAACTAACACCAACAGTTTATGTGACAAAACTATACCCTCACTCTGCCGTATAGCTACTGCTGTTGCTGCAACTGCTCGAAAACATCCAGGCAATCCTCGAGCCACAGGGTCGAGTACCGCCGAGAAGTATGCGCAGGGTCTCTGCTTATCTCCATGTGTCTGCACTAACACTGACAATGCGCACCCATCCTTCTCGTGTACGTACAATGTAAAGATCTTCCTATAATCAGGTATACCTAACACTGGTGCAGAACAAAGAGCTTATCTCAATTGTTCAAAAGCATTCTGACATTCATCTGTCCATTCAATAGGAATCGGTGTAGTTTTGGATAACAATGCTAACAAAGGCTTGACAATGTGTGAAAATCCTAGTATCCCTTGTCTACAAAAGGACGTCAGACCTATAAAAGCACGAACATCTTTCTGAGTGCGGGGGACTGGTGTATCTAATACTGCTTGAATTCGATCTGGTGTCAATGCACGGCCCTCCTTAGACAAAAGATGACCGAGGTAGGTCACCTTGGGTCTACAGTATTGTAACTTTTTCTTCGAAACCTTATGATTGTTTTTAGCAAGGAAGGAAAGCAAAGAAAAAGTACTCTCCTCACATTGTTCCTGTGTGTCTGCTGCAAGTAAAATGTCATCCACGTACTGAATAAGAGCCACCCCAGCCTGTAATTCAAAAGAATCAAGCTGTCTTTTTAAAGCCTGACTATAAATGCTAGGACTTTCTGTATACCCTTGAGGAACTCGACAGAATCTATACGATTTGTTATTTAATGTAAAACCAAAAAGATATCGACTGTCAGGATGTACAGGAATCGAGAAAAATGCTTTTTTTAAGTCGATGACTGTAAAAGTAGTTGCCGTCGGTGGAACCAACGTAAGCAACGTGGTGATGTCAGACACCACCGGGTACTGAGGCACTACTATCTTGTTAATTTCCCTCAAATCAATAATAAAACGGTAAACCTTAGTATCTGTATCTCTCTTAAGGATCGGAAGAATTGGGCTGTTACAAACATTATAGGGAACTTCCTCAACCACCCCTGCCGTAATCAAATCATTTACAATGTGTATCAATGCAATTTCGCCTTCCCTAGATATTTTGTATTGTGGGACACGTGGCAGAGATACTCCCTCCTTTACAGTAATACGCACTGGAGGAATAATCATCTGCCCTACATCAGTATCAGAAGTGGCCCACAACGTTTTTGGTAGGGAGGCTAATACTTCAAATTCTTGGAGAAGACACACTCGCTCAATTTCTGGATAATTTTAATTTAACACAACCCGTACTCCTTCCGGAGCACAACGAATAGTAGCTCGAAAATGTTTTAACATATCGAGCCCCATAATGTTATCTGGTGTGTTCGGGGACAGCAAAAATGGACATGGGGCAGCAAATTTATCAACATAAAATGTAAAAGGTTGAGACAGTGGGCTAAGAGTAGGTGTTCCATCGAACCCTATAGCTGTAATTACCTCGCCAGACAGGGGAGCCCTTGGAACCAAGTGTTTGGACAAAGCGCTACGAGTAGCTCCTGTATCAACCAGAAACTGATCAGTAGAACCCAAGACATGTGCTTCTATATATGGACCCCTTTGATCAACTGGTACCTCAACCGATTCCACACCCCATCCTACGCAATCCTATGCATGACGCTCGTCGTGTGACTCAGGCGAGTCACCCTCATTTATCTGGTACTGATTTCGTCGATCAAACGTATTATAGTCTGTCTGTCCACGACCCCTCGCTTCATTCCTTCCACGATCATTTGCTCCACCCCTCGATCCTCCATAATTATTCCTAGACCTTCCACTTCCTCGACCACGCTGATTACGCTGTTCTCTCAGCACCGGACAATCTGAAACCCAGTGTCCAAACTGTTTGCAGTATGCACACTGATCCTCAGAGATGTCGGAACGGGGAGGAGGCGCATTATTATACGATCCTCGTCTACCCCTATCATTCCCCCTCGTAGAGTGGACCTGAGCCAACATTACCTTCGTCTTCAAATCCTTCACTTTCTTATCACTACTTTCCTTGGCCTCCAATTTTTGTCGTTCATAGTATTGAGCCATAGTCAATAAAGAAGCATGGGTTGCCGTGGTCCATGAACTTTCACTTGCCTTTAATCGTTTTGCAATCTCCGGTAGGAGATTAGCCACATACTTATCAACAAATAAATGCCTGCCTGTATCTTCCGTTAATGATTGGCCACTGTAATCATGGAACGCTTCCTCAAAACGAGAAAAGAAATCAGAGACCGATTCATCTATCTTCTGTTTACAAGAGGCCAACATGGTCCAATCAATTTTCTTAGCGGGAACGAGCGTTTTTAATTTGTTTAATATAGCCCCTGGGAGTTCCAATATTAATTGACAAGGCTTACATGCTGGTTCCCTGTCTAAATCAGCTTGAGCTATGTCCTTCCAACTTGCCCCAAGAACCGTTTGGTCATCAAACTTACAAATCGCTCTCCACATATCAGGGGGCAATATCAGCCCAAAAAACAGATCAATATCAACTAGTGTCATAATACACGAAGAAATTGCACTTTCAACACTTTCATAGAAAGCCGCTGGATTTTTACGGGGATCAGGCAAAGCATTCTTAAGCGCCATAACATCTGCTCTATTCCAAGGCGTATAAACCCAATTATATATAAAATAACCCTTCGCGTCTTTGGACGTTTTATCGTCATCTGTGCCATCCCCTTTATGAGGGACATACAAGGCGCAGCTTCTCGCATAGGTCTAACATTAATCGCAGCGTTCTTATCTGTTCCAAAGATAGAGCATTCTTTGGATATCCCCGTCGATCCAGACGCAGGTGAACCCGATGTCTTTTCCGACTCCCGTAGCCGCGACGCCTCATTCCGTAGCTGAACCAAGTGCTTGAAAAACTCATCCGCATCTGAAAGAACAAAGAGACCTTTACGAAAGTTATCACGACCCTTTGATATATCCTTAGGTTCTAGCTCAGAAGAATACTTTCTAAATCGGTCAACAACCTCATCTCCAAAATGATCTTAGAAATACAATCGCTCCTTATCAGACCATTGTTCCATATGCTTACTAATCTCAGAAACAGTTACAGTATTAACATTTAGTTTTCGTGCAAGCGAACGCAATTCCGCAGTTCGATCCGAAGATAACCTAGTACGCTGTGTATTCTGATCTTCCTCATCCGATTCCTCGTTCGGAGCCGTAGGTGCAACATACGGAGACGGGCAACGATCTAATAACGAAAAATCATCTATTTCATTAGTAAGGACCGGATAAAGAGGACGTCGGATAGGGAATTGCCCATTAATCTGCAAATTACGTTCTCGAGTCTCCCTCTCTTTCTGTTCCTGTAACTCCTTCTCCTGTAGCTGTAAAGCTTTGTCACGCACAGCCTTTCGCTGCACCATCTCCGCCAAGGCTTCCTCACGCTTCATTCGTTCGCGCACCTCTTTCTCCCACATACGCACACAATCAAACATATCCTGCCTAGACCTACGCTGAAACAAACACTGCTCTACATATTGCACCTTTCGTAAATCAAATGACCCATGTAGTGGCCATTGCAATTCACGATCGGCTTTGGTATACTTATGCCACAATGAACTATACATTATTGGCGGAATACCAAATTTAACATACATCTCTCGATTTGGGGTCCCCTCTGGGGGAGCCGGCTGTGATTTATTTAATCGATAACTGGTACCATTTCCAAGGCAGCACATTCCTCGGAGTGTGCTGAGAACAGGCATGTTAAAATATCACGAAAACGTGATACTACCTAAAATGGCACTTAATGTGCTTCATACACGGTGTGCCGCTCAAACAAAAAGCAAAATCAGAGAAATATCCCTACATGCCTGCCTATGTGAGGTGCACTCCACATATTAGTCAAATTCATAGGTCCAAACGTTAGCTAACTCAAACAAATTCAAATTCAAATTCAAAAAGCCACAGTAAGCGTCAGTAGACTACCTTACCAATCATAAGCTTACCAAGTATCTTCAAACGTCCAAAGTCCAACTGCCAAGTTCTTTAATCGAATCAGCCAAACGGCACTACACGACAATCCAAGATCAGAATCTCAGTCGAGGACCGGCACCACCTGGAACGTCAGATCAGAAGGAAGGAAGAAACACCGTGGGTGCCAAGACTCGGGTCACTCAAAGGCAGCGATCGCTTCCATGGCGAGTTTCCAATCCTTCGTCACGACCTCTCCTTCGGGCATCCGAGTCGCCGATGAGTCCCTTCGTGGTCGCCAATTGTGGTGTTGGGTTCAATCAGGTCTACATACTCTGCTAAACTCTCGAACACCTTAGTATAGAAGTTGGCACGGACACTGGAAAATGCAAAAGACAAGTTTATTAAGACCCCATGGGGTGGTGGTACATTCCTACAGCACCCTTCGGCAATGCAAGAAGTAGCACACCGAACATCGGTGCACGACCTCTTTTATACAGTTTAATAGCAATAAAAAGATAGGCGTTTACAAGTTTACACATTTTAGGTACATATAAGGTCTTTTTTGGAACACAGCCAGCATGTGGGAGGAGTTCAGTAGTACTGGTCAGTTTGGGATAACATTCCTAAAGAATGACCAATTGATGTATAATGCGCATGTGCGCTTGACCAGTACTAAAAATAGCCTGTTGCTGGGCAAGGTAAACGACCATGGGTATCGAGAAAGGAATAAAGGGCATGCTGACCACGAGGCAGCGTGTTCATACAAATGGAAGCCAAAGGATTCAAAATGGCCCCGTATATTTTAGTCAAGTTATTGAAAAAGATCGTGTAGCTGAGCTAAACGCTAACTCAGGAGCTGCCAAAATACGACACTACTTTAGGCAGATTACTTTGTGTTTTGAAAAATGAAGGTCGAATTCACAGTCTCTCAGAACACTGTATGCCAACTCAAAAGACAGTGTTTGCATTTAGAGAACACATCAAATCTTCTAAGTCTGTTAAAAATTCATCTACCATTGTAGGTGAAAGTTGGATTACCTTGTTTAGAAGATTAACCACACATAGATGTGAGCATCGCCGTCAGCATTGGTCGCAATGTTCATAATGGATGGTACCTGCGCACCTGTTTCCTCTCGTACCTCACCGTCAGCATTTTGCATCTGTGAGATCACAATGAATGCCGTCATCAGAATTGGTAGCCGCTGGGGACAACACAGTCCATGGGCCATTAATGATTCAAGCAAAGTATCAACATCCGTTGGCATGACTGATGTTAGTGTGAGACATGAGTCGAACACACATTCTTCTCCGCATAGCCGGCAGCGTAGAACAGGCAAGATGCAATCTTGCCAAATTGGTCTGAATGACAGAATCCATGTGGTATTTAATTCTCTTAGACAAGGTAGTCCCAAAATTTGGACAATGCGCTCATGACACTTCATCGCCTGTAGAGTTGTCTCCATGGAGAACTGGGTGTCGCTGGTGAATTGGCTTGCCATATCGCAGCAGTAGGAGCAAAAATAGTTTCCCTGAAGCGAGTCCCAAAATGAGGGGCAGTCCGCCGAACACAGAGTGCACAAAGTTTGGAAATATTCCTAGGACTGCTTCAAAAGGTGCTAACAGTCCTGAAAATACGGTCTTAAATACATGTACAATGCCACTGGTATCAGACATGTTTAAGATACGACTTCACATTTCTGAGAAATGTATAGGGCAGTTTGTAGTTAAGAGGGCATGTATCTCGGCAGAAGTCCTTGCGACTTGTATGTCATAAGTTTCTTTGGCCAAGGTCAGTGGCACAGTTTTTTGCAAAAGAATGGCTTTCAATCTGCTTAAAGGATCAATTCGTATAGAAGAGATGTTCAGTGAAGGCCATAACAGCGACTCCCCATCTTTCTTAGTTTTTGGAAACAATACTTGCATACAACAAGTGACCCTGGCTGACCCAGTTACGAGATGGGCTATTCCTGGCAACATGCCACAGCAGCTGTGATCATTCAACAATAAAGTAACTCACATTCGAGAGTTGCCCAAAAATTGGATCAATCACCGCGGCTGGTGAACCTTGCAGGTGGCAGAATACATTTTTGGGTTGCTACCCTGATGAAGTCAATGATACATGTGAATTTTGCATGACGAAAGACGTGTTGGCTGCATAAGAAGTTCGTTGTGATGACAACAAATAAATTCCTTCTGGACGTACTTACCTTGCTGGATATTTGAGTTTGGTTTTCTACAAACGGAACTTCATTATTTGGACTTTGCATAGAAAACATTTGGGCTGCTTTACACTATCACAGATATTATATTGTGTCATATGAATTTATGTATTTTATTATTGATTCTTGAAGTGCTCAGGGGGAATCTATTTGCTATTACTGATGTACCCTAATTTTTTTGGGGACCTGTGGGATAGATTGGTAACCTATCCTTCTCTCTTAGGAGCACTCACTTATTACATTTCACCAACATTTGCCTTTACATCAAGTTGTGCGCCCAAGTGCATACCTGGTTACCATTATTAATAGTTGATACTTTTCATGCCTGTTTTGTTTATATTTTTAAAGTAACATGATTCTGGATTGGATACATCGAACCCTGAAAAATACGGAAATTTTCTAGCAAATGTTTTTGAGGTACCCTTTGGTGGCGTAGGACAATTTTCCCATTGGTTATACATTAATACATTTCTAGGATTTGCAGATTTGTGCAAGAAATGATGACCATCATGGTTATAACAATACATTTGTTCATAGTCTGATAAACCTTCTGAATATTCATGATTTGTAAATACTGCAGACATTTCTTAATCTGACATCATATTATTAACAGTCTCGAAGTCCCAATCATCAGAAAAGGTACTTGATGAAACAAAATCACTTAATGAAATCTTGAATAAGTGTGGAATCTTCAATAGCTCAGACGGGCCAAAAATGTAATAATCAGTTCTGTCCCAGGCTATACCCCCAGGTATAGGAACGGCTGTGATGTTCACTGATGACAAGTCTCTTTGTTCACGATGAGATGATTTGTGGGGATTGAGGAGTACGTTGATGCTCTTACTTGCTGTATCCATTTTGACATATCTTCCATTTATCAGCATTCCCAAAGTTATTACTAGAGTCAACCAAAGTAGAAGAAAAAGCAAACCCAATGCAATCCAAAGTTCAATCCATGGTGAAACCAGATAAGTATTTTCCAGGTGATGAAAAAGGTCTGTTGCTTGTTCTTTCAAAGTTCTTTTTTCTGGCATTGTTTCAGGTTCGCTGGGATCCTTGGAAAATGTATCAAAGTTAATGAAATAGCCAGAGGCCATTCTACCAATTGTAGGGTATTTGCATAGGGATTCATTGAAATCGCTGGAACCTCAGGATCACTTGCTACATTTGTGTAGTCAGATGCTACCTCTTTGTAGACAGGCGTTTCTTGACAAACTGTTATTTGGGTCTCAAGAGGTACAAGTTCCATAGCTTTGTTGCTTAGTCCTTCATTTCGGACTGCAGGTTCTTAAAAGGTGATGAGTCTCTCAGTTTGAACCTCTTGGATAGTAGTCAGAGCTGGGAGTCTGCTACATTAGCAGAGTCCACTTGGCCTACTGCTTATTATCGGCCACATGATGTAGTGTGACCAGGTCGATTGACACAAACCTGTTCTCCTTTTTACCAGCAAGGGGTGGCAGTAATACTGTTCTTGATCCGTGGATTGCTAGGACAGGTACAGGTTGTCTGTAAGAAAGCCCAAATTCCTTCTTGTCCGCCAGCTTTTTTCTTGCTAGATCCCCAAGCTTAGGAATCCAGACAAGCTTTGCTGTGACGGATGTTACTTTATTTCATTCTTATTTCATTTAAGTCCTGTAAAACAGATAAACGTTCATTGATATTGAAAGCTTTTTGGTCTACCACTGAAGTCTAACAATCGAGGTCCGCTACTAACATTTTGGTCCCAAAAAAGAATTCATATGGAGTGATACCCCCTAAAGAACTTCTTGGCAGATTGTTAAGACTACGTTGGACACTTATTAGATGTTTGACCCACCAGTCACCCAAGCCTAATACCCTAGCTGCTATAGATTGCTTTATGTACCATTTCTTTCTCTCCACTACTGAATTTCCCTCAGGATGGAATAGACTAGAGTACTGCAATGCAACACCCAATTTGGCCATGGCCTCCTCGTAAGCTCGAGAGCTAATCACAGGACCCTGGTCAGAATGTAGCGTGCCGACTGCATATGTGCAAATAAAGACTTGCAAATCTTTTATAACAGTTTGAGCGTCAGCCGAGCGCTGAGGCCACATCCAAATGAATCTTGTCTTAACATTTGTGGGACCGCATTTGTCCACAGGAACTGCGTGTAGAACATCTAATGCTGCCTAACAATGGTGTCTGTACTGGGCTGGCTATGCTATAGTCAGGTATCTGACGGCGTTCTGTCCTGCGATCTCTAATGCAGTCTATGCAGTCAACAACAAACATATGAATGTCAGCATTCATTCCTGACCACCAGTATGTCTCTTTAACATTTAATATAGATTTAGAGATCCCTTGATGTATCAAACCCTCTCCCAAGTGTGCTTTGTATATCAAAGCTACTCTAAGTTTCCTGTTTGGAATCACTCTGCTTTCCCATTCCATGGATTCGAGCAAAAGGAACAATGTTTGCATCAATTATATATGAGTATTCGAGTGGGAACTTATTAGGTAACGCTGCACCACTGCCTTTGCTTGTGGCATTGACAGCTAGCGTTATTTTGCCGTCTATTTTAATTTTTGAACAAGTGATTGCAGCTACGGATGCCGTTTGCACAGCTGCCTTCGTAGATTCATCAGCCAATGAATTCCCTTCAACGTGAACGCCATCACGTTGATGACTCAGCATATGTATCACGTGAGTATTTTGTAGTCCTTGTCGTAACTGAACTACTTGTTCCCAGAGCATTTCATGCTTGATTGTGGCACCTTTTACATCTTCGAAACCGTTTTGAAGCCAATTTTACAAATATTCATTGTAAGATTGAGCACAATAATACAAATCGCACACTATGAGTGTGGGGAGTTCGTGATCCGTTTTTTCAAATGCCATTTTGAATGCTTGTAGTTCAGCTCGCTGAGCTGTACAATCTCCTAGAGATTGAGTTTTAGTGACCATTGGTCGGAATTTGCCACCGCGCCAACAACCTTTAACGATCGAGCACGCTGCACAATAGGCTTGTTTACCCCCCGTAGCGGGTTGAACTGATCCGTCAGTATAAATTATAGTCAGTATAAATTATACATTCATACTGCTCTAGAGGCAGAATTTCAGTAGGCACAGGACATTCTTGCTCATATTGTAGAAATGCTTGTGTTTTCAAATAAGGATCAAAAACGTATTCAACGTCTATTGCAGCAAGAGAATTAACCCATTGTATCCATCTTGGATGTAAAGCTTTAGCATTAGGAATGCTCGGTTTTGTCACTGCTTCTAAGGCAGGTACAGGTGTAATGACTATAGGCGCTTACCCTGAGCCAGTGCTTTCTCGTTTGCTACAGCAGTTTGAACCGCTGTCAGAATTTTTTCTGTTGAAGTGAATTTCATTTCTGCTTGTGTGTACAAATGTGATTTGTAAGCTATTGGTACTTTTTCACCTTCGTTAAAAGTTAAGTATGTGAATCCGTATTGTCCTGGAATGATTCATATCACTAAGTTGCGTACGTTTACGCGTATTTGCAAATGGTTTGTTACTAACATGTCTGTTTGCAATGAACGCAAAATTTCTGTGTGTTTTTGTGTCCAATTTACTCTTTTAAAATCAGGTTTGATTAATTTGTAGAGAGGTATCACCCTTTCTGCGTAATTTAGAATGTATGTTCTTTTGAAATTCAGGAAACCTAAAATCAACTGTATGTTTTTCAGCGTTTTTGGAGGTTGGAGCAGTGCACACTTTTCTAAAAAGCTGGCTGCCAGGCTTTTGCCTTCACTTGATAACTCATATCCTAGGAAAAGGACGTTGAGGTGGGCAATTCTTGATTTCTTAAAATTGAATTCGTACCCTTCAGACGCGAAGCTCAGTATAATGGTGTTCACCCTGTTCAAGTGCCTTTCCAAGTCACTGTCTGTTAGATAGATGTCATCCACATATGACAATGCTTCATCATCATACATTTGTAGTAACTCTGTTACCCTTGCTGAAAAGAACCCAGGACTATTCTTGAATCATTGTGGGACACAACAGAAGTGACGCTGTGTCCCCATAATTGAGAAAGCGGTCAAATACCTACTTTCTGGTGCAATGTTTTGACAAAAGAAACCGTTAGAAATATCTAATGTTGTTTTATATTATTTACACACAATGTTATTGTTTTGCAACAAGAGTTTAAGGGTCTGTAATCCAAAACTAGATGATACATATTGTCTGGTTTGGAGACAGGAAACAAATGATTGTTCATTGACGAGCTGCATGTTTCAAACACCTCTGTGGTATAGAAGATCTCCCTGACCTGTTTTTTAGCTTCTTGATTAACTGGATCCTGACTTTGTGCAGTTGGCTGATTTTTTAACTGGATTTTATGGTGAGGAGAATCCTCATTCCATCCTACATGATTTTTGTATAATGCCGGAGCCTGGGCAACTGCTCATTTCCTGGCATAAGTATATTTTAAATGAATTGGAATGTGGTTGGAGAAGGCTGGCATAATGATGTCTTCCTGATGTGGGCACTCCCTGGCAAATTCTGGTGGCCAGCCTTGTTCAGCTAGAAGAATGTCATAACCCTTAGAAAGTCGCTCCCAAAAGAGTGCTCTCACTTTTATTGGTATATCTCCCTCTATCCGGATTGTTACTTCATATAACTTATGTGGAGAACTAACACTGGTATCTGCAGTTTCAACTTGTATGAATACATTCAAGTTCACTGTCTCCAGATGATCCTTTAAGTTCTTGCGAGCTATGGTGACTTCTACTGCTCTGTCCAACATTGTCTAAGCCCATTCTCCATTCTTGAGTTGGGTCCTCAAGATCCTCTACATGTCTGATTTTTAGACCTGCCAGCTTCTTTTTGGTGAATTGAGGTTTCTTGTTTTTCTGAACGTGTTGATCGTCTTTGGACTTTACACGTTCTTCCTTGTGTTCTGACCCTCCTCTTCTTTCAGGTTGCTGTGACGAAGTCTGAAAGGTACGAGAGGAACATATATCAGTATCTTGATATCTATTGAGTTTTCTCAAATTATCCCTATTCCTGAGGTAATACCTCCTTTCAGAGGGCTCCTTTGAGGAGACCTACCTCTGGAATGAGAACGCTTCTCTTTAGAAGTTTGTTTGCTATTTATCACTTCTTTTTAGAAGGAGTAGGAGTGTTTTTAGTAAAGACCTTTTCAGGATGTTCAGACAGTTGGGGTCTCACTGGTTTCCCACCCGGACTATCCCTGCCTAATTCTTAATAGGATTTTTTTATTATTCTGGCTAGGTCTTGTGGTTGCTCAGTTACATCAAATTCCCTTAAATTCTGGCGAATCACCACTGATGCTGCTTCACCTTTAATATTAGCTAATATTATTGTTGAGACCTGTTTAAAATCCTTCAGTAATTTCATACCCAGATTTAAAGCAGGCTCTGCCCCGTATTCATTTTGAATCTGTTTCAGGACGTCAGGTATTACCGCCATGGACGGAACACCATATGTTTTAGTATAGATTGCAGCGAATACTGTACCCCAAGTGTTGCAGTCCTCCAGATGTGGTGCGATCCCCAATGGTAAACAGATTGTTAAAATTCTGTGTTTCTCATGAGTAGTAGTATTAGGAAATACTGCTTCGATTTGAGTAATTTCTTGAGCTATCCGAAATGGAGTTTGTTCCCGCTTTTCAGGTAATTTACCAATGACTGAGTGTAAAGTCTGTGGTGTTATGTTTAGTGTGTTCCACTAGTGAGGGGTAAGTGGTGGAATCATTATTGCAGGTTGTACTGTAAGAGTCCGCATGACATATTGAACCAATTGTCTATAAATGTTGATTAACTCTTTTAGTTGAGTTCGTAATTCTACTTCTGACATTTCATTAATGTGAGGATGTGGTGTATAGCTGGCTAAGACCGGCCATGTTGCTCCTGGTCTACCTAGTGGACCGAGCCTGGTAATGTGATTTAAATGTTTTAGGGCGCCTTTAAACCAGAGCGCATGCTCCTGGTAAGTTAGTGGATTTCAATATCCCTGAAAGGAATGTATTCTTCCGGTGGATCATCTTCTTTGTAGAAGTGAAACACATGTGTTATTGGATTTGCTTCAGGGAAGACTATCCATGAATAGAATACCTCTGTCTGGTGATATTCATGTGCCACTATTACAAAAACTATCCTACCACCTCTCGATTGTTAGGCCATTTTTTATAAGTTTTATAGTGATGGCTTTCCTTAAATTCATAGGAATGCATATAGCATCCTCGTCATTCTCTTGGAGACCTGTATAGTTTAAAGCTTGTACGGCGTTGTCGCCTGTAGCTCCACTGGCCCCGGGATTATCTTCGTCTGCCATTTTGTTGACTGAAAGTTTGCAGAGCAAGCTTCAAGGTAACAAAGATAAGGTACACAATATTTTGGAAAACTGTATCCTTCAACGTTGAATAAACCAAAAAGCTAATACATAGGATTTCTCGTCCTACTCATATATGGCGGATTTTATCCCTTTACCCACTCCAGACGTCTATTGGAGTATTACAGAGAAAGGGTCTCTGAGAAAAGCACAATTGAGTTACTTTAGTATCTACCGTTAAATTAGTGCCTTACCAAACGTTGGGCGCCATGTAGTGTAGTTCCTATATTCCCAATAGGCTCTGCCCATTGGAATAATATACCCTATAGATATGACATAGGACTTAGGTCAGTATGTCTCTATCGAAAATACTAAACTTAATTGTGAGTGCCAGCTAGCTCAGAGGTCACTAGAAACTTTCTCAAATACACAAGAAGGGATTAGTTTCTGACAACCACATAAACATGAAGTTTTGTTTCCCTAGGACTGGAACAAATATCTTCAGAGTCGTGGAAACAATAGATAACTATTTTACTCGGTCAATCATGCATGCTTCGTTTCTAGAGAGTTGCAGAGAAAATATAGAGACGGGCGTTTCAATAAAAGGTGTTTATTGAACAGTCTTCTTTCTCATGCAAGAGAGGTGAACTCCTACAATCGTTAGACAGAATGCAAAATATAATGCGTACAGCGTAAACAGTAATATAAAATAATACTGTAATAGCATTGTCTGGTGCTATGACATATAAAAATACATACATAAATAACACAGGCTAAAATACTCAACTGGTGCTTTTAAAATACGCCTACCCCAATGTACCAAACCTAGGTCTAGTACCAGGGAAGAAGTAAGTGTGATCTTTAGCATAGGTTTAGTTTTTGCCAAGAATTTGCCAAAGGTTTCTCTAGGTTCTAATCAGCTCCATACCTTAGAATGAAGGAGGTTGGTATCTCTGTCTCGTACTCGATTGCCCAACACCCGACAAGGGGAGCCAGAAACACTGGAGCTGGATTCTCAGAAGAAGAGGACAGCTTCCGTTCAGTGCGTCAGCTGAAGAGTCGGCTTCCTTCGGCACTTGCTGTAGCGAGCTGCGTCGGGCAAGTAGGTAGTCGAACTGCACCGATCCACACTGTGCTTTGCCATAGCAAGTGAAGGTATATTTAGGTGTTTTAGGAATGCCACCTTTGACGTAAAGTCGAGCATTTGAACATCATGAATGAACCCCTAGGGAATAGTTGTTAATGCATAATGATGAGTATCTTGGAGAAATCAATATCCAGGCTAGAGGAAGTCCCTTCTGCTTAAGAGTCCGGTTTTCCAAGAAATTGTTGTGATGTTTGGTGAACGGATGGAAGTAGCCATGCCTGTATTTGGGTAGCATGGGCTATGCCTAAATAAGGGCTTGATTTCTATGCCTATACAAGGGCAACGTGAATTGTACCTATATAGGAGCATGAATCGGGAATTTTAATCGGAATCTAAAACGCCATACAACAGTTCCAGGCATGCGTTGTTGCGTTAATCGAGTCTAGTATGCCCGTCCTCCGGTCAACGTCTTTAATCAGCAAGGCAGGGAGTGGGAGTGGTGACACAACTTTAGTTTCTATTCGAAGGTGTGGAATGTCTGGAGAGGCATGCATCCAATGGTATGCATGCGCACTCTGTGCAGCCCTGTAATATAAATTGGAATCTGGTGCTTCCAGTCCTCCCATATGATAAGGTAAGACTAGTATCTGCCACTTAACGTGCGTTTGTTTACCTGTCCAAGATAACTTGATCATCAGTGTGGTGAGACGGCTGAAAAAGGCACGCAGGAGTATCATAGGGATATTGGAAAATAAAAACAACAGACGCGGCAACACCACCATTTTCATGATGGAAATTCTACCTAGTAGGAACAGCGGGAGTCAACCTCATCTTCAAGTTTGCTGAAAGTCACTCTGTAGTTTTCCCTGAACAGTATTTCAGAGTCTCTGTGGATTTTTATACCCAAATATCTCACCCCCTCTGTGGTCCAATGTAAAGGATAATCCAGGTCAATTTGGGGTGTGCTCGGTGTAAGTGGAAAGATAATGGAATTTGGCCAGTTGACATGGAGACCTGACAGGGCGCCAAAGTGCACTACCTCTAGTAAGGCTGTAGAAAGGTTGGTTTCAAGGTTTCTAACTTATAAAAGTGTGTCATTAGTGTATGTGGAAACTATGATTTTGTAGTGTGGATAGCATATACCTCGATGCTGGTGATATTCCTTAAGCGCACAGGCAGGAGGCTCTGCCACTAACGCGTATAGCAGTGGAGTTCAGGGGGAAGTCTTGTTGCATACCCCTTGTAATGCATATGGGTTAATCACTATAGCCTATTTTTATTCTGTCCCACACCCATCCTAGTCAGTACTTGTGTCATGAAATGCCACTCTACAGAATCGAAGGCTTTCGCTATGTCTTGGAAGACAGCCACTGCTGTTGTTTCTGGTTTGGTGTGCTGTAGAGTCCTAAAAAATGTAAGTAAATTATATGTCAAATTTTTGCCTGGGACAAAACCCGCTTGTTCCGGTGTAACTAGTAGTGGGACCAAAGGGACCAATCAATTTGCGAGGAATTTTGCGAATACTTTCGTGTCCATGTTTAGCAATGACAGCAGGAGATAAGAGGGGCAGTCCTCTGTGGGCTTACCTCGTTTAGGCAGGGCAACTATCACTGCTTCCGTCATGGAGGGTGGCATAATTCCCGTAACACACGTCATTAAATAGAGTAGCCAGCTGTGAAAGTAGTTGATCTATGAAGGCCCTATAGAACGAAACTGTCATTCTGTTCGAGCCTGAAGCACCCCTGCTCTCATACTTGACAAAGCTAGTAGGATTTTGTCATGTTCAATGGGTCTCATGAGGAACTCCCTGTGTGTGTTAGTGAGCCATGGAAGTTTTATGTGTGCTAAATCTATAATCTTGTCTACTGAGGCGGTACTTCGAGTTGCATATAGTTCGGTATAGTATTCGCAGTATCTGTCTGCCACCTCGTTAACCCCAATTAAAATCTCGCCTTCTGCTGACTTGATTTCGGCCACCTGTATTTTTTCCCGACGTTTCTTAATCAATTGGGCTAAGACTGACTCCGGTTTTTCGATCTCACCATATGCCCTAGCTGTGGCATATTTACCCAGGTGTTTAATTTAGTCATCTGATGTCATATGGTATGCCTCTAGCAAGTCCAAGAGTTTCCTCCTGATGGTGTCATCCTTATCCATCAATTGGCACTGTACTAAAATCCCAATTTTCCTCTCTAAGTCAGTTAGGCATTTTCGTATAGAGCGAAGGACCTCAGAAGTGTTTTGATATTGTTACCCCTTATATAAACTTTGAAGGCGTCCCAGACAACTTGGTCCACAGAACCTACATTCTTATCAAAAAACATATCTATTGCCTCAGTCAGTTCTTCTTTGAACACCGCGTCTAATAGTGAGTAGGGTGGAAACCGCCATGTGACTGGGGAAATATGCCTGTGAGGAGTGTCCAGCATTAGTAGAATCGGCGAGTGGTCTGAGTGTGTACGGGGTAGCACCTGGCATGAGCTGACCCTGTCGCTCAGTGTCCTGGCAGCACACCAGTGATCAATACGGGTATGTAGGGTATGGTATGCTAAGTAGTGTGTGAAGCCTCCTTGGTGCGGATATTTCATGCTCCAAACATCATTGAGATCAAATTTGACCATCACACACTCTACCACCCTAGCTGCTGCTGTAGTATGCCTCTCTGTACCACCTGATCTATCTAGTCTTGGGTTCCGAACTAAATTATAATCACCCCCCCAAAGATTCTCCCCCTCGTTGAAGCTGCCTAATCTGTCAGACAGTGTAGAAACGAATTCTGGGTTGTCGAAGTTACGTCTCTATGTATTTACAATGAGTATATCCATGCCCTTCCCACAGCTCCTTGAGACCGTGTGTCTGCCTGCTTTGTCAGTGATCACTGGATTGAGGGTGAGGGATGACTTAGGGTTAACCCAAGTAAGTACACCTAGTGCATGGGTGGTAAAGCCTGCGTCATGAATGTTGTCATGCAATCCTCTGCAGCGTAACATAGGGAACTTGGGAGGGAGGTGTGTTTCTTGCAGTAGGGCTAAATCTATTGCGTGTCTCGTCAGATATGAAATGACTTTACAAACTTTTCTGTGATTATTCAGTCCTCTAACATTCCATGTATGTGTTCTAAGAGTTTCCACCTTCGTCTCCCGATTGCTTTTAGTCATGTGCGTCATGGAATCAGTCAATGTAGCCATGGTGCGATTATGTTTGATACAGATTTGCAGTATAGCAGGTGTGAATGTCTGTTTTCTGGTACATTACGTCGACTGAGTCTCATTAACCCTCCACCCCAACCCACATCAGGACACCCCCAACTTTGACCTGACGAAAAATACCCCAATAGCCACCCAGTACAATTTTTATGTAATACTGTCCAGAACAGCCATAACCCATCCCACCCTCACAAACAAAAACAATTCCAATACCCCAAGGGTGTGTTTCACTCGTAGGCGGAGGTTTGCAACAGAAATCTTCCAAACAGCGATGTTTAGTTATCAAACTCCTCCGCACACCATCAAACTAATAGTACGCAGTAGCAGGAAGGAATTCATTTCCCACCCCGCTGAACATGAGCTGCCCAGGAACCGACCAAGTCTACACCCCAGCAGGGCTCAGGGCATTTAACCAGAGGAGGGAGAAACTACAACAGGACTTCTGTGCCATAGCCAGGTGCCATGCAACCAACCATTACCCCCCCCGAGATCAGTAAAATCTCCTAAATGGCTTTGTCTTACTCTATCCCCCATTTATGCACAATTCTTATCTGTGTTGTGGTCATGCAAGAGTTCAGTCCTGTTTTTCCGTGGAACCTCCATCTTCTCCGGCTGAGACGCCTCTATCCGGACAGCGTCACGGTTCCCTGGTCCAGTCTTTCATGGCTTTCTGTAGGATCTTGGGGTCTGTGAAAATCTGTGACTGGCCTTAGCGGTTAACACGTAGGTGAGCAGGGTGCAGCATTGCATAGTCTATATTATGCTCTTTTAACTGCCTCTTGAGTGGCGCAAACTGACGGCGCGCCTCCTGAATCTTCATCGTGAAGTCTGGAAACAGTGAGAGGATGGAACCTTCATAGTGCAAGGTCTTTTTCTCTCTGGCTACTCTCAGTGCTGCGTCTCTGTTGCAGTAATTTAGCAGCTTTGCAATTATTGGCCTGGGGGGACACCAGGCAGAGGGCGAGGGCCCAGGGAGCGATGCGCTCTCTCAACCACAAACATGGGTGAGAAGATGTCACTACCAAGGAGCGTGACCAGCAATTTCTCTATGAATTGTTCCATGTTGCCAGTCGGTGTCGATTCCGGCAGGCCTGTAATTCTAGGGTAGCTCCTCCGGGATCTTGCTTCTAAGTCTTCGGCTTTATCTTGCAACGCCTGAAGCGTCTTATCTAGTTGTTTTTGGCCAGTGACCAATTCCGTCTGCAACTCCTCGACGTCTGTGATACACCGTTCGGCCATATCAATGTGTTCCGTGTGCTTGTCAAGCCTCTCGGACATCCTGTCCATGCGATAGTATAGAGAATCCATCTTCGTGCCCAAGACAGCTAATGAGTTTTGTAGACCCTTCTCCATCAAGGCAAGGATGGACTTTATATCGCCGTCGTGTGTCTCCCGGTCTTGTTCTCTACCATTTTCCCCTTCCTCGGTAGACGTTGCACGCACTCTAGGTTTGCATTGCTCAAATGTTAATATCGGCTTTATTCTGTCCATTCTGCCCATACTTGCCAGCTTTGGTTGTTATCACTAAGGCAGGAAGCCACAGTGAAGTCTCAACCAGCTCTCTCCTGGTGTGTAGCAGGTTAAGGCACGTATTGGGCTCTCAGACCAGTCGTGGTCTTCTGCGTGCCACTCCAGGACAACTGCTCGACAAGACCAATCACTCTGATGCCCTTAGCCCCACTCCCACTGGATCTCTTGTGGCCCAGCGCACTCCAGTGCTCTCAGTCAGAAGCAGTGCACTTCTGCGAACGTCCTCCATGCACTCTGGCAGGCTCCCAGCCACCATTGATCGCCATAAAGCAAGTGGAGCTGGACGGAGGCATCTCGGGTCTGTTTGATTATAAAAGACAAAATTGCATGAGGGGGGAAGGGGCCCCCAGAGCAGCAGTATCACTCAGCCACAGAAGTAGTAAAGCTAGGATGATGTCTTTAAAGCGTCTTTATCAATTCCAAGCATAGGCCTGTGATCAAACTAAGCCCCGCATTACTGGCCAGTATAAAATGTCATCCTCACAGTTTGGAGCACACAAAATTGCGGATCTTGCCTTGCCCCTTTGTTCGCTTGTCATCTCAGTCAACTTTGTTTTCCAGGGCAGTCCAATTAATAGAACCTCTGGGCAGGGGGGAGAAACACTGTAGGTACACCGATTCCTCCCGGACGGGGCTATCCTAGAGCTCCGATCTCGGAGCGTTTGCCAGTCGTGGTCCCGACCCAGGTGTGCACGCTGTCCTGCCACCTCCTACTGGTAATCAGGTAGGCGCCGATTGCTCTCCCCGCCCCGAAGTTGATCACATGGCCCTGAGAGTACTTTACGCTGTTCCGCAGTTCCGGACGGCACCCCGAGGCACAGCACCCCAGTGAGGTCCTCATCCTCTGGGCATGTGTAACTACCAGAGGCCGGTGCTTCGAGGCCTGATCGGCACTCCGCTCCACTGATGACATCTGTTCAGCCCACACTTTACCCCCAGACGTCAGGGGCAGCTCAAACCGCAGTGGAGCGCCTCAGCTGTTGCTAATGCTGCATTAATGAATTGGCGCTTTCTGCCAATGCCAGATTCCTTCAGGATTGCGGGATAGTTGTGCGGAGCTCTTCTCTTAGGCGGCCATCTTTGGCGCCAGCAAGCTCCGCCCCCCTGCAGTTAGTTTTATCAGAGGATCATGATAAGCATTTGTTGTAACTCATAGAAGCAATAAATGAGACACACACTCAAGAATACATCCGAAACCAATTTGTAAAAATAATAATGAATTTCATGTAGTTTTTTAGACTAATAATTTTCTACAGTAAACACTTTTCATGATAGCAATTTTCAAAGTTTGCAATCATGTATTACTTTTATCCGCAATTACGCGCCATTGAAGTCAATAGGAGAAAAGAGAAAAATGCATATACATTCGCAGTTAGGTTTCTAACTTCATCTTTGGGATTTAGTTAATTAGCACTGTCAGGACCAATGTTCCAACAGCAGGTTCTCTGAAGCGTCTAGGATTCGGCCAGTTGACTTCAAATGAGAGACTGGCATACCTCCACTGGTACTGAAGTGGCCTACATTTTAGTTAGATGTGTGCATGTTAAAGAGTAAAATGTCATCATAGGCAGTGAAGTTAGCCCATTGCTCCATGCTGTGTAGTGTAGTGGACAACAGAAACAAGCATTGGGAACTTATGTGTTTAGCCAAAGATATTGACTTTACCTATGTCTTTAAGCTGTGCTGTACAGAAATTTGCAGCATGCTGAACAGTTATAATAAAGAAGCGTCAGAAGCATTTTTGTTACCTTAGATATGACCAAAAAAGCATTATGTACAACTAAACAACAATATTAAACTTGAAGGAGTCTCTTTGAAGTTACATCAAAGGCAACGAAGGGTGGTACTGCTGCAGAGTGAATATTTTTTCACCCAGAGAGTAAGGGCAAAAATAAAAAGCCTGATAGGGACCCGTCTCGACACCTGCTTTTGAGAACTGCTGATGCTAAGCACCGGCAGGAACCGGCCCACTTAAAGCCCTGCCTATACTCCGTAGCCAGTACCTCCCAGGACAACTCTCACTCCTTAGTCTGACATTCCACATGTCCAAGGGCACCCCTCACTCCGCAGCCCATGCATTACAGAGAGCACCCCTCACACAGCCACTTAAAAAAACTATTTTGATCATACAGAAGAAAATTGGGTTCTTATTAAAAAGGGTGAGCAGTACAGTAATCGCTAAGCAGCTCCACCTCCCAACCTGTGCCCTTCCTTAGCTCTCACTTCATGGGGGCAGCTCTAGGCCCCTCCCCAAATCACATAGCAAAGAGTTGGACCGTTATGACCATTCGAAAATTATGCAGCTGCAGGCATTTCGACTATGCAATTGCATTTGAAAATTCTCCCTTCCCAATAGTAAATATCACTGAGCATCTCTCACAACGCAAGCAATGTACTGCAGCAAATATCACTCTCTAATCACCCATTGACAGCTCACATAACCCACTTGCTCTCTTCTTCTATGCTCTGCAACCTCTATCCAAATAGGACAACTTTCCCCATCTCATCCACTCCAGCTCGAGAGTTCCATGGCATTTTCATCCCTGTGTCATTTTCTCAGTGTCTCCCCGAATGTCAGACCCTGCTCTCCCTCCTGCTGGTCAACCGCTGCACCACTCCTTACCGCTTTCATTCTGCTCTCTCGGCGTACAACATAAGTAGGATGAAGCAGTTCCAGAACGGGAAGCGGGTCAACAACACCGAACCAAAACGCATCAACAGCTGCAGCATACGCCAACTTCCTCCTGCCGCCATCTTGGAGAGGGGAAAATCACAGGAATTAGCCACTGTTCTAGAATTCGATATTTCCGGTCCGTTGGCTCAATGCTTCCGACCTGTGCTTGGGAATGAGCGAAGGACCGCGGGACATCTTGAACGGAGGAGAATTAAGGGCAAGAGAAGTGATTACGAGGAACCTAGGAGAAGGAAGAATTTACAATGCATATTCTTCTTGATAAACCAGTTAGGTACTGACAAAGTAGACACATTGGGACTCAGTTCACTTAGTTAAAATAATAATATTTTCAACGTTTTACTGGCATTGCAGCTTAGTTTACGGTCCGTGACGTGTTATGTTCGATGTTCCGATTGCGCCTACAGTATTTTTTCAATGCTTATCCTTGACTATTGTGCCCCAAATGGTGAAAGTACTGAGCTGGTAACCGCCCGAAACCTTTCGCTGTACGTTGAAACCAAACCGAAAACAAGTGCGCACGCCTCGCAGCAGGGTCGAAGGGAGAGAGGAGGGGGCCTGCGCGATTCACTCATGGGAGGGAACGGCTGGTGCTGCGATAATTGCTGCCATATGCCAGCCGCTCACTCCCGCGAGGAGATCGCCAAAACGTGCACGCGTTGCATTCAAATCAATGCAACGCGTGCATGTTTTTAACTGGAAAGCTTAAGCGATCTCAAGAGGTCTCTTTCCTATTCAGCGCATGTGCGCTGCGTAGACGAGACCTAAAAAGGTGAATGGCACAAAAACAGACCAGTGGATGAAGGATACTAAATACAATCCCTTCTAACTAAGAACTAGTATATAAAACAATCTAATGTTTTTGGCTAATAGTAGACCTACTAATACTACAGTCTTGCTACTGCTGGCCAAACTATGGCAATGGTAGTTTGAATGCACGACTGTGACTGGTTACATATATCCATTTTCAAACAAAGAACTGCATAATAAAGTAATTAGTCCATCCTTTGACATCAAGATCTATTTGTCTCTTTGTGAGATGAATTACATCATTGTTACTATCCATGGGATGCAACCGAATTTAACTACTGTATCCTTAAAACTTAGCTTCCTTTATGCTAGAAGAATTTCTAGGAAACCCACATTTTCAAAGCACATAAGGGCAACCAAGTCTTTCAGCCTAAACATTTGTTGTGTCCTTTATTTGATCGTATCGACTCCATAAATGTTACTCCCAGCTTCACTTGTAACAGATCATTTTACCCAAGAGGGAGAAACAATCATGTTTGTTCTGCAGACATGCAAGTAATTTAGGGGTCACAGCTACAACCCCTGGCTTGCCCCTTTTGTCTCCTGGCACTGACTTCAGAGGTGGAAAAATCTGTGCCAACAATGCAGGGTTGACTCGCCTTCTCAGCCTCCGCCTGCAACCTCTTTATTTTCTGCTCATTTTGCATTACAGTCCCAGTGAATAATAGTCTATCATTCACCATTCACAATTAGTAAATTAAAAAGTGGAGCAGACCGATCTGGAATGGGACCTAGGATAGGCGTAATGTGTAACTCCTCGTGCGGAATTGGCTGAATGTGGAGACTCCACTCTTTTAACACGAAGTTCCAGGCAAATTCAGCCAATTTCCAAGTTGTGGAACTATTGCCTGCAAGGCTCTAAAACGCGAGCGTAAGCAATATTTGGCATCCATAGCGGCACTAAAAGTTATTACAAGAAACGGAGAGAAAGTGAATGAGTGTGAGTGCGAATTGGAGAGTGTGAGTGAATGAGAGTGAATGTAAGCAAGTGAATGTAAGTAAGAAATTGTGAGAATGTGCTGTTATGCTCACAGGTTTCTTCTGGACCCACAATTCTTCTTGATTTATAGAGACACTAAGGGAAAATTCTGGCTCTGGCATAGTGGAGTCAAAACGTGCTTAAAGATACTGGTACTGGTGCTGCCACAATGAAGTCAATCTTGGCATGGGGCACTTGTTGAAAAATGCTGTAATACTGGGGAGAAACCCCTACCACCAGTGGCATAACAGATTTTGTCTTTACCTTTAAATACTTTGCAGGGGGCCCCCGCTCGCCGGCCCATCACCTACCACTTGTGCTCCGGGGGACTGGAGCTCGGGCCCCCAAACACCACAGGGGCTGCAGGGGCTTATGTTACTCACTGCCTACCATCATTTTCTCCCCTTCTATAAAATGTCAGACTAGCTCACTTTGCTCTCTTACTACAAACCAAGTGAATGGTCCCTTGACATTTCATGTTGGCACCTTAACATATACGATGTCTAAAATAGACAGCTATTTGTGTTATATAAATTATGCCGTTATTATCTAACTTCAGCGATGTCACTTATTGTGATATCATCAGGGATAAGGTAATGTGACATCACCTTCTGTGACAATTCATGGTCTAAGTTCATATAATGTAACTTCCTTTGATGTTACTAAGGTCAAAGGGTGTTTGATTTCACAACCACTTCCCCTAGTGTTTTAATGAATCAATATCCATGCCTACAAATACTTTGTTATAGTAGATTGCTGTGTTTTTCACATTTAATTGAGGATGTGTTTTTTTAATATACCACTGTTTCATTTCCATTTGAAAAAACCTGTAAATGACTAGTGGAGAGGCTGCCATGGGCCATTTATTTGTTTGACGCACACATGCATTTTACGCAAAGTAGGTATGGGTGGTCCTGTAATAATATATCCATCACATGTTACTTAATTGTTTAACATTTTAGTTAAACTTCAGAATTATTGTAGTGGATCAATTCACTTTTGCCATATGATATGAGACGATTTTAATGCAGAAGCAAAGTGAACTTACAAAGCTTCCTTGGCCTAACATCACCCTCAACTGGTAGCCCTGCCTTCTGAATTATTGTTCTCCAACTCCTCATCAACGTTCCTGTTATCATGCTACACCTGCTTTCAGCAGGAGGAAAATGTCAGTGAATTTGTCCATATGTGTCAGAGAAAAAAACACTATAGCTGGCCGTATTGACATGATCCACGATGGCTCTGCTACCACAGCTCAAGAAAATAAGGTTAATGGGCACCTTCGACAAACATTGTCTCTGATACTCACTCCCACTCACCCAGTGAATCCTGCTTTTGCATGTCCATGGTGGTGATGGAGCATCCGGTTGGCAGTGGATGGTGAGAGCTCTGATGAAGGGAGGGCGTTATCAGTGAGACTCCCCGCGCCCGGACTGATGGATCCCATGCAACATACCTCACAGACCGACCATGCCACAAACAGCTACGAGCAGTGTCCGGCCTTTCCGCGCACTGAGACGCCCGGATCAGCCACCAACTTTCCTCCAAATGACATTGAGTGAGTAGCAAATGACAAAGACCACACTACAGTGACAGTTTCCACTGACGTAGCATACTTGGGTGGGAAACCCAGGATCCCTGGACCTGGAGAGGGGTGCCGACTCCAAGGAGACGTCTGCGGAGGTGCGGGGCAGTACTGGGAATCATTGATAGCAAGGCGCGAAAGGGCAACCAAAACTTCCCAACCGGCCTGACCTTAAGTTGGCACCCACACGCTACAGGACATAAACAATTCACTGCCAGAGAGGCAACTTGGCAAAAGAGTCTAAACATTGGGCACTCAACGCCTCATGAAGGCCCAATGAGATAGAGCTTCCCCTTTGGCAGTTATAGAATGGAAACGCAGTAGTCAGAGACATGGAGGGAGACAAGAGGACTCTGGAGCACGTGTGGCAGAACGGTGGGGCAAATGGAACCTACAGAAGTGGGGCAACTCATTGAGCCATAGTCCGGGAGCCAGTTGGCCCACTCAAGATCCAGAAGTGCACCAGGGAACTGGCTCAAGGTGACGGATAGATACATACATGTAGGGGCTTACAGCAAAACCCTGCCAAGCTCGGCAAAACGATCAGGGCAGCCCTGATCACAAGACAAAGGCAAAACACCGACCCCACCGGAAAAGTGCCTCCCACAACCCCTGAACACTGTCATGACAGGCATAGATGTGATAGAGACTCTCTCTATGCAGCTGCTGAGGAAAAACAACCAACTACAGAAGGGTAGAACAACATGGCGCTAACCAAAGAAAATCTACTCTTCTCTCTGCATAAATTCAAACAAGAACTAAGAGAGGAACACAAGGCAGCTATGTCCACCTCTCTGGAAATGCTTAATGACCACCACTGTGGCAGACTAATCACACTCTAGCAGGATGTGGACTTGCTGGGGTCCAGGGTGATGGATATGGAGACAAAAAAAATTCCCTTGAACAACAAACGTACCAGATGGCAACAGTGATGCAGGAACTTCAAACTCAACTGAAAGTGGTTCTTCTAAAAACTGAGGATGTAGAGAATTGGTCCAGGTGAGACAACATTACAATTCGGATCCTTGTGGAAGGGGCAGAGGGCCAAAACCTTGAGGCCTTTGTAACGGGACTCTTCTCCGAAGTCCTAGGAATGACAAACATCAAAATCAAACTGGAGAGAGCACACAGGGTGCGGAGGCACATCCAAGTTGACAACCGTCACATGAAAGACATCTTTGTAAAACTACACACTTTTAAAACTAAAGAAGCAATGATACAAGCAGCCAGGAAACTGGACACAGTGAAGTTTCAGAGATTTACATGTGAACTATACCAAGAAATAGCATCAGCGACCCTAGCACGTCATCAACAATTTAGACCAGTCACGGAAAAACTCAAGACAACATTAGATATTGCTGGAGCTACCTATTCGGCTTGGGTTTCGAATTCTGGAACAAAGCACACCACACCACCAAAGTGAAGGAGACCCTCACAACATTGGGGATCCTGATACAAGAGGATGACAATTGCTCTGACAGAACAGAGCACCAGGGCGCTTCCTCCACAGGGGCAAGGAGTAGGGGCCCATGGCAGGTACGGTGCCCTTTCCAATCACAAAGAAAACAATGATTCCCTGGAGTTCCATGAACATGAGCAATCTACTGGGCCCTCTATGCAAACAGAAACGCTATTGCACCTGAAAGCGTGAAATTGGGATACACAGACACCACCGCATCAGTATTGGGGTCTAAATGCTCGCTGATTCGTGCCCTCAGCCCGAGTATCCCATAATCCAGCAAAACCCACAGACAGTTACCAGTAACGCAATGTCGGGTAAACCCACTACAACACGCTCTGGTATCGTTCGTACCAACCTTCTCAAACAGAGATCACACAGGTACTTTGGTAACCAAAATGGTCCAATTCGCCTCCAATGCTCTATGGATATCACATGCGTACAATGAACTGGGGACATGTTAATCCAACATTTTCTGTTTTATGGTTCGATTTTCCTTTTACAGGGCCTGGGGGATGGGGTTGGCACTGTGGGAACAACGTTTAGCCAGGTAGGGGTGGTAGGGGCTGAAAGAGGCAGGGGATGGAAGAGGGAGAAGGAACAGAAGGAAAGGGACACTCAAAGGGGAGAGGGTGTGGTCCATCGTCTAGACTGCCGACTTTGGTGCTGGAAACTAGGGTTTGAGCCTCTGGGTCATGTCCACATCCTGTGATTCTGGGCAAATCACTTAATCCCCCCGTGTCTGAATTTGTAACATAACCGGTGCTCATGTGAAGCGCTCCAATACCTTCGGGTCGAGTTCGCTCTATATAAAATCTGCAAAATAAAGAAAACGCTGGTAAAGGAGATATAATTGTTACTATGGTGATTACTACACTCTCATGGAAAGTTAGAGGTATAAATGCCCATTCCAAACTTCAGAGGATTTGGAAATACCTTACAAATCAACACTATGATATAATAGAATTGCAAGAGACTCACATCAAGAGATCGGAAGACAACAGATTAAAACACAAGTAGCATCCTTTAATATACACATCCTCAGCCTCTACAAAACATAAAGGAGTAGCCGTGTTCTTTCATTCTTCTCTGAAGTTTCAACCAGAGGACTATAAAACCGACAAGGAAGGGAGGGTGGTATTAGTGAAGTGCTGCATCCGAGGGTTGCTATGTACAATTGCATCAGTCTATGACCCAAACACTAACTAGGCTGTGTCCATTAACAATACACCAACTCTGTTGGGAGATTTGCAGCAGGAGACGTCATCATGATGGGGGACTTAAACCACACCTGGCATTTGGTGTCAGACAGCATGCACCCACACAGATCCCCCAGGGGTAGCTTCTCGAAAAACCTGAAGCAAGTGATTCAAGAAATGGGTCTTATCGATGCCTGGGGGGAGGTGCACCCAGAAGACAGAGATTACACTTTCTTCTATCACATCATTCATACCTACTCTATGCTAGACTATGTATTCTTGAGTCAAGCCCTAAGTAAATATTTATTATTATTGCATCTTGTATAGCACAAACAGCTACCTCCAAAAGAGGTGTCCCGATGTTGACAGCGATTGCAGGGGGTGGTACCTGGTGGGGGAGGCTCTAAAGTAGGCTAAAGAGCCTGGTTTTAAGAGAATTCCTAAATAGAGGCTCTGAGTTTGAATTTAAAAATTTGAATTTAAAAACATTTATTGAGCGCACTTATACCAAGCGGTTTCATGGCGCTTTTAAGGGTTACGACCAGCAGGTAGCAGCAAAGCGTTTTAAGTAGAGAAGGCGCGGGAAAAGAGAAAAGTTTTAAGATTTTTCCGGAACTCTAAGTAAGAGGATGAGGTACGGAGTCCCAAGGGGAGGGAGTTCCAGAACGTTGGTGCTAGGGCCACAAATGTTGCCCCGCCAGCTTTCTTCTTCTTGAAGCGGGGTACGGTCAGGAGTGCCATGTGGGTTGAGCGAAGTTCTCTGCCCGGTAGGTAGGGGCTGATAGCTGAGTTGATAAACTCGGGAGCAGTGCCCATCCTGGCCTGGTAAGTGAGGCAGCCCAGTTTGAATAGGGATCGTTCTCTCACAGGCAGCCAGTGCAGGGCCTTCAGCAATGGGGTGGCACAATGGTATTTGGGCAATCCATAGATCAGGCGGGCAGCCTGGTTCTGCACCAGCTGCAAGTGATGTATGGCATAGGCCGGTGCGCCATTGTAGATTATGTTTCCATAATCAAGGCGCAAAAGCACCATAGCCATTATGATGACCTTTAGCGCCGGAAGGGAGAAGAAACGGGATATTTTCCTGATTATCCTGAGGGAGAAGAAGCAGGAGGATACTACCGAGCTAACTTGGGAATGTACAGAAAGTTGTGCATTTAGCAGGATCCCAAGGGTCTTGACTTTAGGGACCGGGAGTGGGGGGGTACCAAGTGAGGGGGGCCAAAAGGACGGTCAAGACTAGCTCAGTCTTGTCTGGATTAAGCTTGAGGTGGTTGCAGTTCATCCAGTCCTGAATTAATAGCATAACAGTTTGGACGTTCTGAGCGGATGAAGGGGAGTGGGAGAGATTGAAGATTAGCTGGAGGTCGTCGGCATAGTTGAACACCGTGACCTCCAGCTGCTGCAACATAAAAATGAGGGGGTAGATGTATAGATTAAACAAAAGTGGGGAGAGTGACGAACCCTGGGGGACGCCGCACTCCACCTTGCGGGGAGCGGCAGTGAAATCAGCAAGGTGGACCGCTTGAGCCCTATCGCATAGGAAGGACTCAACCCATGAAAGGGCTGAGCCCTCTATGCCCGCCGCCTTGACACGGGTGAGGAGGGTGGAGTGGTCCACCGTGTCAAAGGCGGCGGACAGGTCCAGAAGGATAAGGGCCTGCGAGAGATTGGTGTCAATGCCTTCGCGAAGTCCATCCATTACCGAAATCACTACCTTCTCCGTGGAGTGTAGCGGTCGGAAGCCTGCCTGACGGGGGGAGAGACAGTGATTCGTTTCCACGTGAGCACTCAGGGTAGTGGTGACGTGAGTTTCCAAAACCTTTCCCAAGTAGGGTAGTAGGGAGATGGGACGGTAGTTGGAGGGGGATGAAGGGTCGACATCAGGTTTTTTTAGGATGGGAATAACGACCGCTGCTTTGTGAAAGTTGGGGACAATGCCATAGCTGAGCCAGTCGTTGAGGAGAGTGAGGGGAGGATAGGGCAGTTTAGGTAGATTTCTCTAAGAATGTGGGCAGGGCCGAAGTCCAGAGGAGAGCCAGATTTTACCCGTTGGAGCAACGGGGGAAGAGAGTCCATGGTCAGAGGGGGAATAGTGGTTAGTTTGGTGGCGGTGGGAGGGGGGGAGGGATTAACGAAGGTTGGTGAGGGGGGGGGGAGTGTTAATTTTGATTTTGGCAACCTTCTCAAGAAAGAAAGCATTGAGCCAGTTGCATAGATGTTGGGAAGGAGGGATCGTGGCCGTGGCTCTGTTGGATGCAGCTAATTCGTGCACCGTGGCAAAGATTTCTTTGGACTGGGACTCGCCCATTAAAACCCTGTTAGAGTAGAAAGCTGTCTTGGCCTCAAGTATGGCTTTTTTGTAGATCTGGAGAGCAGAGAGATAAGCGGTTTTTAGTGTAGGGCAATAGGCTCTCCTCCAAGCTCGCTCAGCTCTCCGCGTAGCCAGTTTCTTTGCCTTAAGGTCTGAGTTGAACCATCTGTTGGCTGCGTGAGCCCTTTTAACCGTGATGCGTCTCAGGGGAGCGAATTTGTTGCCTGATTGAGTTAGCCAGTTATTGATGGTTGCCAGCAGGGCAGGGGCGGCAAGGCCTGAGAGGTCGGGGCTGGTCCTGGCCAGGGATGAGCAAAAGGAAGGCATGTCAGCTTTGCCCCATTTCCTAGCCCAGATGTTCTTGCGGAGTGGAGGCTTCGCATCGGGGGTAAGGGCAAGGGAGAATGAGATAAGGGAATGATCGGACCAGGAGCAGGGGGAGACGGTGGGGGGTGAGATGGGGACATTCAAAGCCCAAATTTGGTCCAATGTGTGACCGTGAATATGAGTGGGGCTGTGGATGTAAGATGTAAAGTTGAGGCTGGTCATGAGGTCCGTAAAGTCCCTGGAGTGGGGACTTTCAGCTGGGTCATTTGGCCAGAAATTGAGGTCCCCTAGGACTAAGACTGAAGAGTTATTGATCGCCAACGTGGCTAAGAGTTCTTGAAAGCTAGAGTTAAAAGATGGGGTGAGGTGGGGGGGGCGGTAAATGAGAACACATGTCAGGGGCGTCTGATAGGAGGTAGAGCGTGCTACCAGGTAGTCCACTTCTGGAATTGGGGGGGAGGGGAGGATCTGAAAGTGGAGGTCAGTGCGAGCTATCAAGGCCACTCCTCCACCCTTCTTGCCCTCTGGCCGATCCGCTCGGATGGCAGAGTGTGAGGGGGGCAGTGTAGCTAGAATATTGGGTAGGGAGTCCGCCTTGAACCAAGTTTCTGTTAGAAACAGGAGGTCGGGAGCATGCGTGTCGATGTAGTACGATAGCTCATGCTGGTGGCTAACTGCTGACCTGGTATTGAGAAGTGTGGCCGAGATGTTGAAAACCGGAGTTTGGGGAGTGAAAGGGTGGTCGGGGATCGAGGATGGTGGGACATGCGGGGGTATCATTTGTAACACAATCGTAGGGGGGGAGCGGGGAGGGGAGGCGGACAGGCCAAGGGCAGACACCAGGGTTGCTACAGGGGAGGGGATGGTGCCAGGAATCCAATAAGAGCAGAGCTGATGTGGGGGATAGGTGATCAGCCGGGCAGAGTGTGGTGCCCCTTGCCCCTGCCGGCCGCGGACGGGCGCAGACGGGCTTGCCTTTGGCCCGCCTTCGGCGCGCTGACGGCGCGCCCACTGCGCCCGTCCGCTGCGCCTCCGGGATGATGGCTCCATTTTGTATTGCCAAGGGTGGGAGGGTGGGAGGGGCCGAGCACTGGACTGCTCGCCCTTCTCCTGCCCTCAACCAAGATGGCGGTGGCCCCAGCAGCGTCTACTCGGCTGCAGGGGGAAGGTCTGGGGAAGCTGCAAACCACCGGCACACCAGGGATTTTGAATGGCGGCGGGGGGTGAAACACAGGTAAAGAACAATTGTGTAAACTAGTAAAATCAGTCCACAAGATTTAAAATCGTTAAGAGAAGTTAAAAAAAAACCACAGTAGTTAAAAGCGCTAAACACATAAAATAATTGCAGGCAAGTCCCGGCTTTTCGCCTCAGGACGCTTTTACCACGCTCCGCACACTATCGTAGTCAGTTAGCCTTTTGGAGATGCTGAGAGAGGCGGTTTTAAAAGCAAATGAGCGACTGCCTCATCTTCCTTTTTTGAAACGTGGAATAGTTAAGAGTCTCTGGTGATTCGATCTCAGAGTCCTGATTTGGATATATTTGGGTAGTCTTAGTTTTAAGTATTTGGGGCCATTGTCACTGGTAGACCTATAGGCAACGGTTAAAGCCTTAAACTGGATCCTCTTTTTAACAGACAGACAATGTAGGCCACGCAGATGAGGGGAGATGTGATGGTGGAGTGGAACGTTCCTGATGAGCCTGTTTCTGAACTGATGCCATTAGGTCTGCAACCTTGGGCCTGTCCTTTACTAAGAGTAAACATGCATGCCTTGCAATATCCCTCTTAGCCATCACCACCTAGTTTAATAGTACTTGGATCAAGGCTTGTTGGCAGGTTGCAACCTCCCATGGACAGCTCAAGTAGTTATGCCTGGACCTGACAGTTTTTGTAATACGGTCGAGACAGGCAGCGTTGCTGGCACTGGACGCGGACCGGATGCAGACGGGCACTGACGGGCTTACCTTTGGTGCGCCAGCAGCACGCCCGCTGCACGCGTCCGCTGTCCCATCCGCTTTAAAAGGGAAGAGCCTGTTACAAGAGGACCACCCACTATGGCATCAGAGAGCTGCTGAGCTGCGTGTTGCTGCTAACCCCGCCCTCCACACAATCAGCAGCCTGTCGCGGTAGCCAGAGCGAGTGGCAGTAAGAGAGTACAAAATGTGCAAAGTACAATACAGGCTAAAAGAATTTAAAAACACAGTTTGAAAAATAGAATGCTTTGCCCTCCAAGAAATTCCCCACAGTCGGTTGCCACAAATCAGTCCTACCATGAATCGCGTAAATACACCAGAGAGGCTATAATACATCCCTTCCTCATATCTGACCATGCCAGATTATCTGTCTCCTTGGAGTGGAGCAACCCTGTGCCCAACTTTAGGCAATGGTTCTTCCCGAATGCATTCGTCCTTGACAAAACACTGCAGGATACACTAAGAATAAACATCAGGGAATACTTCCAACTAAACAACCCTCAAGATACCTCACTTACTAACAACTGGGACGCATTTAATGCGATAGTGAGGGGTCAATGTTTGACCTTGATTGCCCCCCTTAACAAATAGAGAACCACAGAACGGCTGATACTAGAAGGGGAATTGAGAACCATAGAACAAGCCCATAAACCTAACCCCTCTCTAACCCTCCAAAGTAAGGTCACAGCTGTGAAAGGGAAACTAAATGCGATTCATTTTAATAGGGCTGAACTAACACTACTACGCCTCAGGCAGAAATCTTATAAGCACAGCAACAAGGTCAGATTGCATCTAGCATGACAATTAAGAATCAGAAGAGAGAAAAATTATATTGGAGACATAAAAGAGCTCTCATGAGCCCCAATGCAGGAAGACCTAGGAAAAGCTCAAATATTCAAGGAATTTTATACTTCATTTTACTCTGCAGACCAACCCAACACACAGACACAACTAGACTATCTTAGCTCTGTAGATCTTACACAAGTCACACCAGCCCAGAATGAACAACTGGGAGAACCAATAACCAATGGAGAAGTATGTCAGGCAATAGGGACATTGAAACTACACAAATCCCCAGGCCAAGACGGCATGACAACCCAATTTTACAAAAACTTAAGCGCAGAGTTAATCTCCCATTTGACCAATCTCTTTAATCATATTGCGGACACCAAGCAGGTAACTCATATCATTTGTGAAACCCTTATCACAGGAATCCCTAAACAAGGGAAAAATCGACAACATTGCACTTACTATCATCCCATAGCACTCCTCAATTTAGATGCCAAATTATACTCCAATGTACTGGCCACCCGAATAGAGAACTTGGTGCCGGGCTTGATTCACCCAGACCAATCGTGCTTCATCAAGGGCAGACAAACACAAAACAATGTACGAAGAGTAATCCACTTAATAGAGAAGTCTACCAAATGCAGATTCCCGCAGTACTGCTTGGTGTAGACGCCAGGAAGGCATTTGACCGAGTGGATTGGTCCTTTCTATTCCATGCCCTCCAGAGATTTGGCTAATGCAAAACGTTTATAGCTATCATTGGGCTAACTTTTAGGGGTGGGCGGAATTTGCGTAGTCGCACTACACAAAGCTCCGCGAAACTGTAAAAAAATCTTCACGAGCACGCAGATTTCCGCAAACATGTGGAATTGCTTGTTCCACCCATTGCTTTCTTCCAGTTCGTGAATGCTGTTTGCGTGCTCGGGGAGAAATATCTTGTGAACACGCATTTTGAAAGCACGAACAAGCAAATAATTCTGCAAAGCTGCGGATTGCGGAATTTTGGGCAATTCTGCATTCTCCGCAGAACGGGAAATTACCCAAATTCCGTAAATTTTGCAAGCGGAATGGAATTTAGCACCCAGGCCTACTAATATTGCCTCTCCCAGTGTCGGAGTACTGATCAATGGGATGAGTTTGGACTTCTTTTTGCTGACTAGGTGGACAAGACAAAGGTGCCCGCTCTCCCCCCTCCTTTTCGGGCTTAGTATTGAACCCTTAGCCACAAAGATAAGAGAGAACCCAACAATCAGGGGTATTAAATTTGGCCTCAATGATCACAAGATCTCGCTGTTTGCTGATGACATCTTACTGACACTTACTGACCTGCAGTGATCCCTGATAGCACTTCAGGAGAAGCTGAGACGTTTCGAAGTGGTGGCAGGTCTCCGCATCAACTTACCCAAGCATTTTCTCCTTAACCTAACATGTCAGAAGCTGAGTTGGGAGAACTAGTGGCTACAACTCCATTTCAGTGGGCAAAAAAGGAAATAACATACCTAGGTAAAAACTGAACCCCACGATCTCAGGGCTGTTTGCAGCTAACTACCCACCTCTCCTACATCACTTAAAAGCCAATCTCAAGAGAAGGTCACCAATTTACCTGTCCTGGCTGGGCAGAATACACGCCATTAATATAGTTGTACTACAAACATTTCTACATCTGTATTAGAGATTGCCCATCGACCTGGACAGGGAATACCTACAGGGTGTCCACACACTCCTAAAAAAATATATTTGGCAAAATAAAAGGCGTTGTCTTCCCTTTAATCTCCTCCGGAAATCAAAGGATGAGGGAGGATGGGTGTTTTCTTGACCTGGTTCTCTACTGTAAAGCGGCCCAGCTATGAGTAATCACAGAATGGTCGCAATCTGAGTCAGACAAACACTGGCTACACATGGACAGGGCTATAACAGAAAGGGAAACCAAAGTCAGACCACCCCTCTAATGCCTACATAAGTAACCCCAAGAGAACAAGCCTGAATGCCTGGGATGATTTACTAAGACAGATTGCATGGACAATGTTTCCCTTTCCGTTTACCCCCAGACACCACAATCTGGCATTTCAGCCAGCATTATAGCCAGGGCCCTTTGATGTATGGGGGGAGTGGACATCTAACCTTAGCAGACATTTTTCACAACTCAGACATACAAACTTTTGAAAACTACCAATGCAACTTCCACCTTCTGAACACAGAATATTTTCACTACCTTCAGCTATGTCATTGGGTTCTACAACCCGAGTTTCGAGAAGGTGGACCAGAGATCTGACGCCACTAGAACACTTCGTGAAGGGGCTGGGACTATAAAGGAGGCCATATCCTTTCTTTATTCTCTCCTGTTGCACACAATATCCTCCAGGTGACCATGCCACCTCCAATTCTGGGAACGCCCACTGGGTCATGACATCACAGATGCACAATGGAAGGCTCTATGGAAAGATATAAGGCAGCACAATCACTCCCTAGGGCAACATGACGCCCACTATAAGATACTCTATGACTGCTACCTATACCCCACCAAATTACAAAAGATATTTCCCAACACATTAGACCTCTGTTGGAGAAGGTGTGGGATACTAGACGATTTTCGCCACATATGGTGGGATTGTCTGAAAATTCATCCCTTTGGACTGAAATCCTAGCCCAAATTAAAGAGATTCTGGGTTATCCTATACCAGACACCCCTGATGATTTCGCGCTTCTAGGCCTGCAAGATACATGTCTGAAATATCAAACTACGGCAGACCATTCCATATTGTGGCTCTGCCTTGGGGCAGCTAAGGCGGGCGATTCCCACAGCCTGGAAGAAGAAAGATGCCCCAGCCCTGACACAATAGCATGCATGACTGTGGCAAGTATTTATTATGGAGCGAATGAGCGACATTTTTAGAGACAACTTTTAAACTTTGAATATGCTTGGGGCACCATGATCAGTTATCTATCTAGACGACTGCCACTGATCACCTGTCCCTAAAGGGTGAGAGCATTGCACCTCTTCCAGTTCTAACCAGTAAAACCTCCTCCACTAAAGCACAAATTATGAGACACATCCCCAGCCCCACATCACCCATATCCCCTGGTCTGCCCTGTTTTTTTGTTTTTAAACGTTGTTTTCTTTCTTTCCCCTTCTCACCTTTTCTCCCAATAGCTGTAATGCACTACCAAAATGTTTTTCTAATAAGATTGTAGTTAACGGGAGGGGGAGGGATGGGGTAGGAATGGAGCATTCAGTCTGTGGGGGGGGATTTTGACATATTTCATAAGCATCCTGGTAATACTTGAACAGGTATTCAAGGAAGAGAATACCCAGAGGGACTGAGAAACACGGTACAAGGATACAGATACAAGGTAGGTTTAAAGAATGACTCTGATCTAATGAATTAACATGCGTTGGGGCACATGCATCATTGTTTTTTTGCAGTCACAAAGAGGCAGATTTGCAGAATCTGCCTCTTTGCGACCACAATTTTTGCAGCTATTTACTTAAATAGCGATTATTGCATTTGGGATGCATTATTCCAAATGGAAAAATCGCTATTTAAGTAATTGCAAAATTTGCGATTACTTAAATTGCAATTCCATTTAGGGATCGCAAATTGCAATTCCCTAAATGCAATGCAACAAAAAAAGAAAATTGCGCTTTCGCTTTTAAGAAACACAAATTATTTTCAACTTAATGTTGATGGAAATTTGAAAAAACTTTGAAAAATGCACAAAAGTGCATTTTTCAAAGTTCCATGTTGCACACAAACATGCACTTGGGGCATATGTGTGTGCAACATGATTTTTAATTGCACTTTCATGGGTGCAGCAGGGTGTCCTTTTGGCACCCATTTGATACTCACAAATTGCGCATGCAATTTTCATTGATTCCTATGGCCTCTAGGCCCATAGGAATGATTGGGAAGGCATTCCCTAATTGCGATTCGCAAATAAGGAATGTGAAGGAATCTCATATTATTTTGCATAAGGAATTGCGATTCCTAAATTGCGGTTTCTTAAAATTGCAATTTAGGAATCGCAATTCCTAAGTTTGATACATGTGGCCCATAATGCTTTAAAAAATCAATAAAAACAGAATTTCTAAATAAAAAAATCTCATTATGGGTCCATTTTGCTGTGAGTATATTGGCTGGCATTGGAAAATCTGCCCTATATCTTCACACCAAAAATGTAATTAACTTGTAGCGAGGCCCTATGTGTTATTTTCCTACTTCATGACAATCAGCAGTTAAGGGAGTCACTAAAATCTACCCTGAAATAGGAAATATTTTTGGGATCTGGTAGCATATAGTTGGTTGGAGCTTCTTAAAGGGATAAAATGCATATCCTCCATACCAGTACTTTTGACTAGGTTAAAAAATATCCAATCCCAATACTTTTTCTATATGTTCAAGAACACAGAATTACTGTCTGTTTAAAAATTGTGTTTCTGATTGGCAGAGGTATGCACCCTGTCCAAGTAGGAACCACAATTCCTGTCCAGGTAAGTCTTAACACAACCAAAATTATTCTCTGCTCCCCCTCTGATAGCTTGCGTAGAGCAGTCAGGCTTACCTTAATAGGCAATGTGTAAGGTATTCGTAGAACACTTAAACAGTAAAATTGCGAAAGCACCACAAAAGTATTCCTCAACAGTTTAGAAAACGACGAATAATGTTATAAATAAAACAAGAACAAAAGAACAAAAATCCATTGTGTAGAAGTTGTGATATGATTTTTTAAAGATTGAGGGCCAGATGTAGGTATCCAAATACCGGTCGGAAACGGCCAAAAATACCGATTTCTGGCCGTTTCCAATTGGTATTTGGATATTGAGATGTAGGGGCATGTTAAATTACAGAATCGGTAATTTTACTGAATTTGTAATTTTTCTGATTCGGTAAAATACCGAATTGGTAAAATTACCGATTCTGTAATTCAACATGTAGGTAGCACTGTAATCAGTGCTACAAGGGTTTAAGAATTCATAATTTACCACCAACTAGAAGTTGGTGGTAAATAATGAAAACCCTTCAAAAACATTTTTTTTGCTTTAAAAAACGTGCCATGTTGCAGACATACATGCCCTAAGGGCATGTATGTCAGCAACATGTGCACCCATGCGCAATTGAGGGGTGCAACAGGGTGTCAAAGTGACACCCTGTCCCCCTTGCAAATTCGGTAATTTTACTGAATCGGTATTTACCGATTCGGTAATTGTCATTGATTCCTATGGGCCTCAAGGCCCATAGGAATCAATGGCAATTACCGAATCGGTAAATACCGATTCGGTAATTACCGAATAATTCCCTACTCTTAAATACAGAATCGTTATGATTCGGTATTTAAGAGTAGGTAAATCGAGATTACCTACATCTGGCCCTAAATGCAAAAAAAGCACTTAGAAGCAGTAAGCGTCGGACTGGGATAAAGTCAAGCATTCAGGCCAATTGTGATGCAATGCTGACTGGATAGAGGTACCCATTTACACCAGCTGAACAAAAGTACATTGATCCTTACTTTGCGTCAACAAAGATGTGGGGTGCAGCCAAGTGATGCGTGAGTGATCCCCATGCAGTTGGGGTGATGCACCAGATTTGTCCACGAATTGGAGGCAATCAACAGTTCCATGAGCAATGCTCTGTTTTTGAGGTATGGCTCTTTCAAATGCGATGAGCCTAGTTTGCGCTGTAGAAGCGATGTGTTGATCTTCCCCACACAGTGACAGCAATGCATTGGTTCCCGAAGAGGCGGTCCCGGTGCAATGTGGTAGTTTTGAAAGTAATGCACCAATCCTGATCCAGCAACAGTAGCAATGTGTTGATTCTGCTCTCACAGCAGAGGATGCGTTGGTTCTGCTGGAGCAAAACAGCTAGGTATATTTCCATTGGTCCAGAACTGGAGTCTCACCACTTGGCTGGACAGACTCTCAAGCAGTAGAGTCCAAGTGTTAAAGCAGGAGTGTTGTAAGTGTTTTGAGTACTGAGACTAAATACAGAAGGAAAACCAGCAAATCCTTGGAGTCATCCTGGGTGCAAGTAATGCAGGTCCAATCATTCTCACCCAGGCAAGAAAGAGCAGCAGGCAGCAGAGAAACACAGAAAGGCAGGAGTTCAGCAAACAGAAGTCCATCTGTGTGGCAGTCCTTGATTAGCACAACAGTCCCTCTTCTTCCTGGCAGAGAAGTCACAGGTCCAGATGTGTACTGAAGTTATTGTGTTTTAGGGGTCCAGTACTTATACCTAGTTGTTCATTCATTCATTCATTCATTCATTCATTAATTCATTAATTCCATTCATTATCTTTATTCGGTCTGGTAAAAAAATAGACCTTAAAAGTACTTAGAAATATTGTACATAACCATAATTACACATAGAAATTTAAAAATAATCTATACATATGAACAGTTTATAAAGATATATACTCACAAACAGCTTTAAAATTCCACAGTGCATCAAATACCCATACTTGAAATATGCAGGAAGTGCTAAGCCATATTTCATATATGATTCTGACTTAATTATCCTATCATTGTTTTTCTAGCTCAAATAGCATCTTTTAAAAAGCACAAAAAAAATAAATGGTTTCAGATGAACTTAGAAATTGGAAGTGGAGGAGAGCTCGTCTACAACATCAGAAACCTAGCCTCTGTAACAGAGATATCAGAAAAGTGCTTTTGTGCAAAACTGTGAATTTGGCAAAAGACCATAAAGTGCAATAGTGATTGTACAGAGTGATTGTCGCAGGGACAAGGGGATATCCTCGGGTCTAAAAATGTTAAATAAAATAAGGACCAATGTATTAACCCTGCTTTGAAGCGGAAAATAATTGACCCCTCTTAGCTTGACAAATCCAAGGACAAGTATAGAGGAGATTCCTCTGTGTATAAAAGACTACAATAATTCATGACCAAGGGTTTAGCTAACTCGATTTTCAATCTTGTGTTTGCACAATAATCTTTAAATAATATGTTTACCTCCTCCCTGACATTTTTGGGAATACAGCAGGTGTCAGTGAGCCAAGTACATAAACCCCGGGATCCAAGGGTATCCCGAATATAGCTCAACCAAGGTATGGAGTACGCCTTGTCCAACATTAGGGAGCCAAATACGATATCCTTACAAAGTTTAGCTACTGGATTCAGCTAAATGATAACCCTTAATAAAAGTGGGGCCAGTTGAATCTTATCTGCTATAAATACCTGTTTGATTCAAAGTGGGTAATAAGGCTGAAGGTGGACTGTGGTAGATTCAGCATCAGACACAAAAAGCAGTTTTCCTCAATCTGCAAAGAACAGCTTTTAATTTAAAAAACTCCTGCACCATAAGTAGCTACGCTAATGCACTACGAATTATATACCTTCAGAGGGGGTAACACTGTCCCACTAATATCTGGCCTGATTGTACTAGCAGTTTTATTTGATTTAAGGCTAGCCTGGGCAAGATGGAAGTTCCACAACTCTGATGAACTAAAAGTTAATCCTTGATAACAAAAGTTGTCAACGCTAGTCTGTCCATGCCTGTTGATAATAATTGTATTTAACCTTAGTTTGCCCACACCACAAAGCATAATATGTGACTTGGTATAATTAGCTTTTAAGTGCAGTTTTTGCATAAACGAAGCAAAGCAGTCCACCTGATGTCTAAGCGTATTTGGAGTGAGGGCTATCAATATCACGACGTCGGCATACAACAGCGCAGGACTTGGGGAACGTGCAATTCTGGGCACGTCTGGATGGGAGAAGGATATATAAACTGTTAAATCATTAATGTACAAAATAAATAATAAAGGTGCCAATATACACCCCTGCCTCACACCATTCATCAATTGAAAATCGGGAAAGAGCTCACCATAGGAATTTATGCAAAATATAGCTGATAGATCTAAAGTAGGGATTAAAAAAAGTTTACAAGGGGTGTTCAAGCTTATTTCCAGCAGCATTAGCCAAAGTTTAGTTCTGTCCACAGAATCAAAGGCAAAGGACAGATCCATAAAAGCCAAGTCAAAAAAAAAGTAAAAAGTCAATTTTTTTTTATTTGTACTGGTACTCGACAGAGGACCACAAATATACAATTTACAAAGATAGAAAAAGATAAGTTTCACATATAATCAGTACAATGGTAAAAAAGATTTTTAAAACTTAAAGAAATTGTAGCAAGCAAATTCATTTGACGGATGTTTACACAACTGCAATAGTTCACTCACTTTGATGATTCTACAAGTTTGATAAATCGGGGCAAGATATCTTGTGCGTGCAATAGTTACATTTATATTGGGACACACAAACAGCAAGTGCTCAATGTCTTGGTCTCCCCCTTCACACAGGGGGCATAGGAATGTTCCTCCTGGCGACCATCTTGCTGTGTAAGTTAGTACTGGTAAAATGCCCAGTCTCAAAAGCCAAGTAAATAGGGGCATGCCTGGCCTAAGTATATCTAGAAATTATCAGGGCCGGGTTCAAACATTGTTCATTAGTTGCTCATTACGGACGTAAACCAAATTGAACGGGGGATGAGTATGTCCTCATCAGCTGCCAATTTGATCAAATGGTCATAGATGATTATTTTGATGACTTTAATGGTGCTGTTGATAAGGGAAATAGGTTGATAGCCCTTTAGTGGCATACACTCTGTTTTTTTCAAATATGTCAACAATTGTAGTGGTGGTCCATAAAGAAGGAATATTAACTGATAAACAGGTATTAATTGTATTAGTGATAAGAGGTCCCCATGTCTCAGGCAAGGCTTTCAGCCGTTCCATAGGTACCCCATCTGGGCCTGACGTTTTTCCACCCTGGCCATGGTGGATGGCCGACTCCACTTCCTGCAACATTAATAGAATTGGAGGGGAGTGCCACAAACTATTACACAGAAGAGCTGGCCTTAATTGGAGCATCCACAATGTGATAGATAGGAGCAGAGTGGGTAACCCAGTCTACGCCCCAAATTTTATTTTGCAAAAGAGGGTTGGCAGGGGAATTCCTAGATCGAATTTTTTTACTAAGGTTCAGAAAATGTTACAGTCCTTTCCTCTGGAGGCAAGATCCAAAAGCGCCCAATCATGTATGTATAATTCCATCTTCCTGTTTGTGAGTGCAGTTTTATATTTAGTATGTATCAGGGAGATTTCACTTCTTAACCTGGGCCATGCATTTAGTACTTTCCTCCACTTTAGATTTGCTTGGGAACAGGCCCCATTAATCCATCTCGGATCCTAGTTCGATGTGCAAATTGGCTTTAAACCTTTCGCTGCGAGGCCTCCCCCCTGCTCAACCTTTTTTTGGCTATTTGGTGTAATTCGAGCTTAGGCCTCTGTAAAATTTTATCCACATAAGGTATCCATGCCAAATTTGCCTCCTTTTCTTCCAACATCATGGGGATTTTAAAGGTACCTGGGGTTTGTTGATTCCCCTGGAGGGGACTTAGAAATGAGCCAAAATACAGCTAAATGTTTTTTTTCGGGGGGGGGGGAGTGCTGCACAAGAAAGCACCTGGTCTTTTCCCTGCAAACGGTATCAACCAAGTATTTCTGGTGCTGAAATCACCATCTTCCCAGCTTTGAGGAACAGGCAGACGTTTGTAGAACAAAAACCATTTTGTACACAGTTTTGGCATTTTACTGGGACATAGCCTATGTTTGCTACTTTTTGGCTCACTTCTTTCCAATTAGTGGTAGAAATGGTTGTGAAAACAATAATGGCTCCTGCAAAGTTATACATTCCTAAAAAGTAGACAACATTTTGATTTAAGCAAGGGTTCATTGTGTAGATCCTTCAAGTTTTTTTATAGAAACTAACAGTTAACAATAAGAAAAATTGAAAATGATTTGTAGAAAATAGCCATTTGTGCCAACGTTTTCACCTATAACTTTCTATAGGTATGACAGATTTTTTAAAGAAATATACTGTTACATCCAATAGACCCTTCAGTTTGTGGGGATATATAGGACTTGTAGGCTCACCAAGAACCCGAGGAACTCAGAGCCAAGAACTGAGCTGCGTTTTGCAAAGGTTTTTTATTGTGTACTGGGTATATCGCTATTTATTTGGTAAAATATAAAGAGTGAAAAATAGATAGCAGGGACACCAATTTATTTCTGAAATGGGAAAATGAGTCTAGAAGCATTATCCATTTGCAAACCTCCAAAATTGAGGCTACCTATACTAGCATGTGAAATATAGGAAATATTTCAAAGTGGCATCCTTTTTACACATTGTCTTACATTTTGAAGACAGAAATGCATAGAAAGTCAATAGGTAATAACAGTTTCTCTACAAGTCTGTGTTCCCCTAAGTCTCCCGATAAAAATTGTTCCTCACTTGTGTGAGTAGGTGTAGTGCACCTGACAGAAAACTGGCCAAAACGCAGCGCTGACACAACATTTTTACAAGGAAAACTGACCGTTTTGTTCAAAGTGCCTAGCTGTGTGCTCTTCCAGAACCTAGGGAATCGTGGCAAACCTATACATTTTTTTTAACTAGACACACAGGGAAATCTGGGAGGGGGTGACTTGTGTGGCTCTCACCAGGTTCTGTTACTCAGAATCCCTTGCAAACCTCAAACTTTGCAAAAACACACACTTTCCTTAGATTTCTGTGATGGAAAGTTATGGAATCTGTTTGGATCCACCCAATTCCACCCACCCCGCATTCCAAAAAGCTGTCTGATAACAATGGTACCTTGCTTGTGTGGGTAGGTCTAGTGCCCACCCAGGAAAAAGCCACAATGCAACTTGAACACACCACATTTTTACAGTGAAAACTGACCATTTCTTTTCAAAGTGCCTAGCTGTGGATTTTGAACCCTAGCTCTGCCGGCACCCAAGGAAACTTAGCAAACCTATACATTTTTTAAAACTAGACACCAGGGAAATATAGGAGGGGTTGACTTTTGTGGCTCTCACCAGGTTCTGTTACTCAGAATCCCTTGCAAACCTAAAACTGTAGTAAAAAAACACATTTTCCTCACATTTCTGTGATGGAAAGTTCTGGAATCTGCGTCGATCGACAAACTTTCACCCACCCCGAATTCCCAAAACTCTCTTGATAAAAATGTTATCTCACTTGTATTGGTAGGCTAACTGCCCGCAACAGGAAATGGCCCAAAACACAACATGGACACACCACATTTTTACAGTAAAAACTGTGGATTTTGAACCCTAGCTCTTCCAGTACCTAGGGAAACCTGTCAAACCTATACATTTGTTTTAACTAGACACCCAGGGAAATCCAGGAGGGGGTGACTTGTGTGGCTCTCACCAGGTCTGTTACTTAGAATATCTTGCAAACCTCACACTTTGCAAAAAAACACATTTTCCTTTCATTTCTGTGATGGAAAGTTCTGGAATCTGTGTGGATCCACACAATTCCACCCACCCCGCATTCCCAAAAGCTGTCTGATAACAATGGTACCTCGCTTGTGTGGGTAGGTCTAGTGCCCGCCCAGGAAAAAGCCAAAACGCAACATGGACACACCACATTTTTACAGTAAAAACTGACCCTTTTTTGCCAAGTTCCTAGCTATGGATTTTGAACCCTAGCTTTGCCAGCACCTAGGGAAACCTAGCAAACTTATACATTTTTTAAAGCTAGACACCCAGGGGAATTTAGGATGGGGTGACATGTGTGGCACACACCGTGGGTCCACAAACTTCCACCCACCCCACAATAAAAATGGTACATCACTTGTGTGGGGTTGGCCAAATGCCGCCGACTGGGAAGGACCCAAAAATTATTGTGGAGACATCAAAATGACCTGGTTTTGCAAGGGGTATCTTATAATATTAATAATAATAATTCACATTTGTAAAGCGTGAACAATCACCCGTTAGGGTCCCTAGGCGCTGGGGGCCGTCGGGAAGATTAAGCAAGCTATTGCCCAGAGTCACTTGGTGCTGGGCTAATCTGCTGGCGGCGCCGGGGATCGAACCGTGATCCCCAGATTCCGAAGTCAGTCGCCCTGACCGCGGCGCCACACCTCTTATGGAATGCTGGTGGGTGGGAATTTTGTGTAAGCAATTTGTGTTTTCACTGTAAAAACGAGGACTGTCCACAATGTGTTTTGGTCCATTTCCTTTAGCCGTCACTAGGGCTACCCACACAAGTGAGGTACCATTTTTATTGGAAGACTTTGGGGAATGCAGAATCGATGGAATATTGTGGATCCACACAGATTCCCAAACTTTTCATCACAGAAAAGTGAGTAAAATGTGTTTTATTTCAATGTTTGAGGTTTGCAAGGGATTCTGGATAAGAGAAGAGGCCTGGGTGACTAGCTTTAAATGATAGGTTTCCTTATGTGCTGACAGAGCAAGGGTCAAAAAGTCTCTGCTAGGCACATGGCAAAAAAGGGTCAGTTTTTACTGGAAAAATGTGATGTGTCCACATTGCTTGTGGGCTATTTCCTGACGCAGGTACTAGGCTTAAGCACAGAAGTGAGGTACCATTTTTATTGTGAAAATTATTTGGGGACTGCTGGGTGGGTAGAAGTTTGTGGACCCACGCAAATTCTGGACACTTCTATCACCAAAATGTGGGGGAAATATATCTTTTTTATAAAATGTTGGGTTTGCAAGGGATTCTAGGTAACACATTCTGGTGATTGCCACACAAGTCTTCACATCCTGGATTCGCCTGGGTGTCTAGTTTTAAAGAATGTATAGGTTTGCTAGGTTTCCCTAGGTGCCGGCAGAGCTAGGGTTCAAAATCCACAGCTAGGCATTTTGCAAAAAAATGGTCCGTTTTCACTGGAAAAATGTGATGTGTCATGTTGCATTTTGAGCCATTTCCTGTAGCTGGCACTAGGCCTACCCGCACAAGTAAAGGACCATTTTTATCAGTAGACTTGGGGGAATATTGGGTTGGTGGATGCTTGATGCTCCACTTAGATTCCAGAACCATCTATCACAGAAATGTGAAGCAAATGTAGACTTTTTTCACTACGTTTGAGGCTTACAAGGGATTCTGGGTAACAGAACCTGGTGAGAGGCACACAAGTTGTTCCATACTGGATTCCCCTTGTTGTCTAATTTTCAAAAATGTACAGGTTTGCTAGGTTTCCCTAGGTTCTGGCTGCGCTAGGGCCCAAACAGCGAGGCACTTTGCTAAAAAATGGGCAGTGCCTAGTGGGCTTTCTTCAGCCTGGGAAGGCATATCAGGGGTTATTGGCCTGATATGCCCCCAAGGGTGGCAGAAAGACTGTGGCAATATTTTGGAGGGGTTGGGGCATTGCGGGCAGCTCCCACCCCTACGTTTAAAAAATTCAGTGTAATCCCTGGCACCTAGGGGGCTCTCTGCCCCGTTGGTGAGGGGGGCAGATCAAGGGCTATTGTCCCCATCTGCCTCCTGGGGGGTAGAAAGGCTGTGGCAGTTTTTTTGGGGTGGGGGCGTTGGCATGCCCATTCTGTGCATCCCCCATACCCTACATTTTAAACAAAGCGTAATCCATGGTGCCTAGTGGAATTCTGCCCCCGGGGTCAGATCAGGGGCTACTGTTCCATATGCTTCCTGGGGGGTCAGAAAGACTGTAGTATTTTTTGGGGGGTGGGGGCACTGGCATACTTATTCTGGGCAGCCCCTAACCCTAAACCTTAAAAGAAATCGCTGGTGCCTAGTGGCTTTACTGACCACCCTGGGTGGCAGATAAGGGGGTAATTGCCCAATATGCATCCCCGGGGGTAGAATGACTGTGGCAATTCTTTTGGAATGGGGCACTGGCATGCCTATTCTGTGCAGCCCCCACCCATAAATATAAAAAAATAAGAATAATCCTTGCTGCCCTAGTGGGCTTTCTGACCCCCCCCCCCGAGGCAGTTCAGGGGCTACTTCCCCCTATCTGCCTCCTGGAGGGGCAGAAAGACTGTGGCCTTTTCTTGGGGTGTTGGGGGCATTGGCATACCCATTCTAGGCAACCCCCAGCCCTGAGCTTTAAAAATCGAATCCCTGGTACCGAGTGGGCTTTCTGCCTTCCGGGGGGCAGAAAGGGGGTTATTTTTCTGTTCTGCCGCCTGGTGGGGTTCGAAGGCTGTGTCATTTTTGGGGGGAGGGTGTGGCCTTTGGCATGCCCATTCGGGGCAGCCACCACCCCTGAATTTTGTGGAAGAATTCCTGGTGCCTAGTGGGCTTTCTGCCTCCACGGGGGAGATAAGGGGCTATTGCCCCATCTGCTTACCAAGGGTCAGACAGACTGTGGCAATTTCTTTTTGGGTGGGGGCATTGGAAAGCCCATTCTGGGCAGCCCCCTGGTGTCTAGGGTGCTGTCTGCCCCCCGGGAGCAGATATCAGGCTACTGTACCCCCATCTGCCCTCTAACTATGCCGGTTTTTATGGTTGAAGCAAAGGCCCTTGCCCAAGGGGCTGCTCCTCCCTCCCTGGTGCCTAGTGAGTGGATCCCTGCTTGAGAGATTCTCCCCTTTCCAACATTACCTTTCCCATGTAATTCGGTGCTCAGGGGCTTTGATTGCCCCAAGAGCACCGAAACAGTGAAACTGAAACTAAGTTTCAGTTTCATTTTCAATGTAATAACATCAGCGCACCATTCGCTCGATTGTCATTACATTGAAACAAAAAAAGCCGCAGGAGGTTGGGGAAGCTCCTCCTGCAGCAAAGGCTCTGACTGCAGCAGAGGGATTTTGTGCACCTATGCGCATGTAGGATTGGTTCCTTCATGAGTACAGAAGCACTGGTGCTCATGACGGAACAATTCCGACATGAGCACCGAAGGCATTACCATGGACTCCCTGATTGTGCACATTGTACTGTTATAATGAAAAACCATTGAATCTCGTTGGCTCTCCGCTAAAAAAAAGAGGGAATATTAATAGATGTGACTTAAGTATGGCTGCTAGTGAGTCTTTAAGCTTTTCCAGGTGCCAAATTAATCTTAAACCATCTGAGGAATGTTGCGTAACAGAGACTAAATTACAATTACGGGCTAATTCCATAATTGGTAAATGCATAGAAGCGCACATGGCGTTATGATCTCCCCACTCTGTGGGCATGATCTCTCCTTTTGAAAACCAAGGTAAAAAATCCGGGCTTACTAACATGTAGTCATTAGGAGATGCTCTCCCCCCTTTAAAGGGAATTAATGTGTTGCTTGGCCCCCCTAAGGATAAGTAAATCGACCAAGCCGTGAGCAGGAAGGTACTTTAGAAGTTCTGTCCCCCTTGCGTCCTAGGTGTTGCAGTGGCCTTCCATTTGATTAGCTTGTGTCCTGGGACCCCTGCTAAGGTTTGCATTAAGCACAGCTATCAGCATTAGTTAATACATGAGATATGAAATTAAACAATCTAATGTAATGTTTACAACTAGTATTAATAAAATCATTATAAAAAATATATCAAATTAAAACATTAGTCACGGAGACATGAATTGCTAACACTAAGAAAGAGGAAGCACTGTGATCACCTGTGATATCTTTACCTGAAGACTAAGACTGACCCAAATGGCTAGTCCGCTGGCCGTGCAGCCACCATTAGAAGGAATAGCAGGACTTGAATAACAAGCATAACCCTCAAAACATGAAGCAGCAATAAGCCAGGTCTCCTGCAATAGGATTATATAAAATTTGGAAACAACTGTCCTCCAGTCCTCCTTATTAAAATTGCCTTTAAGGACTGCCACATTCCATCTAAGTACAGATAAAAAATGTTACTGCCTAGAAAAAGTATGGAATGTGTCTGCCAATACCCTTTAATAGGGGGGGCAATAGGTGTCACTAGTAGTTTATCAATCCTGATTGTTTTGAAAGCAGTATCAGATATTAAAACTGCCACTGCCCCAGTAAATCAATCCACATCAGAAAGTGCATCAAATCTGCTAGATGTAGGTACAGAGTACGGAACATAAAATATGTGCAGTGGAACCTGAACTAGTGCCAGTGCATTGAGAATGTTATAACTAACTATGCATGTTATCCTCCCCATGAGAAATGGCTGGACTTGTGTCCTGTGCTCTGCAATTTGCTGGTAAGTTAGGGGGACTCTGCCTAAAGTGGAAAATAAAGCCCAGCAGGACCAGAGTGATGGAGGTTCTTGACAGAAAACTAGATACAACATTAAATAATAGATGGTGTACCAGATTTGGGGAACTAAAATGAGTCACAATACAATTAAGCAAACAAAAGGAGATGATGGATGGAGCGCTGAAACTTTTCAGACCTCACCCTCAGTCACAGATCTGGGTTGAATCCATCATCATTCTTTAGCTCACTTCACCACCTCAGTTCAGACACAGCTATATGCAAATCAGTCTTGACCCTGTGCATCATGGGAACAGTACTGCGCGAACTGCCAAGCCAGGTCTTCCCTGAACGGGAAACAAGCATCCTGGGACCGGTTTCTGGGTAACAACCTTCGTCAGCCAGGCTAGCTTGAATCCAGCGGCAAAGTGAGCAAGGGACCCACGTCTGTTACAATACAATTACCCAGGAGTTCAGTTGGATTTGGCCCAATCCATGTGCATCTCCTTACATGCAAGATGTCTCTAGCATGAAAAACTGGCATGCCTCTGTGTTGCGCTAACCAATCTAAGGTTGAATTAGGAAGTTGATTGTAAGTCGTGCGCTGGTCATAAATCAATCGGATTACCCCTATTATGACAGCCACATACGGGCATGCAGCTGGAGGAAGATTAATAACTGGTAATTGTGCCCATATCTGTGGCTGTGCTGGGATAGCTTTAACCACTGTTTCAAATGTTTAAAATAGGCAAATGAACACGTTTCTGCCTAGTTGAAATATGTTTGGTACATAAGTGATCTGTGTGGGCTATATATGGTGATGGATTGCTGGAAGCAAGCAAAACCTGTGATAAAAGAAATAGGGAATACCAAGGATTCTTCATGTGAATCCTTCACAGTATGCTGCCTGTTTGGAGCGCTAATTATAGTTCCTTTCAAGGTTCCTGGTTTGCCAATGCTAAATGCAACGATGTTGGATTCAATATAGTACTGGCCTGAGTCTGGGGAGAATTCTGGGGAGAAGGTACAGTATTAATCATTGATCATCGTTTCTCTGAAAAAATCTTTAGATGGCTGGCCAAAAAGTCATTGATAGAATTCATTATGCAAGACTCGTCTTCCTGTAGGATTAGGCATAAAAAAAACTGGTCTCCAGGGCTTGGTAATGAACCAGTCACAGGCTCAATCTCAGACACTTGTAAAGAAGTCTCAGATTACCATTTTTGTAAGCCTTACCTCGTTTAGATCTCTTTAGCGGTGTGGTGTGCACAGACTTATTGTTTTCAGAGTTTGAGGTGGGAGAGGGAATGGCTATAGGCAGGGTGGTCTCACAATTTATTTTAATTCCATGAATAGTCAGATATGTTAGGTTTGAAATTCCCCTTCCCGTTCTGCACTTACACATGCTACATTAGGTTAGCAATATGTGGCTAAATAGACGCCATTTGTATTCACGTTATGCAACCCACGGAGTTATCCTCAGAACATGTAAGTTTTAGTTAGCTTATGTGACTCCATTTTGTATTCCACAATCACTAGAAGACTGCTTGGGCTGTGCTTGTACTAGGCCTTATTTTTAATCCACTTGCCTTAGCAGCACACTGTGTTTTTTTCATTATTTCTCTCTCCTGTTCAGGGCTCTAACCCGACTTGCTAATGAACTGATGTTCTTTCTTTGCATTCCAATCTCAATGTGTAGCTCTGCTCACATGTTAGGAGATGCTGAGACTTGGCACAGTGGCCTTGGACTACTGATAGTGCACCCATCAAGCAGGTGTTAGCTCATCTCTCTGTACCTCCTTTGTTCATGCTCAGCTCAATCCGGTAATGTTCCATTAGAGGCAGGCCGAAGTCTCAAGAAGGGTTTATTATGTATTAGCGTACCCTGGGGCGTTAGTCCCCTCAGCAGACATCTTAGGGTGAAGACCTGACTGGGATCCTCTGCAGAGTATATGCTGAATAAAGTAAGTTTGTGTTCTCTACTGTCTGACCAACTCTTCATTTTGGGGAATCCATAGCAGGTGGTTGTAAAAGACCTGTGTGGCGCTAGAGGGACCCATCCTTCAGTTTGGCGCCAAAACAGGAACCCCGCGAAGTGATCTCCTCACCCGTAATCGGGCTGTAAAGGCCGGAGTGGTGTCTGGCCGGTCGGGTGGATCAGGCCCCATATACACAAGACCGAGCTTGGTTCTCTCAGCTGCCCTGCCCTTCCGATCAAGCGGATCCTCAGCTAGTGGTCACCAGCTGGGGTCCTGAGAAAGCAAAACCTTGGAGCTGACCGTTTAGTCTGAAGAGTTGGCTGTGGAGATAACTTGACTCAACCTGAGTGAACCAGGTGAGTGACTTGGTTCTTGGGAAAACTGTGCCATTCTTAGTTGGCCTTTGGGCTGTGTCTTGATGCAGTCTCCGGACTGTCTTGTCTGCAGTTTCTGAACTGCCTTGCTTGAACAACACGAGTCGCTGGCTGTGTCTTGGTATGGTTTTAATACTGTCTTGGTTTGTACTTGGTGGGTTTGCGGACCCTTGTAAAGCACACAGAATGTTTGCGAGCAGTCTGACGAACCAATCAGTAATTCTGCTGGCATTTTGAAAAAGGGCTGGGGCTAAAACCTGTCCTCTTGAACTTGGTACAGTCTATAGACTGTCGTCCTGAATGTGATGCATTCTTTGGGCTGATGTGTGATTCGTTTGCATGTCTCGGTGCAATGCGGTCTGTGGACTGACGCTGATGATGGTGCTGGTGAAATGATTGGTTCAGGGAGTAGCGACTGTGCTCTCCGCACAGTTTTTTCCTTTATTGCAGTTGTTGGTGTTGTTTGTTCATTAGGGACAGTGTGTGTGTCGTATATTAGGATGCCTTGTTTAAGTAAGTTAGGATGTTCCGGATGTCGATGTTGTTCTACCCATGTTCGGTTGGAAGAGAGCCTGCCCGCAACTCCAGACGGTACCCCAATATTAACATATATGTCGAGCATGGTATTGGCCCAATTATGTTCAGCACATTGTGGAATAAATATACGAGAGACGATGTTTAGCTGCAATGGCCACTTACTGGCTTATTTGATGAACAAAAAATACATTTCCTGCAGGACAAATTGTTTGCTAAAAGGAGTAGGCAGTCCATGCTTGATTCTTTGAGAGTGTTAGAAAGAAGTAAAGCAGCGACGTATGCGAGCAGAGAAAAAGGCTTGAAGGAAGCAGACACAAACTATTGCGCATAAGGTGGTAGCCTATGAAAGAGAAAAGACTGAGAAAGGCATAGAGTACATGCACAGATAGGAAATTCCAACTTCTCACTGACAAGTTGTTGTATGGCATTTTAGGATGCGAGCGCAATTTTCCAGATTCATGCCCTTATATAGGTACAATTCACATTGCCCTAATATAGGCATAGAAATCATACCCATATTTAGACAAAGCCCATGCAGTCCAAATACAGGCATGGCTACTTCCACCCGTACCAAAACGTCACAACGATATCTTGGAAAATCAGCTTAAGCAGTCAGGGACATCCCCTTGCTTGAATATTGATTTGTCCAAGAACTCATGGATTTTACAAAGAACTACCATTCCCTTGGGGTTCTTTACTGACATTATTATGTCCGACTTTACGTCAAACTAGGCACCTTCAAGGTATAAATAGGCCTTCACTTGCTCTAGCAAACACACAGTGGTTTTGAGCAGTTCAACTATCTACTTGCCAGACGCAGCTCGCTACAGCAAGTGCCGAAGGAAGCCGACCCTCCAGCTGACGCGCTGATCGAGAAGCTGTCCTTTCTCTCACTAGAATCCAGCTCCAGTGTTTCCAAGCTCCACTTGCGGGGTGTTGGGAAATCGAGTCCGAGACAGAGATACTAGACCTCCTTCATTCTACCTAAGGTATGGAGCTGATTAGACCCTAAGAGAAATCTTGGATAGATTCTTGGCAAAGAAAACTAAACCTATATTACACCACACTTATTCTTCCTGCGTACTAGACTTAGGTTCGGTATATTGGGGTAGGCGTATTTTAGAAGCACCAATTGAGTACATTTAGCCATTTTTATTTCTGTATGTAGTTTTATGGCTTAGAAACCATACAATGCTTTTACAGTATTATTTTATAAAACTCTTCTCACTGTACGCATTATACTTTGCAGCCTGTATTATGATTGTAGCAGTTCACTTTACTTGCATGAGAAAGAAGACAGTTCAATAAATCCTTTTATTGAAAACGCCTGTCTCTCCATGTCTCTGCACTTCTGATGAAACAAAGAATGCACGATTGACTGAGTAAAATATATATCTATTGTTTCCACGACTCTGAAGATACGGTAATTCTTGGGAAACAAAGTTGTCATGTTTATGCGGTTGTCAGAAACTAATACCTTCTTGTGTATTCAAGAAAGTTTCTAGTGACCTATGAGCTAGCTGGCACTCCCCATTAAGTTTAATATATTCGATAGAGACCTAGTTGACCGCAGTCCTACGTCAATTCTTTAGGATATATTATTCCAATGCGCAGAGCCTATTGGGAATATAGGAACTACACTACATGGCGCCCAACATTTGGTAAGGCACTAATTTAACGCTAGATACTACAGTAACTCAGTCGTGCTTTTCACAGAGACCCTTCTTCCCGTAAAATACTCCAATAGACGTCTGGAGTGGGTGAAAGGATAGTATACGCCAAAACTAAGTAGGACGAAAATCCTATGTATTACTTTTAGTTTTTTTCAACGTTGAAGGATACAGTGTTCCAAAATATTGTGAACCTTATCTTTGTTTCCTTGAAACTTGCTCTGCAAAACTTTCAACCAACAAAATGACTGAAAGCGAGAACGGGAGAGCCGCAGCACAACCAGGCTTAGAAGTTACAGGTTTCCAACAAGACGACCCGGATGCTATAATCTTCCCAGAAAACTTAAGGAAAACCATCACTATAAACCTCATAACAAATGACCTATCACTAAGAGGTGGTAGGGTAATTTTTGTCATAGTGGCACATGAATATCGGCAGACAGAGGTATTCTATTCATGAATTGTATTCCCTGAAGCAAATCTAGTAACACATGTGTTTCACTTCTACAAATTAGAGGAACCTCCGACGGAATGCACTCCTTTTGAGGATGTTGAAATTCCATTAACATACCAAGGGCATGCGCTCTGGTTTAAAGGCGCCCTACAAACTCAAAATCACATTACCAGGCTTGGTTCACTAGGTAGACCAGGAGCAACATGGGCCGGTATTAGCCAGCTATACACTGCATACTGCCATTGAAGAAATGTCAGGTGCAGAACTATTAGTTCAACTAAAACAACTAATCAACATACATAGATAATTGGTTCAATATGTCATGCAGACTCTAACAGTCCAACCTCCTATAAGTAATCCACAACACACCCCTCACCAGGGGAACACAAATACAATTACACCACAGACTATCTAATCAGTCATCTGTAAATTGCCCACAAAAAGGGAACAAATTCCATTCTGGATAACTAAAAAAATTACTCAAATCGAGGCAGTATTTCCCGATAGTACACCTTATGAGAAACACAGAATTTTAACAATCTGTTTACCAATGGGGATCGCACCACACCTGAAGGACTGTGACACTTGGGGTACAGTCTTTTCTGCAATCTACACAAAAACTCATGGTGTTCCGTCTATGCAGGTAATACCAGACGTCCTGAAACAGATTCAAAATGAATACGGGGAGAGCCTGCTTTAAATATAGGTATGAAACTACTGAGAGATTTCAAACAGGTCTCATCTATAATATTAGCTAATATTAAAGGTGAGGCAGCATCCATGGCGATCCGCCAAAAACTAAGAGAATTTGATGTAACTGAGCAACCATATGAACTGAATAATCCTATGAAGAACTAGGTAGAGATAGTTTGGGTGGGAAACCAGTTAAGCCCCAACTAATAGAGAACCCTGAAAAGGTCTTTATTAAAAACACTCTCACTACTACCAAAAAGAAGTGGGAGGATACTAAACAAACTCCTAAAGAGAAGCGTTCTCAGTGCAGAGAAAGGTCTCCTCAAAAGGAGCCCTCTAAAAAGAGATATAACCTTAGGAACAGGGATAATTTGAGAAAACCTGAGAGATATCAAGATACTTATACACGTTCCTCTCGTACCTTTCAGACTTCTTCACAGAAATCGTAAAGAAGAGGACGGTCAGAACAAAAGGAAGAATGTGTGAAGTCCAAAGACGACCAACGCGTTCCAAAAAATAAGAAAAGCCAATTCACCAAGAAGAATGTAGCAGGGCTAAAAATAAGACATTCCGAGGATCTTGAGGACACAACTCAAGAACGGGGAGTGGGCCCAGACAATGCTAGACAGCGCAGTAGAAGTCACCATAGCTTGCAAGATCTTGAAGGATTGTCTGGAGACATTGGACTTGAATGAGCAGTACATCCAAGTTGAAACTGCCGATACCAGGGTTATTGTACCCCATAAGTTATATGAAGTAACGCTCTGAATGGAGGGGGACCTAACTAGGAAAATAAGAGCACTCTTTTGGGAGAAACTCTCTAAGGGTTATGACATTCTTCTGGCTGAAAAAGACCGGCCACCAAAATTTGTCAGGAGTGCCCACATGGCGAAGACATAATTATGCCAGCCTTCTCAAATCATATTCCAATTCACTTAAAATACACATATGCCAGAAAATGGGCTGTAATCTAAGCTCCAGCATTATATAAAAATCATGTAGGATGGGATGAGGAGTTTCCTCGCCATAAAATCCCGTTACATACTCAACCAACTGCTCAGAGGCAGTATCCAGTTAAGCAAGAAGCTAAAAAACAGGTCAGGGAGATCTTAGATCAACTTGAATACCAAGGGGTGATTGGAACATGCACCTCATCAATGAAAAATCCTTTGTTTTCTGTCTCTAAACCAGACAATACATATAGTCTGGTTTTGGAATAAAGACATTTAAACTCCTGTTGCAAAACCTTTGCAGTACAAAATGCACACAGTGCAGCACTAATGAATAACATTGTGCGTAAAAAATATAAAACCACATTAGATATTTCTAACGGTTTATTCTGTCAAAACATTGCACCAGAAAGCAGGTATTTGACTGCTTTCTCAATTATGGGGACACAGTCTCACTTCTGTCATCTCCCCCAGGGATTCAAGAATAGTACGGGTTATTTTCAGCCAGAGTAACAGAGTTACTACAAACTTATGATGATGAGGCATTATCTTATGTCGATGACATCTATCTAACAGACGATGACTTAGACAGGCACTTGAATAGAGTGAATACCATAGTACTTAGATTCGCCTCTGAAGGGTATAAATTACATTTTAAGAAACCGAGAATTGCCCACCTCAATGTTCATTTTCTGGGATACGAGTTATCAAGTGAAGGCAAAAGCCTGGCAGCAAACTTTTAAGAGAAGTGTGCGCTGCTCCAACCTCCAAAAACGCTGAAAAACTAACAGTCTATTCTAGGTTTCCTGAAATTTTGGAAGAACTTACATTCTAAATTATGCAGAAAGGGTTGAAATCAAACCTGATTTCAAAACAGTTAATTGGACTCAAAACACACAGAAATTTTGCGTTCAGAGCAAACAAACATGTTAGCAACAACACATTTACAGACACGCGTAAACATACGTTGTGATCCGATTCATTCCTGGAAGATGCGGATTCACGTACTTAACATTTAATGAAGGAGAAAAAGTACCAATAGCTTATAAATCACACTTGTACACACAAGCTGAAATAAAATTCACTTCTACGGAAACAAATTAACAGCGGTTCAAACTACAGTAGCAAAAGATAGAGCCCAGGCACAGGGAAAATGCATAATGGTCACTACACCTGTACCTGCCTTAGAGGCGGTGACAAAAACATGCATTCAGAATGCCAAGGCTTTACATCCAAGATGGATACAATGGGTTAGTTCTCTTCCTGCAACAGACGTTAAATACGTTTTTGACCCATATTTGTTAACACAACATTTTCTACAATACGAACAAGAATGTCCTCTGCCTACTGAGATTCTGCTCTCTAGAACAGTACGAATGTATAATTTATACAGACGGATCAGCACAGCCCGCAATTCGGGGTAAACAGGCTTATAGTGGTGCCTGTGCGATCGTTAAAGGTCACTGGTGCGATGGTAAATTCCGACCTATGGTCAGAAAAACACAATCTCTCGGAGATTGTACAGCTCAGCGAGCTGAACTACAGGCATTCAAGATGGCGCTTGAAAATACCGATCGCGAATTCCCCACACTCATAGTGTGCGATTCTTATTACTGCTTTCAATCTTACAATGAATACTTGCAGAACTGGATTCAAAACGGCTTCAAAGATGCAAAGGGTGGCACCATCAAGCATAAGTTGCTTTGGGAACAGGTAATTCAGTTGCAAAAAAAACTACAAAAAACTCAAGTGATCCATACACTGAGTCATCAACTTGATGGCGTTCACGTTGCAGGGAATTCATTGGCTGATGAAGCCGCGAAGGCAGCTGTGCAAACGGCTTCCGTAGCTGCAATCACTCGTTCAAAAATGAAAATAGACGGCAAAATAATGCTAGCTGTCAATGCCACAAGCAAAGGCAGCAGTGCAGCGTTACCTCTAAAATATCCACTTGAATATGCATACATATTTGATGCAAACTCTGCTCCTTTTGCTCGAATCCCTGGAGTGGGGGATAGTATCATTTCAAACAGGAAACGTAGAGTAGCTTTGATACACAAAGCACATTTGGGAGAGGGTCTGATACATCAAGGGATTTCTAAATCTATACTAGAATTAAAAGAGACGTACTGCCCACATTCACGAATTTGCAATTAATTGCCATGACTGCAATAGAGATTGCAGCACAGACCGTCGCCAGATACCTGACTACGGTGTAGCCAGCCCAGTACAGACACCATTGTTAGACAGCATTAGACTTTCATATAAACAACAAGAGAGAAAGGGCAAAGTAAAATACTCTCACACCCCTGGGGTAAACAGTTCAAAACAACAAAAGAGTATCCAAAACTAAGATATATACAAAGCTCTAAGAAGGGGGGGAAAACGGTAAGACAACCCGTCCACCACCACCCTTAAGTGCCTTATATCAGAAAGTTAACTGTGTCAAAAGAATAGTGACTTCCCAATGTGGAAAAAAGGAACCCTCAGGCACCCACAGACAGTAGGTAGCCATGTTTCTTCATCGGGTTCCTGTGGTTAGTAGTGTAAAGATATAATAAACCAAACAGGTGCAGATTAAAAATGGGTGTAGACCACTCCCTTTTCTGCAGGGCCTGTTCCGAGAGATCCTTGGGGAAGGAGAAGATTTCGGAATCCGCATCGACAGGGCGCACAGGGTGGGCTTGGCATGCAGAGCACCCGCTCCTCCCCCGGATATCCTAGCGTTCCTACCTGACTTTCCGTTGAAGGAACGCATAATGAAGGAGGCACGCCTGAAACAGACTCTCCGATATCAAGGGCACCAAGTGGCATTATATCAAGACCTCTCAGCCATCACACTGCAGAAGAGGAAGGCCTTCAAAATTGCCACTACATTCCTACACAACAAGGGGATTCCATATTGTTGGGGTCACCCCTTCCGGCTTGTCTTCAAGTGGAATGGCGCCCTACAACAGCTCCGGTCATTATGGGACACATGTGCCTTGTTTGGTATTGAAATGGCCGAGACTTCGACAGGAAGCGAAGAGGCAGGGGTTCCTCGCAGGGGAGATCTCCACGTTCTTCAGGGGATGGATGGCAGCGGGTGCAACGCGGACGGTCACCCAAGGTGTCACTCAGGCGGCCATCCAGGAGGTGTCCAAAGACACAGCAATGTCGGATTGATGCGTTTCATTGAAAAAGGGGGGTCTTTCTCCTCTTAGCTCTATCACAATGCAGGTCTAAGGGGGGCTGGGCGGGGGCCACTGGGGTCGCCAGTGTCACGTTTCCCTCTACTGACTTATACTACGGGCCTGAACAAGGTAGTGACTGGCCCGGGACTATACTGAACACTTGTGGGTCCAGAGTTGGGGTTAGGGAGGGTTCGGGGTGGGAGACGGGAGTTGGAGATCAGCGGATGGTGCGAGTTTTCAGGGGTAGCACTGTTGTGGTGGGGGGGTTCCAGGTCCGAGTATGGTTGGCTGGCTGCGTGTGATGGGGTAACTTCGCAGGTGGCTGGCAGTTGTGCATGGGAGAGGCAGGCGATGGAGGCTTGGCCAGAGACAGGGGGGGACGGGCTGCAGGCCTGGCAGTGAACGGAGTTTCAGAGCTTGGAGGGTTGAAGGTTGGCTATGCCGATGACTGAACTACGCCTCCTCACTTTGAATGTGCAGGGCCTTAACAACCCATTAAAGCGCAGGGTGGTCTTGTCACTCCTGAAGAATTCAAAAGCAGATATTTGCCTTCTCCAGGAGACACATCCGTTGCCCAAAGATTGCCACAGGTTGAAATCTTGCCACTTTCCGATGCAATTGTTTTCTTCTGCCCCCACTAAGACAGCAGGAGTGGCCATATTGGTTGCCCAGAATTTCAAGGGTAAGGTCCTACAGAATGGAGCTGAAATTAAGGGGCGGCTGCTTTCTTACAGGTTCTCCCTGGGAGACGACACTTTCACAGTCAGCTCTGTCTACGCACCTAATGAGGGAGAAGAGAAGTTTTGTCACCAATCGCTTAGCGAGGCGGCCACATCACCCAATAGACACGTCGTAGTTGGGGACGACTTCAATTTAGTCTTTGATAACCTTTTGGATAGGTCGGGGCAGCGCTCCTCGCAGTCAGGCACCCTATCGGAGGGAGGGCATGGTAGAATGAAAGAGTTGGGGACTACACATACTACTCTAACGCTCACAGGACGTATGCACGACTGGACTATCTATTGACATCTACTTCCCTTACGGCGCTGGCGTCTCAGGCAGATATAGGGGCGATGGCGCTTTCAGGCCATGCGCCGCTCTCGGTGGTGTTCTCCTTCCCACCCCTCACCCGCACTCCGTGCTGCTGGAGACTGCGCGATACATTGCTTCATCGGAAGGAAGTGGTGGACATAATCAAGGGGGCCATAACCGATTATCTAGCACACAATCAACTCGCTGACACTTCACTGGCAACACGCTGGGCGGCACTCAAGGCGGTACTACGGGGTGAGTTTATAGCGCTCTCGGCGGCGGAAAACATGGAACGGCGCGCAGGAGGGAGGAACTGTCGGCGCGAACCCGCGAACTGGAAAGGATACATCAGCGGACAGGGGCGCCAAGGGTCTGGAGACAGCTGCGTCTGGCTCGCCAACAGCTAGTGGCTTTAGACCAAGATCGGGCCGAATACGCGGCCCTGAGGGTGCGGCACATGTATTACACGGGTGCGAGACAGGTGCGGGCGCCTGCTGGTGCAGGCACTCAGAGAATTGCAACAGCAACAAGCGGTGCAGGAGATAACCACGCATGTGGGATGCAGAGTGTCCGGGGACAGGGACATAGCAAACACTTTTAGCGATTTTTACACCTCATTATATGCTGGGGCCCGGCTCAATCCCGCGGATAGTGAGGCCTTTTTAAAGTCTGTCGTTCTTCCAGCCCTGTCAGCGGAACAGTCAGAACTGCTGGACGGTGCGATCTGTCCGGAGGAGGTGATATCAGCGATATCGCGCCTTAAATTGGCTAAGGCACCGGGTCCGGATGGCTTTACCGCAATTTTTTACAAAACCTTCTGCTTCCAGCTGACCCCGCTGCTGACCGCTCTTTTTAATTTGTTCTCAGACCTGGTACTATCCCGAGAGATTTGATGGATGCCACTATCTTGGTTATCCCTAAACCAGGGAAAGACCTACGCAATGGGGCCCATATCCCTCCTTAACGTAGATCTCAAATCCTACACTGGCATTCTTGCAGCCCGGCTGGCACCACTCATGCAGGGACTGGTCGACCTAGACCAGGCGGGTTTTATCCCCGAGCGACAGACAGCCGATAATACTAAGAGAGCGCTCCACCTGATTGAACGAGCCACAAGATTGCCAGGTGAATAGATGATGCTGGCGATTGACGACGAAAAGTCGTTTGACCTGCTCCATTGGCCGTACCTGGAACAAGTGCTGATAAAAGCGGGCTTGGGGGCCAAATTTCGCACATGGGTGTTCAATTGTTATACTTTCCCCACGGCGAAGGTGCGCGTTAATGGATGCTCGTCGCCTCGTTTTTCCATCGAACGCGGGACACGGCAGGGGTGCCCACTCTCCCCTCTACTTTATGCGCAATACATGGAACCACTGGCACAGGCCTTGCGGACGGACCCTAGAGTGAAGGGGATCAAATTTGGGGCATATGTCCATACAATCAGCTTATATGCTGACGATGTACTCCTCTCTTTGGCTGCTCCAAGAGATTTGTTGCCGGCCAGCATCGAGATCCGAGACGCGTTTGTAGGGGCATCAGGCTTTAAAGTTAATATGGCAAAATCAGACTCGCGCCTCCCTGGAAAAGTGTTTCCCCTTTCGCTGGTCATCGGAGGCGGTCCCGTACCTGGGGATACAATTGCCGGCAACTCTGCATGATACGGTGCGTATCAACTATGCCAACCTCCGCCGAACCCTCCGCAAGGAGCTGGGGCGATGGCGGCATCTCCCACTTTCCTGGCTGGGGTGGGTAGCAGCGGTGAAGATGACCATTGTTCCCCAAGTTTTGTATATCTTCCGGGCTATTCCGCTTCGACCTCCCGAGGGCTGGATCCGCCAAACCCAGTCAGAACTCGCGCAGTTTATCTGGAATGGGAGGCGCCCTAGGATGAATCTGCAGCTGGCAATGCTTCCCCCAAGAAAGGGGGACTGGGGCTGCCTGACTTGATGCTATACTACCATGCGACACAGCTTTGGACCCTGGTGGAATGGAGGAAGTGGGAGTCGGAGTGGCACTGGCTTTTCCAGGAACAAGCGGTGGTGGGCCGCCCGCTACAGGAAGTCCCCTTCCTCCGTAGACAGCACGGACCTCCTAACCTATATGCATCTTATATTACCAGAGTCCCGCTGGAGGTGTGGGATCAGACTAGTGTCAGGCACAACTTAACGACTTTTCCGTCTCCATTGACGCCCCTATTGGAAAATCCAGACTTCGGACCCGGTAGAGACATCCGGGCGTTCGCTCATTGGCACCACAGGTGCGTCATTGGGCGCTCAGCCCCCAGGTTCGGGAGGGGGCTGATCGGAAGCTTAGCCGGTATGAATACTGGCTCATTACACGAACAACGGACAGGCGACTCATTTCAGATCTCTACAGCATGTTAATGGAGCGATATTCCCATGTCTATAACTCGGGGAGGTCGCGCTGGGAGAGGGAGCTGGGACGGGACTTGAGCAGTAAGGAATGGGAGGACATTTGTTACCGGGCCAGACATTCTGCCTATCATATGGGGCTGACGGACACTTTCACTAAGCTTGTGACGTACTAGTATTACACGCCTGAACGGTTGCAAGAGATGGATCACACCAGGGGTGCATCCTGCTGGCGGGGCTGCGGTGAGAAAGGCACACTGACACACCTCCTGTGGGATTGCAGGCACATTCAGGGTTACTGGATGTTGGTCCTCGATGAAATAGATGCACATTTCGAAACAGCCATCCCAAGACTCCCGGCCTATGTTCTTCTAGGGCTCCCCAATGCTATCACCTTCCCCTTGAGAGCGCGCAGAGGCCGACTAATTGCAATAGCGCTGGGCTCCGCCATCCAGAACATACTGGCACTATGGCGCACCTCACATGTCCCTAGTTTTCAGGGTTGCTGGGTTGGCTTTGGTCAGTCCTAGGTATGGAAAAACTGTCCTTAGTTAAAGCAGGGGAAGGGGCTAAGTATGCGGAGTTGTGGCAGCCCTTCTTGTCTTTGTTGGCCACGGAATTCAAAGGGGTAACATTCCCCCGATACCTGCGGTTGCTGCAACTATCACAATCTGATGCTCGATCTAGATTGGAATGACTGGATGCGTGAGTGGTGGGGGAGTAGGACCTGGAACGAGGGTGGGGGGTGGGTAGGCAGGGGGTGGGTCAGGGGTTGGGGGGGTTGGGGGTTGGGCTGTTCCTTGTTTTGGCTCTTGAATAATGGTCCTGGTCTGGCAGATTTATCGAATGTCTCAGGACATTCCTACACCTACACCTGATATACCATACCTACACCTACACCATACCATACCTACACCTACACCTGATAGCAAGAACGCTTCAGAGGGGGTGATCGACGTAAAAACAATTTTACTTAAAAACAGAACTGATGCTTATTGGAAAAAATGGTTAATCTGGTCCACAGACACAAACAACTGTCAAGGTAGATTCCTGAATAAGACACAAGGGTTTACATTCACTAGGCCAGATCCAAGATATGTCCAGAGACAACATCCAGGGATAGTAACATCATACAGTGTAGGAAAACTGTGCCTTGAGTGGCTACAAAAGTCAAAACTAACAGAGGTAAAACAACACTTATCTTTACTTAAAGATGGCGTTGGTTTAAGGGACTTCTTACAAGGACCTGCAAAACCGCGTCATAAACGTTTTATATACGCTGGTATATATGCCATTTATAATGAAGCTTGGAAAGCGACAGAAGCAGAAACAGTAGACCGAATACGAGTAATTTATCGTATTCATTTAGAGAAATCTCTCTCTGTAGTTGACAATGGGTTAACGACTGTCATCCAGAATATATTCTTTGGACAGCATAGTATCCTCTGCCATAGACATAATGGAACAGGACTTGCTCATGTTACAACATGGACAGTCACAATTGCGTTCTATAATGCTTTTAGGCTGGACATTACAAAATCTTCGCTCTGGATATGTGCCATGGCGTCTAATCAACACCACGTCATTGTTTTCTGCATTTAACCTTACAGATAAACAAATCACTTTGGCACAAAGAGGAGCAGACTATACGGTGCTGAGCATTGAAAAACTGGAAAGATTACCATTAACTGTTTCTGAGAAACCAGCAACAGAATGGCTAATACGTGGAACAATCACTCTGCCTGTCACAATTTTCCATTTTCAATACTGTTTGAAACATATACCAGCTGGCGTATATGAAAGGTTGGGTAAAGAATACATCAAGTCAACCTGGGATTTACCATACACACACAGATGTTGGAGTGGGGGAAAATACGTTTTTCTTAGTGGTACAAACTGCAAAAGCGCACTAAGCGGTACACTTTTATGTCAGGGTATTAACTTACACGGAGCATGTGACGGTTCTTCGACCAACTTATCCTGCCACCTGCAAGGTTCTCCAGCTGCAGTGATAGATCCAATATTTAGGCAGCTTTCGAATGGAAGCTATATTATGTTGAATGATCACAGCTGCTGTGGCATGTTGCCAGGAATAGCCCATCTTGTAACTGGGTCAGCCAGGGTCACTTGTTGTATGCAAGTATTGTTTCCAAAAACTAAGAAAGACGCGGAGTCGCCATTATGGCCTTCACTGAACATCTCTTCTATACGAATTGATACTTTAAGCAGAATGAAAGCCACTCTTTTACAAAAAAGCGTGCCACTGACCTCGTCCAAAGAGACATATGAACTACAAGTTGCAAGGTCTTCTGCAGTGATACATGCCCTTTTATGCACAAACTGCCCTATACATTTCGTAGAAAGGTTAGGTCGTATCTGAAACATGTCTGATACCAGTGGTATTGTACATGTATTTAAGACAGTTTTTTCTGGACTGTTAGCACCTTTTGAAGCAGTCCTCTGCATATTTCCAAACTTCGTGCACTCTGTGTTCAGCGGCCTGCCTCTCATTTTGGGACTCGTAGCAGGAATACTATTTTTGTTCCTTCTGCTCCGATATGGCAAGTCCAGTCACCAGCGACACCCAAATTTCCGTGGAGAACACTCTCCTGGCAATGAAGTGTCGTGAGCGCATGATACAGATTCTGGGCTTGGCTTGTTTAAGAGATCTGAATACCACGTGGTTTGTATCATTCCGACCAATCTGGCAAGATTGCATCTTACCTGTGCTACGATGCCTGCTATGTGGAGAAGAATGCATGCTGGACATCTGTGTGACACTCCCATCAGTCCTGCCAATGGATGTTGGTACCTTGCTCAGGACAGGGACAGTTACAGGGAGTTCGATGTGCGTGGTATGAAAAACTGTAGGCCATGAATAGTCGAGTGACCCTCTCAACGTTGTAAGGGGATTAACCACATGTGTAGATCTAATCTCGGGTCAAGCCTCTCATGTAAATACAAGTGTTTACATATAGTCCAGAAACAACGGGTGTTATATATGTTAGTAGCGTGTGTGCACAAGAAAATGATGTGCCTTTATGTCACAAGTCACTTATGTATAATCAGGACACTCTTCATTGTTATGGGGGCTACACTTTTATTATATATATCATTTGGTAAGGAGAGGTGGAGTAGGCAGGTTGCGTTTAAGCTGTGTCATCGGAAGCGGCGTTTATTTAAATGGTGGCTTGCTCGATATACTTTCATGCGCAATACACTATGGTGCCTTTATGTCACAAGTAACTTACAGATAATCAGAACACTCTTCATTGTTATAGAGGCTACACTTTTAATTATATACATCATGTAGTAAGAAGTAGGCAGGCCGCGTTTATGCTGTGTCATCGGTAGCAGCGTTTATTTAAATGGCGTCTTGTTCAATAGACGTTCATGCGCGATACATTATGATGACGGTTTGGGTGCATAACATATCCTAAACATATATAGTTGGTTGCATTATAATTTACTGTGCAAATGTCGAAATTGTTACATCTTGAGGTGCACCCAGGTACAAAAAAGACAAGTGGGTAACATTCAAATGACCCAAACTGAGTGTAAATCATCATTACCTCAAATCATTATGATTTTGGCGACATTGAGGAATCAGCGAGCATGGAGTACCAGTTGCTGATGTCAAAAGATATTGATAGCGGTCAATTTAGACATCATTTACTTACAATTTGATGTTCAAGAGTCGGCCATTGTGTTACTTACCGGTGCTGCCGTCAGGAGGACTTGTGCTGGCTCTAGTTCCTCGGGTGACACACTCCCATGTAAGGCCGTTTTGAACAACTCTCGAAGTTGAGAGCAATGAGGGACTATGTCTGAGAAATGGTTGGCAAGGCTGGTTGGCATCACGGTCTAGTACAGGGTGATTTTGAAGTAGAAAAAAGACTATTCAAATATCTTTGTAAAAGGAATGCGGTGTTTTGGCATTGTAAAATCGATGTTCAGTATTTCCAGCTGAATAGTGGAATAACCAATGTAATTGCTGTCTGGGTTAATTTTAGATACTCGCCATTCTGTGCTAATGAAGTTCAATATTTACAGGTAATTAAAGACAGAGATCTATAGGATAAGACGACCAATGTGATTACCCAGAAGTGATTACAGCCTTGGTAAATCGCACCTCAAGATGTAACGATTTCGACATTTGCACAGTAAATTATAATGTAACCAACTATATATGTTTATGATATGTTATGCGCCAAACCCGTCATCATAATGTTTCGCGCATGAAAGTCTATTGAAGAAGCCACCATTTAAATAAACGCCGCAACCGATGACACAGCATAAACGCGGCCTGCCTACTCCTTACTACATGATGTACATAATTAAAAGTGTAGCCCCCTTAACAATGAAGAGTGTCCTGATTATCCATAAGTGACTTGTGACATATAGGCACATCATTTTCTTGTGCACACACGCTACTAACATTTATAACACCTGTTGTTTCTGGACTATATGTAAACACTTGTATTTACATGAGAGGATTGACCCGAGATTAGATCTACACATGTGGCTAATCCCCTTACAACGTTGAGAGAGTCACTCGACTATTCATGGCCTACTGTTTTTCATACCACGAAGACTAAACTCCCTGTAACCTGTATAATGCTTGCACAAAACAAGCGCTAATACACGCTCCAGTACTCACAACATGAAATCTGTGGATAGAAATTTGATGTCAGCACTTTAAGTTGACTGCAACAGCAATGTCAGCAAATGTCGATATTACTGCAAACATTTCTCTTTTCCTTTTAGGTACAGATACAACAGATCTGCCCATCCACTACACAAGGTGGTGAGTAAACCGCTTTTCCACACTGAGGATCCACAATAAGCTCCTAATTGATTGGTCCTGATGAAAGCCTCTAGAGTTACTAGGAGGCTGAAACATGTTAACCGCTTTCACTAGTGCGATAGGCCAGTAACTAGGTCTAAAAACGCACGCCTTTGTTTTTAGTTCCCTTTACCAGTGATCTACAGAATAAAAACACAAGAGACTTGGCATAAGGAATTTTACTTCACACTCACCTGAGCACCAACACGCCCTCTTTTTATCTCTGGCCACTACTGTCACTATAGTTGGTCTTCCTCCATGTGGAGGTCAGCATAACATACAACGGAAATGACCCAATGATAATGCTGTTGCGGCACTGAATGACAGAGAACCAAGATATACCGCCCGACGCCTGTGTCCGCATATGAGGGTTTTTTACAACAATGGTCCCTCCCACATTATCCTAGACCCTGGGAACACAGGACAAGTGGTTCATTCTCCCCCAACTTGATTTTTTTCTCTAGCCTAAGGAAGCAGAATGGATCACGTATTCTTCTTTTCCCCCCTTCATTGATGTTTTGAGTTTAAGTCAAACTAGGCACCTTCAAGGTATAAATATTCATTCACTTGCTCTAGCACACAGACAGTGGTTTGGAGCAGTTCGACTATCTACTTGCCCGACGCAGCTCGCAACAGCACATGCCGAAGAAAGCCGACCCTCCAGCTGACGCACTGATCGAGAAGCTGTCCGTTCTCTCACTGAGAATCCAGCTCCAGAGATACCAGACCTCCTTCAATCTAACTAAGGTATGGAGCTGGTTAGACCCTAAGAGAAATCTTAGATAGATTCTTGGCAAAGAAAACTAAACCTATGATACACCACACTTACTTCTTCCTGCGTACTAGACTTAGGTTAGGTAAATTGGTGTAGGCGTATTTTAGAAGCACCAGTTGAGTACTTTTAGCCATTGTTATTTATGTATGTAGTTTTATGGCTTAGAAACCATACAATGCTTTTACAGTATTATTTTATAATACTCTTCTCACTGTACGCATTATACTTTGCAGCCTGTATTACGATTGTAGCAGTTCACTTTACTTGCATGAGAAAGAAGACTGTTCAATAAATCCTTTTATTGAAAACGCCCATCTCTCCATTTCTCTGCACCTCTGATGAAACGAAGCATGCACGATTGACTGAGTAAAATATCTATCTATTGTTTCCAGGACTCTGAAGATATGTTCATTCTTGGGAAACAAAGTTGTCATGTTTATGCGGTTGTCAGAAACTAACCCCTTCTTGTGTATTCGAGAAAGTTTCTAGTGATCTCTGAGCAAGCTGGCACTCACTATTAAGTTTAACATATTCAATAGAGACCTAGTCCACCTCAGTCCTACATCTATTCTATAGGATATATTATTCCAATGCGCAGAGCCTATTGGGAATATAGGAACTACACTTCAAAGTGTTATGTTACTAGAAAGGAGGACGAGCTGGTTGAGGAACTTTTGTATTCTCCCCCTCCACCACCCTATGCTCCAGAGCAGATACACCCTACGGTCCCCACATCCCAGCCCTTGACTCTTGGGGCTGTTCCCTCTGATGCAGCCGATTCTGTGTACTGCTACCTCAGCCCCAGCCCCACTTGCCTCGCTTGTATTTCCGCCAGCCCCAGGAGCGGACCCTGTTACTTCCCCTGCCTATCTTTTCACTCTCCTGCTCTGTCCCTTAGCTCTGTCTCATCCACTATGCCCCCTTTTACTCCTATAACTCTGTCTCCCTACATGATGGTACCTGCCTCTGCATCCGTCCATTCTCATGTGAGTGTAATGCCCCAAACACCATTGAATGCTGAAACTCCTGCACGTGAAATTCCTGGAGCAAACTGGGCAGCAGCGCGAGATCGCACGGAAAAAGTGGTAGTGCGCACTGCTGTGGTTACTGAGGAGAAACAGATGGTGGCAAATCAGACAGCTCAATGGGCCCGACACCCGATCTATAGTGTGAAGGATGTGTGGAGTGATGGAAGATTTTGAGCCCTTCATACAGCAGTATACCCTTAAGCACATGTCCGCCACGCTGATGGAATTGTGGGAAGTGTTTCCAGGGTACTGAACTGCAGATTATCTTTGACATACGAGACAGAGTATATGTTATAAACATGGCCCAAATTAGGTTTTTAGCAATGTGACTACACTGGTGGGTTACCGAGGCAGGTTACTCCAAAAGGCTCCAATGTTAGGGACACAGCACCCCATGAGGAAAGTTCGTCCCATCTATCATCCTGAAATACCGGAAATGCGCAACTCCACAGATACTGTAATAAGACCACTAGACAGCACTCGGTTTCAAGAGCAACGGATCTACACTCCTTGGAAAAGGAGCAAGGTCCTTTCCCTTAAGAGCCAGTTGCCAGATCCAAGGAAAAACCCCACTGCATATTATAAGGAATTGATATAGGCGGCCTCCTCCACAGTGATGACGCTAGCTGACATAGTTATTTTTTGGCTTGTTGGTACCGGTGGATATATGGAGACAGGTCCACATGCAGGACCATGCATTGGAGCTGGGTGGCACATGGGACAAGATCAGAGCATGGCGTAAGGAGCGCAAGCCTGATGAGAAGCCCAAAGCAGAGCCATTGGCTTTACCGGGGTGTATTATCATCTACATGCACTCCCTTATCCCACTGAAGAGAGTGGATTGGGATAAGTTGACTGTGTGTCATGAGAAGAATGACGAGAGTGTGTCGGATTATTTTACCATATTTGAAGGGGTGTTTCTAGATTTTAGTGGTCAGGATTTGTCACAAGAGGGTGGTGTCCGTTTGTTTGTGAACAGATTTGTCACTAATTTGCTCCCTGAGGTTGCAACCAGGTTGCAGGCCTCGGAAAGTACCTGGACGATTTCCTTTCCATTGGTCATATTGAGTATGGCACAGTATTATGAGCATAGAGGACAAGGAAAATGTAGAGAAGAAGTCAAAAGATATGAAGACAAGGGTGTTGATGCAGCAAGTTGCAAGAGGAGGGGGAAGTAGACATGGTTCAGGTTCAGGTCCACGGCCACCTCAATCTAACAGGGGTGGTGCTTGAGGTGCACCTGTGGGACCCAACCAATGTGTGTACTGTAAGAAAAACGGACATGGGCAGAACGACTGCCCGGTACTATTGCAGAGAGGTGGGACTCGAAGAGGTTGGGGTTTTGGAGGTCGAGGATGTGGAGGAGGAGTCCGAGGGGGATGCAGTCAGAGGACATGTCTTACAATAGACAGAGCGGGAACTATTTTGGCGACCCTCAGGAAGACAATACTACCATGACGACTATGATATGGACAAAGTGACGGGGTTGTCTCACAGTTATAACAGCCAGGGACAGGGCAAGGGACTAATTTCTGTGCCTGTAGATCAACGTGGACCTTATGTTACTGCAGATCAAAAAGGTACTACTGAAAAAATATGTGTCAATACAGGGGCTATGAATAGCTTTGTTTACCGCTCACTGGTCCCGAGGGCAGCTCTGTCTGGCCAAAACAAGGTTTTGGTGGGTTTCTCAGGCATACCGGTTGTTAGCCCCATTTCCAAGCCTCTCGCTTTTACTATTGGCTCCTTTACGGTTTACTCACCATTTCTACTGACTTCAATTTGTGGGGAGAACTCATTAGGACTGGATCTATTAAAAAGGTTGCTTGCAACAATGTACTGTTCTCCAGACGGTGTTTGCATGACTCTTGGTCTACAAGTGGCTCGTGACAAACAATGCCTTGCCAAAGATGCCCCCCTTCCTCCTAAGTTCTGAGATGTACCACACATGCTATAGGCTACAGGTGATACTGATGTGTGGTTGCTCCAGATCCCACCAGTCTCTATATAGATCAAAGATAATGCAAGAATGCCCTGAATTCCCCAATACAAGATATCCTAGGCAGGAGAAAGGGCTTTGTTGCAAATAATACAGGAGTTGATTAAGTCTGATGTGGTTGAAGAGACAGCAGCAAATGTGTGCAAAAGCTAAGCATGGGCCAAAATTCCGTTCTGCTCGCGAAATTTGCGGATTTTCGAAAATTCGCTCGCGGGTGGGTTTTTTTTTATTTTGATGGCCAGCTCACTCAAGGGACCCCTGCGCCCTTCGGCGCGATGGAAGTAACACACACATGGTCACTGGAGACAACTCTTCTGGCACTTTACGCAGCTGTAGTGAAGAAAAGCACTATACATTTGCCCAACGAGGTAGCACTTACTGAATTAGCCAGTAGAAAGTACTCCAGTGCAAATTGTAAAAAAATCTGCGAGTTCGCGGGAAAATCCGTGAACTTGCGGATTTTTTGTGATTTCGCGCGAATTCGCGGACCGCAGATCCAGAAAATTCACCCATACTTAGCAAAAGCCCAATTATCCCTATCCTAAAAAAGGCACCCTTGGACTCTTCTGATGCCTACCCTGATGTTTATCATTTTGTCATTGACCTTAGAGAGGTTAATAAAATTGTGGTTCCCCAGTATCCTATGGTCCTTGACATTACAACGATCCTGACCATGATTCCCCCATCAGCCAAATTCTTTTCAGTGATAGCCAGATAGCTGATATCTATTTGGATTTGCAATAACCAGTCAGAGCTTTAGATTCTGCGTGCTCCACAAGGCTATACATAAATCTCAAGTATTTTGCTAATGTGTTGCTGCAATACGTTGACGATCTTGTGGCATCGGACACTGAAACAGGATGTAAATAATCCATGGTTAAATTACTACTGCATTTGACACACCATGGACACCAGGTGCCCCATAACTGAGTTCCAATATTGTTGACAGGAGGTCACCTACTTAGGCCACCTACTGTTGAAGGAGGGTTGCAAACTAACACCTGAGCACATAGCAGCTATCACAAATATGCCTGTTCCTAAGACCCAAAGCGAGGTACGCGCGTTCCTGGGGATAACTTTGCATTGTCTGCACTGGATCCCAAACTTTTCCTTACTAACAAAACCCCTTCTTTACCCTACCACCAAGGACGTGCATGAACCCCTACCTTGGACACCTCCATTCCAACAAGCTTTTGAACAATTAAAGGTTGCGCTTTGTTGTGCTCCTGTTCTTGGTACACCTGACTGCCAGAAGCCTTTTGTGCTCTATGTACATGAGGCGGACGGTTGCCCGCTTTCTGTTCTAATACAGGGTTTCGTGGTAAGGGGATACCCTGCGCCTACTTCTTCGCTATCCTTGATAATGTCACTGGAGCTCTCCTGATTTGTCTGAGAGCTGACGCAGCGGTGACGGTATCTATCAGACAATCGGCCGGGCTCGATCTTGATACTGACCTCACAGTTATGGTACCTCATGTCGTGGACACGCGTTTGAACAAAACAAAGATGCAGTACCTCACCAGTGCGCATCTCACTGGATATGAGCTAACAATATTTGCTCCGCACATTACCAACAAAAGATGCGCTACCTTGAACCCAGCCATGTTAATACCCCTCCCTTTGGAAGAAAAGGACAAAGATATCCATGATTGTTTTTTTCAGACTGAGGAGGAAACGAAGGAATGCGTAGACCAGACAGATGTTCCCTTATCTGACTTCCAAGGGGAACTATATGTCGATGGCTCTTGTTTCAAATCGCCAGATGGCACTACTACTGCAGCCTATGCAATCACCACGTTACACACTGTAGTTGAGAAATCCCACATTCCATACCAGTCGGTTCAAGCTGCAGAGTTAGCTGCCCTTCTAAGGTCTTGTGAATGAGTGACTGGCTGTTAATGTCTGGGCGCCTCTGGGCAGAGAGAGGGTTCCTGTCCTTGCATGGGCAGAGAATACAGCATGGTCCACTAATACTTAGATTGTTATCAGCATTGACACTTCCTGATAAGCTGGCTATAATAAAATGGAGTGCCCACAAAGCTATCACAGATGGTGTTGAGAGGGATAACGCGTTTGCAGACCAAACAGCTAAGGAGACAGCTAGATCAAAGGTGAACAAGATGTTTGTAGCAGGTCCTGCTAGATGGGTTCCAGACAATGAGATGTTCAAGGATACAGTGGAAAGTGTGATGGATATAAAGAGAGAGGTGACTGTAGATGAACTGGAAACGTGGTAGGAGAGGATAGGACACTTGGACAACGATGGGTGTTGGACTGACTTGTCAGGAAAGCAGAGATGGTTGTTGCCTAATGCTTTTGTTCTCCCTGTATTCACAATGGCCCGGCGCACATTAGTGTCAAAGGAATATGCAAGTTACTAGACCCAGTATGGCAGAATGATAATATCCCTAAGGTTGCCACGCACTTGGTGAAACACTGACTTATCTGTCTAAAACACAATCCTGGGAGGGGCATCCCTACACCTGCTGGTCATTTTGCATCACCTTCCTTCCCTTTCGAGGTTCTTCAGATGGATTTTATCAAAATGGAATGAGTAGATAATTTGAAATATGTACTAGTGGTAGTTTGTGCATTCAGTAAATGGATTGAGGCTTACCCCACTAAGGAGAATACGGCCATGGCAACGGCAAAATCACCTTCAAAACAGTATTTCCCTTGCTACGGATTGCCACGCGTGATCTGGAATGACATTGGGAGCCATTTCAATGCCAAAATCATTGATTTGGTGTGCAAGGGCTGCACAATATGTAGAAATTTGATGCAGCAAACCGCCCCAATCAGCAGGCCTGTTTGGGAAGTACAATGGTACTCTCAAGCTAAATCTAATGAAAATTCATGAAAGTCCATGATTGCAATAGCCAGATGCGTTGTCCTTAGCATTTTTATCTACGAGAGTAAACAGTGCATTCTAGGACAGGGTTATCACCATATGAAGTTGTCTTTGGGTGCCCTGCTAATGTCTGGGGCGTCCCAAGACCCAAACATTTCTCAAACATAGAGTACCCTCTTTTGATAGACTATCTGTATCAATTGTCTAAAAACCTTTGTTTTATCCACCAAAAGATACACACCACTCTGCAACCAGTACCAGAGGGGCCCGGGCATCGACTACAGCCCGGAGACTATGTGATGGTTTGACATTTCCAGCGCAAAACCTGTCTGGAGCCGAGGTGGAAAGGACCTACCCAGGTGCTGCTCGACACTCGTACAGCTGTCAAACTAGACGGGCGGTAGCACTTGGTCCATGCATCGCACGTGAAGAAGCTGCCTCTGCTGCTTCCATATGTCGCCTGGGTTCTGGATGGGATCACCGACCAGGAAGGTGAGCTGGTGCCTCGCTTCATTCCTGGGGATAACTTTGCATTGTCTGCACTGGATCCCAAACTTTTCCTTACTAACAAAACCCCTTCTTTACCCTACCACCAAGGACGTGCATGAACCCCTACCTTGGACACCTCCATGCCAACAAGCTTTTGAACAATTAAAGGTTGCGCTTTGTTTTGCTCCTGTTCTTGGTACACCTGACTGCCAGAAGCCTTTTGTGCTCTATGTACATGAGGCGGACGGTTGCGCGCTTTCTGTTCTAATACAGGATTTCGTGGTAAGGGGAGACCCTGCGCCTACTTCTCCGCTATCCTTGATAATTTCACCGGAGCTCTCCTGATTTGTCTGAGAGCTGACGCAGCAGTGGCGGTATCTTTCAGACAATCGGCCGGGCTCGATCTTGATACTGACCTCACAGTTATGGTACCGCATGCTGTGGACACACGTTTGAACAAGACAAAGACGCAGTACCTCACCAGTGCGCATCTCACTGGATATGAGCTAACAATATTTGCTCCGCACATTACCATCAAAAGATGTGCTACCTTGAACCCAGCCACGTTAATACCCCTCCCTTTGAAAGAAAAGGACAATGATATCCATGATTGTTTTTTTCAGACTGAGGAGGAAACGAAGGAATGCGTAGACCAGACAGATGTTCCCTTATCTGACTCCCAAGGGGAACTATATGTCGATGGCTCTTGTTTCAAATCGCCAGATGGCACTACTACTGCAGCCTATGCAATCACCACGTTACACACTGTAGTTGAGAAATCCCACATTCCATACCAGTCGGTTCAAGCTGCAGAGTTAGCTGCCCTTCTAAGGTCTTGTGAATGAGTGACTGGCTGTTAATGTCTGGGCGCCTCTGGGCAGAGAGAGGGTTCCTGCCCTTGCATGGGCAGAGAATACAGCATGGTCCACTAATACTTAGATTGTTATCAGCATTGACACTTCCTGATAAGCTGGCTATAATAAAATGGAGTGCCCACAAAGCTATCACAGATGGTGTTGAGAGGGGTAACGCGTTTGCAGACCAAACAGCTAAGGAGACAGCTAGATCAAAGGTGAACAAGATGTTTGTAGCAGGTCCTGCTAGATGGGTTCCAGACAATGAGATGTTCAAGGATACAGTGGAAAGTGTGATGGATATAAAGAGAGAGGTGACTGTAGATGAACTGGAAACGTGGTAGGAGAGGATAGGACACTTGGACAACGATGGGTGTTGGACTGACTTGTCAGGAAAGCAGAGATGGTTGTTGCCTAATGCTTTTGTTCTCCCTGTATTCACAATGGCCCGGCGCACATTAGTGTCAAAGGAATATGCAAGTTACTAGACCCAGTATGGCAGAATGATAATATCCCTAAGGTTGCCACGCACTTGGTGAAACACTGACTTATCTGTCTAAAACACAATCCTGGGAGGGGCACCCCTACACCTGCTGGCCATTTTGCATCACCTTCCTTCCCTTTCGAGGTTCTTCAGATGGATTTTATCAAAATGGAATGAGTAGATAATTTGAAATATGTACTAGTGGTAGTTTGTGCATTCAGTAAATGGATTGAGGCTTACCCCACTAAGGAGAATACGGCCATGGCAACGGCAAAATCACCTTCAAAACAGTATTTCCCATGCTACGGATTGCCACGCGTGATCTGGAGTGACAATGGGAGCCATTTCAATGTCAAAGTCATTGATTTGGTGTGCAAGGGCTGCACAATATGTAGAAATGTGATGCAGCAAACCACCCCAATCAGCAGGCCTGGTTGGGAAGTACAATGGTACTCTCCAGCTAAAGCTAGTGAAAATTCATGAAAGTCCTTGATTGCAATAGCCAGATGCGTTGTCCTTAGCATTTGTATCTACGAGAGTAAACAGTGCATTCTAGGACAGGGTTATCACCATATGAAGTTGTCTTCAGGCGCCCTGCTAATGTCTGGGGCGTCCCAAGTCCCAAACATTTATCCAACATAGAGTACCCTCTTTTGATAGACTATCTGTATCAATTGTCTAAAAACCTTTGTTTTATCCACCAAAAGATACACACCACTCTGCAACCAGTACCAGAGGGGCCCGGGCATCGACTACAGCCCGGGGACTATGTGATGGTTTGACATTTCCAGTGCAAAACCTGTCTGGAGCCGAGGTGGGAAGGACCTACCCAGGTGCTGCTTGCCACTCGTACAGCTATCAAACTAGACGGGCGGTAGCACTTGGTCCATGCATCGCACGTGAAGAAGCTGCCTCTGCTGCTTCGAAATGTCGCCTGGGTTCTGGATGGGATCACCGACCAGGAAGGTTTGCTGGTGCCTCGCTTCATTCCTTTCTTTGACACCCGGTTTAGAGGGGCACAGACGGATGAGGAGAGTGACAAGGCCTTATTCGAGGCGATTCCCCCTGAGATAAGGGCCGCCCGGATGCTCCAGCTCCTGGTGTATAAACACCTGAGTCCAGAGGCCCAACTGAATGTGAATTCTTGTCTCTGTAGATGAAAAAAAGCATGGGCGTACCAGGTACAATCTGCGGCCCCGACCGAAGGACAGTGCGCCAGAAGGGCAATCCTAGAGCTATGGAACGAGTTGAGCTTAGGGTGTAGGTGCTGTGACTCAGGTGCCTACTTTAGACTAGAGTGAAGAAGACTGGTGCACTGCCCTGGACACCGGACAGGACCATTAAGGGTCTTTGCCCAGGAAGGAGGTTGCCGGATCCTGAAAGAAGAAGGATTTGATTCTCAGTAAGAGCCGCCATTGTTTCCAGCAAGGGCTGCAATCGTGCAGTTCCTCTGTAGGAGTAATTAATGAACAGTGGGAGCCTGCCTGTGAGGCTCATAACGGACACAGGAAAGAAGAATACCCCTCTGGTCGGTTGTATTTGTGGTTCCAATTCTTAAAAGTTTTTTCTATGTACCTGTTTGGTCGTGCAATCATGAGAAAGGAGCAGTCTTTGGTGGTTTCTCCGATGCAGCAGAATGGTACAGGGTGGTCCAGTTGGTCTACTGGAAGTAGGGTGTGGTGGTGGTGTTTATTCTTCTGGTGAAGATAGCACTATTTGGGGTAGTCTGGTATTTGGAGGAATAACACCCTATGCATACTTTAATAGGGACGACCCTGGTTCCAGCTGAGTACTCGTTTATTACATTGGCCCAGCATAAAGAAAGACATAGACAAACTTACACGTAGAATGCATTCATCCAAATACTTCATCAAGTACATAGCACTACTAATGCCACGAAGTGTTAGGCATGTGGACTGCTCCCCTCAGTTATGCATATACATGACTTACTGACATTGTTGCCATTGTCATTTGTAGGTAGCTGTGAAGCCTAGTTTCAACTGCTCTCTATGGTTTATATGCATTACTATGCGGATGCAATGAAAATGACTCAGGCTGACTATGAGGCAGTTTTAGATTATATAGTGGTACATCAAGGATATACACCTGGGGCAGACGGAAAGGAGAGTACCATACACCCTGACGCTTGTATAAATGTTTTCACAGTCCACGAAAATGTCATATGGTTACAAAATGAAGTACTAGACTTCCAAGGTTTCAATGTCACTGAATACTTTAAATGTTTCCAAGAGCGCAATATAACTGAAGATAAAGCTATGTCAGTTCCTGTGATAAATGCAACAGATAGTTTCTGTGTTCAAGGGTCAGGTAATGTTTCCGTAAGACAGCTTCATTGTTATTATACCTACCAATTGAATACCACTAGTAGTCCACCCTTGCTGACACCTCCCAATGAATATTTAATCCGTGGGGAACAAGCTTATTCCTGGCTTCCTAGAGGGTGGTCTGGCTGGTATTATCTCTCCTTCCTTCTGCCACCTGTTTTTCTTGCACCATCCAATTACCACGAATATCATAAGTTGCATCATAGGGACCTTCCTGTGCACCAGGTTAAAAGAGTTGTCAGTACAGATGATATTGACCAAATAGTTACCTCCCTCCAGCAATTCACTGATATAATGAAGGGTATTGTGCCGTTCTGGGGTCCCATATTTAATAGCAGTGACATACGTTGCCTTGCCAGAGTAGTTGAGGGAGTCATTAACACCACTGCTGGTATACTGACTAATATTACAGTTGAGCTCCAATCTACAAGACTCGTTTCGCTTCAAAATTGGATGGTTTTAGAAGTCATTTTAGCTGACTGGGGTGGAGCATGCCGGGTCATCGGCAGCAGTTGCTGCGTTTATATACCAAATAGTGCCCCGACTGTATATTCTTCAATACAGAAATTAAACAAACTTGCCTCAGGGATACACCAAGACACAGGTTCATGGTCCCTCACAGGGTGGCTCTGGGGTCTGCTGGTTTAATGGGTTGGTAGATAGTTCTTGTCCTAACAGCCATCACAGGGGTCATCTTTGCCTGTTGTTTGTGCATCAATTGCCTCTCAGCCTGTTGCCCGTATTGTGTGAGTAAACTCACCACCAGCATTTCACTGCCCAAACAGGATAATAAGTACTCCCCCATGATGATGCAAAAAATTCAATAGTGCTGATTGACGAAAAAATATTCGAATATTAAATGACGTTTCTTTCCTGCTTGATTTGGTTTGATTTTGTTTTGCAATATGAATGACTATGTAGAGTTGTTAAGACCCGGCCGGATAGCAATAAGGCTTTCAGCCACACATGCTAAACGGAGGGTCTATTATGTTTGAAATTTCCCTTCCCGTTGTGCACTTACACATGCTATATTAGGTTAGCAATATGTGGCTAAATAGACGCCATTTGTATTCATGTTATGCAACCCACTGAGTTATCCTCGCAACATGTAAACTTTAGTTAGCTTGTGTGACTCAATTTTGTATTCCGCAATCACAAGAAGCCTGCTTGGGCTGTGCTCGTACTAGGCCTTATTTTTAATCTGCTTGCCTCAGCAGCACACTGTGTTTCACTAATATTTGTTCTCTCCTGTTCAGCGCTGTAACCCGACTTGCTAATGAACTGATTTTCTTTCTTTGCATTCCAATGTCAATGTGTAGCTCTGCTCTCACGTTAGGAGACACTGAGTAACCTTGGGCTACTGATAGTGCACCCATCTGGCAGGTGTTAGCTCATCTCTCTATACCTCCTTTGTTCATGCCCGGCTCAAGCCGGTATCTTTCCATAAGAGGTGTGGGCGAAGTCTCCAGAAGGTTTTATTATGTATTAGCATACCCTCGGGGGTCAGTCCCCTCCGCAGACATCTTAGTGGTAAAGACCTGCCTGGGCTCCTCTGCAGAGTATATGCTGAATAAAGTAAGCTTGTATTCTCTACTATATGACTGACTCTTCATTTTGGGAAAGGCATATCAGGTGGTTGTAAATTACCCGCGTGGCCCTAGAGAGCCCCGTTCTTCAGAGAAACAATGTCATTTGGGGTTAAAGCTGTCAACGTATCCGAAAGGCGGCAAGGGGATAGACAAGGTAACTTCCTGCGGTTGCCATCCAGGTTCATAGAGAGCCACCATTCTGTTTGAACAATATCATTACTGATGGCACTAATGGCCCATTCTAGCATCTGATCAATCAAAGTCAGTTTTACCAGCAGAAATGAAACACCACAATCGCCTGCTTTTTTCCTACCCATGATCAAGGCAGGGGACCTGTATACTAAGGGCATGAGTAAATAACAGCAAACTTACACAAACAAGGGTCCTGAAACAAAGTAGAGACCACTATTCAACATTTTAAATTGTAAACAGTACCTTTTAGATGTTAGTTCAATTTCCAGAAGTGGCTTGGTTGCTTTGGCGACCTCAGATCAAATTGGAGGTTTGACGGTAAGCCTCAAGAGAGTGGGCCCTTCCCAACTATAAACAGCCGCTTATGGGCTCAGACTGGCGATCTCTTTGCCCAGTGTTTGCCCAGGCACGTCTCACAAAGCGGGGGACTCCAGGCAAAAGAAAAACACACCTTCGGGTCCGGGATGAATGCCGTGAGTGGCGGCTGGCATGAGCGTCTCTGATTCCTATGGTCCTGCCCCCACCAGCAGTCAAGACGAGCGTTCCACAAAGCGGGGGTCCAAGGCAAAAGAAATGCGTTCCTCCAGGCATGGGATGAATGGCGTGAGCCGCGGCTGCCACAAGCCTCTCCGGGCGTCCAGTTGTTCTTTTGCGATGGGGGGACTTGAAAGAAAGCTTTGAAGGGCACAGAAGTCCACCCTTCCTGCAGTGGCTCCAGACTCACTACAGGGTGATATGCTGCTCTTAGTGTATGAACAGGACACATCCTATCCAGTTGTAAGTGTGAGGCTCCTACCTCTAATCTCCCAGGATGGTCTAATGTTGCTGGGGTGTGAATTTACCCTAAATAATGAAAATTCAAGAGGCGTTTGGACAAACAGAAACATTTGGTTTATTTAAACACAGCAGCTGGGAGGCAGAGCTCAGAGTTGGGTCTGTAGACTGTCTCAAAGTACAAGGGTATTTGGCCGATGCTTATACATTTTACAAAGTATAATAAAACGATCACACATTCTCAAAAAGCACTTAAATCCGGACCTAAACCAGGAACCATAAATATGATTATACGATAGGGACAAAAGGTGGCTCTCGTTCTTGCATAGATATCGTGGGGCACAGTGTGTTTTTCCAGATGTACGGCATGGAGAGTGTGTGATCAGTTTGCGTACAGTGTGCATGCTGTATCCTGATTGGTTGAGTGTTCCTAACTACATGTGACATTTAACTTTCTGGTATTTTGGGTATCTGAGCCCCTTCGACCAAAATAGTTTTTTTGAAGCCAGTCTCCTTAGACTTGTTTGTGGTGCAGCTGCCTATCTGGGGAATCGAATTGATCTGGGCTCTCCACGAGCACACGTTTTTTCCCCGGGTTAAGTGTAATTCCACCTGTAGCATGTCAATCTATAAATATGGGCACAGCTTGCAGGGACTGCCTAATCATGTATCTTGGGCTGGAGGTAGCTGACGATGGATTTGACAACAAAAATATATTTTCTATATTGCAAGTACATCCAACACAATGATCGTAACTATGGGTGCATACAGCATAATCATTGCTATTACAGGTACGTACCGCTTGGTCATTGCTATTAAGGGCACATAAACTGGCATTACTGGTGTTGCAAGTACACAGGTTGTCATTACTGTGATTGCGGGTACATAAAATCATTGCAGGCACTTTGGCTATGCTATTCATTGATATCATGAAGATTGCATTTATCATCGTTAGTAAATGTATTGTGGTTATGGCATACATTGACATCATGAGTATTGAATTGATCAACATTATCATGGCTGTATGGTTTATGGCTGTTGCCTACAGTAATATTACAGGGACTGCATTTATCAGCAGTGTTGTTACTCTTATGCATGTTTTGGCTCGTGCACACATTACATTACAGGGATTGCATTTGTCAGCAGTATTGTTATGATGCAAACTGTTATCATATACACTGTAATTACAATGGTTGGTATTGGCAGTGTTATGCGCACATATATCATGACATACATTGACATCGAATTCTTCCATTCCTCCATTTTATCACCATCAAGACACACCTAGAAATGGTCGAGGGGCATTTCAAAGAATGTCAGACAGGCAATATCCATCAGAGAAAAGAAAGTATGATGTATGACGGGTTTCTGCCCCGTGGTTTACTGGTGCGCTGCTTGCTTCTCGCAGGCAGTGCAAGGTGGCGGAAAGGACCTGGCGAGCCCAGTATAACCTAGAGGTCAGACTCGAATATAGGACTAGGGTCAAAGCCTATCATCGAGCGATTCTTGTTGAGAAGAAAAGCTATTTTGCCAGGAGCATCGAGGATGCCTCGAACTCCTGTAAAGTGATCTTTGCGATCGTCAGGGAATACATTGCCCCGCGGTCGAATGCGGCCCAGTCTGCTCCCACTCAGAAGTGGGCTTCGGATCTGGCTTGCTTCTTCACCGCTAAGATCAAGTTGATACAGGAGTCTTTTCCACTGCGGCCGGCGGCTGCCCTGCCTGGCTCCGAGGTTGGCCCTGTTCCATCGGCCCCCTCGGGACCTGTCCTGTCAGACTTTCCACCTATATCAATTGCCTCGTCCTTGGCTCTTTTGGCCAATCTTAAATCCGGATCACCGCTTGATCCATTCCCGGCCAAATTTCTGGCGAAGATGGCGGAGGTAGTTAACACGCTGGTTAACCCTCTCCTAAATCGTTCTTTGAGCCAAGGTGAGGTCCCTTTGGCGTGGAAGCAAGCCATGGTCATCCCCCTTATCAATAAGCCCGGTCTGGCTCCTGAGGTCTTGGCCAATTATAGGCCTATTTCTCTTCTTCCGGCTCTGGCCAAGACCCTGGAGAAGCACGTTCACAGCGTGCTCTCCAATTTCTTGGAGTCTAACGATCTGCTTCACTCCACTCAGTCGGGCTTTCGCCCTAATCTGAGCACGGAGACGGCGCTGCTGGAGGTGTCTGAGGCCATCAAGGAGACGCTAGACTTGGGTGGGAGAGCTATGTTGATCATGCTCGATCTGTCGGCGGCCTTTGACACCGTCCCCCATGAGGGCTTGCTCATCAGACTTCATGAGATCGGTCTGAGGGGGACGGTGCTCAGCTGGTTTACATCTTTTTTAGCTGGTCGCCGACAGTCGGTCTGGGTCTCCTCAGCCTCCGCTGAGATGCCGCCATTGGGAGTCGGAGTCCCGCAGGGCTCTGTATTGAGCCCGACTCTGTTTAACATCTTTATGACCCCTCTGGCGGCTCTGGCTGAGTCTTTCAGAGCCCAGATCGTATCCTATGCGGATGACACCCAGCTGCTCTTCACCTGCCGGAAAGGGGAGGATTTGGACGGAGAGAGTATCCGTGAGTGCCTTGGGGCTGTTTTCAAATGGCTCCAACTGAACAGCCTCAAGTGCAACTCAGATAAGTCGGAGGTACTCTTCTTCGGCTGTCAATCCGACCCGGACTGGCAGGTGTGGTGGCCTGCGGACATGTCTCCTCCGAGGCAGTCATCTCAGCTAGCGAAGAATCTGGGGGTCAAAATTGACAACGGTCTGACCTTAAGATCTCAGATCCTCGCCCTTACGGGCACATGCTTTGGACTTCTCCGCATGCTTCGGAAGTTTTTTCCGTTGCTTTCCGAGGATCACAGGAGGATTACGGTGCAGGCCTTGATTGGTTCAAGATTGGACTACGATAACATCTTATATCTTGGCCTGCCCGAATACCTCCTGCAACGGATGCAGGTGGTCCAGAATGCGGCGGCCCACACCATTTTTGGTCTGCATAGGCGAGTTCATGTCTCCGGCCTATTGCAGTCGCTTCACTGGCTGCCTATCCGACAGCGGATAGTCTTCAAAACTCTGACCCTCGCGCATAAGGCCTTCTATTCCACCGGGGCCAAATACCTGCAGAGGAGGCTTAAGCCATACCGTCCTTCTCGATCTCTGAGATCAGAATCGAAGCTTCTCACCATTGTTCCTCGTGTGAGGAGGGCCCGCTTGGGAGGCCGCTCTTTTATGCTCCGGGCCCCTCAGCTTTGTAACTCTCCGCCCCTCTCGCTACGTAGCAATTCAAACCTGCTATCCTTTAGGAAGGGCCTACAAACCTGGCTTTTTGCCTCTTAGATTTTATTTTCCTCGTTCCCTTCTTTTATTGTGTTGTGTTTGCTCTTCAGGTTGTTAATAAAGCGCCGGGACACTCTTCTGAGTAGCCGTGCGCTATAGAAGCCACAAAATAACATAACATAACATAACATGTAGATGCACGGAATGTTTTACACCTTTCTCCTCCAATCTAACAAAATTAGGCCACATAACACCTACTATCAAAAATCTGATTAAACAAACTGTGGTGTATTCAGTACTGCTTCAAGCTAACCCATCAACTTGTATTAACCCATTTGAAATATTAACATATTGTTAGATGATCCGAATCATAGTCTAGATACAAAATTAAAAAAAATGTGCAAGTTACTTCTGCTATTCTTCTGTTTTCTTTGGATCTCAGTGTTGACTAAATATTATCTCTTTATTTTTCCTTTTGTAGTCAATGATGCCATAGATGAAAACGCTCCACTGGATGGTAAAATATCTTAGTTTTTCTATGAGGATTTCCCAATTTTAGATGTTTTAATTGTGCCCTCTCACAACCAATGTGATAATGCAGGAGGCGGTAGTCAGTAAAAGGCACTTGGAAGCAGTTGGATCCTCTAAAAGTGTGCACAGTTACTTCCAAGAAAGATGAAAGCAGAGACACATGTCTTTATTCATGGGGAAACGGCCACCAGCCACTATGCCTTAGTTCATCCTCATTGTTCGAAAATGTGCATTGTGTGCCACTGCATCTATTTCTAAATGGCAACAGTGTATGCAACCAGAGGTGCCCCACCTCATCAGTGTCCACTTGCTTCCCCTACATGCCGTCATCACCTTCACCCACCTAAAGATGCTCATATGCCTAAAATAAAATATACAGAAATAAGCCATTCCTGTCACTGTAGCAAACAGTGTAACTCCCCATCTAGCTATTTCCCCCTTGAAATCCCTCTCGAGTCTTTCACGAAAATATAAAAGCTCTGTTCAGCAACATGATAACATGACATCAGTCTTCCCACCTGGGGGACAGTTTGTTACAGCCCTTCCAGTTCATGCACCCCAAAACCTAGAATGCTCCTAACCATGTCGACCACTTATATGACCAGGTGCCGCGAGCGTGAGGGGTAGGTGTCCCGCCGCACCAGCGCTTCATTGAAGGTGCATCTTATCCTAAGAGCGCTGGCCTCACGGGAGTATGCTGCGAGGCCTTATTTAATTCCCTTCAGGGTCGCCTAAATAGAGCAGGACCCCGTGGCCCTCTTGTCCTCCGACCCAGAGAGGTTGTATTTGCCTTCATCATAGTGCATGAGCATTGAGTCCATATTTGTTTTTTTATTTATTTTTTGTGTAGTACTTTATTGAGGTCCTGACGAATCGCCGGTTGACGAGAAACATGTTGACCACACTAGGGGGTTGAGTTAGTGTTCTGTATACCCATACGGCCTCTAGCTCCCCTCTCACCCCTTTTAACTAAGGAACCAGCCACGTTAATAAAATTGAGGGTGGACTGTTTACCTTTTTTAACCTTCACTCACATTTGCACTGACTACACTTTTCTTCATCCTCACTCACACCCACCATCGGCAAGGAACTAAAAGAACCCCGTCAAAAGAGTACCTTTTGGTTACTCCGTCAGATATTGCAGCGCCGGTCTGACGAGGGGCAGTGAGTCGATGATGACACTGGACACCCTCCAGTAAGGGTGTGTTCCACACCTAATACTCTGGGTGTGTGAGGCTCTCTAAGTTCCGACTAGGGAACCCTTCCAGTCACGGTACTGACCATACCAACTCCGCGCTCCACGTTGTCACACTCTTCCTGGGGAACTTTGTATTCTGCTGCCAGCGACCACTTATATTGCCCATAGTTATGAAGTACTAATATATGGAGTGGGGGTTACTAAAAGTGTCCACCTTAAAATAATGGAAAGTTGACAAGAGGGTTTTTGGTGGTAAACTATGTTTTAAATCCTGATTATAATGTGGCATTTAATGTATGTGATAGGGTTGATTCGAACATGAATGTCACAATTGACAGCTGTCTTTCAGATATGATACAAGTTTATCATTTTATTTATGAGATGTTACGTTTTGGAGGTAGTACACATTATTGGATTCTCTTTGTGCAAGACCTTTCTTGCTTACATCCTCAGACTGCTTGCAGTTGCTTCCTCACTTTGCCCCTAGACTTTAGTTCGAGTTCTGGGGAAACATTTGTAGAAGAATCAATACTGCTGTCCTTACTCTTCTTTCTGGAAGGAGTATGAGCAAGGAGTCAGGTCAGTTTGCCTTCCCTCTTTGTGAAGGAGGTCTCTCAAAACTGGAATTACTTCTCTCCCTCGTGAATCTATTCCTAACGATTCAGATCACTCCTGTTTGTCACTTCCTAGACCTTTTCCTGTGTCTTCTTAAGGTTATACCCTGGTTATAATGACGATCAAGGCTTCAATAGTGTGTCCTCCTTGGAAAGGGTGAAATGTATTTTCAAAATGGCAGCCTCAGCTGATGAGCTCCTGTTTCTCCTCCAACTGACAATTGTCTTCAGGACGGGCTGCCATATACTAGTGGAGAGTGGTACTACTACCAGTGGAACCCAAAGGTTCTGATTATTGCAGCAATTAACTGACTTTTTAAAAGGGAACGGAGATATCCTTAAAGTCAATTTCTTTGTGTTGTGGAAAAGTAAATACTGTTGGACAAATGTTATATGAAGCTTCATCAGTCAATCCTGATTGATATCCACTTGGCAAACTTGACAGGGAAGACTACTCTAATTGCAGAGGACATAGTAATTTCAGAACCTTTTGTTAGGAAGGTAGAAGGTTCTTGCGACCCCCAAGGCATTTGCACGGTATTGTTCTATTTTCTATGCAAGGTTTAGGCTATGTGTAATGTATTTAATTGTGGCGTTATGGAAGTTAAGTGAAGTGATTAAAATGAGTTTTAAGTATGTTTTATGTATTTATAAGATTGTACGGTGTTTTAAATTTTTTTTTAATTTATGTGTATTTTGTATGGTTATCTTTTAACCGAATAGAGATTTATACTACTACTACTATTGATATATAGTTGCCTGACTATATATTGGTCCACAATTTTTTGACTGTGATATTCTGGGAAGTCGATATTCCCAACTCAACATGCCATACCTCCATGGATTCAGAGAAATCGCCTTAGCAATTCAAGATGGACTGTTTCTTTTAGGGTGGACCAAAACTGAATATGGATGATGTTTGTTTGTTATCTAGTTATGTTAGAAAAGCTAAGCTTTTGGGGTAGGTTAAATCGGTGATGATATCAAGAAGGATACAGGAAATTATTCTATCCTTGCGGTGATTTGTTCTTGATCCCCTTACCTTGAATGCTGATTCTAAGAGAGTTGCCTAAGTTAAGTCTCCTATTACAGAACTTGCACGGCAGGCTAACTGAACTAAGCAAACATTTCCCTGGTTGGATGTTATTTTTGAGACATCATTGACAGTTCATGCTGCAGGTACCTTGGATGGCTGATGAGCTATGTTTTGAGGTTACAGATGAAACTGATGTTCTACCAAGCATGTGAACTCAGCGGCCAATGCACCCCTTATTAACATATCCCAATTATACATTGGTGGATTCCACTACTGGATTGAATTCAAATGGAAAATATATTCTAGGCTTTCTTGTTGCTGGGCAAAGGGCATGCTGTTAAAAGTCGTTATTTTGCAAACTAGTTGTTACTTTGTAAACTACTGATTCATGAGCTTGATGAACTCCAATTAAAAGAGGTGCCTACGTTAGTAATTTAATATTTTAAAGATCCTCAAAGACTGCTATCAGGGTCTGATTATTTCCACTATATTTACTTTTAGCCTTTTTCCTTGTAATCTTTGGTGACAGTGGGAAATCCTGAGGTTTCTTCTGGTGCGTGTAGGAAATTTGAGTATTATATGGTGATACTGGTTAGGCCTCCCAATGTAATACTAACATGATACCCCAAAGATGGTCCTTGGATTCACTATAATAAATACTTCGCCCAGTCATAGAAGTGTGGCAAAGAGCAGTCAGACTTTATTACAAGAACATGTGTTTAGCATTTCAGAGTACCAACGTGGAAGATTAGTAATTAACATGACTCAAAGGAAATCCGACACCAATTTATAAAAATATAGCAGATTTTTATAAGAATTTAGACAAAAAGTGAGCGAGATTTGATACACATAACCAGAGTTAAGTTTATTAGAACACATCATAAAGCAATGCAATTCAATGCTGAAACTTTACCACTGCGACCAGAGGGAAAAATGGTATTAGTGACAGTCGGTCACTTACAGGTCAAGTTGCGTGTAACCCAGGGAGGGGTAAGGTTTTGCGGGTCCCAGGACCAAGTCACAACAGTCACTTCGATTTAATCTAGTTCAAGAGACCTGGGTGCAGAGTTGTCCTGGCTGTCCTTGGTGCTGAAGCGGGAGCTGCAGGGATACTGGGTTTACTGCTTAGATGGTGCTGGGGAGAAAACAGGTGCAAGAACTTTGAAATAAGTCCAATGCCGTGGTCGGTTTAAGGTGTTGCCTGGTTTGCTCTTAACGTGGCATTCAGTATAGGAGTTGGTAACCGAACTGGTCACCAACAAACTTTGGTAGTAGTAAGGCCAGTTAATCAGTACTTCACCATCTGCAGGTCCGGAGGGAAATGGTAGCCACCTGAAACCTGTCAGAGGTCAGTACTATGTTCCCTACAATGCACTGGACCATTTTCATTTTGGGTGATTCCCTTGAAGGACCTGAAGGACAGCAAGTCTTTGGTTCCGGGAAAGGTTTTATACTGTGGTGAGCAGGGAACTAGTGCCCATAGTCCAAGGGAGTTAGGAGTTGACTTTGGCTCAGAAAATGGTTCCTTTGTCTGGGGGAGTCAGTCTTCGGTCCAATACGAGTCTCAGTCATGCTTCCAGAAGCGTTGCCACCGGTGCAGATTATCCCACCTTTTGTTTGCCCAGCTCCTGTTGCCACAAACCTGGTCTCTTCTTCAAACTTTGTTTCAGTCTTCACAGATCTGAGGTTCTAGTGTCAGGGGCAAACCATAAATTCTACATTTGGAGGTATTAGGGGTATAAGTGCATGTGGGCAATAGGCTATTTACCTCAGTAGCTAATGCTTTCCTGATGTGACGACACCAGTGAGAGGTTGTCACCTTTACATATCCATAATTCTCTATTCTGCCACATCTTAAAATGGTCGAAACCTTCCTTGTCTGTACAGACCAGGTAGCCCATTCTGAGTGTGGGGCTAGACATCTGGGGTCTTATGCCCTCTGACCATCTAATGTCCTGCCTGCATGGATGCAGATTTGCCCGGGGACAAGGAGAGGGCGGCTTTCTCTTTGAAAGTTAACCTGCATGCATACCAGAGGCAATGAATGCTTTGAAGCTCCCCACCTTGATGTGCCACGTCACTAGCCATCTTGCCAGAGAGGACATAGCTTTCTCCTTCCTGATCAGGCCTTTTTCTGACTCCTGGGTGTGTTCACACTGCCTGGCAGGAGATCAGATATCTGTCTTTGCGCTGGCTGTTGAAGGCTGCCAGCCATGCAACAGGAACGGCTAGGACAATGATGTGGTCAACCTATAGGGTAGCTGGCTAAGTGCTTGCCACATCAGCCTCAACACTGGAATTGTGCAGGGACCGGGAGGCATGTTGTTTGATACCAAACATGACCATTTCAGCGGTACTGTAATGGAGCTGATGACCTAGATTGTGCCCGAGTGCCAAACCATGTTCTCCCATAGACTGCTAAACACCTTAATGGAAAGGGCCACTATAGGGACTTATAAGCTTGCAGTTATATGTTCAAACCTTTAATATTCTGCACCCTGCCTTCTGGGAATAGGAGGCCTATCTTGGGGTGACTACCATAAATTAAAGATAGTGCCTTGAACTTGCAACACGTGGTGAGGGCAGAGTTGAGTTGTAGTAGTGTGCACTGTTCCTGCAGTCTGTAATAGCAGGCTTGCTATCATCTGTTTTCTTAGGTCACTCAGGGTGGTGCAAATAGTGCTTCAGGTCCTGTTGATCCCTCTAACACCCATACCCCACGAGCCCTTGTTACCACTTTATTGGGCAATTATAAGAAGGTTAAAGTCTGTGCAAATTGAGAGTACCAATTTGCTACATCATGTTTTAGGGCAAGAGCACTGGCACTGAGGCCCAGTTACCAGGCATTTGTGCCCTTTCAGAGGCATAAACCAGCAGTTAATAGTCGAAATGGAGGCAAAAAGTGGTGTGAAACCTGCAAAAAGACTGTTTCCTGCATATATTCCCCCCAGCTAACACGTCAAGGAAACTCAACCCCACTTGGGGTGAGTTTTCTTGACTTGTCCGTTGAGAAAATTTCTTGCAGTCAGAACGGTACAGGATTGATTACACATCACCCATTATGAGGGTGCAGAGTGAGGTCTCTGGCATTTTGCCCTTCATCTCTGGCCCAGTTTCTGCCCCGTAACTGCCCTGTAAATGCAGTCCCGATCTGACCCGATTCGCTAGTAGGCAGCGGGGGTCCAGCAGGGGTCGGCGGCCGCTCCAGAAGAGATCCATTCAAAGCGCTCAGAAGCAAGAAAAAGAAATGGGAAAAAATCTGTGGTAAGTGGCAAGAGTGGCAGCTAGTAGCTGGTGGCTGCAGTGTGAGTGAGCCCTCGGTAAGGCAATATCGCCGATGACACCAATGACACACACAGAGTAGGCAACAGCAACAGCGAGAACAAAATTGTAAAGAATGAAAGAATGGAACAAGGGGATGTTATGCCCTCCACAAGAGTAGTAATTTGTTGTTTATTGAGGGTAGTTGTAGCACGGTTGATTTTATGCTTGATAAATGGGCCTTAATATATAAGTTTTTTATTGCTCAGGCTATTTTATCGTTGTGACTACATGCTTGTTTTCATACGCGAATAATTGAGGAACAGGGGGACCCTTTTTTTTTTTTTTCCTTTTTCCAACTGTATTACCTGGCATGAGAATACCAGTAGCAAACTATAGATTTGGAATTCACTGACCGTCGCCTGACTTTACTGGAACTCTTTCCTGACCAGTCAGTACAGTGGAACATTTATTTTAATTTGTAAATTGTACACCTGCTGTATAGCTGATGCACTTTAATATATATCTGCCCTGCTACTAATGTAGAGGCTGCAAAGGCTGATAGTTTTTCCCGATCTAAGGAAATCATCCTAACAGAAAGTTTGAGAGGCTCCTGGTAGGACAATGGGGAAAAGAAAGGCAATAGAGACAGCCACTGACAGGAAGAAGATAGCAAAGACCAGGTCAAGATTTTGAGGTCAAGATTTAGTTTATTGTACAGTTAATAAAAACTCACAATATTTAAAACATTACAGTTCTAAAAAAAAATCAGTGGCAAGAATATTTCAATTAAAATAGCGGGTGGATTCCCCTTATTAGTTAATAAAAGCACAATTTGGTTTAGTACCGTCCTTAAGGGCGGCTGGATGCTAGCAGTTTTTTTGTTTTAGCTAGTGCTTCCGGTAGACCCTTCGGCTGTTTCTTTTAGTCTTTTGGCCACAATGTCAAAAAATCTCGTTATTCTGCAATTTAACTGAGTTTCTCCGGGATTAAAGCAGAGCATCACAGCCTGTCTACAGCTTGTTATTCCCTTCTGATTCCATAGGGGGCGAAGCAGGGAGCGTCTTATGTCCAAGAGATTTTTGCAGATGCAGATAATGTGCGTCAGGTCCTCTTTTCCAAAGCAGCAAAGTCTGCAACTATTTGCTGCGTTTTCTCTTTTCCAGGGTGCTAAGTGAGGCCTTATGGGTATATTGCCAAGGCGCATATTGAGGAACTTATTTTTTGTTGTATGAGTAAGGCCCGTCGTTAAGTACTGTTGTGGTTTAAGAGCTGTGTAGCCTTCCAACACCACCCATCCGTGTGCTCTCTTGGCAAGAGTTGCTTTGTCCTCGATGGATGAGACCATCTTGGTGACTTTCAATACCGTTTTTTTGAAAGTCTTGCGGTCAGTTGCTGACTCCCATAGGTTTGTTAGTCGTAGGGTCTCCAGTGATTCCATTAGATAGTTCCTTGCTGGTGAATTGTCTCTAATGGATAGTTCGGTCCAGAGGTGGGCGTTTAAGGATCCATGCTCAGCATCTCTGATTTTCCGCCAGCTTTTGATATAAGCGCCTCTTCTCTCCACCGTTTGTTTCTGCAACCCAAATTCAAGACGAATTTGAGCGGGCGATGCATAGGTAGGCAGGTGGAATATTGCCCTGTAGACTCGACTGATGATATTGTCTAGTGTCGTTGCGTCTTTGCCGCGCATGGGTTCGCTGCCATAGGTGAGCATTGGATGTAATCGAGCTCTTGTTACCTGTAGTAGAGGGCCCAATGTCCGGTCGGGAAGAGCTTTCTGCAGCGGCTTTATTGACAAGTGGAATGTCGTGCCCTTTCGTCGGATGGCCTCTAGTTGTTGTTTGAATGAGCCGTTGCGATCTAGTGTGACACCCAGGTACTTGTAGGAGGTTACCTGCTCTAGCTTCTGTCCGTTCAGTAGCCATGTGAAGTTCCGTTTTCTGTGGTGATTTATTGTCATAATTTTTGTTTTATTTAGGTTGATTGTCAATGAATTTTTTTGGGAGAACGTATTGGTTTGGTCCAGCAGGTGTTGGAGGCCGATAGGGGACCGGCTAAATAGGACTAAATCATCTGCGTAGAGGAGATTTGACAGTGTGGTATTGCCCAGCCGTGGTGCATGAGATTGAACTACCCCTAGCTCACCGGGGAGGTCTGCGAGGAAGAGGTTGAACAGCGTTGGGGCTAAGACGCAGCCTTGTTTTAATCCTTTGCTGGTCCCGATTTCTCGTGAGAGGTGCGTGCCAGGTCCCAGTTTTATCCTGACCCAGGTGTTACTGTGTAGCAGTATTAGCTGCTGTAGAAGTGGGCCTGGAATTCCCCAATCGCTCAGTTTCTGCCAGAGTTTGCAGCGGTCTACATGATCAAATGCTGCGCTGTAGTCGATAAAACACAGGAACAGAGAGGTCTTAGTGACTTTTGCCGCGTCTGCCAGGAGAGTTAGCGCCATGATGTTTGTCGTGGTGCCCTGGCCACTACGAAATCCGGTTTGGGTTGCTGGGATGATATTCTTAGCGGTTGCCCAGGATGTCAAGTCTTCCAAAATGAGGCCCGCGTAATACTTTGCCTCGGTGTCGATCAAAGCTATGAGCCAATAGCTGCTTGGGTCGTTCCTGGGGCCCTTTTTATAAATCGGGCTTATTATCGAGCCTCTCCAGGATGTTGGTGTTGTTGTTAATTCCCTTATTTTATAAAAGACCGGTGACAGGATCTTGCTCCAGTAATCAGCGTCTTTTTTATATAGTATTGGCGGGATCCCATTTGGGCCAGGGGCCCCGTCTGGTTTGCCTTTTAAGATTTTTTTCCTTATCCTATCTGCTGATTCTAGATATTTATTGTCCTCTGTATTTGCTATTGAGTTGGTGGTTAATTCTGAGTCTATGCCCGCAGTTGGATCGTTGTGCAAGGAAGATTTCCCTTTCTTAGCTAAGGTCTCTTCGTTGTTGGGTGTACTAAAATTGTTGGGATTCTGGACAGCGTCGTCCGACCAGTCTCCCCCTCTAGGACTGGCCGTTATTGGGTCGGCTGTATTGAAATGTGCAGATAGGTATTTGGCCCAGTCAGGTTCAGATATGTTGGAGTCGATTCCCTTATGGCCTGGCTGTTGAAGGGAATGGATTATTTTCCAGAAGCTGGAGCTATTCTTCTGTTTTGAGCTGTGGACGATTTTTATCCATTGTTCTTCGCTTTGTTGTCTTTTCCTTTTCCAGGTCATCTTTTAGTTGTCTTTTTAGGATACAAAGCTCCTTTTGAGGGCTGTCATTTTTTGGTTCTTTTCGGAGCTTTTTCAAGGTCTTTTTTATATCGCGTTTTATATTTTTTATCTCCGGTGTTGTGCCTTTTCCATGTGAAGACCAAGTGGTGTTCCCTTTTTGGGTTTTCAGCTCGGTAGCATATTTAGCTCCCAGTTCTGTTGTGAAGTATGTCCAGGCATCTAGCGGATTAGTGTTTAAGCAGGATGCCTGGTGCATGATTATTTTGGCACTAGTTGATAATTCTTCGATCTCTGTGGTCTTGCACCTTATTCGTTTGTAATTGGCAGTGTGTTCTGTGCCTATGTATCGTTTTTCCGCGGCTTTGTTCACGCAGGACACACCTAGTTTGACTTCTAGGGGTAGATGATCGCTTGATGTGCTTTCTCCAATCTTGAATGAGCTGATTTTTCCATACAGTGAGAGTGTCATTAACATGTAATCGAGATGTGAAGTCGTGCTCGTAGAGAAGTGTGTTGGAGCTGGTGGGGTGTCATCTTTGAAACGTCCGTTTAGTACTCTGAGGTTTAGCTGCTCGAGGTCTCTCAATAGCTCTATTGAGGTTTTTGTATGTTTATTGGGAAACAGGTTTGTTTGGCTTGGAATGGCCCAGGCTGTGTCCATTTCCTTGGTCATGTCGTCTGCTGGTTTTACTTCGAAGAGATGAAGGTTTAAGTATAGCAAAGACCAGCAAAACAGTTACATCTGCAGCAGATAATTGCACATTGGCAGCAATTGACAATTTGATTGAAGAGGTGGAATCCATGCTAGCAAAAGGGCACCCAAGGGCACCAAAAAGATTTCCATATACGGCAGTAAACCTAGTATCCGTGCAGCTCCCGCTTCAGCACCAAGGACAGACAGGACAACTCTGCACCCAGGCCTCTTGAACTAGATTAAATTGAAGTCACTGTTGTGACTTGGTTCTGGGACCTGCACAATCTTACCCCTCCCTGGGTTACACGTAACTTGACCTGCAAGTGACCGACTGTCACTAGTACCATTTTTCCCTCTGGTCGCAGTGGTAAAGTTTCAGCATTGAATTGCATTGCTTTATGATGTGTTCTAATACACTTAACTCTGGTTATTTGTATCAAATCTCGCTCACTTTTTGTCGAAATTCTTATAAAAATCTGCTATATTTTTATAAATTGGTGTCGGATTTCCTTTGAGTCATGTGAATTACTAATCTTCCACGTTGGTACTTTGAAATGCTAAACACATGTTCCTGTACTAAAGTCTGACAGCTCTTTGCCACACTACTATGACTGAGCTAAGTATTTATTAGAGTGAATCCAAGGACCATCTTTGGGGTATAATGTTAGTATTACATTGGGAGGCCTAACCAGTATCACCATATAATACTAAAATTTCGTTCAAGCACCAGAAGAAACCTCAGGATTTCCCACTGTCACCAAAGATTACAAGGAAAAAGGCTAAAAGTAAATATAGTGGAAATAATCAGACCCTGATAGCAGTCTTTGAGGATCTTTAAAATATTAAAGTAGTAACATAGGCACCTCTTTTAATTGGAGCTCATCAAGCTCATGAATCAGTAGTTTACAAAGTACAACTCGTTTGCAAAATAACGACTTTTAACAGCATGCCCTTTGCCCAGCAACAAGAAAGCCTAGAATATATTTTCCATTTGAATTCAATCCAGTAGTGGAATCCACAAATGTATAATTGGGATCTGTTAATAAGGGGTGCATTGGCCGCTGATTTCACCTGCTTGGTAGAACATCAGTTTCATCTGTAACCTCAAAACATAGCTCATCAGCAATCCAAGGTACCTGCAGCATGAACTGTCGACGATGTCTCACAAATAGCATCCAACCAGGGAAATGTTTTCTTAGTTCAGTTAGCCTGCCGTGCAAGTTCTGTAATAGGAGACTTAACTTAGGCAACTCTCTGAGAATCAGCATTCAAGGTAAGGGGATCAAGAATAAATCACCGCAAGGATAAAATAATTTCCTGTATCCTTCTTGACATGATCACCGATTTCACCTACCCCTAAAGCTTAGCTTTTCTAACATAAATAGACAAAAAACAAACATCATCCATATTCAGTTTTGGTCCACCCCAAAAAGAAACAGTCCATCTTGAATTGCTAAGGCGATTTCTCTGAATCCATGGAGGTATGGCATGTTGAGTTGGGAATATCGACTTCCCAGAATATCACAGCCAAACAATTGTGGACCAATATATAGTCAGGCAACTATATATCAATAGTAGTAGTAGTATAAATCTCTATTCGGTTAAAAGATAACCATAAAAGATACACATAAATTAAAAAACAAATGTAAAACACCATACAATCTTATAAATACATAAAACATACTTAAAACTCATTTTAATCACTTCACTTAACATCCATAACCCCACATTTAAATACATTACTCATAGCCTAAACCTTGCATAGAAAATAGAACAATACCGTGCAAATGTCTTGGGGGGTCTCAGGAACCTTGTAACAAAAGGTTCTGAAATTACAATGTCCTCTGCAATTAGAGTAGTCTTCCCTGTCAAGTTTGCCAAGTGGATATCAATCAGGATTGACTGAGGAAGCTTCATATAACATTTGTCCAACAGTATTTACTTTTCCACAACACAAAGAAATAGACTTTAAGGATATCTCCGTTCCCTTTAAAAAAGTCAGTTAATTGCTGCAATAATCAGAACCTTTGGGTTCCACTGGTAGTAGTACCACTCTCCACTATTATATGGCAGCCCATCCTTAAGACAATTTTCAGTTGGAGGAGAAACAGGAGCTCGTCAGCTGAGGCTGACATTTTGAAAATACATTTCACCCTCTACAAGGAGGAAACACTATGGAACCCTTGATCATCATCATAACCAGGGTATAACCATAAGACGATACAGGGAAACGTCTAGAAAGTGACAAACAGGAGTGATCTGAATCGTTAGGAATAGATTCACGAGGGAGAGAAGTATTTCCAGTTTTGAGAGACCTCCTTCACAAAGAGGGAAGGCACACTGACTTGACCGTGCTCATACTCCTTCCAGAAAGAAGAGTAAGGACCGCAGTATTGATTCTTCTACAAATGTTTCCCCAGAACTCCCACTAAAGGCTTGGGGCAAAGTGAGGAAGCAACTGCAAGCAGTCTGAGGATGTAAGCAAGTTCAAGTTCAAAGTGCTTTATTCGAGTTTTACTCATAAAAGCAAGACATACAAACATATAATAAAAAGCGATTAAATTTACAAAGTCAATTTAGACAAAGCACATATACAATATAAGCGTTTAAAAAACGTAACACCTACAAAAATTAAACTATTAATAAAAATGACGCATCATATATACAGGTGCAAAAATCATTTCCATCAAAAAGCCAGAGGAGTAACAATCGTAATGACAATGTGAAAATCCTCTAACATCCATAACGTTAAAAGTTCTAACCGATGATACATTAAATAATCCTTAGCATAAAATAGACAAAGATCTAGCAGTCTCTGATCAACAATTACAGAGAGTAAACGATAGTTTAGCAATCTCTGGACTATTATTAAACAGTTACAGAGAATAGACATTTGTCTAGCAGTCCTTAGGCAATTTGGTAGAGGGTAATTAATTTACCAACAGTCTCTGCCTTAAGACCCATGCCCACCCCAAATATTTTGCAATGGTAATATTGATCCAATCTTCAGTAGTGGATTTTGCAATACGCAATGCCACCATACTACTTTTTGTGCCTAGGTTCCTACACATAGGAGCCAACCAGACACGCCTTGGAACAGAATATACTGGGCAACAAAACAAAAAGTGACCTACAGTTTCATTTCCTACCCCACAGACTGGGCAAGTGGCCGTGCCCCCAGATTTCCATTTAGATGTTAATTTACGAAGAGGGAGCGAGCCTGCCCTCAGTTGGAATAACAATTTTCTGTCCATGGGGATTGTGATGTAATCCCAATACTTTTCATAATTGGGATACATCTTGATTTCTAAGAAACCGGTAGTCAAGGTCCCATTATTGGTACTAAGCATGCTCCTATTGGCAACATGTTCCCCAAAAATATTTTTTAAAGCGATCTTAGTGGGGAATAAAGCCCCAGCAGGATCGGTCCATAGAGCATTTAGTCCTAGGTTGAACAATGCAGTTTGCAATGTTTTAAACCATCTGATTTTATGATAATGGTCAGATTTAATAACATCAATAAGCCCGTCCGCGTAGTGAGAGAGCTCTGGCGTAGTCCAAAGTCTACGCCAGAATAAAATCGGACGTAATTTAGCCTTTTCCAAAATTTCTCTCCATCCTAACTCATAGCGCAGGGGCAAAAGTGGACTGCTCTGCGGGATACCTGTTAGCAGCCTAAGAAATTTATTTTCTGATATTTGGAGCTCTTGGAGGTTTTCATTCCCCCAAAGCTCCGCCCCGTACAAGGCAGACCCAATTGCTTTTGCCTCGTATATTATCAAGGGAGGTTTGATGGGTTTTGTCAATGATTTCCTAAACTCCTTGATAATAGTGCCAGCTAGCTGCTTGTGCCTCAGTATAGCAGTATTTAGATGTTGTTGCCACTTATTATCATTGGAGATAAGAATCCCCAGATATGTAAAAGATTTTACAAGTTCCAGAGTGCGACCACTCATGGAAATATTTGATTTAAAATTTCTATGTGGATTAAAAGCCATGAGTTTTGTCTTGGACGCATTCACTTCCAGACCGTGATCAACACAAAACTCGTCAAATATTGCCAATGCCTTTTGCAGACCACTTGGTGTTTTTGATAAAATTAAAGTATCATCGGCGAACATTAAAATAGGGACTTTCTCACCTGCCAAAGAAGGGGCATCCACAGCCCGAGTTTGCATGCGGGCAACTACACCATTGATAAAAAGGGTGAACAATGTAGGGGCCATTGAACAACCCTGGCGAACCCCGCGCTCTACGGGAAATTCGGCAGTGTCATTCCCATACCCTCCCCAACGTATCTTGGCATAGGTGCCCTCATGCAAACGCATAATTAAAGTCAACAGGTCCCCAGGGACACCTAGTGTCTCCAACACTTCCCACAGTTTGGCCCTAGGTACCAGGTCGAAGGCAGCCCGCAGGTCAACAAATGCTGCATACAGGCTACCTCCGCCTAGCACCACGGTCTTCCACTGTATCAGTTGGAAACGAAAGACTTGATCCACAGTGCTGGTTGCCCTGCGAAATCCAGCCTGAAAGGGGGATAGGATATTATTATCCTCAATCCAATCTAGCAACCTGTTGACAATTACTCGCCCCACCACCTTCTGGATAGTGTCAATTAAACTGATGGGGCGATAATTACCAGGCTGGGCTCGATCTCCCTTCTTATATATAGGGATAATTACAGCACCCCGCCAGGTTACTGGGATGTCTGCACCTCTGCTGATAAAATTTATTAACAGGTAAATGTATTTGCACCATTTTTCAATGTCATTCAGAAAAACATCTGCCGGAACCCCGTCAATTCCAGGAGCCCGCCCACTTCGAACAGTTTTAAGAGCAGTGACTATTTCACTCTGGGTGAACATGTCCTCCTCTGCTGGTTGAGCGGGCATACATCTTCTATCTACTGCCAGTTCTCTGCAAGCATACTGATCACAAAAAAACTTGACCCAAGCATCCTGAGGGACATTATTAGAGCTAGCCTCTTCTAATCTGTCGTGTCCCCATTTGACTATATGCCAAAATAACCTAGAATCTTTGCGGTCGCTTGCATTTTTTAAGTTATTCCAATGTGCCTCGTCCCAATCTTTTTTCGCTTTTGCTATGCACTGTTTGTATTGCTTCCTGGCTAATCTAATAACCTCTAGATTTTTGTTTTTAATTGCGTCACCCAAAAATGTTCTTGCCACCCTACATTCATGATTGTACCATCTTACTGCTCTATAGGTGCAGATCCGCCTTTTATTTACCGGTTTCAGAAAATGGCATTTGATTTCGTTGAAAAGAGCTTCATGGACATTGATAACATTATTTTTGCTCAGGGGGAGCGCAACCGCACCCTCAAGGGCCATGATAGCCTTGTCAGTTGCCATACTTATTTTTTCTAGAACCAGCTGGTCTGTTTTAACAGTAGTCCACCTGAGCCTGCGTAAATCGTTAGTTGGCACAATCAATGGGGGTAAAGGATCAGCAAAAGTACTAGGTGCAATAACATCAAACAGGCACAGTTTGTGACGAACGCATAGAGGGTTATGGTCACTCTCTGGCCTTTCCTTGACCTCCATATCAATAATAGATGACCATAAGGACATACTACAAATGACATAGTCGATGCGGCTCTCGGCCCTGCCATTATTAAAAGTCATGGCTGGCACTCTGTCTGACTTAGTACGACCATTCAAAGCCCTTAACCCGTGTTCAAGGCACATAGCATTTAGACCTAAAACATCCTCAGTCCAACGAGTTATTGGGATTGAATCAAGTGCGGGGATATCCCAGATCTTATCTTCCTCCGCACCTAGATAAGCCTCTCCAGTATCAAGGGGTTCAAAAGTACGATTTAGGTCTCCTGCCAGTATAATATTATTCCCAGAGGAGTGAGTGTCTAGAAGACTATACAGAGACGATAGGACTGCAGATTTACCTCCACTTCCTCCCCTAGCATATACATTATAAATGTCAATGGAAGTGGAGGAGTCCCTCGTAAGTCTAATAAGCTGTATATCTTTGAGGTTAAGCACCAGATTTTTTACTACAATCCTCAGGGACTGGCGGACCCATATAGTGAGACCCCCCATCGGTCTCCCTTTGGGGCCCTTGGAAGCTGGTACATAAAAGTTCAAGTACCCCAAAGCGAAGACAGGATCACAGGCCCATGTTTCTTGGAAAATGCAAACATCGTACTTGCTGACAAACCCAAACCATTCTCCACAGTCCATTTTGGAACTAAGCCCAGCTATGTTCCATGATAATAAATTTTCAGAGGCTCGTTCCATGCTTAATACAGGACTGTGATCAGACCCATTCAGCTCTGCATCAGCTGTATCATTAACATTACTACTTACAGGAGGTAATCCCACAGCGACAACAAGGTTACATAGATCATTTGGCCCACCTGTAACTCGACTATGCCCCTCAGTTATGCAAGCATCTGAACAAGTTTCTAGCAGAGGTAAACAGCACATTGTATGTCAATCACAAGCATCTAAATTAGAAAGGGCAGAAAATCTATTTTCCAAACCTAGACCCCACCCTACGGAGCCAAAATTCTTACTGCCCCTTTTGGGTATAACATTCCATTTTGTTCTTAGAGTGCTTGGATTGAGGCCTCTGCCTTTTCGAGGATAGAAAAAGTCAAGAGTCAATGGTACAATAGAGGTAGATCGTCTCTGCGGCGGAAAAATATGGGGCAAGATGTTCGGTAGAACCTCAGGGTCAGAGAGATTGAGGACTACACAGTCACCCTTGAACTTCTTTTCCTTATTCCCGATCCACTCAACTCTTCTTGCGTTAACCAACTCCTCAGCCAGTTGCTGCTTGCCCCATGGTGATATGGACATATTATCAGATAGCCAAGATAAGGATTTATTAAGGAGTGATGATGTTGATTCAACTTCCCCAGAGACTAAAGGAGGCACATTAGCCAGTACAAGAACTAATGGTGAGGCTTCCACCACCAGGTCAAAAGACCCTTGCGCAGTATTAGGTTCACCAAGAAGAGGGGCAGAGGGTACTGCACCAGGGGTATCATCCGTTAGATTTATCAATGGGGCCATTGGGAGGTTTGGGGCGACAGTAGAAATCAATTCGGTAGATTTAATCAGTTGGATTTCGCTCGCCAAGGTTTGAACACTAGAGGTGATGACTTCTGGGAGTTTTCCCACCTCTCCCAGGGTTTTTCCAAGTAAGCCTTCCAATTTAGATACCTCAGCGGATAGTTTATCAATTTTACTTATCAAAGGTTTAACTATCCCTTTGATTTTTGTATCCATCATACTGCAAAACTTCTGAAATTGGGCATTAGAGAAGGACACATGAGTTTCATCAGACGAGTCGTCCGCCTCCTCATCAGAATTTGTCCTTGGTGGCGAAGCTATTTTATTTTTGGCTGACCTTAGTCCTCCCCGTTTTTGTGTAACTTTCCTCTTGGCCCTTGTAGCCCTCGGTGCTGGAACAGGAACAGACTTTACAGTGCTGGACTCACTAGTTGAAGGGGTCACAGTCACTACTTCATGAACATTGTTGTCAGCAGTACTGGCTACTATACCACTGGGCTGGATAATAACAGAATCCTGAACAGCAGCGTGCGCCTCCCCAGAGAGACTACTATTTAGCAGATCGAAGGGATCCTCGGGCTCTTTATCTAATGATGGAGATAACGTGGATGAATCTAAGCCCAAAGAGGACCTTCTGTCACTATTTATCTTAGTCACTTTTTGGACTAGGTAGTTCTCCATGGTGTTTGTAACAGGGGTTAACTTTCTACCAGGCATGTGTACAACAATATACAGAGTAAGTGCAGGGTCAAGGCTCAAAACAAATTGAGGGGTAAGAAAATGTACCTGTGAGTCAATGAATTCGAATTACAACAATCCTTGGCAGGCCTATGGAAAGTTGTGCAAAGTCCCTGGCCCGACCCTACCTTGGCCGACCTCGGACGGCCTCAGACGGCCCGCCCGTCCCGCGACGCGGGGGTGCTCCTCCTTTTCTGCGCCTCTGTTGGCGCTCCCTGGTCGCAGCCGCGTCACTCAGACGCGCCGCCGCGGTGCCTGCCGGGATTTGGAGTCTCCCGGAGCGGCGGCGCGGAGTCTGGTAACCCTTGACTCTTGGCGGTGGCGTGGGCAATGGCTTCAGCCTTCCTCGGGCTTGTGGTAGGTAAGTCTGACTCTCGGCAGTGGCGGCGGTTTCAAAATGCTCTCCCCCGCTCTGCCGGGGTGCTCCTCCTTTTCTGCGCCTCTGTTGGCGCTCCCTGGTCGCAGCCGCGTCACTCAGATGCGCCGCCGCGGTGCCTGCCGGGATTTGGAGTCTCCCGGAGCGGCGGCGCGGAGTCTGGTAACCCTTGACTCTTGGCGGTGGCGTGGGCAATGGCTTCAGCCTTCCTCGGGCTTGTGGTAGGTAAGTCTGACTCTCGGCAGTGGCGGCGGTTTCAAAATGCTCTCCCCCGCTCTGCCGGGGTGCTCCTCCTTTTCTGCGCCTCTGTTGGCGCTCCCTGGTCGCAGCCGCGTCACTCAGATGCGCCGCCGCGGTGCCTGCCGGGATTTGGAGTCTCCCGGAGCGGCGGCGCGGAGTCTGGTAACCCTTGACTCTTGGCGGTGGCGTGGGCAATGGCTTCAGCCTTCCTCGGGCTTGTGGTAGGTAAGTCTGACTCTCGGCAGTGGCGGCGGTTTCAAAATGCTCTCCCTAAGCAAGAAAGGTCCTACACAAAGAGAATCCAACAATGTGTACTACCTCCAAAACGTAACACCTCGTAAATAAAATGATAAACTTGTATCATATCTGAAAGACAGCTGTCAATTGTGACATTCATGTTCAAACCAACCCTACCACATACATTAAATGCCACGTCATAATCAGGATTTAAAACATAGTTTACCACCATAAACCCTCTTGTCAACTTTCCATTATTTTAAGGTGGACACTTTTAGTAACCCCCCACTCCATATATTAGTACTTCATAACTATGGGCAATATAAGTGGTCGACAAGGTTTGGAGCATTACAGGTTTTGGGGTGCATGACCTGGAAGGGCTGTAACAAACTGTCCCCCAGGTGGGAAGAATGATATAATGTCATGTTATCATGTTGCTGAACAGAGCTTTTATATTTTCGTGAAAGACTCGAGAGGGATTTCAAGGGGGAAATAGCCAGATGGGGAGTTACACTGTTTGCCACAGTGACAGAAATGGCATATTTCTATATATTTTATTTTAGGCATATGAGCATCTTTAGGTGGGTGAAGGTGATGACGGCATGTAGGGGAAGCAAGTGGACACTGATGAGGTGGGGCACCTCTGGTTGCATACACTGTTGCCATTTATAAATAGATGCAGTGGCACACAATGCACATTTTCGAACAATGAGGATGAACTTAGGCAGAGTGGCTGGTGGCCGTTTCACCATGAATAAAGACATGTGTCTCTGCTTTCATCTTTCTTGGAAGTAACTGTGCACACTTTTAGAGGATCCAACTGCTTCTAAGTGTCTTTTACTGACTATCGCCTCCTGCATTATCTCATTGGTTGTGAGAGGGCACAATTAAAAAATCTAAAATTGGGAAATCCTCATAGAAAAAGTAAGATATTTTACCATCCAGCGGAACGTTTTCAACCATGGCCTCATCGACTACAAAAGGAAAAATTAAAGAGATAATATTTAGTCAACACAGAGATCCAAAGAAAACAGAAGAAAAGCAGAAGTAACTTGCAAAAACATTTTTAATTTTGTATCTAGACTATGTTTTTGGAACATCTAACAATATGTTAATATTTCAAATGGGTTAATACAAGTTGATTGGTTAGCTTCAAGCAGTACTGAATACCCCACAGTTTGTCTAATCAGATTTTTGATAGTAGGTGTTATGTGGCCTAATTTTGTTAGATTGGAGGAGAAAGGTGTAAAACATTCCGTGCATCTACATCATACTTTCTTTTCTCTGATGGATATTGCCTGTCTGACATTCTTTGAAATGGTTTCCAATTTGAAACAGAAATGCTTAAAAAACAAACGTTGTCTATTATAGTGGGAACTACATATCAGAATTAAACAACTAATGCATCAATCGTATGAGAAAAATCTGCACAGAAACTAAATCTGTACGGTTCAAATTTGTAGGACAGATTATTTGATCAAAATTAAAAAGACATAAGGGAAACAGATTGTGCAGCAAGAAACATATAAAATGTGTTTCTGAGAATCGTTTTCTGGAAACAATCATCCTTTCTGCATGACGCACCAAATAAATAATGCCTCAAGAAATGCAATGTGCGAATGTTCACAGCAAGCAAAAAGCAAGGACAGTTTTAGACATGACAGCTGAAGGGCGGGCTTCTCTAAACTTTGCGCTTGCCTTTCCCATTTGTCTGATCTCATTTTGGCTGGCTTTAGTACTCTGTGCACTTTACCACTGCTGATGCTAAAGTACTTGTGCTCTCTCCCATAAACCTGGTACAATTGGCTTAACCCCAACTGGTATATTTAATTTACTGATAAGTCCCTAGCAAAGTGCACTACATGTGCCTCGGATCTGTAAATTAAATGATATTAGTGGGCATGCAACACTGATTGTGCCACCCACATAAGTAGCCCCTCGACCATTTCTGTGGCCAACTACTGTAGAGCATGTTTGTGCAGTTTTACACTGCTGTCTCGACCTGGAAAGAAAACCTCTTCCCAGGCCCAAAATGTCAATTTTTATAGATAGAGGTCACTACTGAGGTAGGCCCTATATAACCCAAAGTCAGGGTGCAATGTATATAAAGGGCAGGACATGTACTCTTAAGTTACATGACTTGGTAGTGAAAAACTCCCAATTTTGTTGTTCACTACTGCAAGGCCTATCTCTGCCTTTGGATAACACTTTTGATTACCTTATTACATCTTTTAATCTTTTAAGTGTGATCCCCATTTGGGTAGTGATAGACTTTTTAAAGTTTGGTGTCACTGGACTTTCATCTTAAAATCCCAACTCATGTTGAAGTTGGATTTTAAATTAGTTTAGCAGAGGCCACTTTTAGAAAGTTGACATTTAATTACTATGGCCATTTTGGTGCTTTCTGCCGGTCTCTGTTCAGTCTGGGCTGGGTGACACCTGGGCTTTGTGTATTCGTTCTACATAGCCACACATGAAGGGAGCTTTAGGTGTGTCTTGATGGTGATAAAATGGAGGAATGGAAGAATTCGATGTCAATGTGTGTCATGATATATGACTGCCAATACCAACCATTGTAATTACAGTGTATATGATGACAACAGTTTGCATCATAACAATATTACTGACAAATGCAATCCCTGGAATGTAATGTGTGCACGAGCCAAAACATGCATAAGAGTAACAACACTGCTGATAAATGCAGTCCCTGTAATATTACTGTAGGCAACAGCCATAAACCATACAGCCATGATAATGTTGATCAATTCAATAATAATGATGTCGATGTATGCCATAAGCACAATACATTTACTAACGATGATAAATGCAATCTTCATGATATCAATGTATACCATAGCCAAATTGCCTGCAATGATTGTATGTACCCGCAATCACAGTAATGACAACCTGTGTACTTGCAACACCAGTAATGCCAGTTTATGTGCCCTTAATAGCAATGACAAAGTGGTATGTACCTGTAATAGCAATGATTATGCTCTATGCACCCATAGTTACGATCATCGTATTGGATGCACTTGCAATATAGAAATTATATGTTTGTTGTCAAATCCATCCCCAGCTACCTCCAGCCCAAGATACATGATTAGGCAGTCCCTGCAAGCTGCACCCATATTTATAGATTGACATGCTACAGGTGGAATTACACTTAACCCAGGGAAAAACGTGCGCTCGTGGAGAGCCCAGATCAATTTGCTTCCCGAGGAGGCGTGGCCAACCAGGCAGCGAAATGGCCGCTCTGTGAGCGAGCTCCGCCGGCTACACAACCAAATCCTTGCATAATCCTGTTCCGACACCCAAGAGTGCTGCAATCAAATAGCGTAAGGACAGAAGACGTCAGCCGCCGCCTCCGACCCGACTTTGGTGACTGCGGATGGCCGCAAGACACGGGGGACACCTCCCTTGCCTTTGGCGCTCTACACTCCGTCGGCGACCCGGCTGGCGTGGAGCTTCCGCCGGGCGGCATAGCGAAATAACAGCCGGGGATTTTAGGGCCGTACGGAGCCCGGATGGAACCACTGAAGGGCCCGCGAAGGGACTATGCCACCGCCGGAACACTCTGCTGGTGAGTCGCGATTGAGATCGGTTCCGCTGTAGAACTGTGAACTCGCCTCCGCGCTACACTACGTGCTGCTGAAGAGCCAGAGAGAGCCTTTGGGAGCGGACCAGTGGTGCACCCGCCATTTTGGAGGACACTTATCAGTGCCTTACGAGTGGCGGCGGGGGTATGTACTAACTCTCACATTCAAGGGTCCACGGCGCTACGATCTGCCCGATACTGGGGAGGGCCCCCCGGTCGAGGCTTGCTGACCCTGCTTGCCGGGTATTCTGCTGCGCTAGGCACCTGCCATTATTACATCGGTCGCTTTCCCTGCTGAGGGGCGTACACCCTGGGTCTGCTGGCTGCAGGATACGAATTCCGGCATGGTGAGACTCTGCTGAAGGGACGTATCTTCTGCTGGGACAGGAGGCCCTCATACTGTCGCAATTTTGAACACACAGAATCCCAATCTGACACCATGCTGTGCATCTGGCACCACCTATAGTGCTGCGACCTGCCTGATGTTAGGGGGGCCTCGATAGACGACACCCTTTGCACCTATACTGTTCGAACTCTGCTACAGATAGGACCTGAGTCTACTTACCAGCTCCGTATCCCAGTTGCTGAGAGGGATACCCTGGCACTGCTGGTCGCCGGGTGTGAGATTGGGGGAAGAGAACCTTTCCTCGAAACTGAGGTCCACCGGTTGTTGTGACGACTTTCGGATTGCCGCCATTTTGTAAGCCTGT